>NC_091126.1:129045203-129705203 GCF_040183065.1 Periplaneta americana
ATTCCCGCCCTATACAAGAACCAATCAGATTCACTGATGGCGACTGATGGAGAATGCCACCACCTTTGCAAGTTGATGGCACCGGTGCGACACCGGTGGAGCATCAATGACGTCATCGGTGGAATTCGGAACACCGAGATGCCATCGGATTGCTCACCGGTGAGATTCGGAATACGCTCTAATATCTAGAAGGTGAAAACTGATTATGTGTTAAGGATTGCAATTTTATTTTATCACATTATCTCTCTGATGCAATATAATATTCGTGTTAAGTAACAAAACACCATCAGAGAAATTCCAAATGACATTTTTCTAAGGTCTAACGCCATAAATGTCAAGAGGCTGAACAATCGGAGTTGTGTGCTTTGGAATCATTAACACTTCCACTGTTTTACCTTCTGGAATTATTCTTTCTATAGTCTACCTACTTCGGTAACTGGTCCATGAGTCTACAAAAAGAATGCTATCATCACTGACAGATGAAAAGTATACTTCTTGAAACAACTTAAAGAAGTGAGTTTTCATAAGCTGAATTTGAAAGCAATTAATAAACATTTGGGACCTTAAACATTTTCTTCTTCCCAATGGCAATGGAGGTATGAGACTTACACGTATATAAGTGCCAAGCGATTATTTTGAAAAAAAATCATATCTTGAAGACTAGGCCTTCTCCGGATGATGAAATTTACAGAAAGGTTTCTTATTTAAAATGGAACGTATGGAGGAAAAAAAACGTTGTGAAAATACATTATCACTTGGTGAGTCTTCCTTGTCAGATGTAGTGTTTACATTATACAGCGTAGACCACTACTGTTCTCACCATTCACCAATCACAATTGAGAAACCGAAATTTAATTGTACGTGTCAAGGATTTCGAAGCTAAAATTGCGTAGTCTCCAATTACTTCACGGCCGCTTCAAGAATCACTTCCAAATCACCATTCACAACAGCGTTCAAGACGAAATTACGGGCAGTTGTGTAAAGCGTCATTAAGTGGCCGATTTGATGGAGACACACTGGGCGTTTAAAATGAGCTAGACTTGACAGATGCATGTTACGTAGGATCTCAAGTTTAGATCCTACCACGACAGGAAGAATTGTAAGTGCTCCAGTTTTAGCACGGTACTCACAAACTTCTATATTTGTCGTGGACAGGAAATCTGGTGATTTAAATTCTAAGCAGACAACGGCAGGAAAACTTAATCACAATGTATCTGGTGCTTAGTACATAGCACGTGCCCCAACGTCACATCGCGAACATGGGTGCCCAAACCAGCATGTGTTGCCATGCAACATGGCGAAAGTAATGACAAGACTGAGGACATTAATAGGTTATTAACAGGACTTACATCAAAATCTTTCATACGTTACTAATAATAATTTATATCTCATCGATCTGGAAACAAAAACCAAAACAAAAGTAGTTATTTTGATCCAAAACAAAATCTTGGATGTGAACTAAATTAACCGACATATAATGCGCCTTAAAATTAGGAGTCATAGATGGCTTGTAACTGTACCATTGCCTTCAGCATGTACAGGGACAAAGTTAAATTGAAAAATAATCATAATATGGATATTTAAACACATATTTGAAAATGATGGCCGTTCATTTCTATACAGGTTTCAGTTCTTTTTTGGATATTATCGCACTATATACTATTGTACCTAATTCCAATTACCAGTTTCGTCTTTCGTACTACTAACTCATGTTAAAATAATTCTGTACCTACTCTGTAAAAGAGTACCTTACGTACTGTATATTCAATCTTCACTTCTGTCCGATCCGAAAAGATAAAATTATTCAGATATGCTATTTATTATCCGTTCAAGTGGTTTTGTCGAGGGTCGTAGAAAGGAGGGAAATCACATGACAGTTAATTACTTAACGAGGCCTTTTTATTTAAGTTATTTTAAACAGTTGTATAATATTACGTAGACGTACAATTCCTAACAGAAATTACTGTTTTCAGAAAAGAGCCAAGACAACCCAGCCACAAAGGGACGGGCAGAAGTGAGTGGGGGAAACAGGGATGCGACATAGGCAAACGGACTACAGTACCTATGCGAGAATATGATTCAATATTGAAAGCAAACATATTTCTGGAACGTACTATACTCACTAACTCAGTACTTTTTGTGTTTACTAAGACCGTAAGGCGACTTTGGCTGTATACGCTTCGTTCTGTGTGGAGAACGGTTACAAGTTCACTAGTAGAAGGGGTGGGAGTCAAGTACATTAAAAAACTCAGGTACAATAAAAATTGAAGTAAAAATAAAATGATGTCCCTGTAGTTTGCTTAAGAAACAAAACTCTTCTTCGGAATAAATTGCATAGATTAAGCCAATAAATGACGAGGCAGCTGAGAAAAATTTGGGATAGAACAGAAGGGTATTTATTTATAACAGCACAGTTTCCAGAAGCAATACTATACACTGTATCTAAGATATGGAAATGATATAACTGTACAGATTGAAGGTGACAACAATACATAAAGTGGTCCGCCGAGTTAGCTCTGTGGTAGCGTGTCTGCCTCCAAACTAGCCGGCCCGGGTTCGATTCCCAGCGGGATCAGAAATTTTCATGTAAAATGAAATTTTCATATAAAATTTCTACATCGGGACTAGGAGAAATGGCGGTGTACAAATTCTAATCACAAGATTAGAAGTTGCCTTCTAATCACAAGATTAGAAGTTACCTGGGTTAAATCCCAAATCTCTCCGCAGTGCATATGAAGAGAAGGCATATGTCACTGTTGATAGTGATTCGTCCGTCGAACGAGGACGTTAAGCCTGGCGCCTCCTTGGTGTTATTCGATAGGAGTAGGCAATGTGCCGGCACCGGGTTTCCCCTTCTTATCTCCATCGTCATCACTCATTCCAGACACTACACTTACACGAATACTTGCACATACACTCACCCTAGTACACGACATAACTCTCTACAGATACACATCATGTACAGCGTGACCCGCCGAAGTAATGTACAACTAGAAAATAGGTCACAGTTCTGCCATCTATCCGCAATATGCGGAACCCGAATCACGCAAATGAAGTGGGTAGGCAATGGATACACACAATACATAAAGTAAATATTCTATTATATCTTTCGTAATTAAATTGCATTGCTGATTGACAATTAGTCTGAAAGTGTACGTAGTTTGGCAAAAGAAAATCACCGACTCACCTAACAATACAAACCAAATCAGGTTTGAATACAATCATTCCACCCCTTAGGCTGCTATTACACTATCAAAGTTCTTTGACAAAAATCTTTTATAAAATATATACTATAAAATATATGACAGTGTAATTGATTTTCTTTTATAAAAGTTTCTTTGATAAAAGATCGTTTATAAAATGTAAGTGCATCTTGTTATCTTTGATAAAAGATTGTTATACCTTGAAACAAATATGACGGAATGCAAATATAACTTGACTGTTACCACCACAAAAATTCTGATATCGGAGTATGAAGGAAATTAAATGTTGTAAATAAATAATTTGTATAATATAATATTAATATTACATAGTAATAGTAATATTTTATAATAATTTGTCCTTCCTCGCATTGTAGTTCTTTCAATAAGTTCTGATGGATACCTCTCTTATCACGTTTTGCAATCTACAGTTTAATCCACAGGTGTTTTTTTTTGTTTCTTTTTCAGTAAAATGTTTATGTAATAATTGAACTAATTGTAGCTAAACAAGCATAATACTGTTATTCGTTCATGGTGTTATAACGTAACGCGTAAATATTAGTATCAACAAATCCTCGGAACAAGTGTTAACTGCTGTGGAACAAGTGTTAGGTCAGCTTTTCTTCCTAATTTTAGGTTACCTTTAATAAAATATTTTATAAAAGATTTTATGTATGTAATATACCTAAAATCTTATCTTTTATCAAAGATAATATTCTTTGTTAAAATGTAATAGCAACCTCAGTCAGTGCATCAGGGTTGCCAGACTTCATAATGGCGGGAAATAATACGTGTAAATATTGTTTTATTTGCAAGAAACCCGTTCATTTTATTGAAAAACTGCAATAGGATAAATCATTCATCATCAGTTTCTCTAATGATAGACAACGGATTTTCAGTCTCGATACTGAACGTTAGATGTACGTCGGTTGCAGGGGTCATTGAACTCAATGCTACGCTCCTTCCGTACGTCAAGGGACGTGACGTCTTGTCACTGTGTAGGGACCGAAAATCCGCTATCTGATGATAAGAGTAAAAATCAGAATCGTACGGATAGTACTTACTGAGTAAAGCAGTGTTAAAATTTAGAGGATTCTTTTATTATTGTGGGAAAAAAATTAATTTGAGACAAATATGATATTGCACCTTTTTGTTGCACTCTATCGAGGGATTAAGCTGTTAAAATCGGTAGAGTTGTATTACTTCCACTCTGTATACTCATATACACATACCCGAGAGGAAACTAGATTAAATTACGAATTCAGTGGTGTTGTAATTCCGTAAGAACAATGTTGTAAATACCTGGGAGTATATTTAAACCCCAAACCTTCTTGGGGAGAGCATGTTGATAATGTTACTGGTAAAGCATAGAGGGTACTTCACTTTATTACGAGAATCTTGAATCTTCCCTCAAATCGAGGGAAATAGCATATCTAACATAAGTGCGACCGTTAATGGAATACGGAACTACATGTTGGGATCCCTATAGAACATATCAGATAAATTCTTTAGAAAGAATGCAGTATAGGGCAGCTAAATTTGTTAAAGGTAAAAGAGAAGACGGAAATGATATGATAAAAGAACTTAAATAGGAAACATTGGAAAACAGACGTAGAAAAACTAGAATAACATCATTGTATAGAGCACATCTAGGTCAGAAAGCATGGGTAGACATAACGGCTCGGTTAGAGAAGCCAACGTACTATGGTAGGAACGATCATGACTTTAAAATCAAATGTACGAAACAGAAAACGGAAGTACGTAAATTCTCATTTTTAAATTGAACTATAAATGATTGGAATGACCTACCTGCAGCGGACTTTGAGGGCTCTCCTTCCTTAAGAAGATTCAAGAATAACTTAAAAAGTTGTGTATAAAGTGTAAATTAAAATTAAGGTGACATTTAACATTTAATTTTTTAAGGTGACATGTATTTATTTAGCCTGACGAGCTACTCTCTTGGTTTGAACTGTAAATTATTTAAAAATAGCGTGTAAGAGGGTCTTAGACTGTAAATGTTTAGTTTAAATGTAGTTCTGTTTATAAGTATTAATAAGGGTGTAATTATTTGTCTTATTGGAACTGTTGTATCAGTGAACATTGGTGAGTCAGTGAAGTTATGGTTTTACAGTGCAGTGAATAGTTCCGATCAGTGATAATTTATAATGTCAATGAAATGTGTTACATAGTGTCAGTGAAATGTGTCATAGTGCCACTACAGTGAGTGAGATGAGAGTAAAGTGAAAGATTATTATCAGTATCAATGTGAAATTTATGTAGGGCCTATGCATATGTATGGTGTAATGTAAAATTAGGTTCACTTATTAATTAGGTTGTTTTATGTATTATTATTAATTGTAATTATTGTGTATATAATTATATTATATACTGTATAATTGTATTGTGTATTGTAATTTTATTGTGTAGTGTTTATATTGTGTTTACCACTGCCACCGGGTGCTTGTCCACTTGCAGTGTACATACATACATACATACATACATACATACATACATACATACATACATACATACATACATACATACATACATACATACATACATACATACATACATACATACATACATACATACATACATACAATTACTTCTATAGTATAAGTAATTTCATTTACTTTCTAATTTCCCTCTATTTAGAGGAAGCTGTATTGGGCTTCCCAAACTTCGGTCACAAAGTGTAGATTAATAACACATATGGGCATCCGTAGCACTGACCATGTAGCGCCCCCTATCACGTTTGGTAGTTCCGCAGTTTACTACTAGATGAGTGCTCGGCTGTAGTCGCATGAAGTTTTGAGAATTTTGTTTTGGACTTCAATAACTCTATACACACGAATGCCAAGACGTCAAAGCAAACATATTCTTTCACATGCATTACTGTTCTAAATTGGCAAATTAATCTTTCTCCCATGTATACAGACGTGGTTTTCCGTTTTGTCTAAGACACTACAGTAATGTTTTATAGAAAATGTTATTTGTATGTATTTACACTTAACATTCACACGTAAATATTCACACTTCTGTTCAAAAACTCGTACAAATGCTTACTACACACGCGTTCACTTGGATGGAGTTACAGTGATGAATGAAGAAGAAAAATTGACAAGGGAATTATGCAATTTCTTGGATTGCATAAAAAGTATTTGTGGTTGGAATATAATTATTATAATAATCATAATCCCAAATTGTTCACATTGTCAACTCTTCCTCAGACATGCTTTACCACTATTTTCGACACATTTTGGCATTACCGATTAAAAGTTTTCACTTTCATTATTATCTTGTCTTTTCCGCCTCCGACAAGAAGGCATGTACTCTTCTTGCGACAAAGCAGTACTGACTATCAAAAAAGTAATCCTTTTCAACATTCTCACACACATGTAACGGATTCTTCTTCATTTTTAATTTAGAGTACCCAATCCCACTTTTACAAGTGGACTCGCCTAGCTTGCACTTACACGGCCGACGGTTTTCATAACGCATGACATCACTTCCTTTCATACACATTTTATATGTAAACTGCCATCTATTGGCTGATGCAATAATAAAAGCGGTGGTGCTGCCCCCATAATTAACTCCAGGAACCTCTTTAAAACTTCATGTTTCAGAAAAGTATTGCATATTTTTCCTGTTTGTAGGTCAAATATAAATGTTTCACGTTAAAAGAAGAGAGATTATAAAAAAAAGGAAAACAGAAATTTAGAAGGAAACAAGTAAACAAGAACCGAAACAATTAACGAAGAATTGAAAGGAAGAAAGAAAAAGAAGAAAAGAAAGGAAAGAAAAGAAAGAACGAAATAAGGAAAGAACGAAAGATCGAATGAAATAAAATGGAAATAAAGAAAGAATGAAATAAAGGAAAGAAGGAAAGAAAGAATGAAATAAAGAAGGAAAGAAGGAAAGAAAGAAACAAATAAAGAAGGAAAGAAAGAATAAATAAAGAAAGAAAGAAAGAAAGAGGGAAGGAAAGAAAGGAAAGAAGGAAAGAAAGAAAGAAATAAAGAAGGAAAGAAAGAATGAAATAAAGAAGGAAAGAAAGAAGGAAAGAAAGAAACAAAAGAAAGAAAGAAAGAAATGAAGAAGGAAAGAAAGAAAAAAGAAAGAAGGAAAGAAAGGATGAATGAAATAAAGAAGAAAGAAGAAAAGAATGAAATGAAAAAAGAAAGAAGGAAAGAATAAAATGAAAAAAGAAAGAAGGAAAGAATGAAATGAAAAAGAAAGAAATAAAGAAACAAAGAAACAAAGAAAGAAAGGAACTGAAATGGTGTTTACGATTGCTGTGCTATGTGAGTATTGTGTTGAAATGTTTAAAATAATACACACAGTTTCATTCAAATAAGCAAGTAGTTGGATAAGGGTTTCGAGAGCGTTTGGGGAATTTAACTCAAACTTTTATTTCGTTGAAAGCGATATGAAGCCAGTTCACACATATCGATACTCTTGTTATCTTTCCAAGTCGAAGAATATTAGTCATACTCCAAATTTGTTTTACCTACCTGTTGGTCTATTTAGCTAGAATTCGATCAAGACTATGTGTGATTTCAGGTCATTTAATGCACACTGGTCTCTTAAAAACGTCAATATTTCATCCGTTTTAGATGGACATGACACAAACAATATGTCTGTGGCATTTTTCCTGAGTTTTGGCAAATAAAACTCCTCAAAAGCATAAATCATAGACATATGCTTTAATATCTTCAAATGCATTATGAATATAACATAGTATGTCTATTTCGAAAGCCGGATATATGTCATGATAGTATCCTCAATTAAACCACGATCCACAGTCTCCCTTTCGTTATAATCACAGTTTCGATAAATATAGCATCTCCTATGTTTGCGTGACGTTAGAGCCGCCTTCCGCCGGAGTAGGTATTTCTCGCGTTAGTGCAGATATTTATAGATGGCAGTAGTGGTGAGTTGTGGGTTTGCAAGACTCATAGTTATGTACAAAGAGGCACCGAAGCCACGCATATTCCTGTTTGCATGAAAGGGAAATAACCAGGAACAGCAGATATTCACCACTGGTATGTTATACGTATTATAAGAATAGAGAGAAATTCGTGGTATGGCAACCTCGCAGGACAATCGGCAGGCGACTCGACTTATCACGGGTGCATAAAAACTTATTTATACTTCAGTGCAGAAGAAAGATGCATGTCCCAACCGATTAGCACATATTATTTAAAAAAAAGTGCTTTCATTACTATATTCTTTCAACAGCATTCTAAAATTTCTCCCGCTATCACACAAGAAAATACTATCGCAAACACTAGTAATGCCCCATTTTGATTATTGTGATTTTCTACTCACTGATCTCTATGTCAACCAGTCGCAAAAATTACAACGTGTTCATCATTCTTGTTTTCGCTTCGTCTGCGATGTCCGTCGCGCTAACCACATTATCCCATCCTTCCAAACTCTAAACTGGCTACGGCTTAAAGAACGTAGAAATTTTCATTCCCTTGTTCTCCTTTTCCAAATCCTTCACACCTCTACACCTACATATCTTGCCTCCCGTTTCAGTTAGCTGTCATCATATCATAATCTCTTCACGCAAAATAGCCGCATACTAGCCATACCAACACATAATACATTATCGTATTCATCATCACACACAATCTCGCTATCGCGCTTGTGGAATACCCTACCCAGTGACATCAGAGACTTTCGGAATTCAGCAGTGTTCAAAAACACACTTATTAAGCATTTTCTTACTGCGTAGAGTAGTTTTAATTTTTACTAGATTAATAAAAAAAATATTTTTTCTTAACTTCCACAATAAACTGTCTAGCCTTTATTAATCAGTTAATCTTTCAGTACTTTGGTTTTTATTGTATTTGTAAATTTAATATTAATTGTAATTATAATTGTAATTGTTTTCTTAATATTGTAGTTGTAATCCCCTGGTAGAGGGGAAGAGAAGGCCATCTTATCTCTACCAGGTTAAATAAATAAATAAATAAATAAATAAACAAATAAAGAAATAAAGAAACAAACAAACAATTAAATAAATAAATACTTCTAAATCATAGCACGTTTACAAGTTTATTCATACTTGTGCACATACCGTGTCGAGAATTTATTGTGTCATAAGCTTTATAGTGGGCAGAGAACTCTAGATCGAAGAAAATTGAAATCTGAAAAAAGGAGGATAAAATGTAAAGTGCACAAGTTAATAGACTAGTAGTGATATGCGCACAACATGGGGATAACTGTAATGAGAAGGCAGCGAGGGCAATAATTTATTTACTAGCCACCCGTAAGATTTAATTAAAAGTATGCAAATACATTTGAAAGAATAGGCTAGCCCTACGTTGGGTATAAAATAAAATGGGACAAGACAGGCCAGAAGATGAATGCATTCAGTTTAAAGGTATTGAGGTGATTATCGTTTTCAGTACGTTTTTCGGAGTACGTATTTTTTCTTTATTATGAAATATTGTAATATGAATCAATCTGAACAGATTTCGTGGAGTATCCAAAATCCATATTATTGTAATTTTCAAAATAAGCACAAGACAGAACTCGTCTGACAAGGCGAATCCGCTGCAGGGGACCGGGCTCTTAAAAGAGTCGTTTGGAGGCTTTCGCAAATCTAATTGTACCTAAGTGATATATACAGGATGATTCACGAGGATTTACCGTCCCTTACGGAGCTTATTTCCGAAGATATTCTGAGCAAAAAAAGTCATATAAACATTTGCTCTAATCTTAATATTTTCAGAATTACACTAATTTGAAGTTTTTGTAACATACTATTATTATTGAGTTTTAAGGGTAAAAGAATGTTACAGATAAAGAGTGAACTAATCAGGAGTATCATTTCTGTAATTAGCTAATACTATGAACCTAGAAATGTGTTGTGAATTCCATAGTTGCTTCGTACAGAATTTGTTTTCGATTTTTAACTACAAAATTACATTTTCTTACGCATTTATCACAACAATAATTACAAGACATGCCATTCTAGTAAATTCTTTAAGACTGTACATTAGGATGCATAATTAAGCTGTAAAAAATCATGTTCCCTGAGTTGTAAGATTTGCAACAATTTTTTTGATAAGTACTTAAGAATGATGTCATCTTTAGTTAAATATTGAAATATAAAATTTGTGCACTACAATTATTAACACATTTTCAGTTTCAGAACACTAGCCAATTAAAGAAATGTTACTTCTCAATAGTTCACTCTCTATTTCTAATAATTTTTACCCTTAAAACTAAAGAAAAATGGTAGGCTATTTTACTAACAACTTCAAATTAGTGTAACTCTGAAATATTGAGATTAGGACAAATTTTTCTATGACATATTTTGCTCAGAATGTCTTCGGAAATAAGCTCCGTAAGGGACGGTAAATTCTCGCGAATCACTATGTGTGTGCCTGTGTGTGTGTCTGTCTCTATGTGTGTGCATGTGTGTGTATACAGGTCACAAAACGTGACGGATAAAAATATCACTTCCAATGCTGAACCAAGAGACTTAGGGGAGAGATGGGTAGTATCGGACATCGGGTAATATCGGACAGAGCGTTTCTTTCATCTAACACCAGATTGTAGTACCTGAATAACATGGTTACGTTTCTGTATGAGACATCACAGAAACTTAACCATGTCATTCAGGTACTATCATCTTCTGGTAGATGAAAGAAACTCACTGTCTGATATTACTCGATGTCCGATACTACCCAACTCTCCCCTACATCTACAGCAATGACAAACATTTCTATGAAACTAAACAATAATTTAAGATCCCATCCACTATATATAGAATAAGTTTACAGGTATATACAGTAATTTTAGTTTTCAAAGTTACCATTCTTTTTAATTTCGACACCTGAGGGCATTCATTATTCTATTGGTTTTTACTTTCACATTGTACCATATCGTTCCTTACAGACAGATATTTCAGAAATTTTGCAAATAATAGCTATAATAATACTTTATCAAAAAATATACAACCTTAGACAAAAAATAACGGCTGCCATATCTAAGTCACATTAGGAAACTTAGTTTGATTCCGTGACTGAACGAATTTCTTACGCACGTCTCCGCTTTGTTTTTCCTTTGTATTATTTCTTATTTTCCTGTCCTTTTATATATCAAGTTTTCTAACTAATATATAACAAATGTATACTCAAAAGGTAAATTAGGTGGAAAATAAATATTCATCCCTTAATCGTGTGAACCAGGCGCTGCTCGAAATGAACTTAGAGAAAGTCACGCTATAAAAAATCAATATAATAATAATAATAATAATAATAATAATAATAATAATAATAATAATATTTTTCAAATTATTGTAGAATATTTTGCAGTAAAAATCATAAATATCCGCAATAGTTTTCGAGTTGTCAAACGCCTGGCATTAGAAAACAACAACATATTACAGTATTATTATCATTATTATTATTATTATTATTATTATTATTATTATTATTATTAATATTATTATTATTTCAAAATTTCTCCCCAATATTGTGGTTCTCAGTTATGCCCAGAGACTGCACGCGATCCTTCGCGAATAATATATGGCTGGGCCATTGCAGAAGATGGTCGGGAAATAGGCCTACATATAAGAAGTGACCGTGAAGGATTACTAAGAATTGAAAATGAGGCGACACACGGCCCTTCATAATGAGTATTATCCCAGTATTCGCCTGAAGGGACTTGGGAAATCACTAAAAACTCATCAGGATAGCTGGCCATTGGAATCGAAATCCCGATCACCCGATTACAAATTTGCAACGATAGTGTAGTGAACAGTGTGACACTCAGTCTATATCTCAACAACCTTCTAGACTAAAGTCATATGGACTTTTGCCCATTGGGCGCTTTACATTTTATTATTAAATTTGCAATTATGAGTACTGCCCCATTATGCCCTGAATAATAATAATAATAATAATAATAATAATAATAATAATAATAATAGTAATGATGATTGTATTAATAATAATAGTAATAATAATAATAATAATAATAATAATAATAATAGAGTAATATGTCTTCGGCCGTATATTAAAGATTACTATCTCCACCATTTCGTAACATCGTACAGCTCATGCATTTTGTCAATACATTCGCGATATGTAGTACTGTTCTCCAACCAGGAGATAAACCGTGAAAGGAATGTGCTTACTATTGCGTCATCTATTGGAGCGAAGTAGGTAGATAATATTACCGTTATAACGTCAGTTTAAAAATTATGCGCTCTGCTGCATATGTTATTTCATGTATGGTGGGATTAAAAGACCAGGAGATTAACAGTGATCTAATTTTGTAACTAGGGTAGTATAAAAATGTGTATATCAGTGTTACGGTTTGTGCTTTGAGAGATAGCCAATAGAGATACGAGTACCCACGTGTGTGACCTTATGAATCTTATGACATCAACATTCATTCACAGCATCACCCCGCTTCGTTTCATTTCCTGGAGACTTTCTCGTGGTTGGAGTACAGTACGGGAACAACGTTTCTGTGTGTGGGGACAGGAGTAGAAGGGAAGGTCGGGCGTGTGTCTACAGAGTTCAAGGCAAAGAATAACCCATTCCCTTATAATTCGTAAGTAGGCTCATCCGATCTCGTGCGCAGCTTTGTAGGAAGAGTGGGGGAGTGTCTGGACATAATGCATGTGCTGTAAAACACACACACACACACACACACACACACACATATATATATATATATATATATATATATATATATATATATATATAGGCCTATATGTTACGTATACATGCAGATACCACATAGGTATCACCATCGGGATGGTAGTCTCCTAAATCTTAATGATCTCTAACCCATAAAATACTTTTATACAGGGACATCACTTTATTTTTACCAACATTTTTAACATTAACCTGCCTATACTCGGAAACACTGTTGCCCCCTTCCATTACAGGAGTTTGATGTTACTAGTGCAATATGTAAACAAATCATTTTACTGGGTATAGGAGGAGAGAAAAGTAGTGTATCCATTTATGTTGTAGGGAAATACGATATTACGATTTTCAGTTTGATCATCACTTTTACGGAATTTATCAAAATACAGTAGAGTAGTAACATTTTTTTTTTTCAAAAACTCAACTTTCCAGGCGGCTATGTTCGTTATGTAATGTCTACTTTATTTAGCATATGAATTATTGGTGTTAACATACAATATAGAGAGTGCATTTAAATTGAGGGGTTCATAAGTAAAGGGCTGTAAGTTCACTTAAGTTACTTTTGAGAAAATGGGGTTTAAATATTAAACTTTCGTAAAATCGGTGAAATTTTTATTTAAATTTTAATGTGTGATGCGATTAAAATATCCCTTTGCCACTAAAATTTTAGATACTTTTTCTTACACTAGATGCACTTAACTCATGTTATTACAAATGTCACTAGCATTCCTTTGATTCTAGCCACCTCAATTCAAAAAAAGCTAATCTGAATTTTTAAACAAGTTGCTGAAAATGGTTGCCGTTCATTACAGTGCAGACTTCAATTCAGTACGCATATTATTAAAAACATTTTGAAGCATATTCTATGAAATTGAATTTATCGTTTCTTGAATATAATTTTTTAGTACGATATTATTAATATAGGTTCTTTCTGCTATAGAAAACGCAACCATATTTCTGAAACACACTATACACTGCAGTGTTTACTTCACTGCTTGAAGACTTCGAATGCAACAGCGGCCGTAAGTTTGTGTGTCTGACGGGAGCAAGGACATTAGTGAAGGGGTGAAAGTGAAGTACATTCAGAAATGCAGGTACAATAAAAATGCAAGTAAAAATAAAATGATGTCCCTGCATATTCACATTAATTTTGACTGCTAGCTCTAGGCGGGATCAAAAGAACAACTCGAAAGAACGTAGAAGTGTTCACGCGCAATATTGGCAATAATCGTAAAGTACACATCGCTATGTTCTTGGGTTCACTTTTCCAAGGGTCATTCCCTGGACACAATCTCGTACTCAGACTTAATTTGGCCCATCGTGCGCAATTTAGATGAATTTCCAAGTGTGACGAGGGATCTGGTTGGCAATCGTGAACCCGATGCTCATAGGTGGGACATCCTATCGTTCTATCACCAGAGGAGTACCTGATATTCCCGAGGGCCCAGAGCCCCAACTCCTTATGTCAGGACCAGGAAACTCTTACTATCTTATGACTCCATCCTAGTCTATCCTAGCTACTGCAGATGATAGATGAAATGAGAAGGTGAAGATTGTTGGAAGCAAATGATCGGCAGCAGCCTGAGAAAACCTCTATGCGTATGTTTAGCCCACCAAAAATGGATGGAGTTACGCAATAATAGACCAACCGACAATTTGAAAAAAAAAAGATATTTGCACAAACCTTTTGATGCCAGGCTAATTTATCTCGGAAAAAAAAATAAAAAATGCGATATCTGAATTTTGCTGCTCTTTATACGCAAAAATTCCTGTATTGCATAAAATTCTTTTATTTATTTTGCTTTGAAATATTAATTTAACTGCTGGTCTCATTAAAAAGCGGTTAGACTTTTTGGTATTATTTGATCTATTTTTGTAATAGTATGAAAGTTATAATACTTCTTGCATAAAATGTTTTATAAAAACAGATTTATTTCAATGACCAATGTTTCGAAACAGGTTTTTGGCGATTGGTCTCTTATTGCGTAACTCCGTCCAAATAGTCATGACCTGCCCGGGGACGAAACTGGTCTGCCCGGACGGAGGACCAGAGCGCTAGCGCTTGAGGCAAAGACGCCGCATCGCTATGTTCACTTCAGTTATTAATTTCAGTCGAGGATGGTCACCGTTATACCCCACATTAGTAGGCCTAAGATGAGACTCCTTTCAAATTGAGTGCCGAGTCTTTTCTGGGGTGAAAGGCGCGGGGAGCCTGTAGATCACGCCATCTCATTCTAGTGCCGAGATCACGGAAGCATGGAACTGAACCTCTATGTTCTGCTTGCGTTTTCATGGTGTGTGACGGAAATACCTTTATTATATTTCACAGATTATTCAGTGCGCTGTTTAATCATGATTAAAGCCCGAATTTCTGAGCACAATCAAACAGTAAAATATGCAAGCAAATAAACAAGAAAAATGGTTAAAATAAGCAAAAACGAATACACGGAGATATGATGATAAATTATTTGTTCCGTACAATGTTGACTGAGAAGTTTTTGTGGGTGACATTCCATTAATTACAACAGCGAACAATCACACACACCTAATTGAACCAACGCGTGTTGCACAACTTGCACACTGCAGCTTGGACTTCGGGGATTCACCATCCATGCACATGACATCATTCCGATAAGTGCGATAACTGACTGACCTGCATAGTAGCAGAAGCTTGGCGGGGAATCCCAAGGTTCTCTTCTAATTATAACTACGCAGTATTATTTCATAACATCCTGGGTCATATCCTAGCATTGCTTTCTTAGGCACTCGACTGAAGTTAATTTTTTTATTAGCCATAAAGAAAGGGGAATCAGTGATAAATGACGGCTAGGAGTGAAATATGCACTTTTAAAATAGCAGTTTTGGGTAAAATATGCTGTTTTAGTTTAAAATCATAAAATAAGTAAGCAAAAACGTTTTCCTGCCAAATAAGCATTTATAAGCACTAACAAAAATAGTTAAAATTGCTTATCTAGGCGTGTCTTACGAAGTATAAGCTTTCTGCTTACCTTTAAAAGCGTAGAAAAGAATATGCATTTTGCTTAGAAATCCGGGCTTTAATCATGACTTTCATATTTCTTATGTAGAACTGCGTCCTTCTCACTAGGTATCCAGTGGTAACTTGGGACTTGACCCTCACATAAAATACAAATCTTGAATTGTCCTTGTCTTCTCCTTCTTCTCTTTGTAATCTTTTTTTCTGCCTCTTTTTCTCATGTATTCCCCTTGATTTCCCCATGTTTTCCTAATTTTTCTCCTTGTGTTCCTCTTTTTCTCTTTATATTTAACTTTTTCTCCCTACAATCCCCTTTTCTCCTTATACAACTTGTTGTCCCTGCATTTCCTTGTTTTGCTTGCTTTCTCCTAGTCATCCCCTTATTCTGCTTGCCTTCCTCTGGTTCTTCTTGCCTTCCCTTTGCTCTGCTTGTATTCTTCTAGTCCTCCTTGCCGTGCCCTTGTCTTTCTTGCTTTCCCTTAGTATTTCCTGCATTCCCCTTCGTTTTTCTCGTCTTTCCCTCGTTTTCCCTCCCACCCCCCTCTTTTCCTTGTATTCGGCTTTTTTCCTTGCTCTCCTCTTCCTTTCCTTTCCTTTTCATTCCCTTCTTTTCCTTTCAGTCTCCTTGTTCTCCGTGTCTTCGCCTCGTTTTATTTCTCGCACTAACCACACGTATTTCCACGTTAAAATATGCTGCATAGTAAAGCTATGTACACGTGAATTCTTTTATAGCCAGGGCCAGCGATTTTGGCGCGTGTCATTGAGTAAAAAGCCAGCCAGTGAGCATTTGTTGCCTGTGCAGCTGAAAACGGTACCACCCAACACGTCACGTCAGCAATCTGCCCACTGCGTCAAAGGCAAGACACTCGCACTTCGCGTTTATGGGGTTTATCCTTGAGTACACCGTCCAGTCCGTAGCATCTGTTGTCACTTCGGCTGAGAATGGTACCACCCCCTAAAAAGATTTGACGTCAGCAATCTGCTTGTCACAATTGTTAGCTTTCTCGCCCACATTTTGTAACAAAGATAAGATACTTGCTCTCAACGTTCTCATTACTTGTTTCACGCACCAGAAACGGTGGCACTGGCCGTACTTACAATATGAATTCTTAAGTTTTGCGATACAGTATAATACCTCCGGTATTCATGACAAGACTCCTGTAAGGAATTTACTTGTACACTTAAATGAAGCTTCATGTCCATTTTTACAGTTAAATCAGGTAGAAAAAATTATGAAAAAGTATATTTCGTTGATCTTTTTTTTTTTCTTGCATTTTATACGGACTGCAGTTCTATTTTCCCATGCAATAAAACGGATGGAAAATGTTCCGATATCAAAACAGAAATTTGAAAGAAATCTGATACTAATCTGATGACAGAATAGAGAAATTAAACAGTGTCAAATGTAATATTCAATTGTATTTTCCGTCTCTTAGATTCATCACTTCCGATAATTGCGAGTACACTCTACAGAGGTGCGGATCTTAGTGGAAGCATATAGGTCTAATTAAAGTCCAGTTGTTTGCACTAGCCAGGTATAACAGAGTAGGCTACCCTTCAGGCCTTGGAAAATACGATCCTGATGATGAAAGCTTAAGTTCCTAACGTCGGAGGTATTAATTCCCAACACACGTTTCGAAACTCAAAAATCTTTTTCCAAACACTGTCACCGTAAAAGCCGAAAATTTGATATCTTTATTTGGCATTTCTATGTTCGAAGAAAACAAAAATTATTGTTTATTTAACGACGCTCGCAACTGCCGAGGTTATATATCAGCGTCGCCGGTGTACCGGAATTTTGTCCCGCAGGAGTTCTTTTACATGTCAGTAAATCTACTGACATGAGCTTTTCGCAATTAAGCACATTTGAAAGCCATCAAAATGGGCCGGGATCGAGCACAGAAGGCCAGCGCTATACCGGCTGCGCTACCCAGACAACCTTGCTCGAAGATTTGACATGCCAAGACTGATGCCATTAACGAGATATTTTGTAGTAGGCATACGATTCAGGAAATGTCTACATCGTAGAGTCTTCCTTTACACAACGCACGTTCAGAAACGTTTTTTTCTCACAGTGCGCCTGTTGTACGCGATGAAGACTGACGTTTGTACGGCGTTGCATGCTTACAGTTCACCTCATGCTTTCAGTTACTGAAAGGAATACACATATGTGCGTAATGTTGTGCGAGCTGAAATGTTTTTATTGTCACAGAACACTGAAGAAATTATTCATTCATTAATAATGCAGTAAAAGCTAGTGTGTATTTTGTGTTTGAGAACACTGAATAGATTTCTCATTCGTGTGTAATGCAGTGCAAGTCATGGTGTTTTTTTCTAATCACTTCTGAATAGTGTAGATCATATTCAACGAGTTTTTCTAGTTTAATTTATATAAAAAGTGTAAGAAAATATTTGACAAGGCATTCGAACATTTCGCAAGAGAGATTATTCGAAGATGCCAGAACAGTCTTCTGAGTTGTCAAAAATGTTTGAAACAGGAGAAGGACTTTTTGAAAATCTCTTGTGACACAAGTAAGGTGGGTTTTTATTAATTTTTAAATCGTTCATAAAAATTTTCCGCGCTAAACCAGTTTTAAAAATTACAGTTACTACCCTAAAAATGGCGGTCGATTTGGAGACAACTGTGCGGGGAATAAGTCACAACAGAAAATATCGCTGAACTGGTGTGTGAGGGAAGCGTATTATGAGCAATCTTGTAGCAAACTTCAGAAACTGTCTGCTATGTAGGCCTACTTCGGAAATCACATCTATAATTAACTCAAAGAAATCTAGTCATTTCACTGACTGAACTTTGCAATAATTGGAACCATCGTTAATAATTGAAGGCAAAGGAAGAAAATAACTCGAAGAATTGTTATTACTGTATAAATTATTATTATTATTATTATTATTATTATTATTATTATTATTACTATTATTATTATTATTATTATTATTATTATTATTATTATTATTATTATTGGGGCCTCTTTTATTTTTATCATTTATAAATGACATAAGTAAAAGAAAAGTTCTAGCTGTCTTTTATTTGCGGATGACCTTAAAATCTTTTGTAAAATTAATAGTTTGGCTGATTGTAAAATTCTTCAAAATCATATTAATTCAATTGCACTACGATCTGTTGAACATGGAATGAAAATTAATGAATCTAAAACTTTTGTCATTTCCTTCTCACGGAAAACTATTTCCCTAAAATTTTATTATTCTCTTAATAATGTTATAATTACTAGGAAAGACTGTATTAGAGATCTTGGTGTCTTACTTGAATCTAAATTACATTTCTATAATGATGTGCAATATATTTTTACCCATTGACTAAGAATGTTTGGTCTAATTAGGTCTATAACTTATTCTTTTTCTACTCCTACGTGTCTATTACTTTTATACTATACGTTGGTTAGATCCAAACTTGAATATGCATCTGTAGTATGGAACTCCATTACTTACTGTATACTGATTCGGTTAAATTTGAGAATATCCAAATACAATTTATTTCTTTGTGTTCTTATAGACTTTTACCCTATTCCGATCATTATAAATATGAGATTAACTGCAAATTGCTGTAGTTTATTTGTCAGACGTAAATATTTTGATTATTTACTTTTTTGTAAAGTCATTAAGAGTGATATTCATTGTGAATCCTTCTCAAGCAATATCAGTCTTCGTATTCCTGCTAAGGGTTTAAGACTTCATAAATTTTCTACAATAGAAATTCTAAATCTCTCTCTCCGGTCTGTAGATCTATAAAATATACTAATTTGCTTGGATTGAACTTGGATCCATTTAATGTGAATTATATACTACTTTTGGAGTTTTATGTCGGTTATTAATTTGTGTCTTTTGTTTAGATATGTATTGTATTATTATTCTCGTTATCTTTTTTTCATTTGTATTCTATTCATTTATAAGATTCCATGTTTCCTTTACAGTTCTCATATTTTAAATTGTCATTAGTTCAACAATATTTATTCCTATGTACCTTTGTTGCAATTGAGGCGGTAGCCGGAAAAAGGGCCCATGGGTCTATAGGCCCTTTTTCGGGAGAATGTTTAATTCGATTCTCCGTGTTAAAACCTACTTGCTTACACAATTTCGTTTCAATATCTTACAAATAGAGAGCAGGGTAGCTAATTGAATGAACCCATGCACTCCTGTGTAGTTGTGGAATGCAGCAAACAGCAACACAGGCAGGTTGAGGCAGGCACTGCAAGCAGTATAATTGTGTTGGGTGTAGCAGATGTGATCTGTGTGCGATCTGAATTGTTTCAAAATGGAAAGAAATGGACATAAACGAAAAAAGAGGAGATAGGACATGAAAATGAACTTGAAACGAGAAAACAGAAAAATGAATAAACAACATGATATCACGTATGTAACTTCTAAAGATGGTATGGTTGAAGATAAGTTTTTGCACCCGTTACCTCTTCTGCCAGAAGGAATGTTTCTCCAACTTCGCTGCTGATGAACAAGATCTCTTCGAAATATTTTACAGTGGGCAAACAAAGTTACTGTTGGATGCTACAGTGGCAGGCTTGTTATAAAAAAATCGAATAGTCGTAAACGTAACTTAAAATCCAAAAGTAAGTCGTGAAAATACATGGAGATATTCTCTGCGTCGAAGTGGTTTCAGCAAGAGGTGTGTCGTCAAATGATTTTGGGTAGCTACAAAATTTCTGTCAAAAGACTGAGAATAATACAAGGGAAAATATTAAAAGGTGAAATATTTGAAGAAAAAAAGGATTCTCGTGAAAACAGACCATATAAAATGAACAACAATATAATCAGATTTACTGCAGACACATCTACTATCGACTCCACATAGCAAGATACACTACTGTCCACACCAAAAGCTAAATATCAAGATTCTCTTTGGGTTATTCTGTGATTATTACAAAGAAAGACTGGTGAAAAACTGAATGTGAAGTACAAATATTTCAAATGGTTGACTTGACAACATTATTGAAGAAAGCAAAGTTAGACTGGAAGAAAACATCAATGAAGAGGATTCTCAAATGAGTGTGAGTCCATCCAGGATGTGCACTAAAGTGTAAACTGCACTGAGTATGAATCCTTTCTAGATTTAATATTAAATAACCTCTAATCTGTATTCTGTGCCCAACAGATATTCTTGATTCTTACGTATTCGGACAATTTATGATGTAAGTACGAGAAATACAGTATGTAAGAAAAATAATTTTACTAAAATGATTATGAAATTGTAAACCTCTGTAATGTGCGCCGTTCAATGCTGATATTAAATTTCTGCTAGAATATAATCATATTGAAAGTATTTTGATAAAATAAACTTGTTCTCTGGAAAAAGGGCCTATAAAATGCTCCAATAAAATATATTCTTTTATTAACACTATTAAAATCGGAATGTATTATTTAACAAAATCCTGTAGACAAATAATATTGTAACAGTATGAAAATAGTTATCTTGATAAAAGTGCATCCAAATCGCAATGACATACAAATAAATCTTTCAATCATTGTTTTCTCGAAACATGACTTTTGCTTATGGGCCCTTTTTCCGGCTACCGCCTCAATTGCTATCATTATTAACGTTCCTGTAATGATATTGTCATGTGCTGAACTGTTATTGGTCCCTGGCTGTTGTACAGCCATTAAAGATTAGTAAATAAATATAAATAAATAAAAAATAATTTATTATTATTATTATTATTATTATTATTATTATTATTATTATTATTACTATTATTGAAAGACAATTTTGACGACGGGCCTTGAAGTTCACAACGTTAACAAACAAATGTCAAGAATCGGGAAGGAGATATCCTTGGCCGTACATGGCCCCGAGGAAATGGAGGACAATCGCGGAGACTGCAGTACGGATGTGACACATTAAGCAACCCCACGCTTCTGAGTTGCGGATGGCATGGGAGGGTTGGGGGTGGTATACGCTGCACAAGATGCAACAGGGCTTTGCGCTTCGTTAAGTGTCCGCGAACTATTGAGTGGCACCGCAAGGAATTACGCACCTACTCTAGTAGCCAGCAAAATTTTCCGAAACCGGACTTTAGAATTCCCTGGTAAAGCTTTCCTTGAACTATTGTTCTATTCGTTCTCTGAAGCATCGGGTGTGTGTGATCTGAGAAGGCACAGTCACTTGACCGAAGCAATTTTTAGTTCGATCTCGATCATAGTTTGTGGAATATGTGTTAGAAAGAGCCCTATGGATCACGTTATCGCTGATATTATCCGTGTCCCCTGCAGCTGTCAATCCAGAACTCCTTCCTTATTTCCGTATCCTCAACACACAGCCTCGGAATATCTCCTGTTTAAAAAAGCTGCTACTGCAACTCTGAACAAGATATTCATTTTTTACCTCATCACAACTTGTACCCGGACATCATTTTATTTTTACTAACATTTTTAATATTAACCTGGCTGTACCTTTGGATTAACGGTTGAGAACCGGAAACACTGTGTGCTACCCCCTTCCACGACCTGAGTTTGATGGTACTAGCATAGAATACAAATAAATCAATTTACTAGTTATAGAAGGAAAGAAAAGTAGTGCATCCATTTACGTAAACTAGAAGATATCACGATTCTGAAGTTTCATAATTTTCGTTAGGTTTTCATTTAATTAAAATGTACTACAGTATTAACAATAAGTGTTACGAACTGAGGTATCCATTATGCAGTGTATATTATACTGTCTACAGCACATTAGCATACAATATAGAGAATATATTTAAATTGAAAAACAATCAAAATATGGATATTTAAACAAATTGTTGAAAATGGTGGCCGATTATTAAGATAGAGGTTTCAGTTCTTTTTTGCATATTATCGCACCATATTGCACCTAATTCGTATTTCCATTTTCGTCCTTCGTACCTGAAAACAGTAACTCATGTTGAAATTATTCTATATCTACTCTATAACAGAGTACCTTCCGTACTGTAAATTCAACTCTGCCCGATCCGCACAGATAAATTTACTCTGTCCGTCCAAGTGGCTATGTCGTAGGGTGGAAGTCACGTGAGAGTTGATTATTTAAAGAAGCCCTTTTATTCAAGTTATTTTAAACAGTTGTATTAATATTACGTAGACGTCCAATTCCTAACAGCAAGTGTTTTCAGAAAAGAGCTAAGATAGCCCCAGCAACTAGCATTTACAGAGTGGCCGACAGAAGCGGGTGGGGGAAACCGGGACGTAAGCAAACGAACGCATAGTAGGCCTACCTGTGCGAAAATGTGATTCAGTACTGAATGCATTTTCTTCACTAGAAAATGCGACCATATTTGTGGAACGTACTATATTCACTCACTCAGTGCTGTTTACTATGACCGTAACATGACTATGACTTCTTATGCGGCCTTGGTTCTGTGCGCAGAGCGGGTGAGGTTTACTACATAGTAGAAGGGATGGGAGTGAAGTACATTAAAAAACTCAGGTAGAATAAAAATTTAAGTAAATATAAAATGATGTCCCTGTACTTTATTGTGTATCTTGTAGTTGTTGTGTATTAATTGTATTGTGTATTAATTTGTATTGTGTGTAATTAAGCTACAACTGCCACCGGATGTTTGCCCGCTTGCAGTGTACATGCATACATACTGTACACACACACACACACGCACGGACGCACAAACTCACAAAACGGTTCCCAAATCCAATGAGCCTCCTATGAGCTTCTGTGCAGAGTCCTTCCCACAGGAAATGAAGACTGCCGGAGCTTGGTGTTGACCAAATAGAATATCCTTCACTTGCAGAAGTCAAATATAGTTTTGGATCTCGATATCCCTACATCATATCCGCCTGAACATCGTGGATACAGACACATTTGACCCAAAACATCATTCATTAAATCCCAAGAAATATAAATAGGTTTAAAGGTGTAGTTAGTCGGCGATGTATGCAATGGAATGGGAAAAGAACTGGCCACTCTACCCCATTATCTCCTGGCGTAATTGCCTCATACGTGGTGCCTACTTGATGTCACTTGTGACGTTCAGACCTGTCTTACGACAGTTGACTAACAACAATGCAAAGAGTTATTCAGAAGTCCTGAAAATTTTTAACTTCTTTAAGAGTTAAGATTTAGAAAGTAAGCTTGTAGAAAAATAAAACCAATTGTATTAATAAAGAGTGGGGTTTATTCATATATACACCAATCGAAGACCTAACATTCTAAATGTGCTAAGTGCCAAATTTTTAAATTTAATTTTATTCAATCTAAGGGATAAACATCCATATGAGTATATCACACTAAATTGTCTTTGTTGTAGCTCAACCATAAGTGGCTCACTCGTGCGCCAAAAGACGGTGTTGTAGATATCTCAACATGCATTTTGAAATCTGTTTTTTATCAATATCTCAGAAAGTTGTTTTGGCATTTAGCACATTTAGAAGAATATTAGGTTTTCAATTACTGGGTATACGCCACAATGTTGAGTATCTAATTTTAGCTGTTTCCTCGCAGATTTATTCATACTGCATGTTCCATATTCTCAATTTTCTTTAATAATTTATTAAATTCATGCAAAACTATCGCAGCATTCACATCGTTTTTTATGGACTGATGTACCGCAACGTTTTTTATCACATATAGAACAGGTCTCTTTTATTTATTTCACAAGATTCCAAAATGATAAATTTTAGGATCCATAATTAAATCAATTTAGTGCGCTGGACAAACACACTTATATTCACAGTGACAGTGAATAAGCCCAATTAGCATTTGTAGAGGCAACACCATTATATTATGTTACAAATTAAAGAAGCACACAGTAACCCACTCAAGAATAGCAAGAACTGAGACAAGGAAATCAAAAACTCCCAAATTCCAATAAACCAAATTTTACAGAAGAGAGAAAAAACTTATATATCTTAGTAACTTCAAATATTATACATTTACCTATTAATATTGTGTAAAATTACATTCTTTATCAATTAAATACTTCAAAACCTAAATTTTTACATTATCTTACGCTACAATTTGAAATAAACACTACTGGAGTTACTGGTTTGACTTCCACAGTGTATGAATTAAGAAAAGTGAATAAATATGAGCCATGTGAAGAAAATGATAAGTATATCATAATTTCCTTATGAAGCGCTGAAATATACGAAAAAATGGAAGTTTATTATTAAGATTAACACTGCTACATTTTTTTTTATTTCAAATATATGAGACAGAAAATCACAAATTACCATAAAGCACATCAAAATATACAAATAAAACCACAAACAATATTGAAATGTTAACACAGTCTGATTCATGTTACAGATTTTGCTTTCTTCTCTCACTCATGTTCTTTCTGTGCATCTAGATTATTACTGTCCACAAACAGAGTTTGGTAATACATCTTACTTTCCTCAGAAATAAACTGCATTAAATTTTGCAATCCTTTTGTTTTCTTCTTTCCATGGCAATGTTGAATTGTACCTTAGTTGACTGGGGAATGATGCATCTGTATTGGGTTTCTGGAAGTTAAACGACTCCATATTGTGCCGTGGGACTGAAGCCGGATGGTCTATGGCGAGTCCTTGGCATCAACACCTTTGATTTGATTACCCCCTTTGATTTGATTACCTGGTTGGGTTTTTCCGAGGTTTCCCCCACCGAAAAGGCAAATGCCGGGTAATATTTTGGCGAATCCTCGGACCTCATTTCATCTCACTACATCTCGCCAAAATGTAAAAAAAATTGTACAACATTGTAAAAATTGTAGAAAATTACTAAATTGTAAAACTATAAAAATTTGTAAAAATTGTAATTGTAATATTGTAAAATGTTGACATGTTCCACATCTTAAAGCTTCATTGCTCATGTAAGATCTATGGAATAAAATAAATGAAGGAATGAATGAATGAATGAATGAATGAATGAATGAATGAATGAATGAATGAATGAATGAATGAATGAATGAATGGATTTCATATATTTTTTGTGAGATTCTGAATACCGTATCACTTCACTCAGCTGGTTGAGCGATAGTGTTGCCACCTACCGGAAAATTAAGCTTGGAATGTAAAAACTCTCCTATCCCATGGAGTAAGTGGAGTTGTGACTTCCACGAGTTTTAAAACAGCCCCCAGAATGCAGATGAATGTCGGAATTAGTATATTCTTGCCTTCCACTCCTAAGGGACAAACTAAAAAGTACCATTCAGCCCATAACTCAATTTTGTAAAAAATTGGAGTTAGTGGGTTTTTAATATCCCTGTCTTAATAATTGTTGGTTCTATTTTATTATTATTTATGTTACTAATTTCAATCGTGTGATATTCAACTGTTATATGTTTACAAAAGCAATGTAGAAAATAACCATGAATATCTACATACTTAGAAATGCTGTTGTTCATGTCACATTTCGTCTACACGCATGACGTTCGCCTACAGTTTGTACACCACCGATTTTCTATCCCTCTGCAACCAGCAGATTCCTACAGATTCACCTTGTCAATCTCCTGTCCGTGTCCTAGCGCCTGGAGCCCGCGAGCGATTTCAAGGTCATATAATGCGCTTGCTTTTGACATCGCTGCTCTAGAGGAACAGATATGAGAGGACCACAGCGACGAAAGAATGAGCCAACTACTTTCCAGTGCTTCGGCCTTTTCGTCTGGGAAGATTGTGCCGTTTCACGTTTATTTTTTGGGTCATAACAGTAAATCTATGTTTCTTCACCTGTAATGATATCAAAATAGAATTTGAATTTTTAAACACTCCCGTGCACCAATCAACACCTGTTTATTTCTCAGTTTCTATCAAATTATTTGAAATCCACCGAACACACAGCTTCCTCACAACAAGATGAATATTTTGTATTTTGTACTATCCTGAAACGTGCCTGCATTTCTGCGTTGGTGATTCGATTTTATTTTCATTTCATTTCACGCACAGCGTCGATACTTCTGTTGATGACCTCTGTAAGCAGGTCGATCCTTGCGGAAAACGTCGCTAATGTAGGTATGTCCATATATCAATTCCACAAATCAATCATACACAGTCCTTGCTGATGATGCATCTCCAAAAAAAAAAAAATATGAAATTGTTAGATGCATTCTTAGTGCGTCAACGATGATTTAAAATCATAATAAAGAACTCATCCCGAAAGTCTAGTCGACTTAAATCCATTAATTTTATAGAGCGTTAACTTAAAATATGTGTATTGGATTTTCAATCAGCAGTTTCTCTCGAAAATCGAATTGCATTTATTACAGAACAAAAGACAATCTACTTTATTGCTATAACTATCAGTTTGCAGAAACTTCCTGCGTGATCCCTAATCACTAAGAATGTCTTGTTATTTCTTTCTTAATGTTAGTCATATGCAAGACTTAACTTTCTTAAAGATCGATGATTATAATGCAAAATGTTGTTCTGCTTGCATTACAGCTTTGTAAGCGCTCTATTTTCTCGCTGACGCCTAATACCGTCATTAAATACCATTAAACGTTAACTGTTCAATTACACGTTCCCATTTTCTTGACGAGTTTGCATATTTTACGGAAATATTAGCGTGATTCTGTTACCTGTCTCATATACAGAACGAATATCAGTGCGATTTTAAGCTATGAAAGGACTTGCAACCAAGCAGCATGCCAGCAACTACCAGCTTTCCGCCCGCGAAGCATTCGCCGTATCTCTCGGTACAAAAGCATGTGATGTTGCATTTTTATTAATGCATTAATAGTAATCACCAATTTCACAACAGTTGGTAGAGATGATCTCTGCGTCTAGAAAGGTCAGATATTGCTTTAGAATGTTTGAGTATTGGCTAATAGTTCTTGAGGACACTGTCTTTCAGTTCTTCTAAGTGTTGAAATATTACTTACACATTTTGTCCTGTACATTTTTTTTGAAGAGCTTGGTAAAAAGAACGTTCTTAAACTTCTGAGAAAAAAAACTTTTCTTTCACCAAGAAGGAAACGCTTCAATAACAAAAGTAACATGTTAGGCATATCCCATAACAAGAACCTCGTTAATAAACACATTACATGGTGCCAGTTACAACATTTTGCAAAAATAAATAATTTCGATGGAAGAGTGGGATAGGACCTCCAATTCCCTACAGAATCACCAAGAGTGAAATCGGAACACAGAATTTCAATTTCACTTCAGGGGACACTCAACTTAAAAATTGGAGGAAAAGTGTCATAGAAATGAAAAATTAAATTTCTACACTAATTTATGTGACAGAACTAAATCAATACGCAGAATTCTTCCCCTACTCATTGAGAAGTCACAGTCAAATGCACAAAGCCAGAAAATAAAAAATGATAATTAAAAGTGATATTTCAATCAATCATTAATTGAAGTATCACTTTTAATTATCATTTTTTATTTTCTGGCTTTGTGCATTTGACTGTGACTTCTCAATGAGTAGGGGAAGAATTCTGCGTATTGATTTAGTTCTGTCACGTAAATTAGTGTAGAAATTTAATTTTTCCATTTCTATGACACTTTTTCTCCAATTTTTAAGTTGAGTGTCCCCTTAAAGGATGGTTCACAAAAAAACGGGAACGGAAACGCAAACGAGAACGGAAACGAAAATAATGTTAAATGTACTTAAATGTGAGCATTCACATTAGTTAATTGCGAATATTCACATTTAAATACATTTTAACAATATTTCCGTTCTCGTTCTCGTTGCCGTTTCCGTTCCCGGCTTATTGTGAATCAGCCTTAACTTCTCTTCCGTTATCAACCCGACGACAATGTTCACGTTTTCTTCTACAAAAGAAATTCAATAATATTTTGCTATACAGTAGAACTTCAATTATTCGGACTAGTAGGGGGTAGTATGATCCGGATAATTGGATCGGAAGTGAAAAGTGTCTAGAAACAACAGTAGTAAGCTACTGAATGTATTAAAAGTGCAAAATGGCTATAGACCAACAGTTTATAATGAACAAAATTACACATATTCAAACAAAATTGAATTTTAAATGGATTAAAATAATAAGAACGCTTCATATTCCATACAGAACGGAACTTTACTTATGTATGGTAGTACAGTACACGAAATAAAAGAACTAAACATATGCAAATTTCTTTGATGAACCATTTCAAATTGTCCTGAAACGTGATCCGGATAATTGGCGATCAGGATATTTAGAATTCAGATAACTGCATTTCTACTGTATTTATAAATCTGTATATCACTGTTCTTTTGAGAATGCCAATATCAGCAACTTCCCTGTTAGACTATCTTGTTATCCCCAATTACTCAATTTTCACAAAAGTATCGCATGAAAATAATGAATATTATAACGTGTGTTGTATTCTTGGTATGTTCACTCTATGACAAAGATTGCCAGCAACTAAATTAATTGTTTTCACACTAACGTCAACAAAAACACTGTGTAGCTGGACTAAGTATTACTCGACCAAGACCAGTGGAGTCCTGCAGCCTGGAGCCGTGGCGCTACTGCTCCTGCGTTCGTAATACCGTATCGCGATAGTTCACATTACGCCCGCGGCTCCACTAGCCTTGGTCGAGTAATACACATGACTTAGGAATAAGCCGATATTTCTTAAAATTTCGATTTATAGATGAAAAGTATGCGACATGTTTCGCAGGCAAGGCGAAGGGTGTTGCCAATATGTTGCCTGCTTTGCGCATTGGCGCGTATTTTTAAAGTGATACTATTAATTTCTCAGACCAGTGCCATTATAATATATATATTTAAACGGAGGGATATGCAATTAAAACAACATCCGTGTCTGATGTAAACGGTTCTGTAATTTGTGTTTCTGAGGTAAAGAGTCACAAATAGATTTTAAATACTTGGCTCACACCTCGCATTTGCTGTTATTTGTTGTATAGTTTTATTCCCAGATGTTAAAAAGGTACAAGTCAACATCATTAGCTATTGCTCAAAATGCACGAAAATAAATTGAAAACTGGTTTGCGCCAAATAAGGGCGCAATTATGTCCGGTGTCAGCGAGGCCCTCGTCTCAGGGAGTAGCTGTAATAAAACTTAAGTGTCTACAGATCCTGAATAATTATTTACATTTTAGCATATTTTCCATTAACGAAGGATAAGTAACATGAGTGGAATAGACTACGCTGAGTAGATCTTGTGTCCTCCACTGCTGCTGCCAACATTCGCAAGCAAGGTAATGTATACCACGAAAAAGATATAAAAGATCTAATTTAACTTTAAAAAGGCGTGAAAACAATGATAACTTCTGTTTCGAGAAAGTGATTGCTTTCAAGTTATGGGTTACATTCCCTCAACCTTTCATGAGGATACTCTCTTCGTAGCAATAGTCTCAGCAACACACACACACACACTCCTTAGAGACTGACACTGCTTTCGTATTAGGTTTGCTTCGGGATTTTCGAAGTTATAAAGCTTTATTGATTAGCAGCAAGACTTTCAGTCGTTACTAAATAAAAGTTTTGAAATCGTCAGTGGTAGTCGAAATTTCAATTCTAAGAGTTAACAGATTGAAAAAACAGTACACACTCAAATTAAGGAAATATTCAGCCAAGTTTTCAGAGTGAACTAAAGTTTCTATTTGAGACAACACAGGATGTTATATTATTTAATGTTGATTTCAATAATATTATTTACTACAAGGATGATATTAATACATGCTTACAACATTACCAACACAATTTCAGCATCAACACTAATATAAGAAATTTTGCCAGCACTATTCACCATCAGGACTAGCAATACCATTCATCGCAATGGTCAATACTGCTGATATTTTTACTAATATTGCAAATATGAAAACCAGTACAAGATACAGACTAATACTGTTAGTTTACCATGAATAATAACATAACCACTTCCAACACCATAAGCTAAATTTATTACTTCAAACAATATTGCTAAAAACTTCATCATCATCATCATCATCACCATGGACAATACGTATGATTGCTACCAATAATACAGCCACGAACAATTTCATGTCAAGAAATCGCTATGGACGATAAGACTGTTGCCAACATTTTCACCACAATCTACTTTAAATAAATTTTGCTAATAATACAACAACCATCATTTTTGCCAACAGCCAAATTGACCACAATTTCCAACATTTTCACCACCACAATGCAATCACCATTAATTTAACCATCATCAAGCACCATGAATAATATGGATTATGCGTTCTACCAATATTTTCACCACCATCAATCACAATAATTGCTACTAATCAATCAATATTAGTCGACAAAATAATCTACTTGATATTAATTGCACAAATTTGTATAGCTTAATGAAAATATGCTACTTTGTATTGTATATATTTGTATAGTTTTGGCCGATGAATTGTATATGCTTTAAATTGAATAGTAATCTATATAGCTCTACTGATAAATTGTTTGTGTTTGTAATTTGAAGTAGTTTGCATGATATGTATTATCAGTCTCTGTATATCACAACTGGTTGAACTGTTTATGCCTTAAATTTAATTAAAATGTTTTGTATTAAAATATAGCTCAACTTATGAATGATCGTTTGCGTTTGTAAATTTAATAATCTGATTGGCTATGTATTGTATACTTTTAGTAGAGCCATCGATGTAGCTCAGTCGGCAGACTCGCCGGGCCGCTGATCCGGAGCTGCGTTCGGGCTTGGGTTGGATCCCCCTTTGGACTTTGGTTTCTTCGGAGGTTTTCCCCAGCCGTGGGACTGAAGCCGGATGGTCTATGGCGAGTCCTTGGCATCAACCCCTTTGATTTGATTACCTGGTTGGGTTTTTCCGAGGTTTCCCCCACCGAAAAGGCAAATGCCGGGTAATATTTTGGCGAATCCTCGGACCTCATCTCATCTCACTACATCTCGCCAAAATGTAAAAAAATTGTACAAAATTGTAAAAATTGTAGAAAATTACTAAATTGTAAAACTATAAAAATTTGTAAAAATTGTAATTGTAATATTGTAAAATGTTGACATGTTCCATATCTTAAAGCATCATTGCTCATGTAAGATCTATGGAATAAAATGAATGAATGAATGAATGAATGAATGAATGAATGAATGAATGAATGAATGAATGAATGAATGAATGAATGAATGAATGAATGAAAACAACATACATCAAAGGGACTTAGTCAGTAACAGTGTTATATCATTTTAAGACTATTTTACTATAACAAACAAATTCATTTATTGAATGGAATGATCGAGTTAATAACAATTTATACAATTTCTTCTTAAAAATACTTACAATTAATATCCTAACATTCAAAAGTAATCTATTATAAAATTCCGTGTTTATAAAAACAAGTTTCTTTGGTCAAGACAAGGCGACAATTAGGGACACTTAATTTAGAACAGTTTCTAGTATTTACATAATAAATATCTGATTTTATATTTTAATGATATAGATTATTATGGGTATATATTAATGTCTAATATATAAATTAATTACGAATAGATATTGGCTTTGGTTGTATAAACAATAGCCTACAATACTCATAGGCACTTTCAGTTATTTTACTACTCCTTTTGGCATAGCAAAACCTCCTTAATATGTGGACTATCTCATAAATGAATTCCGTACATTACACGGTTCTCAAGTAATACATTGTAAGTATTTTCAACACTTAAAATGAATATAAGATCACAATTTTCTAAAAATAATTGTAACACAAGATAGTTTATTATACAGGGTGTTTAAATACGGGGCATAATTTCAGGTATGTATTTCCCACATGTAGACAATCAAAATAGTTCATTACAACATGTGTCCGGAAATGTTTCATTTCCGAGTTATGGCCTTCACAACATTGAAATTCACCGGAACGTTTTTCTTTCCGCAGGTCGTTGTCATTACAGAAGATGTTCAAAATGTCCACCTCCTGCTTGAATACAGACCTCACATCGATGTCTCATTGACCTGCGAACACGATCCCAAACTCCAGGATTACGTATTGCGTATGTCCTCAGAACATGCCACAATTCGATTCCGAAGGGATTCCAAATCAGGCACCGGAGACGAATAAACCAATGATTTTAAATGGCCCCACAAGTAGAAATCGAGAGGGTTCAGATCAGGTGAGCGTGGAGGCCAAGCAATTGGGCCACCTCTACCTATTCATCGATCAGGAAACCTTCGATCCAAGTACCGGCGAGCCGTACGACTGAAGTGTGCAGGAGCGCATCATGCAAGAAGTGAATGTGTTGACGATTGATCAGTGGAGTGTCTTCTAAAACATGAGGTATGGTGTTTTCCAGGAAGTTTGTGTACGCCTGCCCCGTAAGTCTGTTTACAAGTACATGGGGTCCAACTAATCGATCACCAATGATACCGGCCCACATGTTGAGGGAAAATCGCACCTGGTGATGAGATGGAACAGTTGCACGTGGGTTTTCATACGCCCATACATGCTGATTGTGGAAAATTGTTATGCCATCCCATCTCGTGTGAACTGTGCTTCATCTGTAAATAATACTAAGGCAGGAAAGTTCGGATTTACACCACACTGCTGCAAGAACCACTCACAGAACCTAACTCGTGCAGGGTAATCTGCTGATGACAGGGCCTGTACACGTTGCAAATGATAAGGATACAATTGATACTCTTTCAACAGTCTCCAGACAGTCGTATGAGGAACATTGACTTGCAACGCTACCCTTCGTGTGCTGATAGAAGGAGTCATGTTCACAGCCTCCAGAATCTCCTCCTGTACTTCTGGAGTTGTAGATCTTGGTCGCCCCCTTCCCAAACCAGGAGAGTTAAATTTTCCATACTCGCACAGACGGTAATGGAGACGTACAAATGTCTTCCCGCTGTGGGTACCTCTCCTGGTACAAACGACGAGCCAGCGCAACATTGCCGTCCGCCTTACCGTACATGAATTGTATCTCTGCCAGCTCTTGATTTGAATACATGTCGCACAGTCTAACGCCTACACAACACTGAATGTAACCTTCGCCTCGGAATGAACTGTCAGAGTGCCCTCTTAATGTCTCCTTTGACGACAACGACCTGCGGAAAGAAAAACGTTCCGGTGAATTTCAATTTTGTGTGGATGCCATAACTCGGAAATAAAGCATTTCCGGACACATGTTGTAATGAACTATTTTGATTGTCTACATGTGGGAAATATATACCTGAAATTATGCCTCGTATTTTTTAAACATCCTGTATATTTTATAAATATGATAGATCCATGAAAGTTCTGAGCAAAGTTCATGGCCTAATAAATGTACAAATTTGATATAATACACGTATGCACTTTTAATTAAACTAACGTTCAACTATACAAAACATTCATAGAACGCATATATATTGTGACGGTAGGCAATGAGACTAGCCTCGTTTAGCACTGAGATGTAGCGAAACGATACTCCCTCCCTGGTGCCCCCCTCAAGCTTACGAGTCAAGGTCGTAGACATGCCTTTAGAGGCTTGTGACCACAAGCCTCACCTCGCAATGAACTCTCGAATCCTGGAATGACTGCCAACAGTGAACTTAATATGTGGAAGAATCGAAGTTAAACCAGTGTTATGATATATCGTTATTAAGAATTTATAGGCCTACTGTTACTAGGTATAATAATTCAATTTTTGGGGTAGGCTATGCCTCAAAAACCTCTTAAGAGCTCCGCCACTGGTACGATCACCACCATTACGACTAATAAATTCAACTATGTTAATTACGTTAAGTAAATACAATGTATTTCAGAAAAGTTCTGATTTATCTTAGTGAGTTGAAGACGGGATAAGCATTAGAATATTTGATAGCTTACAAGAACGTAAGAAACAAAATACAGTCAACTCTGAGTACAGTCAACTCGACTATAGTGAACCTAAATCGTTGGTCCCGACCCGCATACATTAAAAAGTACGTTAATATTTCCGTTTATAGTGAATTCTCACTTCGGTTATAGTGAACCTTAAAAATGGTTGTATCCTGACAAATTCTTATTTGAAGTAAGGCCTTGTATAAAATTGAAAGAATGTGTTGAGAACAACATTCTAAGTTTCTTACTCCTTTAGTCAAAGGACAAAGGCAGGATTAGTGATCCCTAGACAATGAGCTGTACTGTAAATCCAGGCAACGCGTGACCAACTTGCCTCACTCCACCGTCGAAGGGTAGCCATTCTGTTCTCAGGCACACTACTCTACTGTTATTTCTAATCCTCAACCGTCAAAGGGTTGCATTTTGTTCTCAGAAACATTTTCATTATGACGGATAGCACCGAAACAACGGAAAATGAAATTGCCTTCTTATATTAAAAGGGGACGGAAATTATATCCAAAGCATAAATGAAGGTAAGATTCCGATGGATTTCAAAATCCAATAACCCTCTCACAGTTTCCATTAAGTGACCGGGAAAATTCCAAAGCTGAGTACGCAGTCACACCATACAGTGTTTGTCATTTCTACCTGATCAATTTTTTTCTAGTGTTCGAAGAGTGAATGTACTGTATAAAAACGTCGAAGCGTAAAGTGTTTTCTTTGGAAGATAAGGCGAATGCAGTATTATAAGTGACACTAAACGTCATCTTTCGCAAGTGGACGTGGGCCGACAGCATAGTTTAAGTAATTCAAATGTGAGTAACAGTATACAGTATACAGTGTAATCCATTCCATAAAAATGAAATTTTTTACTTACTGTAGGCCTGTATTATTTTATTTTCTTGTTCACAATTTCATTCATTTCTGTCATTTAAAGTTAGGATTGAGACACTTCGGATTTAGTGAACCTCGGATTTAGTTAACGAAATATGCAAGTCCGCAGAGGTTCAGTATATCCGGGGTTGACTGTAATAGATATTTGCAGAACAATTGCCGCGAGTTCTCAGACTAAATTATCAGAACTCGTATATAAATAGCACACTAGTGAAACATGGGTAATGCAAATACTTCATATTTCAGCGCTCGCACCACAGAGAACCAGTCTCAGAAGCTAATGGATTTCGCGAAGCGGCCGCCTGTAATTACGACCAGTATGATGATAGAGGTTGCAATTACGCGCCTGTGCTCATCTCGGCAGTAAGGATATGAACGCAGGACCAGTGAGCTAGGCCCGTGATTAGAGGCACTTCGCTGCTTGTAAACAGCTCATACCAGGACGTGACTGTCCGCTCGGGGCTGCTCTATGCATCATTTCACGGTGAAGTGCAAGAATAACTGGGGTATAGCCCAACTGCTTGAACAGATCTTGTACCGCACGCAAGTAACAACCCACATACAAACATTAACCTTATACTGGGAAAGGAAACCAGAGTTTATTCAAGGTATAATAAAATTTATTGCCATTAATTTGGCAAGAAAATGAGAAGTCTATTGGAATTTCTCCGTTAAGGGAATGGAATTGGAATTAGAATTTACAGAAGAGGGCTACTATGGCCTAGCACCGCGACCTGTTACGATCTATTGCGCTAACCACCAAGCTAGGCGCATTCCCAAACCCACAACATCTATCTTCACTATGGTTCACCGAGTAGCTAGGTTTCGAGCAGGCAATCCCCCCTCGTCCGTAGATCAGCCCCCTCCGTGCGTCACCAGCCGGCGAAAGGGGAATGCTATGGAACGGCGATGAAATGGAGAAATGGTGACGGAATGTTGTGGAAACCTAATATGGAGAACCCTGAGAAAAACCCGAACTACGACTTTGTCCGCCATAATGTTACTATGGCTTTTTCAATGAAAAATCCCAGACATGGCTGCGACTCGATCGTGGGCCGCCTGCGTGAGAGGCCGAAAGTCTGACCACTTAGCCACCGAAGGGGTTCCGTTAAGGGGAGATGTCAATGAAAATTTAAAAAGTTCGATGTTTTAATTTCATTTTTATTTTATTTCTGATGTTTAAAGATCACAGTGCCAAAATTTTATTTCGAAATTCCACTAGAAATTGCCCCAAAGTGATTAAGAAATGCCATGGTGCAACATCAGCTTCCTTTATAACTCTAAACTTTTCGCTTAATTTCCCGAAAGTTACAGTTTTCTAAAATTGAGGAACATTTCCTTAAATATTATTTGAAATAAAAGTAATTAAATTTTGTACAAATCTTTATTGTTGAAAAATACAAATTCTCCTGTTGACAGATAGTTTCTATGTGTCAATTTAAAATAGCAGGAAACTATTTTTCAATAATCCATATTTAAAAATTTAAACGAGAAGAACTAAATTATATTCTAAAATTTTGTCTATAGGGATATCTTACACGTAACATAAGGCAAATGTGTACAAAATTTTAGATCCATATCATTGGAAGGTTATGAGAAAAGTTTCTCGTCTGCTGTAATATCAAGTTAGGTTAGGTTAGGTTAAGTTATGTCGGTTTATAACTGGACTTCCTGTAATGTTATGACATTGTACGAGTAATTAAGATCCAAAATACAGAAATTCGATTTAAATAATCATACCAAAGTGAAAGTGCCCATGCGTGTTGTGCAATTGTGCGATTGTTTTGAGTGCAGTTTAGTGAGATATCGCATAGAATGACTCGCTATTTGACTCTAAAAGTAGAAGAAAAATTGTTTGAGTGCAAGACATAATTACAAGTAGGATTAGTTCGCGAGGACTGTACGAAGATTGTTGAGAAATTTCCGAATACTCGACCGCCGACGAGGAAGGCAGAACATTTATGTTGGTGAATAAATATGAGAACACGGGTTCGGTGTTAAACAAAAAACGTCCTAGAAGCAGACCAGTTTCAAGAGAGGCTCGATTAGATGACGGTGCTATTCTCGAACTTTCGTCACAAATATCGATAAAGGATTAGATCAGCAGACTGCAGGATAACACTAAGTCAGTTATTGTAAGAATGTCCGTGGAAGAACTGGGGAGAATGAACGAGAACGAACATTTATTAGACCTATGAATAAGTGTGTTTAATTGCACTGTTACGGTACTAATAGTTCTGGCGGCGGCAACCACAGTCCTCGCCGCGATCCTCTCGCCGGTACACCGGTAAACCAAACCGATAACAACTCTGTACACCTGTGACTGTGTTTAGTTATGGGTTGTCCCCTTAGCAGTGCTGTCATGGTAATTTTCTTCTTGACCATACGCCATTCTCTCTATTTTTCTCCCTTGAAATATATTTTACTCTTTTAATATACATTTTATGACACTTCATAACTGCGATGGATGCATTTGCTGTTAATGGGTTTGTGGAAGAAACCTCCACCAGGTAACTTATCCCAACTAGGAGTTAAACCCGATCCCTTAATGTTTCACGGTCAGACTTGCTAACAGTTACTTAAAATCTTTTAATATAAGAAGTAAAGAATTATTAGTTTGATTTACCTTTTCATATTTACAAAACAAACTTGATTTAAAGAATACCCCATAAAGCCGTCACAGTAGATGCACACTTGCCTTGATGAATCTTGGAGCGTGTATCTGCAGCACTTTGGTGTTTTTCAATAATATAATTATTGTTCTGGATTTCAGCGCTGTACCGATGGACATTTATGATCATAAACATCAAGTAAGATAATCTTAGGAACAACATGTGAGAATCTAAGACAGCGGCAACCAAAACTCGAACGGCAGTGATTACACGCGAGACACAATCTATGAAGCAAAGGGATGGAGGAGAGGTACTTGGCATGAAAATTACAATCAGTGGTGATTCGTGCACTAATATTGATTTCTTCATCAACCCGCTAATAAAAATCGCAAGCTTTGCTGTCTCAGTAATGTCACTACTGTCATCAAGAGTCAAAAATAAATAAATAAATAAATACATAAATAAATAAGTAAATATATAGATAAATAAATAACTAAATAATAAATAAATAAATAAATAAAAACTTTCTTGTTTCTGTTTTATCATACTCCTCATGAACACAATCAGAAATCTCCTGAATTCTCTTCTGGATATTTAGTCGAGAAAGCGCAGTTTTTCAAAATTAATTAATAACTTTCATTGGACAAATTATTTCAGTCACCTTAATCGTTACGCTTTTAAAAAAACTCTCCTCCGTTGGAAAGCTTAAGAGAACGAGCTAGTTCGTTCGCCACTAGATAGCTGGCTTCCTTACATTTTATTTATGTCCTCTTTCTCTTCATGACGATGATTTATGGCTGATTTCAGTTCTTGGAGAGTTTAATATCTCGTTTCATTACTACACTAGCACATAATATTCAATCAGTTTCTCTATATTATTATTATTATTATTATTATTATTATTATTATTATTATTATTACTATTATTATTATTATTATTATTATTATTATTATTATTAATCAGTAACTAGTAAATAACTGATAATAATCACCAAAAGATTAAAAAAATTAAAATGGAGATAGCCTATAGCCTTGTCTAGTAATTATTTTATCCTTCAAGGGAAGACGTAGGTCTAGGCCTATATATTCAGACACGCATAATAAGAATTATGGTAACACTTGCTGATATATAATAATAATAATAATAATAATAATAATAATAATAATAATAATAATACGTGTTATGCCTGTGTATTCAGCGTAATGGCCTGTAGTGTCGCTTCTATATACCACCACCACCACCACCACCACTACCAGCACCACCACCACTACCACTCCCACTAATTGAACCGTTGAGCAAAGCAACATATTACCTTTTCTCCGACAGAAAAGCGAATAAATTCCTCTTCCCATTTTGTACGAAACCTTCTGTTCCTGCTAGAGACAGGGGGTTTGTACAGCGACATGGTATCGAAACTGCTTACCTTCAGTACGTGAGCGAGACAGAGAGCAATGTACAGGAAACTCCCCTTACCAATATGAATGTCTGGGTATCGTGATTACATCGTGTAATTGAACACGATGTAATCACGATACTCAGTTTGGTCACCGGTGACCTAAGATCAATACAGATCTCCGTGTAAAAATATAGATCTCCATATACAAAATTTTGGCGCCCATACGCCGTAAGGCTCCATATGGACAGAATTTTCTATTTCCCATACGATTCATTAAAACATTGTAGGCTCCCATACACCGTATGGTCCCGTATAGCCCTCATGACAGCACTACCGCTTAGGCTATATTACTGTAGATCACGTGTCATTTGTCTCTTTCCATACTAAATATTTGCAATGGAAATTTGTTAATGGCCTAATGGCTTGGAGCTCACAATGTTACGTCAATCAATCCCACGATACGTTGGAATGAAATCGAAATCGTGCGTAACTTTCAGTAGTAAATCTTCCCCATTTTTATTACTCTTCACTCATTGATTGATTCATTCATTGAACGAACTTAGAGATGTCTCCTTCCAGATAGCGTGGAATACGAATGCGCGGATGCTGAAAATGCTCCGCCTGACAGAGAATGTTTGACACTCGTTTCCGGCTCATCACCCGCACCCAAGTCTCGTCACGACAAGGTGATATGGGGCCTTTATCACGGCCCGATGTGCGTGACATACGAGGGTTCAAGCAACAATTAACATGTTGTGGTGATACTTTGATCATGTGGATAAATATGTCACTCAATCCTGTCTTTTGTTCTGCAAGATGCTTGTCCTTCCAATTTCCTTCCTTATTAAGTCTTCATGAATCTCATCACACTTCTGGCAACTGTTGAACTAACACATGAATAATTAATAGCATTTTTTAAAAGATGCACATCAGATTCGTTTTCTCCATATTTTATTTTACAAACTTAAGTACGTAATATACACAGGTAAGTGCATCACCATTTTCAATTGTAATAATAATAATAATAATAATAATAATAATAATAATAATAATATAATAATAACAACAATAATAATTATAATAATAATAATTATTATTATTATTATTATAACAATAATAATTATAATAATAATAATTATTATTATTATTATAATAACTATAATAACTATAATAATAATAGTTATAATAATAATAATAATAATAATAATAATAATAATAATAATGGGGAATGTAGCCTCTACGACTGGCTGAAACGAAACTTCTTAAACTGTAAGTGAATAGCCATATTTTTAAATCTTGCTGTAATGAAAGACGATAAATTAAAGCTAAATTTATGTCATTAGAACTCAAAACTCTTCAGAACTTAAGAATGAAACAAATAGTTTACGATAGCTAGAACAAGATGTGAAAACTGTACTGTAAAAACATTGCTAATATCTCGTGATTAATTCGGTATGATTTAAATGTTTTATGTAGAACTACGATTATATCCTAAATCAGTAACACCAGTTCGATCAGGCCTGAACTCCTCGATTCTTCATTGATTTCTGGCAATGTGGGAATATTCATTAAGTTACTAAATCGTTAAGGGGGGAACGGGTGAAATTTTGGTCATTTTAAAATATGAAATCGCATTTTCGGTTTTATTTTTGCGAAAAATTGAATCAGCAATCTCTTATTTGTATCTCGAGCAAGATTTAGTGACCTATGGCGCTTGGAAGCACGAAAATTACGCCATATTTTAATGGTGAACACTTCAATTTGAATAGCACGCAAACTTTGCCCCTTCGTCCTTTTTTTTTTTTTTTTTTTACACATTTAGTCACGTTCAAAGTGTAAAGGCTTACAATTTTGATGACTGGAACATGAAATTTATACAGCATGTTTTATACTCAATGGCTAGCAAAACACGAAATTAAAAAAAAAAAAAAAAAAACAAAACCAATACTTTTGAAATGTGAAAACAAAACACATTTAGTGGACAATAAAAATTTAAAATTTGAAATAACGTATACTTATTTTCTTAATTCTCTCCATTTATATTTACTTACTTACAAATGGCTTTTAAAAAACCCGCAGGTTCATTGCCGCCCTCACATAAGCCCGTCGTCGCTCCCTATACTGTGCAAGATTAATCCACTCTCTATCATCATATCCCACCTCACTCAAATCCATTTTAATATTATCCTCCCATCTACGTCTCGGCCTCCCCAAAGGTCTTTTCCCCTCCCGGTCTCCCAACTAACACGCTATATGCATTCCTGGATTCGCCCATACTTGCTACATGCCCTGCCCATCTCTAACGTCTGGATCCTAATTATGTCAGGTGAATAATACAATGCGTGCAGTTTTGTGTTGTGTAACTTTCTCCATTCTCCTGTAACTTCATCCCTCTTAGCCCCAAATATTTTCCTAAGAACCTTATTCTCAAACACCCTTAATCTCTGTTTCTCTCCCAAACTGAGAGTCCAAGTTTCACAACCATACAGAACAACCGGTAATATAACTATTTTATAAATTCTAACTTTTAGATTTTTTGACAGCAGACTAGATGACAAAAGTTTCTCAACCGAATAATAACAGGCATTTCCCATATTTATTCTACGTTTTATGTTGCAAATATAAATTTAAAATTGCACATTCTTAGTTCATTTCTAACCACATCAGAGATGTCGTAAGAAAGGAGTCCTGCATGAAATTTTGTAAGAGGAGATAGATTTTGAAAATATACATTTTCCATTTTGAACAACTCAAAAACCATTCAGTCCCGCGCCGTGGCGTCGTGTTTAAGGCATCCTGCCTAGGACTCGCGTTATGGAATGCGCGCTGGTTCGATTCCTCATGAGGAAAGAAATTTTCTCATGAAATTTCGACCAGTGTATGGGACCGGTGCCAACCCAGCATCGTGATTCACTTGAGGAGTTACGATAGGTAGTGAAATCCGGTTACGAAAGCCACGGCTGGGGGGATCATCGTTCTATCCACACGATACCTCCATTCTGGTTGGAAAATCGTCCACCTATGCTTCGAGCATGTGGACGTGAGGACAGTAACTGGCTGATCGGTCATGGCCCTTCATGGGCTGTCGTGTATAGGATTATTTCATTATAGGAATCCGACAAGAAAAACTCAGTGCGCAGAAACCAGCGGGCGTGACTGTCTCGCGCAAATGACGTATGCTTCCTTTCCCAGCATGCTCCCCGTCTCCAATGACACCACCAACACTATGCGCATGCCTTATGCTGAACCGAGCACGTGTTATTGCAACAGAGTCAGGGAGTCACCTAGGGCCGTATTCATAGACATTCTTAGCGCGGGCTTTTGGTTTATGATCAGAGAACTAACGTTTTTCGTATTCATAAACCAGTGTCAGCGATATGATATGATATGAATCCAGTTTAGCACGCTCGTAGCGCGGGCTAGCGAAATGTCTATGAATAGCACCCATAGTGTTTTATATTAAATATTAATTTAACTTAATTTAATTTAATTTAATTTAAATATTTAAAAATTTAAATATGAGGATAGTTCCAGTGATGAAGATACCGATTGTGACTTAGAAAGAGACGATGTTGACATCTTGTAATGTTATATTCACTTAATTGGTTACTGTTAGAGCTGCTTTTTGAGTGCACATGTCCGCAACCGTAGCCGTTATAGCTATACCAGTAGCCGCTTATCGAAGACTCTGCCTACTGCAAGGGGTAGGAGGGGTATAACATGAGCGGCGCGAGGAGTATGAGCTGAGTTTTCCTTGTAAGATACCTATAAAAAAACCATTCATCTTATCATAATGAAACATATATGCAAAAATATTTATAAGAAGAGGATGAAATGTACAAAATGTGAAGTCTCTAGATTAAAAATAGTAGAAAGTTGAAATTTCACCATTCGATCCTCCCTTAACACTTCGTAACTGAACTGCAGAAGATAGGTTATAATAACTTATTTCTTTTTCCCTTGTCCTGAATTTTAACACTCATTCCAGTCCACTCTTTTTCGTTTTTATCTCAATATTCGGCGGTTCATTTGTACGATTTCTTTTACGCCATGTTCTCGATCCTCCAGCCCCTGATTTCAGCATATTTTGTAGTAGAAAGCCTGACAATAATGCAATTTCATTCCTTGGTTTCAACTGCATAACATCACAACTATACAAAGGAGACTTACTGCTCTGCGGTCGCCCCACTCCCACCAATTTATACATTAATTTGTGTAACGGGTGAAAAACTGCTAGCCGCAGCAACAACAGTAGTAGTGTTGAGTGGCTAGGAGCGGGTTAGGGACGACCCTTCAGCAAGTCGGCTTGACAGTAGCCTATTGTGCACCCCGAATTATGAGATGAATGAGAATGAGATGTACCAGCCCACCGGCCGTATGAGACCCCCACCCGCTCACCCAACGGGCTATCGACACCCCCACCTGAAGTTCAAACCATCAAGGTGACACAACACTACAGGATCCATTCCGACAGCCCTTCTAAGGTGTCGAAGCGCCCTCGGAAGTGCTCTTAAGGAATGAATCCTGGCAGAGATATTGCGAAAGGCTTGGAAGCCAGAGACGGTTTCGGAGAGAACGCCACTCCTGCAAGCGGACGAAGACATGCGTCATAACTTGAATATGTTTGTGGAGTAAGACGATGAAGATGAATGATTTGAAATCTAAATTCTTTTGCTAGAGGTAAGAGTAAGGAAAATGGACCATGCCAATGAAAGTTCCAACCCGGCATTTGTCTAAGTAACTTTGGAATTCAGGTATCTTTCATATAGGCTGTGGTTCCATGCAAGCATGAATAGTAATAAACCGGGTAAGACGACGCATATATCTTCTGGTCATGGAAGGTAAAGCGTTATGTTCCTAAACAAACAGTTCAGTTTGAATCCCACCGCAGGCGGTTATTTTCTATAGTGCCAGACTGAGGGGTACAATGAAGGGTAACAATCATAGGACGTAATGTGTAATGCACAGCGTGTATCTATACTTCGTACCATAAAGTCTGCTTGTCTTGAAGTTGGGCGGGGGTAAAACGCTTCAGATCGCCCAACTTCAAGTCAAGCGTGGAATGAGATCTCATCCATTGGTTGAATAACAATTATACTTCTCTCCTCCTCTGCCAGCAATGTTTACTTCTCCTGTCATACATTATGAAACGAAGTATAGTGTCAATTAACTGTAGGCCTACTAACTCTTCTTACATGTTGCAACTGCCATTGAAGAGGAAAAGGCAAGGAATGTGTTTGAGTTGTATGAATTTTCGTCTGCATACTTTGTACTGTATTTTATTATTGTATGTATTACTTGTAAGTAAAGCGATAGGTTTAGAAGTAAACCCCGGAAAGACGAGGTATATGATTTTGTCTCGTGACCAGAATATTGTACGAAATGGATATATAAAAATTGGAGATTTATCCTTCGAAGAGGTGGAAAAATTCAAATATCTTGGAGCAACAGTAATAAATATAAATGACACTCGGGAGGAAATTAAACGCAGAATAAATATGGGAAATGCCTGTTATTATTCGGTTGAGAAGCTTTTGTCATCTAGTCTGCTGTCAAAAAATCTGAAAGTTAGAATTTATAAAACAGTTACATTACCGGTTGTCCTGTATGGTTGTGAAACTTGGACTCGCACTTTGAGAGAGGAACAGAGAGTAAAGGTGTTTGAGAATAAGGTTCCTAGGAAAATATTTGGGGCTAAGAGGATGAAGTTACAGGGGAATGGAGAAAGTTACACAACGCAAAACTGCACGCATAGTATTCTTCACCGATGGCGGGCTTATGTGAGGACGGCAATGAACCTGCGGTTTCCTTAAAAGCCATTTGTAAATAAGTAAGTATGTATTACTTCTTGTTTGTGGTTCGCTTGTGAATTATACAGGGCGTAAACGATATAAACCACAAAAATTGTATAGGCAGTACATATCGGTCCATTGAACAAAAGTCTAGTGAAATTTAATTATTTCCTATGAATTAATTTTTAATTTGTAGTATGCCATGTTTTTTGGGTTGATAGTAGCCTTAATATTTGTTTACATTTCGGCTGAACGTGAATCACATTGTCAATGTCCTTGCGCCCAACACATACCAATACAACCAGTACAACCGGTATAGGCGCGCAATGGGCCAAACTAAGTGTAACGGATCGAGCCCTCGAAAAGATAAGATAAGCCATAATTTAGTTTAGGGTGTTAAAAGAAGCATTAAATATTTTTAGTCGTGATAGCATTAATCAAAACAAGAAAAGAAATGTAATAAACATAAGTCTTACAATTAATATTTTCTGTCATTTTTTAGTTGCTTATTTAACGACGCTGTATCAACTACGAGGTTATTTAGCGTCGATGAGATTGGTGATAGCGAGATGGTATTTGGCGAGATGAGCCCCAGGATTCGCCATAGATTACCTGGCATTCACCTTACATTTGGGGAAAACCTCGGAAAAACCCAACCGGGTAATAAGCCCAAGCGGGGATCGAATCCGCGCCAGAGCGCAACTTCAGACCGGCAGACAAGCGCCTTAACCGACTGAGCCACGCCGGTGGCTTTCTGTCATATGAGTTCATCATCATCATCATCATCATCATCATCATCATCATCATCATCATCTGAGATGCTCAATGTGATTTCCATTCACTGCAAGGACCTTCTGCCCTACGTCTTGGAGAATCACATTGTTTTATCCTATTTTTACTGCATTTCCGATATAACACTGTGTACGCAATAAGAAACAAGGAAAGAGCTCGCATCAGAAGATACGCTGTTATTAAAATACCTTTATTAAAGCCCGTGTGTCGTACACAATTTAATTTTGGGACCCATGTTTATTGGAGTTCCTTTCTTGTGATGAATATTACCATCTCTGAATGAATTCTGTTTTCAATCAAAATCAAAGTGAGCATGATTATGATGTTGGTGAACAAGTAGGCCTACTCATATTTTGGAAGATAATAATTTTAGAACCTCTGTTTATTACACTTTTCTTTCTTGTTTTGTTGACTACTAACTGAGTTACAAATGACTGATTGAGCGTACGTATCGAGCAAAGTAAATGACTGTCTATTCTTATTTTAGAAAACGTTAGACTCACAAAAGCCTTTGTCTTTTTTGGGGAAACTTGACAGTTACAGAAGAACATTTACTACGTTTTCATGGAGTATTCAGATCGATCTGAATACACTTACCGTATTGAAATCTGCATGAAAACGGGGATTCAATACGATATGGGTTTCAAGGTCGATACACCTAAAAAGTGGGATCGGATCGTATTCAATTCGAATTGAGTTCAATGAAAACGGGTATCGTATTCAATTCGATCTCAATGTAACGTTAAGCGCGTGATCGATCGTCATTTGTTTGATGTGTCAGCTGTTTTACCAACAGCAAAAGAGTGTTGTAAAACATAATATTTTGTGCTTTCCTAAAAGTCAATATTACACCATTATTCATTAACAGCCAGAATATTTAGTTTTCATGCGCCTCGTTTCAAAAAAGTAACATTGTTTGTAGCTAATACCTACAGAGTTACCAACACGCTAATATGTCGATGACATTTTAACCAACATAACTACTTTCGAAACTTCAGCTTCCATACTCAGATCGTTTTCAATACATATCGAAATTTGTATGAAAACAGGGATCGTATTCAGTACGGAAAATGTATTCAGATCGATTTGAATACTCATGAAAATGTAGTAATTATTCGACTTTTTTCTTGAGTCATTTATGCTCTACCACAGATATTTTTGGCAGTATTATTCTCAACAGTATAATTTACACCATGTATTATGGGCATTATATGTAAGTAAGTGTGTTTTGCTTTAGTTTGTTTTTGTGTCTTTTCTTTCGCAGCAATCTCACTTCAATAACTGGAACTACAGTTGCTCTTATTAGCATCATTTCTTTAATTTGCTTCTAGGTATTATTCTCAACAGTTATTTCCACTAATTTGTACTGCTAACAAATGAAGCACATAAAATGTATCGTCTTGTAGAATGGTTATTTGACGTCAAATGGAAGGTGACGATCGCATTTATGGCATCCCTTGTGAAAGTGAGGGGCTATATAACTTCAAAACGGCTAAGAGCAAGAGCTACAATTGGTATATGACATGATTCTCCAAGTACGACAGGTAGCGTGATTGGCATTCATGAACACGATTCTCACAGGCCCTGACAGAGCCAGAATTACCTGATAACCCTCAGGGCCCTGATCACCAATCCCTATAAATAGCATCGGTAAAACATACAACCTCAGGACCTCACCTCAGCTTATGTTTAACTACTGCTTATGAAGAGCACAAAGGAAAAAGAAAATCACAATTCTTTTAAGAGTGACATCATTCAATTCAGTATATCACTGCAAAATTTATTGCTATTCCTAATTAAAAAGTAGAAAAGGACGACTGTATCCAGTCCACACCTGTGGAGTAAAGGTCAGCGCGTCTGGCTGCGAAACCAGGTGGCCCGGGTTCGATTTCCGGTCGGGGCAAGTTATCTGGTTGAGGTTTTTCCGGCGTTTTCTCTCAACCCAACATGAGCAAATGCTGGGTAACTTTCGGTGCTGGACCCCGACTCATTTCACCGGCATTATCACCTTGATCTCATTCATCTCATTCAGACGCTAAATAACCTAAGATGTTGATAAAGCGTCGTAAAATAACCTACTTAAAAAAACGACTGTATCCATGGTGATAATTCTCCTTCACCAGTTTTGTCAAGAAAAAAAAAACAAAATTTTGCAGAAATTATATTCAATTAGATTATGACATCACCCTTATGAAAACTGTGACTTGGATTGTTGGTGGAATGATAGACGGAAACGCGAGTACCACGAGAAAAACTCTGCAACGACTGCTTTCCTCACCATAAGTCCCATTCCGACCTGGCCGGGAATCGAACCCGTGCCTCTTGAATAGAACAGCAGCCACATACGCAGAATGTCACTTATTTTTAAGCAAGGCATCCTTCGCCATTATTCTATAAGTATTAATTTTCCACGGAATATGTACTATATGTCTTTCTCGTGTTAAATTTTACCGTACCTGGTTAACATGATTCAACCTGTTATGGGCCACCTTTAGAACTGGTTGGTGCTGGTCTTGGCGCCTTTTTTGTGTTTCCCGTGGGGGTGTTTGTATAGTGTAATATGGAGACAAAGAGTGTGTGTGCTCTGAAATTGAGTTGTGTGTTGAGAATTTCATTTGGATGTGTTTTTTTTTTGTGTCTATATGTATATTTCATATTGTTCTAGTGTGTTTAGTTTCTGGCTTTTTGGTTGAATATGTAGAATTTCCATGTCTTAGTTTATGTCTCTGTAAATTTGGTTAGCATTTGTGATGTGTTCTGCATATGTGGAAGTGTTTTGTAATTTTGTTATGACTGTGATGTGTTCTCTGTAACGTGTTTGAAATGATCTGCCTGTCTGTCCTATGTAGGCCTAGAAGTTGTTGCAGGTGTTGCAGTTGAGTTTCTATACGCTTGTATTTGTTTGTGTTGTTTGTGAGTTGAGATGCTTTTGTAGAGTATTACCAACCAGTTCTGAAGATGGCCCATAATAGGCTGAAACATGTTAACCAGATACGGTAAAATTTAACACGAGAAATACATATAATACATATTCCGTGTGATATAGTGTTAAAAGCTGTGTAATCAAGATGTATTAATGTTCCCTCATAAATGTTTTCCGCGTCGATGTTTGTTTGCAGGACAGCTCGGACATTTCTGCTTCAGCATTGTGATCCACATTAATAAATGAAATCCGCCCACAAACGTTTAAAATACTTAACACTGTATTCATAACTAATGAATCAAATATAAAATTAATAACGTTATGATCCTTAACACGAAACAGTCTTCCTGACTCTGTTATTTAACTTTTCATTCTATTTCACTAGCTAATCAGCGTACAAGTGCAAACATGAATTCTATTAGTGATAAGAACTAAGAAATAGTAGTGAATAATCGTAAAAGAGGCATTTCTGACCACCTGAATATCCTTCAGTGGTCAACAGTGGAATGAACAAGTACTGCGAGTAAATCATGTTTGTTAGCTTCTGCTGTTCTTTTCTCTTAAAAGTGTTAAGATGGACGAGATTTATCTTGTTGTAGAGAACTTGCTTGAATATTCTTGAAGATATTGAACATTGGACATTCCTGTGTCCATTTATTCGAGATAAAATTTGGTATTAGCATTTAAGGTTTATACTCATTTTGAGATAGTTGGTATCAGCACTGAAAAAAAATTATTTAATATGTTGGAGAGAAAAGAGACATGAATGTTAAAAAGTAGATTTAATGTTAAAGAACATACCTGAATACACTTTCTATTGCATTGGACATGTACTTTTATTAACATAATTAATTAACTGAGCAGTTAAAACTGTTGATGTGTGTTTATTGCAGAAAGGACTTAAGTCCAACAGATTTAAAAATTAATAACACAAAAACTACAAGTAAAATTTGTTTTATTTAATGTTTAATCAGTGAGCATATATGTATACTTAAAAAAAAATAAGAACTAAGTTATTTTAATGTGACTCAGAAAATGCTAAACACTTTTTTCAGTTTTCTCAAAAGTAGATTTTCTGGACTTCAGTCCTTTCTGCAATCATCGGTTCAGTTATATGCCTTAGTTGCATTTTGCAATTTTAATAGAGCTCTCTGAAGATTCTCTTCAGTACCTGACATTATTATCTGCCAATTCGAAAAGTAAACGGTAAATTTAAAATCGTTTTTAATACAAAAGTCATTTTAATTTAATTCTGTCATTTTATAATATCATAATCTATATAAATATTTAAAAGTGTGTTTGATGAATAACGCCCTTGTCGGATAGGGTACCCTGATTAATGAATATTAAATCTTCAATTGAAGAGTATAGGGGAAAAACAATCAAAGCCACAGTTCTCTTAAGAGTGATGTCATCTTCTAATCAGTATATTATTGCAAAATGTATAGACCTTCCAAATGAGAAATCACTGTATCTGTGGTGAAAATTGAAGGGGTGAGAATGAGACAATCCAAAACGACACTTTTAACAAAAAATGATTTTTGTACGAATTCATTTCTTACATATATGAAGAAGCTCCCACTAGAATATTACAAAAATTACTCAACAAATGACGTAAGTATAGACCGAAGAAATTATGATACCGCAGCTAATAGCATTGAACTCTAAACCTTTAACACGCTCTCCTGCAATTCTTCTTTTTTCTGTGGGACTTAGGACTGCATCATTCTCACCCTTTCAATTCTCATTTACATTTTGATAAGAAAAACATAGTTTGCAGTAATATACTGAATTAGATGATGACGTCACCCTTATGAGAACTGTGATTGATTGTTTCCACCCTGTACTCTTCAATTATTTCATTCCTTATTTTAATACATATTCAGTAATTACATAAAGGTTATGTACTATGTATTGAGGAAATCCTTCAATTTTCGTGATAGCCGAAATTTTATTTCCGTCCAATGTATTTACAGAATGCTACCGTTATCTTATTGCGGTAATGTATTAGTGAAATTCTGTTTCTGAGAAGTTTAAAATATAAAAAATGAATAAATTGAAAATGAAACGCGACTCAAATTTCGATTCCTGGTTTCTCAATTTGTTTATACTACTCCAATTTTGACATTTTATTCCACTTGATTTTTCAGTGAGAGTTTAATTCCAGAAATCACAGTTTTGAAGTCATAGCCTAACCTCAATGTTTCCATCTAATTACATATTTAAAGTCTACTGAGTTCAGAACATCGGCAATAAACAATTACATAATTGCTACTTACTAGCATTTCTGTGGTTACTATAACCGTTCTTGTCTGTGGTTTATTAGTATTTTATATAAGGATGCGTAAATTGTACATGATCGGTCCGTTGAAGTGAATCAGAAGACGAGACCGGATACGAAGTTTTAGACCTATTTTGCACTTGACGAGAGGGAGGGATGCGGCCGATCTTGGACGAGGAAGAAGCGACGGCAAGTGACATCTATTAGCTCTTCATTGCCACTAGTGAGACAAAGAGACTGGCGAAGTGAGCACGATGCGGTTATTCCACGTCGGTCTTCTTCCGCGTCGCATCACGGACGGGGAGGGCAAATCCGATGTAATTTGCTTGTTACCAATGTAGCATACTGGAATCCTCACGACTGCATACCGGTACTACTCTGTGAAATAACATCGCATTATACTAAAAACACAACGAGCGTACCTCGTTTATGCCATTAAAATCACTAACTAGAATGAAATGAAATTTAATGTGATTATTAGCTAAATTAATCATCTCGTATAGTAGAACAGGCTGAAAGGACGCGAGTGCTAGGCCAGTTACAGAGTACTATTTCAAGTGGACACCGATATCAATAAAAGCTTGTAATCGCTTTTAAATACCTGCAGTTAAATATTTCACATAGTTCCAAATGTTAAATTAAAAATGAAGAATAGGCCTATAACAAAAAGGCAGCGCATTTTCGTTCCCAAACAAGTTAGGAAAGTTATCGGTTAGTATATCCTCGAGTTTCAGGGTTCAAATCCTAACCTTAAATGATTATGTCAGGACGCTACGAAAGGTAAAACCTAGTTCTACTATATACATAATAATAATAATAATAATAATAATAATAATAATAATAATAATAATAATAATAATGGACCATGACAACTGTAATTGGGATTGCTACTAAATTGAAATGGTCTGTCCAGCTACTTTTTAACCACATAAACGCACTAACATTGCGAAACTAGCGCTCTACAAAATATTAGTACTACATATGACAGGAAAAATAATTAGATCGATGATAATACTAAACTAGTATATATATATATATATATATATATATATATATATATATATATATATATATATGAAGCCACCAATTCCAAAACTGTCTAAATCCATTTTTTAAAAAAATTGAGATAATGGCGGATTCGTCATTACCTTAATGTCTCTAACAATTTTGTAATGAATGTTGTGCCTATACTTCCTCTTTCCTTCCATAAACAAGCTTCAAATATGACGAACAGTTTCAAAACTTTCTCATTCCATCCCATGTACTGTTACAAAACTGTCTAGTTCCATACATGAATTTATTTTTCAAAACTTCCTACATCCATAACAAGGTTTGATATTATTCATTCTTTGGCTTGCAAAACTCTCTCCAAACTTCTTTTAAATTTCCTTACAAACACCCTCTCATTTTATGTTTCCAGCAGTTTTCAACAGTGTATTAGCACAAATTACAATTATGAGTATTGTCACTCTCATATCCATTGTTACATGGTCATAAATAGTACAGACTCTCTGTAAATAAGAAGATAGTGTTTTCAGTTCATTGCTCAAAAATACAAGCTAATTAAGTACTATTCTTACAAAATCGAAAGTAAAATACTGATATCACCTCCTGGTAAAGGACGGAAGAAATTGAAAGATACTTCGAAGTGGAAAAAAAATCAAGAAAAACACAAGAGGTAGGAGGAATTATTATTTCACTAAATAAGTGGAAAATCTATGTTATTTGAACTGTTGAATAAGTTGCTTGTAAAAAGGAACGATTATTAATTCTTTGTGACTTATTTCGAGTTAAGACATAGACCAAATTTTTTCCCAAGACACCCCGGATGTAAGCACAAAGAGAGTACGTATGGTTGTGCAGATTTGACAATGCAGGATATCAGAAAATTTCATAGCGCCTTTATGCAAATAATACAAAAATTGACCAAGATAAATTCATTATGAAGCACACGTCGCAAAGGTTGCCAACAAGGAAGCGTCTCGTAACAGGAACTCGCCCAGGCAACTCAGTTACTACAAGTTATTTTATAAAAACAAAGGAATAGTTCCAGTCTGCAGTGCTGCCTTACTCAAAATCCTTGGAATTTCAAGCTTTCGAGTACAGAATCTGAGTAGAAATTTCATTAACACTGGCAGTATTCCTAAAGAAAACAGAGGGGATGATAAACGCATTAATGTTTTCAGGAATCATATGGACGCAGTTGTTATAACGTTATATCTGAGAAATACCGAGGTCGCGAAACTGTATGCCGACAGGTGTCCAGGACAAAATAAAAATATTACAATGATGGCTCTAAAATAGCAAATCAACTGTGAAAGAACTGCATGTTATTTTCCCTATTGTCGGCCACTCTTTTCTTCTAGCCGATAGAGTTTTTGGAAGAATAAAGAAAGTCATTAGGAAAAGGGATACTATTATCGAACCATGTGAATATAGAGAAATTATTGGACAAAGTGCAAATGTGAAGGAACTGGGGAAGGATTTTGTTATCTTTGATTGGAAGAAAATAGTGCAAGCTGTTCTCAAACCTCCTGGATAGTGGCACGTCCAGTTTTCTGCAGATAAGCGAATCATTCTGAGAAAAACTGCCTCTGGAAAAAATGTGATTGTGAAAGGGAAGTAAATTATTTAACAGATATAGGAGCATTCAAATAGGTGTTAAAGAGAGGAAAAAACTTTTCGCAGAGGATAGCAGAATCTTTCTCAAATCAAGTTTCTTCGAAGGAAGAGAAACTATTCGATGTCAACACTTTACTGAAGAAGCACTTTGGTTCCGAGTGGAGATACATGACTGATTTGTCATTTTACAAGACTGTAATAGAGGGTCATTCAAGGTTAAACAGAGAAGAAAATGCAAATGAGGATTTATTTATGAAAGAAGAAGACTTAAAAATCTGAACTGAAATATAATAACCAAACAGAATAATGTATTCATTTTGTATGAACATTAATTTTAATATTTTAGTTCAATGTCTTAGAAAAAAATAGAAATTGTAGTTGTAATAGATTATCGGTATTATATTTACATTAATAAGAAGCCTCTTCTAAAATATTAGTAACGAAACAGAATTGTGTAATTTTCCAAAACTCTCTCGTTCCAGCCTACAGTTTCAAAACTCTCTCAATCCAAACAAAAATCTGAAATAACTCCTGAAATATCGATCCCTGATTTTCAGGAATATCACTCATTACAAGAGTGTTTCTCAACTGTAAAATAAAAAAATGGAACACTGCAAACAATTAGGAAAAAAGTTATCAGTTTTTGGCGTTTCTTGAAAATTGTTAAGAATGGGTGTAAACAGTTTTGGAATTGGAGGATCTATATATATATATATATATATATATATATATATATATATATAATAGAAAATAATAGTAAACATGATACACATCAACTATATATACTCTATAAATACAATGTATAGGCCTACAATTAATTCATTTAACAAAATCAGCTCCGATACGGTAAACAAAAATATATATTCTGAGATTACAAAATTCATATCTTTTACCATAACCGTCAGTAAAAATTTGTTTAAGCTGAGAAATGTTCTTCCTACGTCACAAGACGTTACAGTGACACAATTATAATGAAAAAAAATCAATATACAAATTAACAATATTTACATTCTGCACAATATATACAAAATACAGATCAAAATGAAATACAATATAACACAGATGGATAAATTAAAATAATATTAAAACAAAAGTTGAATGAAAATGCAATTTACTCAGTATTAAAAATCGGATCACAATGCAGTCGTAACTCGGTGTTTTACATATACAGCATTGACAACGGAGCGCCTGTATTGTACTATGATTCACAGTCTATGCGTACCTGCTTACAATAGTACTCTGCTTATGCATCCATAGCTAACGAGCCATGTTATGCTTCGATGTGACGTAGGCCAATAGATGTACGTATGAGAAGAAACTACTCGATCCGCTGTACGTTTGGGAAAAAAAATGCGCTGCCTGATAATAAGAGAAGCAAAGGGGTGAAGGGAAAGGGAAATAAATGAAAGACAAGGGAGAAAAAAAGCGAAAAACGAACACGAAGACGAAGGAAAAAATATAAACTTTCAAAATAAATATGTGAAAAAATACGAAATAAAGTTAATACATGAAACAAAACAAAAAACAAACAAAAACAAAAAAGGCAGAAGTTTCAAAATGAGATAAAAGAATTTTGATTTTCTTATTCTTTACAGTAATTATGACAATCACGTTGCTACAAACCTTCGATCGCAACTGGAAGAGAAATCTAGTAGTCTAGAGCGTATACAGAAAGTCAACCGCAGTTCTTATCTATAAAACACGATACGTTATGTAGTATTATATAAATGTCTCCAGTTATCTTACACATTTTTTGTGCTATGTAATTCATATGAAATGTTTTTAAAACATTTCTCTCAAAATCAAAGGATCTGTATAATCGCAGTATTTTCTTAGCCTGCTATCTTACAACGCTGAATCAACTACTAGATTATTTAGTGTGGATGAATTTGTGAGAGACAGATGGTATTTGGAGACATGAAACCGAGAATCTTACAGACGTAGAAAACCTCGGAAAAAATCCTGCTAGGTAATCAGCCCAAGCGAGAATCAAGCCCACGCCTAAACAACTCCGGATCTATAATTTGTCAAATTTTCATTATTTTTTTACAGATTTGAAGTTAGAAAAGTTTCGAATTATTTTTTGTAGAGATAAAGGGATGAAATTAAGAATATTTCGTAAGTGCATATTTTTGACGATAGCGTTTAAGAACATAATTGTTGTATTCTTCATTTTTATTAACAGTTTATTACGATTATTGTTATTGTTATTAAATTAAGTAATATGGGCGCTAGGTATTAGTAAGTTATTCTGTAATATTATGCTTATTTTGACGATCTCTTCCTTAGTCGTTCAAATTTTCTTTTGGCTGAAGATTCCTTTTATTAATCCTGTATTCATTAATTAATAATAAATATAGGTATAAAATTTGCATTGCCTATATGTATATACCACATATAATATTATAATCTAAACTATATTACAGTGTATTGCAATGTATGTCTCATAATTTAGGCCCAGCATAATCCCAGAGCATACAATTAAATAAATTTATTCCTCATTATAGTAATTTTTCTCCTAATCTAATTTCTGTTGCAGTTTTAAATGAGAATTTCCCTTCTCTTCCCTGTGTTTTTAAAATTATATAGGCTATATTCCAAATATTATACGAATGTATCGAATTGCTTTCTAAATTTATAATAAATCTCCACGATTATACTGTCGAATATGTTGCATGACTACCGACATGAGTTAAATCGATGTCCAGGGGTCCACACGTTCATACTGATCATTCTGTTCTCGAACACTGAAGGTTCCATACAGTGATAGTACGAGTAATAGTGCTGTGTAATAGCACGCGTCAGCATGTATGGTAATTTGCGCCCTTATCAAAAGTTCTTTAAAACAAAACACACTTCGACAATAGCATAAGTAAAATACGAATACGAGCTAAAGACGTCATACGAAATAAGGCACACAAATTCCATCATAATAAGTTGATTCGTTATATATCAAAATAATTTAATTAATTTAATTAATTTTAATTAATTTATTAATTATTAATAATTACAGATCCAAAATTATTTTTCAAAAGAAACCATAAAAGAATAAAATAATGACCGCAATATATGAAGTGTCTGGCAATCTGATACATAACAACATTCTATAAAATTTTCGGATGTAAAAGGTCCGAAATGTGAGGTTTGGGTAAAATCTTACGTACAATAATAGGCCTATTCTGTATGTACAAAATATGCTTGCAACAAGGAAGATAGTTTTAGAATCAAACCAGTTTTAAAACCAATCGATATATATATATATATATATATATATATATACACACACACACACATACCTGATTTTGGGTTGGGGATACCAGCCTGGACGACTTGAAGCTGGTATTTATTTATTATTTTATACTTTGTTGGCAACCTTACCTTTATTAGTAGGTATATTTTATGTTTATAATTTTCTTGGTTTATTATAATATCCTTTATTAGTAAATAACTTTTATATTAATAATTTACTACAAAATCCAGTAAACCAATTTTTAATATAGCAAAAATTATTCCAAGGTTTCCGAATGCTTCCTTTTTGCCTCTTTCGTGGCAAATGGGACGCTACATGCAAATAGTGCATCAATATTCTTCATTTGTATCTACTTACATATTGGACGAGGAATATATTATGGCTCATATAAATTTTTAAATACATGATCAGTAGGTGTAATCATTATATTCTTAATAATAGCAACAGCTTCCCTAAAAAAATAATAAATAATTTAATGACAAAGATAAAAATCCCTTCCAAGCCAAATACATCAATTTATCATAATGAAAACGTGGTATTGTACCACGAACCCAAATAAATATAAAAGAAATAAAAGAAAGCTTAAAATAGAAAAATATGGAATTAATATTACTATCCAAAAAATAACACAAAATAATATTCTTATATATATATATATATATATATATATATATATATATATATATATATATATATACCTGAATTTTTTTTATAATTGTTTGTTGCTTAGAAGTCAACCCTAGGACCTGTCTATTTTTACACAATTCCTTTAACTATATTTCAAATAATTACTCTGATAAATTATACAATCATTTCAATTTATCAATGAATTACCCGATCGGAATACAGTTGTGCCCTAATTTATATTTAATCGTTATTAATATTTTACTAATACAGATGTGTCATTTGCTGTGGTGATACACCGGCATTATATTCTCTGCTCAACAAATACATTTACATTGCCTATAGTGCACTGCAGAGTCAAACTGGTTAATCATTCGCAGTGTAATGCAATTCCCCACTCAAGTAAGTATTAGGCTTATGTTGTAAATTGTCACTGCTCGCGTCTTGGTATACTTTTATATTTATACTGTTAAAACTATCTGAAGCTAATAAAGGTAAAATGTATTTTAAAAAATTGAACCCCAAACAAAAAGAAATTGACGAAGTTATGGGTAGAATATTAATACAGACTCTGCTCAAAGTAATGATGAGAGTTCTGATGGTTCTCAATTAGAAGACAGTATAGAAGAAATAATAATAATAATAATAATAATAATAATAAATGTGTAGTAAGTGTTCTTGTTTGCAGTACTGGTAAATACTCAGAATGTAAAACAACAAACATGTGTAAAACGTGTTGCAGATGATCATGAAAACTAATTCTATGATGATGATGATGATGATGATGATGATGATTATATGATATATGAGGCACTCAGAAGCAAAGTGATACAAATGACATTTAGTAAGTTTTGAGATAAGTGACTTTGAAGTTGAAACGGAAATTAAAAAATCTGTTACAGGAATATGTTGCTGTAAATTTACAGTTGTGTATGTTGGTACCTATATTTTTTAACTTCTAAATAGAAATTATCTATTCTAGAACAGTTTAGGTAAAATAGGGTCCTAAAGTCACTTGTATTATTTTGCCACGAAAATATTTTTGTGGAAAAGTAATATAAGTGCAAAGGTTTTCAGTATTTTTATATTATTCAAAACATGAACAAGGACATTGCTTACAACATTGAAACGTTTCTGTCTTAACAGCACTTGAGCTTTCTTATCATCATACTATAACAAAAAATGTGTCTGTATAACCGAAAGAATCAATCAATCTTCTTACTGTATCCAGTAGTTTGCAGACAACATGAAGTCAACTATAGTCCACTGTAGTATTTTCAGTTCTTCTTTTTCATAGTAAATTAGGGGTATTTTGATCGGTGTTCATTATAGACGCCTGTTGCTAGTAGCCAGAGTTGGGGTGTAGTCAATATATACTGCAGAGATGTGTCTTCTGCAACTGATACCGATGATTTTAATTTACTTCTTTTGTGGTTTATGGATGGACAGTATAGAAGAATGTGTTCCAGATCTTCATCATGATTATTACACCACAGATAAGTAGGATTATCAGAAATGTGAAATCGGTGTAGGTACAATTGAGTGAGAATGTGATCTGTTCTGGCTCTTATTAAAAATGTTTGAACATGTCTGGGCAAGTTTTTGTGAATTTCCAGGCCATTCGGTTTCTTTTTAACGGACTGTAAAATTTTTCTTTGTCAGAAGAGAGCCAATTGTTGATCTATAAGTTTATAAAATGAAACTTTACAGAAGTAAAGGCATTGGATAGAGATATCACTTGAAGAGGTCTTGGTTGCAAATATGTTGCCTGTTTCGCAACGTTATCGACTTTCTCGTTTCCAGGTAGACCACAATGACTAGGCATCCATTGAAATTTTATTTTCTTTTGGAGTTTTTTTAGTTCACTTAGTTGTTTCTGAATTGGAATAATTCTATGTGCGTATAGGTGTGGTACATATTTGTTTGTATTAATTATAGCCCCTTTGGAGTCGGTAAGTATGCAAATAGATCTTTTAGAAATTTGAGTAACACACTAGAGAGCAGCATCAATAGCTAGCAATTCAGTGTCAAGACTGGAGGAGGCTGAACATGGTATGAAGTAATTTTCTTGATATTTTGGAATATAATACCCTGCTCCTGTTGTTCCATCATCAGGGTTTAGAAAATTATCTGTATAAATTTGAAGGTAATTCTTATATGTGCTGGAGAGTAGTTCCATGGCATCTAATTTAAGAATGTATGGAGGATCATTTTTGAAATGATTTCGTGGAATTTGTAGGCTATGTTCTGGAATTATCCATTTTCATGGAGGAATTTCATTTACAACTGGAGTTTTAGCAATGAGTGTGTCTGTGATATAGACTGGTACTTCTTCGTTTATTTTGTAGAAATTACATAGGATATTATCTGACAGTTTGAAGAACATCTGAGATCTGGATGAGGCTTGCAATTTTAAATGTATTTTTAGATTCTTTTTTAATACATATTGTCTGATTGGTTAAATATTATATTCAATTTCTAGGGCAACAGTTGATGTGGTTTTTGGTACTCCGAAAGAAGAGGGCTAAGAAAATTTCAAATTTTAAATGAAATTCAGCCTCAGTCGCTGTTCATTACGTCACAAGCCTCATCTAATGAAGTCACATCTCTCTCTGCTGAAACATCTATGTTTCTGTCATGAAGTGCATCTGTAGTGTTCCTACCTCGAATATTCCTTCAACTTCCTCTTCCACGCACTTTTCCACGTCCTACAGTCCTTATTATAGGCCCATCCTAATGCTTCAGGTCATCAAAGAAAGAGTGGTGTATGAGTGGGATGAATTTCGTTAGCTATTGCAAGTTGCTCCACTTAGCAAAAGTTATCCTTATTGTATAATTGGTCTAGCTCAATGTGTGCAGGCCTTCCACGAATATGTAATCTATTACCTCTCTCCATTATGGCAAATGAATTAGTCATACACAGAAGAAACGGAACAACAATATGTAAACAACGCACTTGTATTAGTTTGCCTCTCAGTCAAAACTCTGTATGCATTGTAATACAAGTGTAAGGCCAACATGGAGCAGCACTGACTGGAACTGCACTTATATTACTTTTTCTCTGAACAGAAGTGACGTTAAAGATTTAGAATATATACTTATCTCACTTTAAAAAAAAATGTCACTTATATTACTTTGCTTCTCAGTGCCTCATATATCATATGATATATGATATAATGTGATATGGTATAATGGCATATGATATGATATATCTTCTTCACTTAGCATTTTCTTCTCTATTTTTATTCTATCACTTTTGCCACCCCTAACTTTCTTACACTCGCTTTTTAGCACTCTTCTTCCTCTCCAATTCCATCCTCCTCACTATTCTGTCCTCCATTTCGCCATTTAATAACCTCTCAAAAGCTCCATCTATTCTGTCCTCAAAATGATGATCTTATAACATATTTACCAGACACTAAAGATATTTTATATGCTTTAGTTTTTCATCGTATTAGGAAATGTTTATTATTATACTGTGTTTCATAATGTCTGACAAAGTAAATATTGCTGGCAGAAAAAGAGAGAAAGATAATTGCTACTCAACCAAAGGCAGAGGTCACATTCCAGACTTACCTTGAAGTTGGGCGGAGATAGAACGCTTCAGACCGCCCAACTTCAAGATAAGCGTGGAATGTGACTTCTACCATTGGTTGAGTAGTAATTATCTTTCTTCCTTCCTCTGCAGGAAATCTTTACTTTGTCAGACATTATAGAACGCAGTATAGTTTGTTTTAGGTATAGATACCGTGACCAATCTGTATCCTTGGCGTACGTCACAGCTACATCATATCTCCATATCCATACTAAGAGTATAACCTGAACTGAAAACGTTGGCCGTGAGTTAGCTTGCCGGTGGAAGACAATGGCCCTTGACTCACTCCATTCTCTCGCCCAAGCGTTGCAACGGTCGTGCAACGGTCTCCAAGAGCAGACATTAGTTCGTGAATGTGTTTGTGTAATTTAATCTTTTGTGATTAAATACGGGGTCTTTCATAAGTAACGAGTCTATCGAAAAATTATCTATTTTCGATAATTTTTTTTGAAATGATGTTCATCCTCAAGAGAAAGAACCCTTCCCGTTGCCGTACAGTCGATTTGGAAACAAACACCCACTCCCCTCGCCTCCAGAGCTATTAAACGAAAGAATGGTTAGTGTTTTAAATCTTTATTACAACACATAAATGTAAAAAACAACTTCAATTGTTGACATTATACGAGGCGCATCCAGAAAGTAAGTTTCCCTATTTTTTTAAGAACACACACTTTCAGGAAAACATTTATTGGCAACAGGTACAGCAATGTTTCAGCTATTTTTCAACATAGCCACCATCAGAATTGAGACACTTGTATCGTGGGATCAACTTTTGTATCCCTCTGTCGTAGAACTCTGCCGCCTGTGAATGGAACCAGCGTGTGACAGACGTCTTAAGCTCTTCGTCGTTGCCAAAACGCTCACTGGAGGACAGGAATTTCTTGAGGTGCAAGAAAACGTGAAAATCGCTGGGAGCAAGACCAGGAATTAGGGTGGATGATCAAACAACTCCCAGCCAAATTCCATCAAAACAGCTGCTATGCGCCGAGCCGTATGTGGACGACCATAGTCATGGAGGAGCACAACACCTGCAGTAAACATTCCACGCCTCTTGTTTTGAATGGCACGTCGCAATTTTCGCAGTGTTTTACAGTAACAGTCAGCGTTCACTGTTTCACCTCTTGGAAGGAAGTCAATGAGCAGAATGCCCTTCCTGTCCCAGAACACCGTGCACATCACTTTCCGTACCGACAGCGTCTGTTTGAATTTCGTCCTTACCGGAGATCCACTATGTCGCCAATGCATTGACTGCTGCTTGGTTTCCGGGGTGAAGTGCGAAATCCAAGTCTCATCGCCCGTGACGATCCTGTCGAGGAACTCGTCGCCGTCATCGTGATACCGTTGCAGAAATGTCAGTGCTGCTCCTAAACGTTGCATTTTGTGTTCAGGTGTCAGGTTTTTCGGCACCCACCTGGCACACACTTTTTTGAACAGCAGGTGCTTAGTGAAAATCTCATGCAACAAGTATCGCGATATCTGCGGAAAATGGCTGCTCAGCTCCGTAATCGTGAAGCGACGATTCTCCGTGATGCACTGCCGCACCAGCTCAACACGATCATCATTGATGAGGGACGGTCGCCCGCTGCGCTCTTCATCATGGACACTTTGACGACCTTCGGAAAACTGCCTACACCAGCGACGCACCATGATGTTCGGCCCATAGACCTGACAGAGCTGCCGATGAATTTGAATTGGCGCAATGCTTTGTGCATTAAAGAACTTTATCACCGACCGAACGTTGCAGGTGGCGGGAGAAGGAATAAGAGCTTCCATTTCGGACCACTGCTGCCACGCTACTGGCACCAGGCGGGATCTGTCCGGCTGGCATATGATTGATGTCATAGATCTGTTACGCATGCGCAATTGACACGGCTAATTACTTTTACTTTCAAGGGGAAAAAATCGGGCAACTTACTTTCTGGATGCGCCTCGTAGTATACAATTTTCAAAATATCTTTTGTTCTGCTGAATGCACAAATGTAAGCGACGTATCAACTAATCTTGGACTCTGGCGAGAATGTCAGGCGTAACCATTTGTAACGTGTGTTCAATTCGTTCCACTAATTCAGGAATGGTGGGTGGCTTAGTCGCATAGACACGATCCTTGATGAATCCCCAGAAAAAGAAGTCCAGGGGAGTCAAATCAGGTGATCACGGAGGCCAATGTATTGCAATAAATTTAAGCGGCTGTGTGACATTTTATCATTCCAGTCTATCACAACAATGTGTATAGGAATGGCCGTGTGCCATTATCCTTGACGTATAGAAGACCATGCATGCTCCAGGTCATTTTAAGTTGGCATCAAATGCACATTACACATGGATAAGTAGTTTTCTCTGGCGGTTGGGGGGAGGGGGTGTTTGTTTCCAAATCGACTGTATGGCACCGGGAAGGGTTCTTTCTCGTGAGGATGAACATCATTTAAAAAAAATATCCAAAATAGTTTATTTTTCGATAGACTCGTTACTTATGAAAGACTCTGTACAATTGTACTCCCCCATGTCACATGGTAATTTGTGTATTTTTCTATAGCAGGGGTTCTTAATCTAAGGGTCGTCGTAGCTTCCCGAAAAAAAAATAAATTTAATAATATTGTTAATTAAGTGCTTCATTTAAGATTATAAAGATTTCAGAACTTCGTTTTCACAAACAGTAACGTCTGTCTTTACATAATAAATTTCTACACCTATTTATAGAAAATTATTACATTAGTACTGTTCAATTTCAAAACAGACCCATGGGTCGTACAATTTAATAGTCTAGTTGACTTAGGGTCTCGGCGAAGAAAGGTTAAGTAGATCTGATCTACGGCTTGGTGTGAGTGAGCTTAATATTAGTCTACTAATGAGGGAATTTCCGTAACATATTTCCTACCACGAAAGCTGATGGCCTTCTTAATTACTCACTATAAGGCCTAAAGGATCTTCGTACTGACAGGCAGTCAATTATTTGTTGATCGGTAATGATAAAGCAGTTCTTATTAAAAAAAAGACATTAGAAAATTGACAGCTATTAACTTGATGTTTGAGATGGGAAGTGTGATGAACTTCGGTGAAAACAGACCACTAATGTCCTATTAAGTTTGACAAATAAATTAATTGACACAACAGTGGCCAAGAGTTTCTGCGTGAAAGTAACTGGCGTTAATACCGCTGCGCTGTCGTCGTAGGTGGCGCAAAGTTAAACACCAACTGAAATATAGAAAGACAGCAGAGAGCATACAAAGGGTAAAAGCTTGTATATGACTGATATGTAGGGACCGGATTTTTATTTAATATCAAGGTGTGAAATATGTACATATTTATGTAAGAAAAATAATCTGAATATGTACCAAAACATGTAAAATCATAAAAATATTTAAAATCAATATCTGCGCTGGTTTGTATTGTTAAGCCTAGATATTTGTAGTCTGCTACAATTTTTAATTTTATTTTGTTCGTGACGATTTCTGCTGCTTGTGGTGCTCTTCCGCCGTATCTGAGTATCATCATTTCTGTCTTGTCCACATTTATATCAAATTTGTTTTTATTGCACCATTTTACCATGATGTTTATTGTTTCTTTTAACTTTGTAAGGTCTTTAGACCCTACTACTATGTCGTCCGCTTACGCGTATGAGATTATTCCCTCCTTGATTTTTAAAATACAGAGTAGTTGTATGAGAAAGGTTGCCTTTTGTTCACTCATATTTACAGTAGGCGGTAAGGGCTGAGTGCCTCTTTTACTTCCTGGAACTTAGATGTTATGTTTCGTCCCAAAATATATCCTTTCTCGGGTAGGTAAAAAGGCTTATTTCAAATTTTAAACTTCCCAGCAGCAGTTTTCTTTTTCCTTTTAAACAGGTAAAAATGAATAAAACCCCCAAATATGTAGATTTATGTAATATCAAGCCATAATATGTAATGTGGGATAAATATGTAAAAATATATAGTATCAAATTTTAATATATTAGTGGTAATTACAAGATTCGAAAAGATTTGTTATTTATATACGGTTAGGTTGAAAGGAATATACTGTAATATGTAATTACATAAAAATCCGGTCCCTACTGATATGATGTCAAACTATAACTTTAACAGACCATGATGCTTCACGAACCGCTAAATATTCAATTTCCGATTGTTGTCTAGTCAACTGTCCGAAGACAGATCTGAACCTCACAAGTGATACAACAAGGCACCACTTATGAGACAACTAGGCCAGGAGATAATGAAGTATGGTGACCAGTTCCTTTCCCCTTCCATTGCATACATCGCCGACTAGTTACATATTCCAATAATCAGACTTCAGATGCATACAAACAATTATTATTCTTCCTCTGACACATATCATCAAGTGAGATGTACTGTCTTGTAATAGATATAGGTTACATATCAGTCCAGATCACCTACCAAATGTAGGAATCTCCTATGTCCTCCCTAATTGCAGCAAGTGTTTTCTGATACTCGATATCCAAATTTGTCTTCCTGAGTGTGGACTCGGAAGGGTTTTTGACAGTACTTTTCCAAAAATTTACAGAAGATCTGATTTTGCAGCGTGTTCGCTGCTATAAATGCCTTGCAAAGATCTGAATTGAAATCACCAGTTGTTGCCGAAATCGCAGAAGTTTGAGTCAGCAGAGTTTTTTTTTCGGGAAATTATTTTCTTTAGCTTTTCCTGCGTATCCAGCGCCATCTACAAGCTGCCTAATGTGAGATTTTCTCTCGTGTGAAATCTGAAAGAATGGATGGGTTTAGTAATTATGATTCGGAATGTAGCCTATAGTTTTAATTGATTTAGTTTTCCTTCAAATTGAGATTCGAATAACTGTATAGCCTAACCTCCTTAAATAATAACAATAATAATAATAATAATAATAATAATAATAATAATAACAATAATAATAAATTTTTAAAACTCCAAAGAAGAAAAGTTCTGCGAATTTACATTTCTTAAAAATAGACAGGCTAATTTGTGGCCGGGTGTTAGCCTTAAATAATCTGAGAACACCACTGAAAACTAATAAATTAGTTATAGGCTCGCCTACCGTAACAAAGAAAATGCCAAATACTTACCTGTTTGTTACATAAAAAAAAATAATTTTCCCGCAGTAAATAAGATCATTACAATCCACTAGCCACGAACGAATTAAAGAAGCTTTTGAACACTTGACTTTCGTCATTGTTTCTCTTCACATTGTTATGCAATGCAGCTAATGCAACACAGGATATGAGCACTAAACCATACACACAGGGAAGAAAGGTAGAAATGAAATTTAAGCTATATATTGCACATTGTCGTTGAAGCATTCAAAAAGGTTGGTGGTTAAAACGTTAATCAGAAACATATCAATTGATAGCACCCAGTCATAAATAGTTAGCTTTTCACTCTTGACACGAATTTGCCTGTAGTATTCGCACGACAGTGTGGTGTCATACCGGGCGTGAGACAAATTTTAAAATAAATAATTTTTAAGTAAAATATAATATTAATTATTAAAAGTTCTTGAAATTCTTAAAAAAAAACTTAAAAATTACTAGTTTAGGCAGGTTTAGGTTTTAAAAGGAAGAAATTTTCACTGGCCCACATTTCAGGTAATTTTAGGCACTATAAAACTGCTCCCAATGGGTATAATTTTCCATAAATTGCAAACATCTGTAACTAGTTTTCCACATTTGCCTAAAAATCCGAGGTCTAGTCATAACATATAATAAATATTGTAACTATACTTACAAATAGCTTTTAAGGAACCCGCAGGATCATTGCCCTTACATAAGCCCGCCATCGCTCCCTATTCTGTGCAAGATTAATCCAGTCTCTATCATCACAACCCACTTCCCTGAAATCCATTTTAATATTATCCTCCCATATACGTCTCGGCCTCCCCAAAAGTCTTTTTTCCTCCGGCCTCCCAACTAACACTCTATATGCATTTCTGGATTCGCCCATACGTGCTACATGCTCTGCCCATCTCAAACGTCTGGATTTAACGTTTCTAATTATGACAGGTGAAGAATACAATGCGTGCAGTTCTGCGTTGTGTAACTTTCTCCATTCTCCTGTAACTTCGTCCCTCTTAGCCCCAAATATTTTCCTAAGAACCCTATTCTCGAGCATCCTTAATCCCTGTTCCTCTCTCAAACTTTCACAACCATACAGAACAACCGGTAATATAACTTTTTTATAAAATCTAACTTTCATGGGTGCTATTCATGGCCATTTCGCTAGCCCGCGCTACGAGCGTGCGACACTAGCCCCGGCTATCGAGTGGTTACTTGTACAGGATTCATATCGTAACATATCGCTAACAGTGGTTTATGAATATGAAAAACGTTAGTTCGCTGATCATCCACCGGAAGCCCGCGCTAAGAATATCTATGAATGCGGCCTTATATTTTTTGACAGCAGACTAGATGACAAAAGCTTCTCAACCGAGTAATAACAGACATTTCTCGTATTTATTCTGCGTTTAATTTCCTCTCGAGTGTCATTTATATTTGTTACTGCTCCAAGATATTTGAGTTTTAACCACTTCTTCGAAGGTTGAATCTCCAATTTTTATATTTCCATTTCGTGCAATATTCTGGTCACGAGACATAAACATATACATCGTCTTTTCGGGGTTTACTTCCAAACTTATCACTTTACTTGCTCCAAGTAAAATTTCCGTGTTTTCCCTAATAGTTTGTGAATTTTCTCCTAACATATTCATGTCATCCGCATAGATAAGAAGCTTATTTAACTCATTCAATTCCAAACCCTCTCTGTTATCCAAATATTGTAACTATGCTGTTGTAAATTTTGCCCTTAATAGGCCTCTGTAATGTATTTATTATTATTATTATTATTATTATTATTATTATTATCGTTACTATTCACTATCATCTCTTTTTCTTGTATTAGCTTAATAAGTGCTATATAGTGTTATTTTGGCCCTGTTGACCCTCTATAGGGCTTTAATTTAATTTGTATTATTTTTGTCAGTGTTTGTATTTTTGTGTGCTACCTGGTAGGATGGAAGAGAAGGCCTTATGGCCTTAATCCTATCAGACTAAATAAATAAATTTCTAAACCACCTTATTATCAAACCTCAATAGAGCCTAGCAGACTATGAGTAATTTGATGGTCATATTACTACAAATTTTTGATTCCACAGTTTCAAGCTTATGTTCCCCCTCTTATATTTCTGTACTCTCAAAAGAGCAAGTGGCAATTTCGGCATCGTCAGTCGTCTGTTTTAGAGACAGTCCTTCCGCTCAGACGACAGAACCTCGTGCTGCGAAGGGAAAAAGCAGCAGCTCCTGCTCGGGTAGGATCTCGGCTCACCAGCGTAGCCCGTTTCCCCTGAACCACTTGACAGTGTGTTAAACGTAAAAAATCTATGTATATCACCCCGACTCTTCTTTTTTTCTGCCGTCGACAAAATTGTATACGAGCATTGAGAGCAATGAAATAAAATAAAATAAAATAAAGAGAGAAAGCCACAATAATCTGAAACGGCCCATAGATTCATCTGAATGGAGCCACCGTTCTGCCGGGGTCAAAGGGGACAAGGAGGCAATAAATAAATCCGTGTGGCGGCGAGAAAGGAAGTGCCGAGCAGGGAACGGACGGGGGAAGAACAAGATTGTAGGATGGGGCATAGGAGGGGAGGGTAGGGGATCAGCGTTATATCTAGGAGGGAGAAACAGAGAAAGACGTAACGGTCTGTAACACTGGCAAGAGGAGGATGCGAGAAGAAGCGGTGGTCACATTTACGGCGAGGTTGCGTCCCAATGTCATCTCTCGCTTGCTATAACTTTCCGGAAAATATTCTTTTCGCACAGGTGTTGTTTGACACCCCACAGAACGAACACGGGAGGAATGTAAATCGAACAATCGCACTGCCTGCATCATTAGTAATCAACAGTCTGGCACAAAATACGTATCCATATACCGTACTGTAACGACAAGTCGCAAAACATTAAACAATATACTGTATAAGTGTCGCAAAATATCTTTCTGGCCCCTGAAATTTTAAATACCAAGCTAAGAACAAGGCAATAACCAACTTGTATGTTGCCTCCGAAACCAGCTGAAGCTCCTAACAGATACCAGTCTGCCAATCGCCGTGACACCAGAAGTACACTCAGAACTCGTCAAAATATACCTATATCAGTAGGGTTACCATCCGGCCGGCAAAAGGAGGACATGTCCTCTTTTTTCTCAATAATTTTATCCTGTCCGGCAGGCAATTAAATAATTGAAATGTCCGGCATGTTGCATTTCAACTAGAATTAATATGAATTTTGAATAATGTGCGATATTATGCATAGAATATCTAAATAAATGGTGAAAACCTATGAAAGAATTTAGCTGCTTTAAATGGTTGAAGCTGGAGCACGTAAAAACATAAACTATGATTATCTATTGACATGCATTGAATTCTTACACTCTAAAAATGTCACTATTCATGATTCTAAGCTATTTCATCAATTTTATTCTGCAATGTACAAAGATACGCCAATCAAGTTAATTTTGACAAAGATTTAAGTTTAGATAAACAATGGTGCAAATTCTTAAATTCCAATAGTTCTGCGAGCACTGAAACTTTCTCAGAACTCTAAAAAATATGTCACTTCTATTTATTTATCCCAAGTCACAATGGAAGTGCTGACAGAATATTTTTACTAATATCTGCTCAATGGACAAAAGAACGAAATCGCATGAGAGTCAGAGGTATTATCATGGTGAAATATAATTTCAAAGACATGTCCTGTGAACAGTTTCATAGTTATTTGTTAGAAGATATAAGTTTGTCTCTTCAGGCTCTTGTGCACAAAGTGGGCTCCACCGATAAGTAGTGTACAGATGTAATACTGATCCAGCAACTAGTGAGAAAACCAAGGTGAGCCATTGTTTTTATCTTTAATTTTTTTCATACCAATGTAAAAAAAATCCTCCTTTCTTCAGCAATGTCCTCTTATTTTTGATTCCATGTCCTCCTATAGAATTTCTTCCCATGGTAACCCTAATTATCAGGCAGTACATCTCGATGATATGTGTTAGAGGAAGAAAAGTTATTTGTATGCATCTGAAGTCTGACTATTGTAATATGTAGCTAGTTGGCGATGTATGCAATGGAGGGGAAAAGGAACTGGCCACCCTACCCCATTATATCCTGGCATAGTTGCCTCATAAGTGGTGCCTTCTTGGTATCACATATGAGGTTCAGACCTGTCTTCGGTCAGTTGACTAAACAACAACAATACCAATATGTCACGAACACAGAATAAAACGTTACAAAGTGTGCGTTTATAGTTCGAAATTATTGCGATTACACTATGACTATTGCAATTTGTTGCTATTATGATCTCTATTCTCTCCTCTACTATAATACAGAATGAGCCGTAAGTAATGTCATTAATTTCAGAACGTTATTCCTTGGGATATTTCAAACAAAAAATGTTTAATATAATTTTGCTCGTTTTTGCTTCCTTTCCGAGATAAACTTTTTTTACATGGAACATTTAATAGCATGTTTTGGAAAAGCCATTGATTTAATTCCCAGTATACTCAGTCAATTTAAAAGAGCAGTGTAGTATGATAATATATGATTGAAAGAATTTTAGTTTTATCCTTTAAATTTGCAGAAATTTGATACGAACAAATGTAACTTTTTGTTCTGCAAAGGAATTTTACAATGTTAAATTTATTCGGATAAAATTTCTGCACATTTGAAGAACAAAGTTATTTTTTTTCAATCATGTAGTATCATAATACACTGCTCTCTTAAATTGACTGAGCATATTGGGAATTAAACCAATTGCTTTCCCAAAACACGCTATGAAATGCTTCATACAAAACAATTTTTATCTCGAAAAGGAAGCAAAAACGAGTAAAATTGTATTAAAGTTTTTTTTTTTTTAAATTAATAACATTACTTACAGTTCATGCTGTACATACATAGGGTAAAGGTTGGTAATTGTGATACTACTAATATTATGATAGTACTTTTTGAGAATTTTTTACAACTTCACTGAGGGAGAGAAGGACCGGTTTCGTGCAGAAACGTGTCCACGAACATTCCCTTAACACGTTGACGCAAAAAAAAACGATCTTCCTCTCGCTCAGTAAAATTGTAAAAAATTCCCAAAAAGAACTATCATAATATTACAGTTTCACAATATTACCAACCTTTACTATCTTACGTACTTATATGTAGGCCTATAAGGTTATAATGGACAGAAAAAGTGTAGAGCTATCGAAAGTTATTTCCATGTTAAAATATCTTCAAAATTGGAGAAGAAAATGGATTAAACGTAGACCGACTATTAATATACTGGAAAATTTAAAATTACCAAAACAAATTGTACTTTACCAGACATATAAAAAATAAGATTGAAGTACCTACAAAAAAAAAAGAAGATAGCATGAGAGCGAAAGAGGCCAATGGATCTAAATTCCCTGACAGGAAGACGATGACGAATATCTTCGAAACAGTTGAAACTATGTGTGATAGACTATTTATTTCAAGTGAGGTTATGAAATTATAATTTTGGAAGGTCCCCTTGTACATCCTTTCTTTTTAATTGGTACCGAAATCATTACTCCACATTCCTTAAGAAATTAACTATAGCCTACGAGAAGAAAAACATTACGAACTAACGACATAACATTAAATAACAAGTTTATGCAATTGATTTTATCTCTCCCAATATCAGCTACTAATAAACTTCTTAGAATAAATATTTATTTATAATATGTAACACGAAAAGGATAGATTTGATTTCTTTTCTGACACAGTTCCCTCTATGATATGATGCGGTTACAGAGAATTATCCCACTCATAAATGAAACATTTTTTTTTTTGTAATTACCCTGAATGTATTAATGAAAACAAGTAGTTTGCAGATAATCCTTCGTAAATATATAGATTGACAGTAATAAATAAATTTGCTCTCTATACGCTGGCTACATAATATCTTGGCTTCCTGCCTAGAGGACACACTGGTTCTTTAACTTGATTTTAATCCATCATTCTCGAGTTTTTATATCACATTTCCCATAAGATCGGATGCGGTAAAGTAGCAGAGTACCACTTATAATTAACACAAAGAACGAGTTACAAGCAACAAATCAATAAGTGATTTGTAATGCCTGGGACGGAAATAGGTTAAGAAATACAAAAATCTTGAACTGGTTTAGAGATATAGAAAAAGTACTAACCACTTAGCAAAGAGGTTGAAAAGTGCTGGGTAACCGGCGTGTTTATTAGTCACCAATTAGAACAAAGGCCCAGTAATCACCGGATATTTCATTTCCCTGCATTATGAACAACTTCATTTTTCATCATTACTTGCTGTCGTAAAAATTCAGAGATCGACCTATTTTTTGCTTCTTTCTTACTGAGTATATTCAAGGAGAGACTGGTTAGAATTGTTAATGAGTGCTCTAACATCCGTCGCAGCCATTACAAGAGTACATATGTCGAGGGGGGGGGGGAACAAAAATCGTTTGAATATAATGATATAAATTCAAAGATCCAACATGGGACAAATGACCTGCATCAAATTTAGAAAGCAGATGAGGAGGTCCGTTCACTGATGTGATTTTTTTCAGGAGAGAAGAAAAATTATTTATGTGCCAACTAAGAGAGGTAAATTAAAATACTAAAATTATTAATTACTGAAAGAACTTAATTTATCAGAATCAATCATATTTTAAATTATTTTTACATCAGACTGTCCTGAAATTCAGAAAATATCATGGACATAATACGGTTTGACGTGAATATAAACAATAAAAAATCCATGTTGAATCTTTCATACACTAAATTTAACACTTGAATATGAATAATTGATTAAATGGCGATCTTACTCGTGTTAATTTTGTAAGCATGTGTGGCTTACAGTTGTTTCGGTGCTACTTGACACCATTCTCAGAGCCTACTAGATATCGACGCTATCTCAACTTCGCTGCCTTTTGTGTGGGTTCGTTCGTGTGATGAAGAGTTGTGTCACATACAACCCAAAAACCAAAAACTCAACACACTAGAAAAATATGAAATATACAGACACACTAAAACACACCCTAATCAAATTCTCAACACACAGATCAATTTCAGAACATACACTATTTGACACAACTCTTCATCACACGAACGCACCTACACAACAGGCAGCGAAGTTGAGATAGCGTCGAGATCTAGTAGGCTCTGAGGATGGTGTCAAGTAGCACCGAAACACCTGTAAGCCACACATGCTTACATAATTAACACGAGTAAGATCGCCATTTAATCAATTATTAATAAAAATAATTTCTTCCTCTGTATTTGTAAAAATTAAACCAAAGTAATTGTGTTAGTAATAGCCTAGATCATATATGTAACAGATAGCTCATCGCTATGTTAAAATCGTTTGCACTTTGAAGAGAACAACCGCCAGGATCGCCACCCGTCCGCCGTAGTACAGTCGCTAATGCAATTCAAATGGGAATTATGACGTGACTCCTTATGTAACAACTAGATGACAGTATAGTAAACCTCACAAAAGTTGTTAACGTCAAAGCCTATAAGGCCGAACTTTCTGGCGTATATATGAACTGGGGTAACAGGTAACACTCCTTGATTTACTTCTACGTAATATTGAATCACAAAGGTATAATGTTCATTAATGCTAACGATCTTGATCAGATTTCTTTTCCGTTGAGAAACCCCTTTCCTTAACCCTGCGTTCTGTGTATCATGTGCGGGAATTGCACAACAGTGGCACCGACTTTTCCTATGCTGTCACGGTAGTTCGAACGGTGTTAAATCAGGATCCTTATCAATGTTTCTGCAGATTGAAACAAGAATACCCCAATGAACATTGCAAGATTATTGTAGAAAGCAGTATTTTAATGAAAATATGTATCCAAACACCTATTAATTAAAAAATATACTCGTAATAAAAATATTATACCGAAGTTTAATTTGTTGCTGTCGTGCTGTTTTCTTCTTCACTCTTTTCCTCCTTCCTCTGCTATTCTAACCTACAGGCACTTCTCTCTTGATTTTCACGGGTATCACAAGTATAACTGGACTGCAGCGGTACTGAACTGATACAAAGATCGACAATAAGGCAATACCACAGTCTAGTATATACAGTCACGAAGCTCAATACGTAGTAAATATGCATCCATTGATAGTTGCTAACCACTAGGGTCGCTACTATCACATCATTACAGACAATGCGAAATAGTACCGGCACAGTCTATTTTTCCTAGCACTCTCACAACTCAAGCTTCGTGACTGTATATACTAGACTGTGGCAATACTGTAAATTGGCGCTAGTTTTTTCTTAGTGCAGGAAATTGACACCCAAACTTACAGTGAAAAATATTAATTGGTTTTGGACAGAATATGGTTTGCCTCGGACAAAGATGTGGACATAATACGGTTTGCCACGAATACCCATTTTCATGTAATTTTTGAAGGGGATTTAATACAGTGAGACCCACACAGACTTCAAAGCAAGATAGAGCATGTTCAGAGCTATACGAAAAAATATAAAACTCAATTTCGTTCGAGGGTGGACTTAATACGGTTAGGAACAGACATCCTCAGATGTTACTAAAACAGCTGAAAATATTTTAAGCGGTATGTATCCACCGCTGCGGATTAATGGTTAGCATTTCTGGCCGTGAAACGAGTGGGCCCGGTTTCAAATCCTGGTTGAGACAAGTTACCTGGGTGGGTTTTTTTTATTCCAAGGCTTCCCCTCAAACAATTGAAGCAGAATTGCTGAATAACTTTCAGCGTTGGACCTCGCACTCATTTCTCCATCATTAATTCAAATGTCACCGCCATCATTACCATAGCCCGGGTTTAAGGGGAGAGGACGATATTTTTTGGTGAAAAAAGAGTGAATTTGAAAAAAAAAGTCTTTAAAACTCTCTGTGATATATGTGGAATGCATTTAATAACATTGTGTGGGCATTTGTGCCCTTATCAGATGTTGAGACGCCATTTTTAAACTTCCTGAGAGGACAGTATTTTGTGGTGAAAAACGAGTAAATTCTCAATTTTTTTTTCTTTAAAAAGTTCTGTAATATGTGTGGAATGTTTTGCATAGCATTTTTTGGTGTATTTGTGCCCTTATTGGGTGTTGAAACACCATTTTTAAACTTCCTGCGCTATGGATGTTTAAATCACACGCCTCCTTTTATTGTTGTTTCCGGTAACTTCATTTTTTTGCTACATTGCCAAACAAATATGGATATAATTTCTAAACTGTTAAAGATACACGCGCGAAATTTAGAACACACATTCTCTAGATTATTATGAAACTTTTCTCTGTAACAGAATTTTGTTAATTGATTTCATTTTAAAAGTATTTCTGTCTGTTTGCAAAAAAGGAAATACAAAAATTGTTATTTAAGTTTAATTGTTTATTTTAAAAATGTAGGAACTAATATAAAAATTCTGTTACAGATAGTTTGTAGAGCATGCTTTTTCAAGCACATTGCAAAATACTGTTTGAATCTATCTTTAAAAATGGCTTAGATATATCAATTTTAGTAAAATCCTGCATTAGGTATTTTTTTTCAAATCTGGGTTCCCAAAAAATTTTTTTGAAAATATTTATATTTGGTTGAGTTGCTACAGCCATGAGCTCTCTACATACAAAAATTAATATTTTACACCAAATAGGAAAAAAGTTAAAAAAAACAGTCCTCGCCCCTTAAGTTCACGGTGCAGCATGCTGTATACGTACAAGACCGTTCGGTGAAAAATCACTCACAGAATAGCAGTAGTAAGCAGGAAAAGCGTCACAGTGGAGTAAAACACTTCGGAACCCTCCTCTGTACCTAACGGGAGATAAGTGTAGCTTTCGCTAGTATAAATTTAGTAAAATTTATAATTTAAATCTTACGTATCCTGAATTAATTTTTGTTGCAATTTGGTATAGACAATACTTTTAGATTAATAACCAATTTTTGTAACTATAAAAGAAAACGTTTATTGTTAATGGTAATTATATTTTTAAATTGCACGAGTGTGCAATCTGTGCAGGGAAAATTGGTTTTCTGTTATATCTTGCACAATTCTGAATGTTTTAATGTTTTCTCCCCTATTTTGTTCAAAATGAGTGTTAACAAATCCTGCCCTTATCAGTTGAATACCGGGTGTGTAAAAATTTTCGCCCGATCTTGAACGCAGAAGTGTTATTTATTTGTATTTTATTTTTGTTTCCACTAGAGGTATAGTACCACGTGTCAGTGGCAAAACAATGTCTCTCGAAAGTCACAATCAGCTTGACAGGGAATGTTCATTCGCAATGTTTAAATTGGGAGACATTTGGCTAATTATTACTGCTTTCATGAATAAAAATCATAGAAATGGAGTATAACAAAGTTTCTGGATACTGAAAAGCAGGGTCTAAAATTATCAATCGAGAAACCTACTGAACGTGCCAGCAGAACGTTAAAACTAAGCAAGTCTAAGACAAGCAAACTGCTGTTACAAATTCAAGCAGCCGAGGTGAAGGGAGTTAATATAATTTCTCCTAAAAAAGTAATAGAGTTTCAATTTGTGAACTTGATTATGAGAAATGCACTCCAAGGCGCCGGTTCTTAAGACAGTATGAAAATTATAAAGAAATTCATACGCTACGTGAATTATACATATGTTGTAAGCAGAAAATATGTAGTAAGAATAAAGCTGAATATTTTCTCAATATTTGTATTTATGAGTATGAGCACTTCCTGTGACTATATACTGGTAACCACTAGAACATACTCATTTTCGTATGAATAAAGACATTCTACCTAACGTAATTATATACTCATCTCAACAGCCTTCTTGATCATTTAAAAGTTAATATATATATACTCGTTAATTAAACAGGAAACAAGAAAATAATACTAGGAAATCGTTATCACGGGATGTTGGATGAAGATTACAGTCCATTTGTATAATTCCAGGTATGCTATTTGTATTTATTATGGAGCAATTATGTAACATATGCATAATTTTAAAGTTACAAGTAATTGCATTTTGCAATTCAAATTTTACAAAATAAACTGCAATTGTTAATTGTATTTAACAATAAAATCTAACCTTATAATTTGATAGCCATTTACATTTTATAGTTATTGTTTTTTTATGAATAACAAATACGTGTTTAACCAATTTCACGTTGACTTTTGTGAAGCGTTAAAGGGTTCTGAAGTTCACGCCTTTTTCTATTTTTTTCCATGAGGCACTACATCGTTCATAAATTCTGACATTTTTTTTTTAAATTTCACTTTAAACTGAACACAAATCAACACGTACTCAGAATTGAGCCTGCTACAAACCATACTCAGAATGACATGAGAACGAACTTATAAAAATGAGAATATACTAGCTATTATTCTTATCAAGCAGAAGTATATATTCTGTATAAAATGGACACTTATGTTATGAGTATGTAATCATGTTATGAGTATGTAATCAAAAATGAGTAGGTACTCAAATGTTTTTATTCTTACTAACAAGAGCATTTACTAAAAAATTATCCAATATATACTGTATGTTTATTCTTACCAACCAATACATTTTAAAGGCTGCAAAGAAACTCTCAGAAAATTCGTTCACACTATAGAGATAAAAAATTTAAGATAATCAACAGTTTCTTTTGAACTAACTGACATAATTACAAAGAGATGAACCTATCTCCGATTTGTGAGGAAAAGTAAAATATCAGAGCAGATAAGGCCAATGTTGTACTTATTGTTAGACGAGACCTGGATACACGCATTGTACAGTAATAGAAAATTGTTGGCAGCATGATAGTACACCTGATATTTTTTCTAATAGTTGCGCAGGTTAACGTTTAATTATTTACTGTACATGCTGGGGATGAGATAGGCTTCATTCCCGGCGCCTATCTGATGTTTAACGAAAAAAGCAGTATTTCCGACTATCGTAATAAAATGCTAGAAGAAAATGTTATTCCTAGATTAACCGCGAAGTTCATTAACGCCTTATTTTTATTTTTATTTTTATTATTTTATTTTTCTCCCTTTATGTTAGATTTCCACGTTATTTTAGATTTATAGTTTAATATTTATTATGTTAAATAATATATTTACAATTTCCTGTACTATGTTCTTATATACTGTCGCTTGTACTATGTGCGACGTTAGTTCATTCTCGGAAACATTACGATCATTAATACAATTTGGTAAAATAAAGTGGGATGGAGTAGCATCATCTATACTTAATCCATTAATTTTATTACACAGAAGATTAATAAAAATTTGTCCAACCAAAAATATGGATTACCCAACAAACTTAATTTATAGATTTTAAAGTATTAAATGTTGAAGAAATTTATAAATATAGCTTACTAACCTACTACCACAGAAATCAAATAAAACATAAATCTAATCGACATGAATATCGTATTCGAAGACAAAAGTCTATTTTCCCATTAATTGAGCATAAATGTCATACAAGTGCAGCTCTTAAACATGGTGCTAGTTTCGGCCCAGAATTTTATAATAGAATTACATACCATTTTCCAAATTTGAAATATTTTAAAATTGAAGCTTTCAAAAAAGAAATTTATAAAATTATCCATGATATATAATAGTAACAAATGTGTGTATTTTTTACACTTTATTTCTGTCCACTATATTCATGTTTTTATTAAATATCACTGGCTTCTGCCTGATTGTCAATTTATATTAAATGTGTTTTTCTCTCTTTTTCTCTTTCTTCCTCTTTTTGCTCTCGTATGTTGTTTATAGGTTCGAATTAAGTTACTTACTGCAATTTGTAAACTGTCCTTGTAAATTTTATGTTATATTATTGGCTAAGACCACACCGTACACGAGCCTGGCTCTTACTGTAGTGGCTAGAAACATTTTTGTTGTATAATTTTAGTTTGTACTCACTAGCTAGCTAGCTAATTAAATAAATGGAATAAAAAAAATACTTGTAATAAAACCGGACTATCCAGTAGACGAGTAAATAAATGTTTTTATTTCTGTAAGGTCATATTACACTTGTTTCGAATTATTAAGAATATGATTGGAGTTTCTGAACGGCCTTTCGTCGGATCTGTATCCATAATTGTCGCCTATGCAGTTAAAGTGGCAAGGGAGTGTAAATCTACTATAAACTACAGCAGCTCACATTTCCTCTGTACCTCATCAACTTTTAAAGCTAATCATTTGAAATTTTTAACACAAATTAAGGGTAGTCTGGTGAACATAATCTATAAATTTTAATAATTTAGCGAACAAATAATAACTTAACAAAGTATTTTAGAAAAAATCTTCTGAAAAAAAAAATTAAAAAGAATGTAAATGACAATTATGCTCATAAACTAGTGAAAGAATCTGAATGATTTTATTTTTACACAATCTACGGACATCATTTGAAGGGTTCAGAGCCATAGTGGGCCAAGCGCCATTTATTAAAAACGGAGAAAGTAAGGGTTAAAATTAAGAGAATACCATAGTTTAATGAACATTGACATATCATTTAGTTTCAATGTTCATTCTTTATGTTACTTGCTATATATTTCCACTGCATTGTGGTAATAACTTAATTTAAACTCTTGTTTTCTACGTCTTTAATAAATGGCGGTTGGCCCACTATGGTTCTGAACCATTCATTTAATTTCGTAACAATAATATTGTTTTCCGATATTAATATAATTAATATACTTCTTCCAAATTAAAAAACTCATTTCAAGATTAATATTGAAAAATAATCAATTCTAGTTACCAAAATTAGTTCATAAGAAAACATTTCATTTATATCTGAGCGTTTAAGTCTTTTTCGCAACATTTTTTCAAAAATGTTTTGTTCAAATTATTATGTAATTCCTAGAATATTAAAATATACAGGTTATTTGCACTACAGTTTCCTTAATCTGTCTTAAAAATTTTAAATGGACAGCTTTAAAACTTTGATGAGCTGCAGAACAAAATGAGGGCTCCTGTACTGTTTTATATCAAATGTACACTACATTGTTACCTCGAGAATTCTTTCCAGGTGCTCGAGAAACTAGAAACAATTATTGGCGCCCAATTTTTACAACCCAGCATTTCTCGTTTCAGACGTACTTGGCACAGCCAAAAAAATTGACTGCCATCACGAATACCCAACGTTTCTTAATACGTCACTACCCATGTAAAATAAAAAGGAACTAGATAAGATACACGCGCGTAAAAAATTATCTCGTTTCGCGATGACACGATGTACACAAGTCATTTTAAACTAGAAATGTGAATTCTCCTCAATGAATACCAACTGAATCACACACAACTTCATTATGCAACCAATATAACAAACAGCCACACACTTTTTACATTCTCTACTGAAAATATTATGTATTACACGAAAGCCATTACGCTTACATTAATTTTGAAATTAATTTGCTAAACTCCTTGCATTTAAATAAAGTAATTTATTAAATACTTCATACCAAGTGTTATTACAACCTCTTCAATGGAAACAGTAGTAAGAAGAAATATAAATAGTTTGGGCGTAAAACCAGTACAACAGAGTACTTTAGCATACAGGCCTACCAGTACCAGTCTCAATAAATTAAGCATTAGAAAAGCATTAATTGAGAAATTAATACATTTTCGTTAATGCTACAATCTCGCTTAAAAACCATCTTTAAACAGAATTTTGGATAAAATATATTAAACATATCAGTACATTGCTGTTATGAACTTGAAAAATAAAGGCTACTTGTCATGATTTCATCATCATCATCACATCATCATCATTTTTAAAAAATATAGTAGCTTATTCCTCATCTAATACAAGAATAATTCGATTGAACTATACATTTTCACTGCTGTTATTCAACTACATATTCGTGTAAGAGTTTATGGAAAAATAACACTAGTAATTCATTCTTTATTCACACTTTTAACACTTGTATATGACTAATGATAATTGGCTATGATATCTATACTTATCTATTTTTTCATTTATTTTTATTTTGTATTTTTCATTTATATCTATATCTGTGTCTTTTATTTACGTAGTATCTATTTGTGTTTTTTTTTTTCATTTTTAATTTTTAATTTGTATTTACACTTGCATCTTGCATTTCTATCTGTTTTATCTCTTTTTCATGTGATCTGCAATTCTATGTTTTAAACAAATATCTGTACTGTCTATTGTAATTGGGGCCTTGACCTGTTAAATGAAGAATAAAAGAATAAAAGAATGAATGAATGAATGAATGAATGAATGAATGAATGAATGAATGAATGAATGAATGAATGAATGAATGAATGAATGAATGAATGAATGAATGAATGAATGAATGAATGAATAAATAAATAAAGAATGATAATTTTAATTTGTACTAGCTAGCTAGTTAAATGAATTAAATAAATAAATTTAAGTAAATTGAAATTTCTTAAATTAACAACTTTTATATTCCATTGTACTAACTTGGACTTGATGTGGTACTATTAGAGATGAAAATCTAATTTTACAGTTACAATAAAATTCGCAAGCATTTAAAAGAAAATTACAATATTTTGATGCTTACAGACTGCTTAAACCAGTAGTGACTTTATGTAAGTTTGGAAATAGGTGACGCAACAGCTTCGTATGAATTAGGACATGACACATACGCATTTCGATGGCATTATGATGAGTTTCGTAAGAGCGGTTGTGACATCGCCACTGCCAATACAAACTTCTCACACTAACGCAACAAACAAGAAAGCTGTTTATAAACTTGACTGACATATTAAAAACCAAATAAAATTTGTACGCATGAAAAAGAGAATGTGATAGTTATAATTTCCAGTAAAAAAAAATAAGAGCACATTATCCATGCTTAAGAGTATAGCCTTGCTTTCCTTACCGGCAACTTGGGTTCGATTCCTTCAATAAAAAAACACAAATTTGTGATAGTTTATCACGAGATAGTATCAAGTTTTCTTTGCCAATATTAGGAATTTTTCTATATTTACTAATATATGAAGAGTCCACTGCAAGAATGATGGATGTCATTTGGAATACATTTTGCAGGAGAAGCAATTGAAAGTTTGAAATGCTTAGCGCTCAAAGCTTAACTGTGATTTTCCGATCATTACTGGACAATGACTATCAGTGTTAATGCCATATAACTCTGTATGTACATTCTATATGTCTTAAGCTATGCAATGACAGTCTTAGTTCATTTTCGACAAGAAAGTGACATCCATCATTCTTGCAGTGGACTCTTTATATATCGAAATAAACAGACGGATGAAAGACGTAATACGGAGTTCTCCTAATACAGTACAATGTCGTGTGGTGAATAGAAACGTTGCCTCCCACAGTGCGCTATTCGTACGCGCTGAAGTTCAAGGACATTTGTCGGGGGTTGCAAGAATGTTCGCATATTAGTTTGTTGTGAGCTACTGAAGGTATTACACATTCGTGAGTAATGTAATGAAAATTATAATGTTTTATTCTAATTTAATTCTGTAGGGAATATTCATTCTTGCGTAGTGTAGTGTTAAGCTACTGTGTCTTTTATTTGACTGCACTGGAGGAATTAGTCATTTATGCGCAGTGTAATTGTTTCAGAATGACGTATAGCATGATGAATTAAATGTAATAATTCATAATTCTGATTGTTCAATTAATGGTTGCAAATGTCCTATAATGAAGGGCTCTATTCAAGTGAAGCATTTGGGAATTATTATTCACCAGCACTTATTGCGAGATAAACATGCTTCTTATTTATGTAACAGACTTCATAAAACTATGTAATATGTTTGCTATTATTCCTTGCCAACACATCCCTAAAAATATTCCCGAATTAGTTTATGAAGGTTTGGTTCAATCTAGCATACAATATGGTATGATAAGATAGCAGGAACAACAAAATTTACATTCATATTGCTTCAGATGCGGATAATGAAAATTTGCTTAAAGAAATTAAATGATTAGGCAACAAATTTAGTTCATTCCGATTTTAATGTTCTGATATTGAACAAATGTATGAATATAAGTTATTAAATATATACTAATATTAATCGAAAATTTAAAAAGGAATCGCATGTTTATTCTAGCAGAAGAAATTAAAAATATCCTTAGGTGAACCTACAAGTTACACAACCAATGGATTAAATCACAGTCAGAGTTATGGACCTATGTTATACAACTCCATACTGATGATAAATCTAGACGCAGGTAATTACAATGTTTGATAAATTTAATAATAAAATTATGTAAATTGTTTAACATTCATGTAGGGTCTACTCTTTTTTTTCTTATTACCAATATATTTATTCATTAAAACCTATATTCTGTCCTTGATTTGATTCCCTGATTTTTGTCTTACAAGCAAATATTTTGATGGGAGCAGATAAAAAAGTTAAATTTCTTTCTTTCACCATACTAAAAATGCCAAAAGAAGTGTTTATACAAATTTTAGCCACTCGACCGAAATTACGAGGACCATAAAAAATATGTTCGCCAGGGGCCGTTAACAGAAAGAAAACACAATTTCATTGAAAAAATTATTGGAACAGACACAGCAATTATTGTTGAGCTATTTTTCAACATATTCCCCACCGAAATTGAGACATTTGTCATATCATGGTATCGCCAGAGAGGTGCAGATGGCTGTCATACCTGGTTCCGATCCCAGGCGGCTGACTTCCACGACACAATGATACAAAAATTTATCCTATAGTGTGACAAATGTCTCAATTCCAGTGGGGTATATGCTGACAAATAGCGCAACAATTGCTGTATCTGTTTCAATAAATCTTGCCATGCAAATGTGCTTTTTTCTGTAAACGGCCCCAGGGAAAATCACTTTCTGGACCGCCTCGTAATTGCGGTCGAGCGGCCAAAATTTGTACAAGTACTTCTTTTGACATTATTAACATGGTAGAAGGAAAAAAAATAACTTTTTTATCTGCCCCCATCAAAATGTTTGCTCGTCAGTGATTTCCGTTAGTTTTTTTTTTTCAATTATTGTTGTAGGAAATTTGATAATTTTATTGAATTTGTGTTCTCAAGTATTTTAGTATAACATTTTTATTTATAGGAACTGTCATGATGCTCTATGTTTATTTTTGTATACATTTTCTGTTGTGGTAGGGTGTGTAAAAAATAAACGCAGTAAGTTTAATATAATAAATACAGCATCGCAACGATTTTCTTTAGTTTTAATTTAAATTTAAAATGGAATAAAATGTCCGGCAAGTCATTTCGAACATTTCACAAATACTGTATCCCATATTACAACATTCTTCGGCGATGTACTCTTTCGAACACCTCTTGTAACACAGGTAAGATGTACTTGTATTCACTTTAAGCTGTTTATAAACTTTTTCTTCGCTAAGTTAGTTTCAGAAGTTCAAAGTTACTACCGTAGACGCGGCGGCCGATTTCGTGATAACTGTGCGAGACATGTAACAGAAAAACGTCACTGAGCATGAGATGTGGACCTTGCACTATATTTATATGTTCACGGATCTTTAAAATAAAAATAAAAACTTCCGATGCGACATTTTAGACTTTTTTGATGTGTTCAGAATAATAATTTTGGAATCCATTCACTGTGTTGAGCCTCAATATTTCGTAACTATTTGGATACAGTGTTTTCCTATTGGGATTGTATTGCCCGATATTTGAAGTATTGCGTACTCCCCAGGGATCGTTTGTCTGCATGAAACTTAGTAAAATTGCTTAACAGAAATCAACTTCCTTTAGACTACAATGTCTACCAAAAATCCGATGGATGGGACACCATAAAGACCACATTGGGATTATATGACTTTCTAGTTACAGTCTAGCAAAGTTGTACGGGATACGGTCAAGAACATTTCCGTAATTTGTGTAAAATCTCAGTGTCTCACCCAGGCACTAATAAGAAACTCACGGTTGAATTATATTTTGTGAGTTTCTATGATATTCGCCCTTTCCTAGGCACAGCATGATAACCACGATTCCACTGGAAAATATTTTCAACGAAAATACATTTAGCTTACTGCACCATGTCTTAACCTCTTCATTTTTATTGCTTGATGAAAATTATGAACAAATGTCGCTGGTATAATGTGAAGTTTTTCAGTAGCCAGATATAACGACTCACACAAAGTATGCAAACCCATCAGTCCTTGTGCAATACGACCCTGATGATAGGACCTGTACATAGATCCGAAACTCTTGATATTTCAGTCTCAACACGTCTTGATTGGAATCAAAGTTCTTTATTTTAAAATATCGATGGCTGAGAACCAGACTGTTCTAAGTCTAACTTTTTATAATAAATAAATCTGTGTTTGATTGTGCTCCAGTTCTTGTCTGCATATGTTAATCGAACAAAATTGTAAATATTTCTCTCCATAAGGTTGCTATGAAGCCATCCGAAATTGTTTCATGAAGCTTTAAATGTCAGGAGCTTAAAAAAGCTTTCCTGAAAAAAAAAAATAGTAAAATGGATTTGGAACAGTCTGGTTTTGGGCCATCGATATTTCCATAATATATCGTCATCTATGAACGTTAGCTCGAGTATGAAGTGTCATTGAAAAAAAAAAAAAGAAAGTAATTAATCCAGATCGTTTTAGAGACTCAAAGAAGTTATCCACGAATGTCAGGTCGGGTGTTAATTTCAGCAAACAAATGAATGCAGTTCTTTTTTATCTTCAGAGATCTTTCTATTCTTCTTTTGTCTCTGGTGTCGGTAGTTAATACTATTAATATACAGGGTGGTTCCGAGTCCCGTTACCCATTACCAGTATGTATGTTATACATGTTTTTGTAGTCTTATGATGTCTATTGGTATGTCTTATGTGTGTTTCAGAGAATTAATGCGCAAAATGGCCGATACAAGTGATTACACCATCGAAGAGCGCATTATGGCAAGCAGTTGGGTTCATGACAGGCCGCGAACTGAAAGACGATAGAAGAGATGCGTAAAGACTTCCAACAGCAATTCAGACGTCAGGCTCAAGCACATGAAAACAGACCTAAAATTACACCCATACCGACCAAAGTGTGTGAACGAATTATCGGATACTGACTTAGCGCGAAGGATGGACGCATGTGCAGCCCTTCTGACAACATTTGACACCATCCCAAAGTGGAGTAAGGTGATATTTAGTGACAAGTGCGCCATATACCGAAGCTCTCATTCCCGGAATGTGGTGTTTTGGTGTAAGAACAATCCATACGTTTATGAAGAAGTGGAGCAAAATCCTCCCCATACCATGATATGGGTGAACCCAACTGCTTGCCATAATGCGCTCTTCGATGGTATAACCACTTGTATCGGCCATGTTGGGTATTAATTATCTGAAATACAGATTATACACGCCAATAAAAATCATAATACTACAAAAACATGTATAACATACATACTGGTAGGGGTAACGGGACTTTGTAACCATCCTGTATAACAGAGAGTTGAAATTAGAACGATGCTTCTCATATAGCCTCTATAAGGCCTACTTTATTCACAGCCTCACATTCGAATAGTACAACCAGTTTCCTCTAACGAAACAATTAAATCCGACTAATAGTTCCATAATTGTTAATCTGACAAGAAGAAAGTGTAATTTCGAATTCTGTACAGAAGGGCTTATATTGACAGCCCCACCACTACAACATCTGACGCCAGTCTGGACAATTATCATAAAGAATAACAACTTACTTCAAGCCACAAACGACTAGCCAGAGGAATATAAATTTAACATACAAAAGTATTATAAGTTTCAAATAAATTCTACAAGAATTGAACGGAACTTCTTATTGGATTCTACTTCTTGTTTTAATGAAGTTATTAATTATGAGTAAGTAAAATAGGAGCAGGAATGTACGTGAACGCAATCAAGAGATTACGGTAAATCAAAAGAATATGACAATTATTTTACTGAACTATAAAGGCTAAATAACAGGATTTCTTGTCATTAAAAGTGTAATTAACATTTACTTGCAATAAAACATAGATTTAATGCTACGTACACAGAAAGTGAAAGGGAGGATCAAGACACTCAATTGCATCGTAACAATCAGTCATTCCTTTAATCGGTAATTCAACTTCGAACGCTTAAGTTAGTGGCTATAAATTACAAACTGTAATTTCAGGTGTAAGTTAAGCAGGTGCGGTGAATGCAACAGCCATGGAGCGCAGTTTTACTGGTACATGGCAAAGACATTAATGTACGTCGCCTTCTGTCATCGGCGAGGTTTTTGTGTCACGGGAAATCGTCATGTTCATCTATTGTGTTAATGAATAAATCCAGAAATTTGGATTTGCATTAACACAGTTAGGGTATAAAAATCTATCAATATACAGGTGAGTCTTAAGTATGATTAAAACGTATATGTTCCTAGACACAAAATGAGAAGTGATTTTATAAACATGGGGCCAAAAGTGTTCGCCATAATGATCACGAATAATTTTGAATTAATTGCTATTTCAATGTGTTAGGATATATTTCTCAGTTTAGAAAATGCACTAAACATACATTTCCTCAATGTATTGGGACGACACACACAAGACTGAAGTGTTCGTCGCACACACTAAGATTTCCTAAAATAATTATTTTGTATCCATTCTGAACAAATTTCTGTGAGTATTCACTCTTTAAAAATGATTCATAAACAATTGTTTTCAAGTAACGCCACATATAAAATTTCCGTTGGATTGAAGTCTGGTGATCTCGATGTCTATAGTAGCATACTGCTCTATCACTCACGATATTGCCCATTCAGATGATAGTTTATGATAAATGACTAATTTAGTAGGACTGCATATTTCATAATCTTCATTATTCTCCTCCTTTGCCTAAGAGTTATTGGTATATTCTTGAGCAGACATAGCTACTTTGTTATTATTAATAGGAAGAAGAGGTGAAATTTGCACTTATTCAAGTAAGACAGCATTTGCGAAATAATGTTCACAGTATTATGTTTTCTCATTTTCTCAGGATAATATTAATTGTTTCTGAAACGATAATAATATTGAATACATTAATAAAGCAATAACAAACCAAATTAACAAGACTTGAAAGTTTGTTATAGATTATAAAATAGGGCTAAATCTAAACCGTTTATTTAACATGCAGGGTGATTCAGGGGAATAGTAAATATTTTAGGACGTGGTAGTATGGACTACTCTCAGTAAAAAGTTAATACACAAATGCGTCCAATTTTCAATTGATGTGAGGATATAGCTGTTTGAATGTCATAATGAAAAATGACCCGCAAATGTTCACCTCGCATCTCAGACATAGGCCTACCGTCATTTCTTTGCTGGAATATGTGTCCGTCAGTATAGGTGACTATGCCTCATACCATTTTATTTTCTACCTATAATGTAGCCTATGCTAGGTAGCATTCAAAACTACAAATGCAGATTCCATTTCTGCCAGGAAGATTTTTCTCCCTCTGTTACATAATAAGAGGGTGTGTATGTCACTTGTGTTATACAGCGTTGGCTAATGAATTGGTTTTACGCCATGCTGACAACATGCCCAGCAAGTCCCGTTACTAAAATTCTCACATTGAGGAGATAAACGATCAAAATGCTCAATGATGATACGAATTACTTTTAGAAATACTGAAAGCTTAAAGCCATCCTAGAATGGACTTAACAAAGAATTCAGGTACGGTACTAAAGTAGAGATTCTTGCTTAACCGCACCTCTTTCTTTCAGCAGCTGATTCTTGAATGTCCTTAGAGCACACCCTTCTCAACAAGTGCAATATTATCTTGCGGTCTGCACCATGACCTCTATTATGAACTCCTCCCTTCAAGCTTTTTTTTAACCGTAGCGCTGAAAGCAATTTTTTTAATCTCCCACATGCATACTTTATACCCCGCCCATCTCCTCCTCATTGACTTAAGAGCAATATGCGAAGAATGCAGGTCATTAATTCATACATTTCCCTGTTAACTCAGAGTAACAATAGATAAAAATTATTTTAGGCAAGCAAGAATTTTTATTTCGGAATATGTACGGTAAGACTTTCTTGTATTCAATTTTAACGTACCTTGTTTACATGTTTGAACATATTTATGGGCCATTTTCAGAACTGGTCGTTGTTGGTCTTGGCGTCTCTTGTTTTCTGTGAGGGTGCGTTCGTAGTGTAGAGCCAAAGAGTGTATGTGTTTTGAAATTGAGTTGTGTGTTGAGAATATCGTTGGGGTGTGTATTCGTGTGTCTCTATATTTCATATTGTTCTAGTGTGTTGAGTTTCTGGCTTTTTGGTTGGATGTGCAGTATTTCCATGTCTGTGTTGATGTCTCTATAGGTGTGGTTGGCATTTGTGATGTGTTCTGCATAAGTGGAGGTGTTTTGTAATTTTGTTACGCCTGTGATGTGTTCTTTGTAACGTGTTTGAAATGATCTGCCTGTCTGTCCTATGTAGAAGATGTTGCAGGTGTTACATTTGAGTTTGTATACGCCTGTGTGGTTGTATTTGTTTGTTTGAGTTGTTTATGTGTTGAGATGTTTTTGTAGAGTGTTATTTGTTCTGTATGCGATGTTGTAATTTAATTTCTTGAATGTGGTTGCAATTTTATGCGTGTTTTTCTTTTCGCATGTTAGTGTGATGTATTTTTTGTGTTCTTGTGTTTGTGTTGTATTCTTCTGTTTTTTTTTGTGGTTATGTTTTGTCTTAAGAATTATGTTGTCTATTATGTTGGCATTGTATCCGTTTTCTTGTGCTATGTATTTGATTGTGTTTAGTTCTTCGTTGTAATCCTGTTGGTTCATTGGTATGTTGAGTAGTCTGTGTGCCATTGTTCGGAATGCAGCTTGTTTGTGTTGTGTGGGGTGGTTGGATGTGTTTTTATTTTTATTTCGTCAAATAAAAGGGGGAAAAATGCCTTTATGTTGTCCTGTGGTAGGTTCTGATACGATTTCAAACGCCCTGCCCAACTATAAGCAATACGGAAAAGTATAAAATTGATAAATTAATATTTAATTTAAGAACTTACTCTTGCCAATGTTTGGCACTTTTTAGTTGGTTATTTAACGACGCTCTATCAAATACTAGGTTATTTAGCGTCGATTCGATTAGTGATAGCGAGATGGTATTTGGCGAGCTGAGACCGAGGGTTCGCCATAGTTTACCTGGCATTCACCTTACGGTTGGGAAAAACCTCGGAAAAACCCAACCAGGTAATCACCCCAAGCGGGGATAGAACCTGCGCCCGAGAGCAACTTCAGACCGGCAGGCAAGTGCCTTATCAACTGGTGGCGGCACCTTTTTAAGGTTTCACATTAACACATGGTTTGTCTCCCGACGCCAAGAAAACACGATTTCTCTACTTTCCATAATGCAAGATGTGCTGAGTTAACAAAGTATTAATGGCGCAAAAATACTGAATGGGCACTGCCTATTACATCTGCAGTAATTTATATCAACAGCTTGTCACGCAGATATTCCTAGTTCGAGTCCCTACCATTTAAAAATACATTCTGACACTTTTGCCGAATAAGATCGTAGACGTGGTTCTTCTCGAGAATTTTCAGTTTTCCTACGAGAATCATCCACATCATTCCAGTAATATTTTTCAAGACATTATCATATCATCAGTTTTTATCCAATCACTGGTCGATAACGTGCGTAGGAGACTGGTCCTGGGACTTGCGAAGTTACCTGCATGCAAGGATCGAGGGCACAGGGCGATCCTTAGCACAGTTGACTGAGGTGAGAATGCGCCTAGCTAGGAATTAGTGAATTGGATCACAGAATAGTTTTAAGTACTGATTTGTTGTGTCCCCATATCAATAAATCAATCATTTAATTACTATGATAGCGACAATACCGTCTTATGGAAATACAGGTTAAAACGTGGCGGTTATTCTTTCGATACAAAAATCATTTTATGTTTGTGTCGAATTCATAGATATAAAATATGTATTTATTCTTGAAATGTCGAAATTCTTTATCGATGATCCTGAATTTCCTTAAGAAATTCCTATCAATAACTTATACAGAACGGAAGATATTCAATGACAATAACTTCATACAGTAAATGCTTAAAATCAAGGTAGAATAGATTTCCTTTGCCATTTTACATTATTTATTTTTATTTAGAGGCAAATTGACTTAGTTTATAGAAAAAATTGCAACACCGCAATAAATTCAGCAACACTTGCCAATGCGTAGAAACACCCCTTCTCGGCCGCAGTGAGGACGGTTATGTAGTCAATGTCAGCATCAGAAATTTCTCACGAGGTGACTGCCCTTAAGTCCCGCGGCAGTGAAACTTGAATTAGAACAACACGTCTGATAACAGCGTTGCCAAAAATCCATTAATTAAAGTGATTATCAATAATTAAAGTATTAAAATACACTTAAACCGTAAAAATGACAGACACATGCAAAGTTATTTGTTGGAACTGAGCACTCTAATACAGGGTTGTTTCCGATCTCTGAAAACAAATTTGAATGACATCATGTGCGTCAGGAATCACACGACAGCTGAACTGTGGCGAGAGGTGACAGACCAGTAGTAAGTGATTTCGTAATATGAGTGCACGGTGTATCACAGTAGCAATGCCCAAGAAAATCGAGCTTTTTTTTGGGAGGGGTACATAACAACTCTTTCCGATGCCAAGTACAGTTACGTGAAAAACATAGAAGCTTGCAAAAAACGTTGTTTCGCTATTTCCAAGAAAGGCATCTTGTGTGTATCTAATAAGACTGGCAAGGTCGAATGGGATTAATTCCAGATTGGAAAAAGCAAACAAATCCACCTCCCGTCACAAGTCGCCGCACCCCACGAGATGATACAAATTAATTCCATTCGAGCTTTACCATCTTATTAAGTACACAGAATATGTCTTTCTTGGAAATAACAAAACTTCGTTTATTGAAGGCTTCTTTTATTTTCACTTAACTGTAATTGGCATCGGAAAGGGTTGTTCTGTACCCCTCCCAAAAAGGCTCGATAGTCTTGGGAATTTCTGCTGTGAGTCCCCGTGCACCCTGACTATGAAATCACTCACTACTGGTCTGTCACCTCGCGCCACAGTTCAGCTGTCGTGTGATTCCTGACGCACATGATGTCATTCAAATTTGTTTTCAGAGATCGGAAACAACCCTGTATAAAGACTTTTATAAAATATGTACTTCTTAATGTATTAAAAAGTTAATGGGATCAACATTAATTTATAATGTAAAACAATTACATCTAGGAAATCTAACCGCAAAGGAACAGAATGGTGGAGGACAAAAAATGGTAATATACTCAGGCTTCGTCCCTTGAAAGGATCGTCATTGAACACTTTCCACCCAGTATAAAAGCTAATAAAAGAACAATGTGATGATTTCATAAGAAAACTGACGTATCAGACGAAAGAGATGTGAGTGTGATCAGATGAAAAATCCCTTCGGCCACCAGGTAGTGAATCCTGAGAGGTTTGGAAAAGCCGGGAGTAATCTTGCCTGAGCTAGGATTCCCTTTAAGGGCCATATTCATAGACATTTTTAGCACGGGCTTCCGGTGGATAATCAGCAAACTAACATTTTTCATATGCATAAACCAGTGTTAGCAATATGATATGATATGATACGATATGAATCCTGTACAAGTAATCAGTCGATAGCAGGGGCTAGTTTAGCACGCTCGTAGCGCGGGCTACCGAAATGTCTATGCATAGCACCCTAAGTGTCTTAAAGGTATTATGTTCGATGGCTAAGGCTAAGGCAAGGCCGCCAGAAGAAACGCCGCGAATTCTAAATCTGCAAATTGAAAGGTACTCTGTCCTTTCGTAATGCCGGTAGAGACGAGTAACCTCGCTCATGTAACGGGTAGTTTATGGAAGCTGAGCCAGGGCATTTATATCGATAATATAATTCGCAAATTTTCGGGAAATTTATAGCGAAAGGCATATGTGTCTTAAATAAAAGCATGAAATATAAATACACTGTGACTACATCAAATACTTGGACGCGTCTGGTGACGATACACAACTTTTATCATTGGACGGACTAGAAACGCATCCTGCGAGTGCACGGTGCACGATATAAATATAGGCCAATGAGGAGAAGAGCGGGAAGGGGAAGGATCTCGAGGCCAATAACGGCACGTGTAGCAACATCCATTAGCGAACTTCGATTTTTTTTTTTCACGAATTGGATTGTTCAACCAGTTTTAAGTTTTCCAAAAGCGAATATAAGTGGAAAATAATGGGGAAGTGTCAGATCGTGATCTTTCTTCGGGGATTCGTATTCTTATATCTATTTAACCTTAAACTTTAAAACTATTTTCAGTGTATTATCCTTTGTTTCATCTAGGTGAAGTCCTCTACAGCAAACAAGCTGAAGAATTGAGTGATTTTGTCAACATCCTTATCACTAATACTACGACGATCATCATCGTCTTCTGAATCTTCATTTTGGTAATTTCTGCTCTTCCTACTATAATGACATGAATAATTAACGACAAAGTATGAAATTATACATTCTAAAGTACTAAACCATGTTTTCGATTGTCTTAAAATTATGTGGAATGCCCCCGGAACACGAGTAGGCTATATAACTTACTCTTTCTGGTGGTGATAGAGTTATTATATTGAAAAAAAAGAATATGTATATTCGTTCTAGCAATAAAGTACTATTATTATTATTATTATTATTATTATTATTATTATTATTATGACACTTAGCCGTATGAGAAAAAGGATTTTCACGATCCGCGATGTGTATAATTTACTTAACGCCAAAAAAGATATTTCATATTTCATTATGTTTCTGTAAAATTTTCGTTAATTCATAAAAATCTTCATTTTCTCATATTTTTCACGGGTTTTTCCTCTTTGATAATATCTATATAACAACCACTGAATCGGACTTTCTAGATAACTTATTATAAGGAGATAATAGTGATGTTTTCCAGAAAACACATGAATAACCCAAGCCACCGAATTCACCAATATTCCAGGCAAGTGAAATCTCACAATTCTCCTTTAGAATCGTTGAACTCGTACCGTTAATGAATTTAAGAGAGAAAAACAAAATAATTAAGTGGTTCCTATTCCACCTTTGTCTATTATTTCGAATTAAGTGAAAGTCTTTTCAGTGTTACCACGTCAGAGAGAGAGATAGAGAGATGTTGAAAGATAGAGAGAAAGAGAAAGAGAAATAGAGAGAGATAGGTAGAGAGACAGAGAGATAGGGATAGACAGAGATAGAGAGATATATAGAGAGAGGTAGAGATAGAGATATATAGAGATGTATAGAGAGATAGATAGAGAAATAGAGATAGAGATATATAGAGTGATAGAGAGAGATGGAGATATATAGAGAGAGATAGAGATATATAGAGATATATGGAGAGATATAGAGAGATAGAGAGTGTGTGTGTGTGTGAGTGAGTGCGTGTGTCAATGTTTACAATAGTACTCAATCATCAATTTTGCTCTCTACTTAATATCTCCTCTCTTTTCAACTTTGTTTTTTTTTTCAATATACAAAAAATATCGAGTGGCTGAAGGTGTAATATCTTGCCAGAAAGCGTAAAAAATTTACTTGTGTTGTTTTATAACCAATGTTATTATTATTATTATTATTATTATTATTATTATTATTATTAGTATTATTATTATCCATAATTCCCTCCTTTACGTATGAAGCCCTAGATTCAGATTCTGAAGTGGAAAATTCGTACAATAGTTTTGATTCTAAAAAGCTCCGGTTTTATTTAAATGTGACAGTTTGTATGCAAGTAAGATCCTGGTTTTCAAAATGCCTTCCAGTCCATGTCTGGCAATAAAGTAGTGTCTATAAATTCGGGACAGATTTACATTCTCGTTAAGGCACTAACTAAAACGGTGAAAATTTTTACTCTGTCTCTTTTAAAACAAACTGAAATTATGACGTGTTCAAATATATCAACAAAATGACAACAATAGATCGAAGACTTTATGATACGAAACCGTTGTTTCGCCATCTTGTGACACGATGAGAATTACGACTTTTTAAAAGAAAGGAGTACAATGGTTACGTAAACTGAAACTTTATATAGGTCATAAAACTTAACCAAGAGTGCAAAAATGACAAGAAAGAGGAGAGTGAGATAAAGTGAAAGTATGCAAATAAAGACAAGTTACGAGTGTTGTCCAATGCAGCGACGCACAGCACAGAATCTCCTAATAAATTAATAAAAACTTTGCTTGTCACGGAAATCGTTATCTAAACGAGAACAGTGAGTTTCCATTCTGAATTCTTATACAAATCGACTGTGATAATATTTTATTTTGACACGACTGAAAGTACAAAGGATTTGACTACAGCTAAAGGAACATCTTTCCAAGTTCCATTTATACAGAACGTTCTAGGAGTGATGGTCAAAAATTTAGGGATTGGAAGTAAAAAGGAAGGGAAGCAAAAAAGTTCAGAGTTAATATGAGTCCGTAAATTAACCATTTACGAGACAATGTATTTTTTGAGCCTGTAGGGTCCGCGTGTGAACAGAGCGCTTGGTTACTGTAAAGCCTTGGTTTTTCTGAACCGACGCATGCGAGTTGCGAGATGCGAGGCCCGCCGCGCACAAATCCGGACTACACGAGAGATGGTGGGTGGTTTCTATAACTGCGAGGTGCGGGGTCTGCGTACCTCGGAGTTATAGAAACCACTCGCTGTCATTCGTTTAGTCCGGATTTGTGCGCGGCGGTCCTCGCACCTCGCAACTTCCATGCGTCAGTTCAGAAAAACCAAGACTTAAAGTGGCGGCAACATTCATGGTTAGTACGTATGCCGCACTCTACTCATCTCATTTTCTTCTAAGTGTGAGACGATATCAAAACAGACGATATGGTGAATGGTGGATAGGCAGAGGAGGACCTGTACCTAGAGCACCGGATTTAAATCCTTTGGATTTTTGTGTATGGGTTTATGCAAAAAGCCTGGTTTACACAACAGACATCGCCACATCTTAAGAACTGGAGCATCGAATTATACAGGGATTTCATTTCAAATCTTCCCAGTCTCAATAACTAATTATTTGAACTGAATTCAATTTAAACCAAAAACACATCAATTTTGATATTTAGGGGGAAGTCTGAAATCAGGCTTAATTGCATTTTAAATTTCACCCCTCAAAGCCACCCCCACTTTTAAATTTCAAATGGCACCCCTATATTTTTATACTTAAATATGAAAGAGTATTCACTTGTTTATACACATCATTAATTTGTTTTCGCATCTTTTGTTTTCTGTCGTCGCCTGGCAACCTGGATTGTTGTTACTGTTGATTAGCGCTGAAGATAATGAAGCTACAAAAACTTATTGAGCATTTCATGTAATACATGTGTTTGTGTATTAAATTATTTTAAAATGATATTGATTAGATTTAGGAAATTACACAAAATAAGCTGTGTTTCTAACCAACAATCAACTGATAATAACAAAAATGCACGTTGCCAGGCGACGATAGGAAACAAAAGATGCGAAAACAAATGAATGAGGTGTATAAATAATTGAATGCTCTTTCATATTTAAATATAAAAATATACGGGTACTATTTAAAAATTAAAAGTGTGGGTGGCTAGGGGTGGGGGTGGGGGTGAAATCTGGAATGCAATTAAGCCTGGTTTCAGACTTCTCCCTCAGTATCTAAATTGAGGTATTTTTTGTTTAAATCTAATTCAATTTAAATAATTAGTTATTTAGACTGGAATGTTTCGAAATTAAAGCCCTGTGTATGCCTTCCAGCAAACGAAAAATTATCCAGGTTTGCTCGAGCGCATTCTTGGTTCTTTGCGGGCAAGATTAGACAGATGCATTCAGTGCATGGTCAGGATTTTGAACACCTGCTGTAAAATTCCTGTTAACATGTTCATACTGTATTGTACCTTCTTTATCCATGAACTTTACTGTTGTTCGAACGAAAAGGTTTCTTTTGTGTATGTCCAATCACATTTCTGTGGTGTTTAAGACAAAATTATGAATTTTACAGTCTCGTGATTGATACATTAAATTAAATTGTCACTAATTTTGTTGGAATTAGTACTTAGTACTCAGTTGGCCTAAAGCCCGCTCAAAATGACTATTTCATAAACGATTGATTTACGGATCCACATTTACTTGAACTTGTTTGCTTCTCTACGTTTTTACTTCTCATCCTTAAAATTTTTACCGTCACTTTTGAAAAACTCTATATAGCATTTCACCCCTGGGACAAATGAATCTTGAATTGCAAAAACCCCACATGTCCACTTGAGTAAATTTTTCAGGAGACACAAAAACTGATTAACGATCATCTTAACCCAGATAAGACTGAATTATTTTTTGTTAAAAAAATACGATTTTTGTATGAATTATTTAATTGTAATTGATGTAAAATAACAAAGCTGTTTTTAAATTTTTTATGTTGATAGTATCCGAGATTTCCATTGTCCTATATATAGGACGTCAGTCATATCCCCATGCAAAAACATTATATGACATAAGTCGTTTTAGCACTAATATATATAAATTGTTTAGCTTAACAATACATCAAATTAACACAAAATTATAATATCACTCACACACAATAAGATTATTGTATTTTTCGAGAATGTTTATGTTGTGTGATACGTGATAAAACATTTTACATGTACACCAACATCACACTTCATACATATTATTGTTGTCTTTGTGTGACACTGTCTGCATCGAGTTTGTTTTTCTTGAGATACCACAAAATGATTACTTCCATCAAACCTTGAATCTTTTGCTCAGTCTTAGATGAGATGGTCTACCGCACTGGTCGTCAGCATTCGCTGAAATGGGTAAAGGGTAAGTGCAGCTGGATTAGGTAGAGAGAATACCTGCTAGCAGCCACAAATGCACCTGCGGGTAAGAGACGATAGCCCGAGAGTGCAGTGAGTTGACGACCGCTGGTCTACCGCTTGACTGTACATGTCGAGCAGTAGATTCGAGAACAGATAAGACAAGACGTTTGCGAAATGCAAGATGATCGAGTTTTTCGTTGGAGTTTATCTTGTATAGCTGCCATGCATTTTGTTCTGCTACGCCAATGCAGACTAAAGTAACATTTCTTGCTTTTAATAGATGTTTTGTACAGATTGATGTTTTGGTCCACCCATATTTTTGTTGTACTAATATATGATATTGGGCTATTTCACTGATATTTTTTTCTTCTTCAAATTTCTAGAGTATCTTGAAACTGTGTGCACGGAAATGGAAAAATATAGTATTTCCCTGCTGAATGTCAACTTCTTCCCAATTGAAATGTATTATTCTTTCTCTTCATATGTATATCGGTTGCTGAATCACTAGTATTTCTACTGCCATTCTCACCATCGCCTTTACTATGTTCATCATCGCCATTATGACTTTCGTCATCACAATCATCCATTCCCTCTCCTTGTGTGTTGAGGGTTACTTCCGTCTCAGCTCGCAACTGACTACCAGGCATATTGTCAATTGTAGGGCTATTTTCATCACCAGAATCCTCATCAGTTACGTTATCACACGCATTTATTGGTGATAAAATGGTGATGGAAATGTTATTGCACTTAGGTATAGCAACTTGGTCGTCCTGAATCATTTGTAAGGCTTCATTGAGTGAAAACCCCCTATAATAACATGAGTACCATCAGTCTCACGAAATGTCCCCTCTTATGACTGACGTACTACATGTAGTACGCCTAACTTTACCATGATATGGCATAACACTAAATAAAAAACTGAATCTAATTATGAATTATTATATACGAAGTACATCATACGAGTATGCCCTATCAATATCAAAAGCATTATATCTATAGCATGCGATATATACCGACTTCGAGAACAACATGTTCTGCTCCACAGCCATGACTCACACAAATGTGTTAATAACAATGACTATGACAGACTGAACATAATAAAAAAAATTGGAGGCAATTTATAACACATAAGGATTATGGTATCATGATTGCCGACTATGAAAATCTTACACAACAATGTTAAAAAAATAAAACGTCCGGTGTCCTATATGTAGGACGTCAGTCTTATCTGGTTTAAAAAGCGTTTGGTACTTTAAACTGACTATTTTTTATTAAAGTACAGGTAAAAATAAGTTCTAATGTTTGACGAACATGAACTTTATTTTACTTTCTTTAGTATTTTCTGGAAAAACATCTGAATTCCCCGAACATGTGGGGTTTCTGTAATTAAAGACTAGTAGCAAACATTTTATATCCTTAAAATAAATGTTTAGTGAAGAAGAGTGAGAATATTTTTTTTATCTTGTAGAAAACATTAAATGTATTTTTAAGCCAAGAAATAGAAATAGTATAGAAACATACAAGAATGCAAAATTATATGAATAGCATATTTATTTCTTCAAATGCATTAATTCCTTTACAAAGAAACAAAGAAAAGCAAATTGACCTTTTTCAGTTTCTAAAAAAAAATTAATATGCCCTTGATTTGTGGTGTTCTTATAATTTTCTTCAATTCTCTAATTATTTCCGCTGTGAAATGCACAATGATTACTGGACATGTGGGATTTACGAATACTACAACCAAATGAATAATAATAATAATAATAATAATAATAATAATAATAATAATAATAATAATAATAATAATAATGGTTTATTTTAACTGGCAGAGTTAAGGCCATTTGGCCTTCTCTTCCACTCAACCAGTATAATAAAAATTACTACAATGCTATGAATATAACATAATTAATACAATACAATAAAATACAATACAATTCAAAGCAATAAAATACTACAAATACAAGACAATATAATACATAAACTGAATTTGAGAAAAAATGTGACGTGCTATTTCTGCAATTCACGATTCGAATATCCTGATCCATTTTCTATACCGTTATATGAAAGGGAAGTGCTTTTATTTTTACTATTATTATTATTATTATTATTATTATTATTATTATTATTATTGTTGTTGTTGTTATTATTATTATTATCATCATCATTTTATTATTATCGTCATTTTTTATTTTTTAATTGGTTATTTTACAACGCTTTATCAATTGCTATCGTTATCTAGCGTCTGAGTGAGATGAAGCTGGTAATGTCAGCGAAGTGTGTCCAGTGTCCAGCACCGAAAGTTGGCCAGCAATTGCTCTTAATGGGTTGAGGGAAAACCCAGTAAAACCTCAACCAAAAGAACTTCTTCCAAGCAGGATTTGAACCCGGTCGCGCTCATTCTACGGTCATGTATGCTAACCGGTACTCCACAGCGGTGGACCCGTCATTTATTATTATTATTATTATTATTATTATTACTATTATTATTATTATTATTATTATTATTATATTGCCAGTAGTTATAGTGTTTCGTATATTTAATGTCTCCAATCCCAATACAAATCATGGTTACCCTTGACTAGTGGCAGTAGTAAATATTGTTAATGCTAATATCGATACGTATTATTTTGAGAAAATTCTACATGACAGTGTAACTTTACCCAAGTACATATATTGACATTTACGGACTAATGCGTAAGAATGTACAAATGAAGACGGGCGTGGTATACGCAATGTAAGGAGAGCAGCTGTTGTGTGGAGGCCACCACCGTGGGTTCGAATCCCGCCTAGGGCGTGATTCTCCGTTGTCGATGCAATGTCCTTTGTTGTCTTAGGTGGAGGCAAATAACGGAGTCAGAGTGTGTGTCTAATATCATATCAAAAGAGTAAATAGGTGTTTGGGTAAATCCGTGTCGAACGTATAAGAACTATCAACAGCTTGGATAGCAGCAGCAGCAGCAGCAGCAGTAATAATAAATGCCGCCTGAAGAAATACTTGAGATGATTTCAAATTCTTGTCAAATATTCTTCGCTGTATTTCTTGTAAAACGTATATATATATATATATATATATATATATATATATATATATATATATATTAATCGTTCGCGAATTCAAGGAAAGGGAAAACTACTTATCTGATCCTTAACGAGTGCTGTTCTCGGTGCCTGGATGAATATAAATGTCACATGTGTAGATCGAGAAGGAAACTGGAGTACAGTTCTTTGTGACGGATGAAAGAGATAGGTACAGTACGATTATTTAGTCGTGACTGTCGCCCACAATGTGCGCCTGGGTCAGGCGAGTCCATTAAGGTACGCCAAGGGGTGTTCGGGTTAGTCAGTAGCTTGCATTCAGAGCGATCGGATGTCACGCGCGCGGTAGAACTGTGTGTCTTCAGTAGAGTTAAGCTGTACTGCATTTCTTTACTGAACTCTCACCCTTATCTCTAATCCGAAGCTCTCCTCACTACTCCTTTTACTTCCCCAAAAATCTGGCTGTAGGAACTGGAAATATATTTTTATAAATCCAAACGATAGTTTTCCCAATTCCATGCTTTCCTGATTATGGATCTGATGACATGCAGCTCTGAAGTGTTGAAGATTTCTAATTTTACATCTATCATCATCGTCCTTGCAGGTATTAGGTCTAGTGGTCTATTACGGTCTCCGTCCATCTTTTCAGGGGGCGTCCCAAAGATCGTCTTCCATGTGGTATATAGCGGAGAATTTGTCTTGGGAGTCTGGAACGGTCCATCCTATTGACATGGTTAAGCCAATTTTGTCTATACATCTATGGCTGTGTAAAATCTCAAAATCTGGCACTATTCTCCACGCCGTCAAAATCCTAAATTGCAGAAGAAATTTTCAAAAATGTACGAAAATCAAACGTATTGCAAACAAACGAATACATACATATATACACACATACATACATACATACATACATACATACATACATACATACATACATACATACATACATACATACATACATACATGATTAACGCCCTGTCCAAATCCGCAAAACTAAACTGGGCATTAAGCCACGGAGCACTGAGAACAATATATACAGGAGCGATTTTGCCCCTGTTGTCTTATGGAGCACCCGTATGGTTAGAGGCACTCAACATCACATCAAACAGGAAAAAACTTGAAAGAGTACAAAGACTGATAAACATAAAGATTGCAAAAGCATTCCGAACAACGTCAACTGAAGCTCTTTGCATCCTGACTGGTCTCACTCCTATCACCATTAAGTTAGAAGAGATAGCTAGAAACTATACGACGAAAAAAGGACTATTAGGCAGCAACATTGAGAGACCTCTGGAACTCAGGGACTGGCCCCATCCGGCAGACTTTCCTGCCGTTCAAGATACAAAACCAAACGAAGATTACGCTTACGAAATCTACACTGATGGGAGTAAGTCCAGTGAAGGGGTAGGTTCAGGAGTAGCAGTATTTTTCGGCGGCGATCTCGTACAACAATCTAAATTCAGACTTCATGGTGAATGCTCAAATAACCAGGCTGAACAGTTCGCAATCCTAAAAGCACTTCATATAGTTAATGATCTACAACTACAGCACAACACCTCTAAGACTGCATCATTGTATACAGACAGTAAGATCACCCTAGACTCCCTCCAAAACAGCAGGAACCACAATTCATTAATAGAAGAAATCAGAAAGGAATTGACTTCCTTAAGAGGAACAGGTTGGATCATAACCTTCAGCTGGGTTAAGGCGCATATAGGGATCTTCGGGAACGAGCTTGCCGATCGCCTTGCCAAGAAAGCCACAAGAGAAGATACACTCCACTACAGCAAGATCCCCATGAGTGGAGTAACAAAGACTTCGCGAAGTGGGAAAATCAGTGGCAGCTAGCAAAAAACGGTGCGGAAACAAGAAGATATTTTCCACAAGTCTCGCAGAGACTAGCACTACACATACTTGTTTCAGCTGGACTGACAACCATGCTAACTGGTCATGGAAGAATCAACGCATACTACCACACATTCCGCATCATAAAAGACCCAACATGCAGCTGCAATAACGGTGAAGAAACAGTTGATCATATTTTACTCGACTGCACGAAATACAACAAGCCCCGAAACAAACTGAAAATGATCATAAATTTCAAAGGAGGAAGGTGGCCACCGAACAAGACCGATCTCATGGAAAAATACTTGAAGGAATATTGTAAATTCATAAGAGAAGTAGATCTAGAAAGTAGACAAACGTAAAGCATTAAGATAACGAAATGTTGAACGCGTTAAGGTAAAAAAAACTATAAAATTGGAATTTAAACTTATACAGAAAAAGAGTTCACAAAATAGATTAAGAATAAGTAATAAATACCAATAAGACATTAGTTGAGGGATTATATTCAAACATATTAAATTTGTCAAAATAGAGTAAAATAAAATATGATTATATTAAGTTAATATAAATAATAATGTAGGATACAAGTCTCATAATAGAATATCAGAATACTTAATAATAATGTAACATATAATACACACTATTCAAAATTATTTCTAAGTTTATAATATGATATATTCATTCTAGTCACAATGGCATTAATTACATTGCCCTATAAGTAATAAATTCTGTCGCATATATGATTGTAAGAACATTGTAATCCTGCAAGCACAAACCAAATATGTAGTATTGCTTATGTAATGGAGCATGTTGTCCAAATAAAGATTGAAAAAAATACATACATACATACATACATACATACATACATACTTACATACATACATACATCGGGAGCGTTTAAATCTATGAGACGATAAATGAACCCAAAATGTCGTACTATTATGAAAACCGTCTAAAGTATTAAATTATAATTTTTAAATCTCTATACAGGGTATTTAAAAAATACGGGGCATAATTTCAGGTATGTATTTCCCACATGTAAACAATCAAAATAGTTCATTACAACATGTGTCCGGAAATGCTTCATTTCCGAGTTATGGCCTTCACAACATTGAAATTCACCGGAACGTGGCAGAGATACACTTCATGTACGGTAAGGCGGACGGCAATGCTGCGCTGGCTCGTCGTTTGTACCAGGAGAGGTATCCACAGCGACAATGTCCAGATCGGAAGACATTTGTACGTCTCCATTACCGTCTGTGCTGCGAGTATGGAAAATTTAACTCTCCTGGTTTGGGAAGGGGACGACCAAGATCTACAACTCCAGAAGCACAGGAGGAGATTCTGGAGGCTGTGAACATGACTCCTTCTATCAGCACACGAAGGGTAGCGTTGCAAGTCAATGTTCCTCATACGACTATCTGGAAACTGTTGAAAGAGTATCAATTGTATCCTTATAATTTGCAACGTGTACAGGCCCTGTCACCAGCAGATTACCCTGCACGAGTTAGGTTCTGTCAGTGGTTCTTACAGCAGTGTGGTGTAAATCCGAACTTTCCTGCCTTAGTATTATTTACAGATGAAGCACAGTTCACACGAGATGGGATGGCATAACAAATTTCCACAATCAGCATGTATGGGCGTATGAAAACCCACGAGCAACTGTTCCATCTCATCACCAGGTGCGGTTCTCCCTCAACATGTGGGCCGGTATCATTGGTGATCGATTAGTTGGACCCCATGTACTTGTAAACAGACTTACGGGGCAGGCGTACACAAATTTCCTGGAAAACACCATACCTCATGTTTTAGAAGACACTCCACTGATCAATCGTCAACACATTCACTTCTTGCATGATGGCGCTCCTGCACACTTCAGTCGTACGGCTCGCCGGTACTTGGATCGAAGGTTTCCTGATCGATGAATAGGTAGAGGTGGCCCAATTGCTTGGCCTCCACGCTCACCTGATTTGAACCCTCTCGATTTCTACTTGTGGGGCCATTTAAAATCATTGGTTTATTCGTCTCCGGTGCCTGATTTGGAATCCCTTCGGAATCGAATTGTGGCATGTTATGAGGACATACGCAATACTCCTGGAGTTTTGGATCTTGTTCGCAGGGCAATGAGACTTCGATGTGAGGTCTGTATTCAAGCAGGAGGTGGACATTTTGAACATCTTCTGTAATGACAACGACCTGAGGAAAGAAAAACGTTCCGGTGAATTTCAATGTTGTGAAGGCCATAAATCGGAAATGAAGCATTTCCGGACACATGTTGTAATGAACTATTTTGATTGTCTACATGTGGGAAATACATACCTGAAATTATACCCCGTATTTTTAAACACCCTGTAGAGGAAATATAGCCAAATAAACTTACAAAAATTCGATCTCTTCAAAAAACAAAAAAGAAAGAAAGATGAAGAAAATGAACAAAATTTCTGAGATTAATTTACATTTATTAGTCTACATCAGTCTTGCGATGGTGATTAATAATTGCGAGCGAGAGCTTGTTATGCCCGCTGCGCGCGCGCGGAGCTCTTTTACCTGTAAACATTGCTAAAGGATATACAGATCTTAGAACACAGCGCATCATGACGGAACGGAAGCGCTTAAAGCTTTCAAGGAAGAGTGGAAGATACAATATTTATGCTTCGAACATTGTGATGAAGTCCAGTGTTTGTTGTGTAAAAAAATATCATTTGCAAAAAAAGCAACATAAAACGGCATTATGAGACGCAACATGAAAAAAATATATAGGCATTATTCATGAGAAGAGAGAAATAAATTCATTTCGGAATTGACATCGAAGGTAAATTAATTTACATTTGGGTCAGTAGATAGTATCTAGATTCCTTTTATTTCTTTATTTTAAATGTATTGTTGATGTTTCATTTGTTGCTTGTTTCTGGATATTTACTTGTATTATACTACGTGTTTCTTTAATTTAGAAATAATATTTTATCTTTGATTGCACTTTAACTTCTACTATTACTAAGCTCAAAATTGTAAGTCACATTTATTCCAATAACTATTTTCAGGATTTTGAGCAAATATGAACTAAACATTTTGAAAACTTTGATGTAAGATGCTTTCTTAGTAACTTCAATATAAAATATACTTAAAAATATAATTTAAAAACTATTAGACCTAATTGCACCAAATTTTGTACAGATGATATTATTATAGATCTGTTTATATAGTTTAAATTTCACAAATTTTGGCCGAAATTGTGGAAGTTTTAAAAGTCATACATATCCCCTTAAATGATTGACCCCTAAAATTACGATGGCTCTCAATATCTTAATTTAATCAATTTGTTTTTTCGTGTTACGAGCATCTCACAAATCACTCTAAGATAACTCATTACATAATCACAACTGGAGAGTAAGGACTACATTTTCACAATCACACAATCAATACTGTATACTCTATTGCAATCAATATTGTCATTATTATTTTTGCAACAAATACTCAAAAGTACTTAGAGGTCACATACGTCGAGCAGGTAGACCCTATTAGTTTCTCCTAACCAATGAAGTGAAGTATTTACATAATAAATAATTGCTTTTAACAATAAAATGTTTTACATACAATTAACTTTTTCTATTTCTCTTTTTGTCCCTAAAAACCCTTCCCTTTGCGATTTGTTTATATATGTACATGTATATTAAATAACTGAGTAATTAGCCCTATTACATAGCCAGAAATTTAGTAACGCAAGTTCTTGTAATAACTGCTGCCTTTATTCCCTGCATGTACTGTACATCCCTGTTGTCTATGTTACGACGCTTCGTAGTGGATTCGCTATGCGCTCGTGATCAAGGTCGAGTTCTTCTGCCATGATTGGGAGCTAATATCGTCTCATCCCTGGTCTAAATGTTGCAGGAACTCAAAATTCCTTATCAGCTGAGCACCGTCAAAAATAATATATCACACTTTAAAAAAAAGTTCGATGTCTTCACACAAAAAAAAGAAAGAAAAAGAAAATGAACAGAATTTCTCTGAGATGATTTTACATTTAGTAGTCTACATGATACAGAAACTCAAAATTCCTCATCAGCTGAGCACCGTCAAAAATAATATCTCACACTTTTTAAACCTCTATAAGGAGAAAATTTGGTCTATAATTTTTACGAAAATTCCAAATTTTCGCTAAGGAAGAACTAAATTTGGGATGTATATCTGTCATAGGACAGAGAAACCCAAAATTGTTGAATCCGCTGAGCACTGTCAAAAATATTAAATCTTGATACGTCAATTTTAAGTTAGTCTATTATGTCCTGCTTTTATGTGGAAAATCCTGTTTTTTTCTGATAAAATGTCCTGCTTTTAAATTTTTTCATCCGGCAACCCTAAATATAGGCCTATAATGTATTTAAGTTCTGTAAAGAAAAAAAGGGTGATCTAACTATTCCTCTGAAAAGTGCTGTGGAAAGAACACCGAAAGCAGTCGAAAAGGGGGAAAAATCGGCGAGTAATATAGGAAAAGAATGCTAGCGGGCACACAAATTGTATTGCCTGATAAAAATCGGATACGAAAAAAGAAATTTGAACCTGGCGGGTTTGATAAGTGTGTCATCCGTAGAACATTTTTAGAATATCATGCAGAGTGTAAGGAAATCCCAACAGTGAAATAACTATTATTCTCTGTTACGATATCTTCGATATAAGTTCACGCTCCATGTTATTCATACGTGTCTCGGGTAGGTAGGCTACTGCATCTTTGCAGGTTGTGTCCTAAATCATATATACCCAGATTGCTCGGGGTTATAGGTTTTGACGGTAACAACTTTTGTCATGTTTACTATTCTAACATCTAGTTGTTACATAAGGAGTCACGTCATAACTCCCATTTGAATTGAATTAGCGACTGTACTGCCATCTCGTGTTCGTTTACGGCGGATGGGTGGCGATCCTGGCGGTTGTTCTCTTCAAAGTGCAACCGATTTTAACATAAGAATGAGCAATCTATATGTGATCTGGGGTTGTGTACATGCTTCCTCTCTTCCCCTCCACTCACCGTTCCCACCATAACACGCATATAAACATGATAGTGGCGCTCTCGGAGAACAGCGGTATTCCTATTTGTCCTGAATAATACCATCGTGTCCGTTTACGTATTACAGTAATGTCAGAACACCGATTCATTAGTACTTTCAACTATTACGTAATTTCCTAACACTGCTACAAGAACTATAAGATTTCCGCTCCTATATATTATCTGCAGCGCCTGGGAAAAGTGACATAAGTCAGTTTCCACAAACCTTTTTTGATAATTTATTGACAACTTACACTGGTTTACGTCGATGTGATTTTTTCTGTATGAATTATTGTAATGGGGGAAATACTTATGTCTCTTTTTCCAAGCGAGAAGATGTTCCGTAAGTTGTCAATAAATTATCAAAAAAGGTTTGCGGAAACTGACTTATGTCACTATTCCCAGGCACTGCAGAATATCCTAACATATGGTCAGGTGAAGAATAGGGACGATTGGCGGAAATGACTGAATGAAATCATGACCACACTGACTTGCGAAACTTATGATTTTGATACAACATAGGGCTTCTACCTTTGTTTTAATTAGAAGTGTTATTGAATATTCGCTCTAAATAAGTCTAGTGAGGACACGCAAAGAATCCTGTCATGAACAGAAAGTTAACTATTCTTTACACCGCACACAATATAGCGTTATCACTCAGGAATATAATCCTCATGTAAACGTGCGATTCATAAGTTCGAAGACAAAGAGCTGTGGCTGAATGTAGACATGTAAATATACTTACTTGTTTCGTTAAAGTAAAGATAATTTGAAATTTTGTATCTACATAATAATCTGTGAAACGCAAATGACTATACACTCTCATGCTTTCACGAGTTTCGCAACAATTTCTTTCATTTATCATGTAGTGCAACATAGCCCTAGTCGCACTTTACTTTCTTAAAAGCTATCATTCAAAATATAAGAAAATTAAATCATTGTATACCCACCCAATAAAAAGATTAACTTTCTTTTCATGGATTATGCAGTGCTTAAAGAAATTGTTGCATGTTATATTATTGAAAACTCCTGAAATAAGCGATATACTTTTTTGTTAAAAATGTTTGCATATTAATTTATTGCAAACTAATGAACAAATATGCAATATTTTTAGCCCAAAATAAATGTTGGATATTCGTTTACGTGTTTGCAATAAAATAATATACAACAATTTATTTCAATACTATAAATTAAAGGGTATTTTCATAATATCAAAGAGAAAGATTTCTCATTTCTTTAATGAAATCAGAGGGTTTAAATTAGATTTGTATAGTTAACCTCTCAAAAATGCGCACAAAAATATTGTATGTTTTATACAGGCCTATTATTTAAAATATTATTCGCATTTCTACTTAACAGAATATATCGGGTGTTTAAATAAAAGTATGACATATTTTCACACAAGGTAATATTGACCAAAGCAATACAAAATTTCCCATGTACAGATATCCTGAAACAAATATATGTTGAGTCATGTTGTGGCCTAATATCCTCAAACTTTCAAGAGCTCGAAACACAGTGGGCACCATTCCTCAACATAAGTAAACAATCTAGTAAACAAAGGTCCTAAATTTAATATACTAACTTTCAAGATTATCTTCTTACTTGTATAGAGTATTCAGTGGTGTAGGCTGTCTTCCCCTTTCACAGGAAACATTCTGATGGGGACAGATAAAAACATTGTTTTTCCTTCCACCATGTTAATAATGTCAAAAGAAGTGCTTACACAAATCATGGCCACTCGACCCCAATTACGAGGGCTGAAAAAAAAGAGTTCTTCAGGGGCCGTTAAGAGAAAGAAAACACAATTTCAATGGAAAAAAAATTATTGGAACAGACACAGCAATTGTTGAGCTATTTTTCAACATATTCCCCACAGGAACTGAGATTTGTCATATCATGGGATCAACAGAGAGGTACAGACGGCTGTAGAAACCTAGTTTCGATCCCAGGCGGCTGACTTCTACGACACAAGGAAACAATAATTGAACCTATGGCATGACTTTTTAGTAGGTTATTTTACGACGCTTTATCAACATCTTAGGTTATTTAGCGTCTGAATGAGGTGAAGGTGATAATGTCGGTGAAATGAGTCCGAGGTCCAGCACCGAAAGTTACCCAGCATTTGCTCATATTGGGTTGAGGGAAACCCCCGAATGAAACCTCAACCAGATAAATTGCCACGACCGGGAATCGAACCCGGGCCACCTGGTTTCTAGACCAGATGCTCTAACCGTTACTCTACAGGTGTGTACCTATGGCATGACAAATGTCTCAATTCCAGTGGGGGATTTGTTGACAAATAGTGCAACAATTGCTGTATCTGTTTCAAAAAATATTTCCATGCAATTGTGCTTTTCTTCTGTAAAAGGCCCAAGGGGAAAAATCACTTTCTGGACGTCCTTGTAATTGTGATCGAGTGGCCAAAATTTGTATAACTACTTCTTTTGACATTATTAACATGGTAGAAAAAATTAACTTTTTTTATCTTCTCCCATCAGAATGTTTGCTTGTGAGCGGAAGAAGTGCGTTATACAGCATTTCATCATGGTCGCAACATGGCGTTAAAGATTAAAATCAAATGAGCCCGGGACTGATGTGGTTTTGAAAGGAACTCAATATTTTAAGGTTTTAAGAATGCTTGGTAATGATCGAACTCGTGTTGTTTTGACTGGAAATGATGAGTCTATTCCTAGTGCTTGCTACAATACCGATAACCCATTTTCGTAAAAATGTGGACTCATGTGGTTTCACAAATGACGGATTCAAATGCTTCCTGCTAAGGGAACTGTCTGTGAGCTCATATCTAATCCAGCCTTGAAATTTGCTGACAAAATGGGCGTCTTGAAAGAATGTCACATACCAGAAATCAGCTGCGAGTTCCTACTGAAACTGAAATCGGAGCAGCAATGTCGCCTGATAAAACAGCCATGCAGCAGCAATTGCGCATCTCTCATCAGCAGTAGTGGCGAGACATGGAACTTCCTGTGATATTAATAGGGATTTCTACCTCGATATCGGGAACTTGAAGCTAATTTTTGGTGTTTTGTTTTTCTAGAAGGTGTAAATTGTCAGCGAAATTTAAAGGCAGGTTTCGATATGAGTTCACTCAAATTTTCCTCGCCAGTAGGCTACGTAATAATTAGAAGACAGTAGAAACTGTACAAATCAATAGGAACACCACAACCTAATTATAGACAAACTTGTAAATATTCAATCAACATCGATTTCCCCAACAAGTAGGCTACAGCTCTTGCATTTTGTCAAGACACTCGCGATGTGCAGTACGGGAACAACGTTTCTGTGGAGAGTGTAGGAATAGAAATGAAGGTCGGGCGTGTGTCTACCGAATTCAAGGCAAAGACAAACCCATTCCCCTATAATTCGTAAGTAGACTCATCCGATCTCGTGCGCAGCTCTGTAGGAAGAGTGGGGTGTGTCTGGACATAATGCATGAGCTGTACACCTAATAAATTTACTTTTACGGAAGTTGTACATTTAATTTAATTCACACATTTTTTAATTTAATATTGTTCATTATAAAAATTACTCCGTTGCTTCCGTCATTTCACTAAATATTTAGACTTATTCTTTACGGATGTTGCACGTCATGGCAGCTAATGAAATACGGTACGTTGGAAGTCATGTAATTATATTATTCAATAGTAGTATGCGTTATCCTTTTTATAATTTATTTATTATATAATTCCTAAGATAAATTTATTAAATATTACGCTAGCCTTCTCTTGTAATATTACCTATAATAGTGTCTTCTGTGGAAACTCGCCCAAGCATAATTGAAGTCTGGGTTACTCCATTTCTCTTTAATCTTTCGTGGTGATTCTTAAATGTCAGAAACCGTAAAATCTTTATATGAAATCGCCAACGGAAAGTAGAAATAACTGAGGAAACATTTTATACGAAACATACAGTTTTATTTGTCCCTATATATTTGATAATCACTGAGAAAAATTGTGTAATTAGATTTGAAATTTAAGTCTATACAGAGTGAGTCAGGGGGAGGGGTACATGATCTGAGGGTCGATAATATTGGTGATTCTGAACAAAACATCTCCTGTTCTTAACGGTTCCGGAGAAAACTAATGGAAACAATGAGGAAAGGAAGAAGTGCAGGTGATAGTAAACTAAAACATTGTTACCTTATGTTCTATTTAATTGTGTACTATTCTTGACAGAACACATTCAAAAAGTCCACCGTCAACTTCAATGCACTTTGCAGCTCCTGTAGACAGCTGCTGTGTTGCTGATCTGAGTTGATTCTGACATTCCTTTGCTTGAGCAAAAGCATGTAATATGCGAGCGAGAAGTTTCCACTTTGCGTTTGTAGACTTCGCTCTTAAGCCAACTCCACACACAGTACTCCAATGTAGTGATGTCGGGTGACCTCGGTGGCCAAGAAGAGACTCCACCGCGACCGATCCAATGCCCATGATACGTTTCATTGATCCTACTACAATCTAATGTCGTTTTGGTTGCGTCCGCATGTGAATTCTGATGAAGGACATGAGACTGACGCCCGTGATTTTCAAACAACTGTATGTCAGATACTGTTAAGAACAGAACATATGTTCATATAAACGTTTTTGTTCAGAATCACCAATATTATCATCCCTCACACCATGTACCTTTCCTCCTGGCTCACCCTGTATATATATCGCCATTGTAGTGGCTATTTCGCATCAAGATATTAATTGGGTATTAATTGATATTTTATCAACAATTCTCGAATATATGAACCAAGTTATCTATACGAACAAAACCCTCCGAAATTATGACAAAGTTCTCTATCCACAAACTGCTTGCGGAAAACCAATTTTTCTTGATCACTAATGCTGAAAAATATTTCACTGAAAATATCAAAATCGAATTTTTCCAACATCGAAAATTTTTCTCTTTACACTTTATTGTAGAATGAGAAAATAAAGTAACATCAGAAAATAATCCTATAAGGAATTTAAAAATTCACAAATGCTAAAATAAATAATGTTATTTGATATATGTTAATTCCATATTAGTGCGGTTGACATGTGTAACAGACACACCCATACAGATGAAAGTAGAATGTCAGGAAAGCTTAAGCGGTTGTCCAGCAATATAATGCTGAAGGATAACTGGCAAATAGCATTCATATCCAAGATAGCAGAAAGCTGAAGTGAAAGGCATCACGTGGTGTGTGATGACTGAAAGGTTACATCAGCTGTCTCGGTTGTCCACGAAAGAAGCTTGATTGGACGATACTACAACCGGTCCCAGCATTCAGCTGCTCAATATTCACTAGAAAATCGATTTGTATCGTAAAGAAGCTTTTGTCAACCTCCATCATGACGGCTCAACACCTTCAAACCAGTTGGTCATTTCTTTACATCCTGAGCAGAGTCCATCAAGTGATTATTTTCGTTCCTTATTTGAAAAGCATAGAAAAGATATGAGTTAAGAATACAAATCTTGAACACATCTCAATCAATGCACTATTACTCAAGTAATGGTAGTTGTTTCCAATATTCTATTAAACAATCTCTGTCCGTATTTGTGCAGATGTATTTTTTTCGGGACCTTCCTCCATGGTCTCTCCCCAAAAAGCCAAGTTAGACTACGCTGGTCGTCTGTCATAACGGCGGCCAGATTCAGGACGCTTCCACACATTCAAAATAAATAAGCCTATGTCGGTCTACCGCTTTTTAATTGAATACCAGCGACCAAAAGTTTTTAACATGCAGATTTTATATTATACAGGAGAAGAAAAAATTGATTTTCCGCTACAATTTTATTTGAGAAATATTTTCATTTTTCTCTTTTGCATTCCATGGTACACGTTTAACAATATGTTGAACTAAAAAAACACGAAAAAGTTCTTCATTTTATAGAATGAACAAAATTATGTGTTCTTTTCTGTGCAAAGAGGTTGCAATATTTGCTAAAATTGTAAGTTACTTTTAACCATGGTTTGATGAAGATTGTTCCATTGTAGTAGATAGGAGGAAACAGGCAAAACTGAAATTCTTACAGGATCCAATTGAGGAGAATAGAGAATTATTTCAATGAAAGACGGGAAGCAAGTCGTACACTTAGGAATAAAAAGAGAGATTACTTGAAGGAAAAACTGAATGAGGTAGAAACAAATAGTAAGAATAAAAACATTCCAGATTTATAGAAGGGTATAAAGGAATATAAAAACGGATATCAGGCAAGGGTCAACGTGATTAAGGATGAGAATGGTGACTTGCTTGCAGACTCTCATTCAATCCTGAACAGATGGAAAAACTATTTTGGGCAACTACTAAATATACATAGGCCAAATAGAAATGATAGGGACGAAATTCAAATACAAACTGCTGAGCCATTTATACCGGAACCCACGCTTTCTGAAGTCGAAATTGCAATAGAAAATCTGAAAAAGCACAAGTCTCCAGGTATTGATCAAATTCCAGCAGAATTAATACAAGAGGGTGGAAGCGCATTATCTAACGAAATTTATAAACTTGTACTTGCAATTTGGGAAAAGGAAATTATACCAGAACAATGGAAGGAGTACATAATCGTACCTATTTTTAAGAAGGGGGACAAGACTAACTGTAGTAACTTTCGAGGAATATCACTTTTGTTGACGTCGTATAAAATTTTGTTGAATATCCTTTTGAGAAGATTGACTCCATATGTAGATGAAATTATTGGGGATCATCAGTGTGGTTTTAGGCCTAATAGATCGACTATTCATCAGATTTTTTTATTCGACAGATATTGGAGAAAAAATGGGAGTATAAGGGTACAGTACATCAGTTATTCATAGATTTCAAAAAGGCGTACGACTCGGTTAAGAGAGAAGTTTTATATAATATTATTATTGAATTTGGTATTCCCAAGAAACTAGTTCGATTAATTAAAATGTGTCTTAGTGAAAATTACAGCAGAGTCCGTATAGGCCAGTTTCTATCTGATGCTTTTCCAATTCACTGCGGGCTAAAGCAGGGAGATGCATTGTCACCTCTACTTTTTAACTTCGCTCTAGAATATGTCATTAGGAAAGTTCAGGATAACAGAGAGGGTTTGGAATTGAACGGGTTACATCAGCTTCTTGTCTATGCGGATGACGGCAATATGTTAGCAGAAAATCCACAAACGATTAGGGAAAACACGGAAATTCTACTTGAAGCAAGTAAAGCGATAGGGTTGGAAGTAAATCCCGAAAAGACTAAGTATATGATTATGTCTCGTGACCAGAATATTGTACGAAATGGAACTATAAAAATTGGAGCTTTATCCTTCGAAGAGGTGGAGAAATTCAAATATCTTGGAGCAACAGTAACAAATATAAATGACACTCGGGAGGAAATTAAATGCAGAATAAATATGGGAAATGCCTGTTATTATTCGGTTGAGAAGCTTTTGTCATCTAGTCTGCTGTCAAAAAATCTGAAAGTTATAATTTATAAAACAGTTATATTACCGGTTGTTCTGTATGGTTGTAAAACTTGGATTCTCACTTTGAGAGAGGAACAGAGATTAAGGGTGTTTGAGAATAAGGTTCTTAGGAAAATATTTGGGGCTAAGAGGGATGAAGTTACAGGAGAATGGAGAAAGTTACACAACGCAGAGCTGCACGCATTGTTTTCTTCACCTGACATAATTAGGAACATTAAATCCAGACGTTTGAGATGGGCAGGGCATGTAGCACGTATGGGCGAATCCAGAAATGCATGTAGAGTGTTAGTTGGGAGACCGGCGGGAAAAAGACCTTTGGGGAGGCCGAGACGTAGATGGGAAGATAATATTAAAATGGATTTGAGGGAAGTGTGATATGATGGTAGAGACTGGGTTAAACTTGCTCAGGATAGGTATCAATGGCGGGCTTATGTGAGGGCGGCAATGAACCTCCGGGTTCCTTAAAAGCCAGTAAGTAAGTAAGTAAGTAAGTAAGTAAGTAAGTAAGTAAGTAAGTAAGTAAGTAAGTTACCTTTTGACTGTTTCATGAATTTATCTTACTGCAAAGTGCTGCAAATATACCATTACAATGCTGGATAACTTTCGGTGTTGGACCTCGGACTCATTTCACCGGCATTATCACACGCTAAATAACCTAGATGTTGATATAGCGTCGTAAAATAACCCAATAAAATAGAAACCATTACAAAATTTTTCTATAGTTACTAAAATTAATTAATTACTTCGATCATTAAAAATTGAAAAAGCCTTTTGTTAATTATGAGTTTCAGCACAGCAAAAATCATCTAATCTCTTTTCAAGTTTTCCTAAAACTTCCTGTAATGTTTTGGAATATGTAGTAATGACGTCCAGTTATTTTTCCACAAATACACTCTGCTTCTTATACAGACAAGGCAGACTGTGCAAATTTGCAACTGGTACAAGTGTACTCCGGTTCTCCCTCGACAAAGTTTGGCCACGTTTGCTGAATGCCATGGCTGTAAAACTTGTAGGCAAGTCCAAGGGCATTTTGACCCAAATATAATCTGTCACTTTAAATGATATAAAATTAGTCCCAGACATTTGGAAAGCTCCAAGAAAATATTAAATATGTTAAGTCTCTAGATGTTGGTAGGAGAAAGCTTGAAAACGTCCAATAAAATTAAGGATGATGTTAGACATATCATAAAGAATCACATAAGCAGAGCAAAAAGGTTTTGACACGAAAGTGTACATATATTTTACAGAAGATGAAGAAATTAAATTCCTGCTACATTTTATTTGAAAATTTTTCATATTTTTACTTTTCATTCAATAGTGCATTTATAACACTATTTCGAACTGAAAAGAAAAACATGAAATAGTGCTTCGTTTTCCTAAAATGAACAAAATTTTGTGTTTTCCCGAGCGACAAGGTAACAGCTGACTACATTGTAAGTTAAAAGCATTTAGCTACAGACTGATTACAGACTTTCTGCTCCCACAGACTACTGACAAACTGAAAATATCAGGTGTGTCAATATTGATTCAATAGACACTTTCCACGGCATATATAATCGTTCTGAATGGAAAGAGAACTTTTACAAATAATGTACGAGGATATTATTTTTTTGTCGCTGTGAATATAATTAAAAATATTAGTGACAGTACATTGTATTCAGCGAACTTCCTGCTTTCAGTGACGCAAGTTTCGTAACTCTGCCAGTAGAGAGCTCTGACTTATAGCCCGAAACATGGAGACGTGTACCAGCACTATGTCGTTGCGTCTGAATCAGCGTGCTGCGATCGAGATTTAACAGCAAAAAATGTGCCCCCGATAGACATTCATCGGAGATTTAAGGCTGTTTATCTTGATCAATGTGTCGACCTCAGTACTATGCGACGTTGGTCTGTTCGTGCTCGTAATGAACCTGATGCAACTCTCAACTTGTTTGACAAAAGACGCAGTGGAAGACTAAAGACTCATTCACAATTAAAATTAAATATAACGTAAGCGTTAACTTAAAAATTTAAACATTACGGTAAAATCAAAAGCATTCACGATGGGAACATAAACATAATCGCAAAGATACTTGGTAACCATGGAAACATAACAACGACGCCATTTCCTCATATTCTGTCGTATACTTCAGCGCTCCACGATTGTGTACTGTTTGCAAATCACGTAAGCATAAGCATGAAAGTTTGGAGTTTGCAAACTTTCATGTTAACGTCTTACGGCAATGTTTATGTCAATGTTTATGTGAATCATTCTGAATGATCCCATTTGATAACCTGAGCGCAAACTTCTCTGTTTATGTTACGGTTATGTTTAATTTTCATTGTGAATGGGCCTTAAGTACTGCAACTGAGAACGCTCATCGGAATCGTGTCAATAAATCGTGTTGCAAATAAATAAAACTGATAAAGGACTTTCCCGCTCTAAATGTCGCCCTGATTCATCTTCTCACCGATTGACCTTACTTTTTTAATCACTCTGTGTATATATATATATATATATATATATATATATATATATATATATATATATATCTGTAATTACACTCTACTCCATGTTTACGTTCAAGATTATGAGCTCCAGATTCTAACTTGAATTTAATCATTTTATTGCACAGAAAAAAATATTTAATCGAAGGAAAAATCTCAAATTTAAAATAGAAAGAAGAATAAAAACTTATGAGCAGAATATTTCTTCTTAGTGTCCTTTACAGCATCCGAAGCAGTTGCGTTCTGTCGCATGTTGACGGAGGGAAGTGTTTGTGGACAGGCGTCAAATTTCATGGTCATTCAACCCACACTGCTCTACATTGTCTCAACATGCGGAATGTCTGCGGCCGGCGTCTACGCATTCTGCATGCAAGCGTAAGGTACACCAGACGTGCCTTGTTCGCGGTACCAAAATTATGACACAGCGACATTGATTCCTGTCATGTCGACAAGGCCGGGAGATTTATGTGCTCTCACACTCCGGGCGAATAATAAACATCATTGTTCTCTTAAATATATTTAAATAGTTCATGAAGTACGCCCATATAGGGATATGAGAAAGCTCTGACTTGAGGGTGAGTGAAAACGATCAAGTTAACAACATTGTTGATTCAGGATGATAATTCTTAAAAAATGTAGGCCCTATGCCTAATTTGGTCCTTCAGTTAGTCGTGTTATGTATCTGCCTGTACTTCACGACAAGACGAACGACATGTCAAACTTCACTCATTTTGGGCTCCGCTGTTTTGACTATTCAACAATTTCCCTAATATATTAATGAAGGATGGGTGGAACCGGCACCGGGACTCGAGCCCGGTTTTCAGCTCTACGTGCTACATTGTGCCACTGTTATACATCTGTGGCACAGTGCATGAAGATTGGCCACTAAAGGGAAATTAAGAAGTAGAAATTATACTAGAAAATTTCTGACCGCGCCGGGAATCGAACCCGGGGCGGCTAATCTGGAGGTAGACACGCTACCACAGAGCTAACTCGGCGAACTTTATTATTATTATTATTATTATTATTATTATTATTATTATTATTATATGGATTCCGACGGGAAGAAGAAAGAGAGGAAGACGGAACTTAACCTGGACAGGGGAAATAGAACATCGAGTGAGAGAGGTTTAGAGGAGGGAGATTGGGGGAATAGAGATGAGTGGCGAGTAGCTATAAAGTCTTGAAATGGGTCCAGTATGATGTCAAAGACATTGCAAACCTGTGAAATAAATAAATAAATAAATAAATAAATAAATAAATAAATAAATAAATATATTATTATTATCATTATCATTATCATTATGTTAATTATTTCGTTGATTTCTCTATTGCTGTTATTTATATTTGACTACGTATTTTTATAGTGGTTGAGTGGAAGACAAGGCCTAAGACCTTAACTCTGCCACTAAAAATAAATGAATAAAGAATTTAAATTAGAAAAGATCATCATAGTGTTATCATTCCTTATCACTGGAATGCATTGTGAGTAGTCTGCGGGGTCTAATTTTTACTCATGAATAGAACGTCAACTACACACAAGATGCAAATGTTCGCTAATAGTAAAGTCCGGGTCAGCTTACTTCATACCCTAAGTGTGAAACCTAACCTTTCCCCACTCTCATTACTATATATGCTAGTGGATTATGGTATTTCTCTAGTTTGCAGGTTTAATTTTCTTTTGCCAACTCAGTTTCGAATTTCGATAATGACAATGCTACAAATGGTAGTGATTTTGTAACTGTTATGTTGGCAGCTGAGACAGATGTCGGTATTGGAATTAAAATTGCAGGGCCTACTAGATTTCTGAGCCGTTACTGTAAGTTAGTTAAATTTTAACATACTAATAATTAATTAATATCAGTATTAATATTAATGTATAATAGTTATATTATGTGTTGCGTTGCATTGTGGTTACAATTCAAGACTGTAGTTAGGTAAGTGTAGATAAATATAAAGTACTTGGATGTGATAATGCAGGTGGGTAATCAATAGAAATAGCCTACCATTTCACATTTTAATGAATTTCTTTCGCGTTTAAACTTTTTATTACAATAATCTCAAAGAGAGGAAAAAGCACGGCAGCGACTCCACCAAGAAAGCGTAAATCGTGCTGCGAGATTGGGGATAACTTCCCCTATTGGCGTTCTGTTCTTTCAGATTTAACCGAAAGAAAATAATGAAGAAGGAATTATACTCACAGAGGCAGTAATTATAACTAGAATAGCAAAATTATTAGAAATAAGTATTCTTAAGCATACACTTCATAGTGGTATTCGGTTTTCGAAGTTAGTACTAATAATTTCACGTGTTCAAACAAATTACACTTTCAGGTTTGGTCTCGTGAATCAATTGTTTATTCAAACCAATAAATTTCATATTGTCAGACAAAATACCTAACATGTTGATCCCTTTCTCGTATAGTTTGCCTACGAAAATATGCTACAAATTATTGAACTATTTAGAATAACCTTCCAACATAAAGGTAAAGTACGTTAAGTAAATAAGTCATTCAGTACGTAGGATCGTGATTTATTTCATATGGTAACAGTTGGAAACACTGACAAGACGGCAATATTTGCTGTTTAGGAACTGTTCTTACGTGACTCTCATATCTGTGTCGCCCGCGAAACATGTTACGTCAATATATAGTGAGAATCACATAAGAACAGTTCCTAAACAGCAAATATTGCCATCTTCTCAGTGTTGCCAACAGTTACCAGATATCACACGATCCTACGTACTAAATGACGTATTTACTTGCCGTACTTTATTTTGGAAGATTATTCTAAATAATTCAATAATTTGTAACATATTTTCGTATGCAAACTATAGATAAAGGGATCAACATGTCAAGTATGTTGCCTGGCAATACGAAATTAATTGGTTTGACTAAACAATTCACTCACGAGACAACCTAAAAATGTATTCTGTTTGACCACATGAAATTATTAGTACTAACTCCGAAAACTTACCCGACTATAGTCTTAAATTATAACCATAATGCAACGCATAAAATAACTATTATGTATTAATATTGATATTAATTAATTACTAGTATGTTCAAATTTCATTAGCTTCCAGTAACCGGCTCAGAAATCTAGTACAATTTTAACAATATTTTCTTAAAGTCCGTCATAAACTTATCTTATATAATAATGTGATATTTTTATTTCATTCTACTTGATGAACGTTTTCGGTTTTGTAAACCATCTTCAGATCACGAAAATGTTCATCAAGTAGAATGAAATAAAAATATAACATTGTTATATAAGATAAGGTTTATGACGGACCTTAAGAAAATATTGTTAAATTCACAAAACTTATCGGAACAAAAATGGGTATAAAATTTAGTACAATTTTGATTTCATGGAATTCCAGTACCGACAAATATTGTCGATATTTCTCAGCTGCCAGCATACTAGTTAAAAAATCACTACCGTTTGTAGTATTTGTCAGTATCGAAATTCGAAACGAAGTTTGCAAAAGAAAATTCAACCTGCAAACTAGAAAATCACCACAATCCACTAGCATATGTAGTAATGGGGGAAAAATGGTTAGGTTTCACTCTTAGGGTATTAAGTAAGCTGACCCGGACTATACTCTATGAACCAGTACGCCCTGGGACAAAATACGGTCCCTAACCATCACCTCGGCTCTTTCACCGACATGATAACTGAAAAGATATTGTGACAGTATTAGAAACACAAAAGCCATACGCTCTTCAAATACATTCCCTGGTCAGTGGACCTAGGCACGACTGGCCTCTAAAAGAATCTGGGTAAGAGATTCAGCATTAAGCATTCTACTGCCATGAGTGAACATGTGTCAGAGATTGACCACGCTCATATGTGCGTGTTTTTTAATTGGGCTCTCCTAATGTTACGTAATCACCCTGCTCCACATTTAGGACGGAAGTGAAGCCGTTAATGCTTTCTTCCTTTTTTATTATTACAGTATTACTACTTACCCAGACATATCTCCTACTTAGCGATGTTCAGCAATTTGCAATCCCTCTCCGGCATATTCAATGCACGACCCTCACGGCCTGCTGTTCGTTCTCACACTATTTTTCAATTTCTACGAGCACCAAACACATTTTTCCTCCCGTGACGTAGCGTCGTGGCCTAAGGCATCATGCCTGTGGACTAGTGTTACGGAAATAGCGCGGTTCGAATCTACATTCTGTACCAGGGAGTACGGAGATAAGGTTAGAGGTTCACAGACTATATTGGCGTGATGTTATAATTGCCGCGTGGCATTGGTACTATCAGGGAACACTTGCATCTTGTTTTTACTCCAGTTGCCGTTTTATTCATGATTCAAAACTAGACCTCGAATACTGTTGGAAATGCATTCTAGTGATGAAGATTGTTACTACGACGACCTTTCCTACAATTTAGTTTATTTATTCATTTATTTATTTCATTTATTTTTATTGGTACTGACAGAGGTTTTTCCCAACCGTAAGGCGAATGTCGGATAATCTATTGAAAATCCTCGGCCTCATCTCGCCAAATACCATCGCGCTATCACCAACTCCATCAACGTCAAATAACTCAGTAGTTGATACAGCGTCGTTAAATAACTAAGTTAAAAATAAAATATATACAGGGTGTTTCCGGGCTAAGATTACAAACTTTCAGGGATGATGGGGAAGGACACATGTATCAATTTGAAATAAGGAACCCTGGTCCGGAAATGACTGAGTCGAAAGTTATAAGCCAAAATAGTTGTGTGGAAATGGAATTGTAATTTGGCACCACGTGCCCTCCTTCCCTTAACCTTTGGAACAGTCGTGGAAAGATGGTATGGGCCGGATGCCTCCTACGTGGGTACTTAGATACAATCTGTGAGCTTGTCTACTATTCCCATTGGCTCATCCGTATTCGAAAATCATGTCTGCATACTCCGCTCTCGTGTACTCCTCCATTTCACTAGGACTGATTGACTGGACACTGCAACTTGTACACGTACACTGCTGTCTACAGACGTGCATATTAGGACCGACCATGTCCGTTACACATTACGCCATCTGCATTGCTTTAGTGTAGTTTCCTGTCCCCTCCCCTCAGACAGCGCACTGAACGGAATACTGTAGGTAGACAACGTAAACAACGTCAGATGAATACAGTATGTGTAAGATGTACAGATAAATACACATAAATAAGGTGTACAGAGGAATAAAATTATTTCATTTCCACACAACTATTTTTGCTTGTAACTTTCGACTCAGTCATTTCCGGACCAGAGTTCCTTATCTCAAATTGATACGTGTGCCCTTCATCATCATTCCTGAAAGTTTGTAACACTAGCCCGGAAATACCCTGTATAGGCTGTATGAAGTATGAGACGAATACGAGGTACGACATGAGCTGTGGCGTATGCCACGAGACATGAGGTATAACTTGAACTGAGATACGAGATAACTTAATAGATTATTTCTCTCTCCAATGAGATTGGGTATGTACCCATTATTTTCCGTTCTGTGTTGTTTTAATGTATTCATGGCCCTTTAAATGACTGTATCGGTTAAAATTTTAGGTTTTCCAACTTTGGTATTTTCTGATTCCTTGTTCTTTCTACTTTAAAGTATATATACAGTAGTTTACGTACGATGTCTTGCTTCAATTGCCCATTATTAGCATTTTTATAATCGGTAGCAGTCAGTTTGCTTCTCGTTTCCTCATTTATTGATTTTTATGCATTTGTTTAAACTTCAAAAATAATACGTAGCACCCATCACATAGCATCTTAAATGACTATGTCATATATAAATCAAAGGAAAATAAATAATAATAATAATAATAATAATAATAATAATAACAAATAATAAGTAGCGATGCAGTACAAAGGGTTCAGTTACAAGAGAAATCTTTTTTTCCTAGGGTCGACACCCGCTTAAATAGGAACAAAATTATACCGAATTTTATACTAACGCAATTTTTATCGGGTCATGGGAAATTTGAGTCTTATTTAGAACGATTTAAATTACATAAGGACAATGTGAGGAACAGCAAACTGTGGATCACCTTTTGTTTCATTGTGCAGTATTCGAAAACAGAAGATTTATTTTGGTCGGATATTTACATTTTTGTAATGTAATATATGACAAACCATTATTCAATGTGTTCAGAAAAACATGCTGTTATAAACAGTTTTGTAATTTTATATGTAATATATTTAAGAATTTGTAATTAATTCAAATGAATGTAGTATATATGTGTTAATTTCAAGTCACAAGACTGGGTTACCCACGTCAAATGAATTCCCCTCGTAATAATATAAACTATCAGTCTATAACTATAACCCTAATGTAATTGCGGGTAAAATAGGGTTCAAGAAATTGTAGATTCAAATAAATTAATACTTTGTGTTCTGAATCAAAGAAAATTGAGTAAACTGCATAACCAAAAATGTTGTAAAATAAAAATTTTGAACAAAATTCACCTTCCCTTAAAAAAATTCGTATTTCAAAACGTACATTATATAACTTTCTGAGATTCCAAACATTCAACACATATTTAGGAATGTTCTGAATCAAAGAAAATCAGTTTAAAATAATTCACTAAGAAATTAGAATTAAAAATATGTAAATTAATTTTGTACAATAATTTTTGTGCTCGTAACCAAATATATGTTATTTTAATTCCCCCCCCCCACAGAACACTTAGTATTGGTTCACCAATGAATCGGTAAAAGTTTGAAAAAGATTTCTCAATAAATGAAGGGTCATGAATACCTTACGCTTCGACTTTGTATGATACTACCCACAGGAACAGGAAGCGTCAGTAGCAAATTTCTAATAGTATAATCTTCAATTCTTGAAACACTGAGGATAGAAATGTCTAGAATATTCACTCGTTGAAGACAAATGCTGGCGGTGGTGATAATGGCGATTAACATGATGGTTATAATAGTCATTACAATCACGTGTAAGCTTGTTGGAGAATTATTCTAATAATGGATAGTCACGCATCTTCACAGAGTGAAGTGTAATAAGTAAAAAAATATTTAAAAAACGAGTACGAAGGATGTTCTGAGGGTCATAACAAACGTCAGTATAGTTGCTTCTGCGCGGGCAGACATTAGCCTTAATCGCCAAGAGTAAAAAGGTTTGAGCAAAGTACATTTCTCTGCTACATTGGCAATACAACCTTGTCTATTTAACTATATTCTTTACTACGGATGGTAGCGGAAGAAAATTTGACAGCATAACAGAAGTAATAAGAACACGCTAAGGCGACATGTTCCCATTTGATTTCTGATAACCACGACCTCTCTCGTTTCCTTCGTATTCTATATTCAGGTAAAGCAGCTGATTAGACTGGGTCTCAATTATATGCCACAGGACACATACAGAATTTTTGTAATGTAATAATTGTAATTGAAATTGAATTATGGTATTTTGCACAAAATCTCAGACACAACAAACTTTTCATTTAGAAAGGAATATGTATATGAAACAGAATGTCCTTGCGGTCATTTTTGTGCGTGTTTGCAAGGCATACTAAAAGTCCAAACTAACCTAACCTGTCACTGATTCCACCTTACGAAAACTCTGCTTTCCTCTGGTCAGTAAGGAAACATATGAAAATGAGATGTGCTGGTCAATGTGGAGTATCCACCAGCCATTGAACGAATATTGCACACTTTTATCACTGCCAATGTGGCGCTATAAACCAATTTTTAATATTTTTTTTATCACAACCACAACACATTTCAATTCTTATTGTGTGTGTGTGTAATTATTACTACATTAACACATTTAACATATCACAGAACATATACTGTGACGAACTAAATGTAATTATTATGAAAGTCGCCATATTTACCTTCACGAATTATGATCTACTTATGATCTACTTCCACTAGATGGCTACCGACACGAGAAGCAGGGCCGACATGACATGCAAATGAAATTATATAATGAGAAATGTTACTACAATTGTGTACTATTATGCGACAGGTTATGATAGATTAGATTAGGTTGTATTGTGCGACAGGTTTGATTAGGTGTGTAGTATTATGAGAGAGGTTAGGTTAGGTTTGTTTAGGTGTGTAATATTATGAGGGAGGTTAGGTTAGGTTTGATTAGGTGTGTAGTATTATGAGAGAGGTTAGGTTAGGTTTGATTAGGTGTGTAGTATTATGAGAGAGGCTAGGTTGGGTTTGATTAGGTGTGTACTATTATGAGCGGTTAGGTTAGGTTTGATTAGGTGTGTAGTATTAAGAGAAAGGTTAGGTTAAGTTTGATTAGGTGTGTAGTATTACTGCTATATTTGCGGCACCGAAACCCACTATTACATTAAAGAAATATGGCCGTATTCTTCATTCACTCGCGACGATATTCGTATATAAGTAAGGTACGTATTTAGGGCGGGTTAGAAAGGCTTACAGCTCTCCCAGTGATCACATCTATTTGTACTAATTAATATTATAAATCAAAGGCATTTTCAAAGTATTTTATCAAGTTTCTACTGGCTGGGACATAAGTAATATTCACAAATTTCACAGAAAATGTTCATCCTTATTTTAGTATATCTTCAGTTATCTAGCATTATTGCTCCTTTGAATATATCTAAGCCTTTTATTTTGTTGAAATCTGGATAACATGTACAGATAGACGCTCATTCCTGCTTTGTTTTTTATTACGTTGCTTTTTATAAACATCCTGTGTTAAGCTCTGTACCAGATTATAGTTACTTTGAGCCTTTCTACAAGCTTTTGTTAACATTTTAAGCTCTAAACATTTCATTGTTACTTTGAGCCTCTAGGTAGGCTATAGGTTTGTTAAAATCTTATGTTAAGCTCTGTAGTAGGTCATTACCGCATTACTACTTTGAGCTCTTTGTATGTTTAATTAAGAAGTCATGTTAAATTATGTTAACCTCCAATAACAGCACATTGCTACTTGAATCTCTGTATACGCCTATGTTTGGTTTAAACGCTACTGCTATGTTAATCTCTATAATATTTCCTTTCTATTTTAGTATTTATGTATGTTTATGTTAAAAAGTTATGTGATGTTCAAAATCTTTGTTATTGTTTAAAAGTTATATTATGCTCTGTAGCAAACCATTGCTACTTTCAGCTTCTATGTACACGTTTCTGTAAAAGGTAATGTTTTTAAGCTCCACAACAGGTCATTGATACAATCAGGCTTTTTGTAAGTTTAGTTAAAATGTTAAGATATTTAGCATCTTAATATTATTTTGAGCCTTTATGCATGTTTAGTTGAAAATTGATGATAAACTATACAGCAATTTTTGTTACTCTGAGCCTCATTACATGTTTTGTTACAATGTTATGTCAATGAAAAATAAAAATCTTATATAAAAAGCAGTACAAAGTTGAGATACATTAAATAAATATATGAATTTAAAACGGTAAGAAATTGGTGTCGGGATGAATAATTATAATACAGGCTAAATCTTTAAGTTAAGAGTTTCATTTACACTGAATAATTTTATCGTGCAATTCGATATAATCTGAAATATTATATAAATTATTTTTTTTCACTCAATTTTTCTTTCGTTTACTGTATATATAACTCGACTAGAAGGCAAGTGCATAAGTATTGTACCTAAAGTGGTAAAGCGATTGGTCGGAGTTATGCAATAATAGACCAACCGACAATTTCAAAAACAGGAGATACTTGCACAAATCTGTTGATGACAGGCTAATTTAACTCGGAAAATATCAAGAATGCGATATCTGAATTTTGCTGCTATTTATAAGCTAAAATTAATTTAACGCATAAAATTAATTAATTTATTTTGCTTTGAAATATTAATTCAACTTCTGGTCTCTTATTAAAAATAGGTTAGCCTTTTTTCGGTGTCATTTGTGTTATTTTTTGTAATATAGTATGAATGCTATAATACTGTTTGCATAAAATGTTTTATAAAAACAGATATATTTCAACGGCCAATATCTCGAAACAGGTTTTTGGCGCTTGGTCTCTTATTGCGTAACTCCGCCCATTTGTAAAGAAATACCAAGACATTTTATAAAACTACATTTCAGAACTAGTTTCACATTGTCCATTTCAGTTTAAAAGAACATTTAACCAAACATCCATTTCATCAGTCTTCTTTGCTCAGTTCTAAGATCACAGGTATGATGTGAATGCAAATACTTGATCATCACGGCATAGGCTACTAGTCAAACTCCACAGATTAAATCATCCGTCAAGTACGAAGCGAGCTTGAATTTAGTTTACACATATAGAGTCATATGATCTCATGAACCAATCCGCTTCATTTGTTATGTTGAACGCTAAGTGGAGATACGTTATTGCAGGGAGACTCGATTTTCGGGAATGATTTTTATTACGTAATTCTACAGGCATGTTCATTTCCACTGTTTGTACTGCTTACTACTGCTTGGCAGTCCAAGCAGGGAAAGAGTGGGGCGTACAGCACGAGAGCAAGCAAGTTGTTTTCAATCTCTGGTAGGGCAGGAATTCCTGTCCTGGCAAACACGAAATGCTTAGTACTAGTACTACCCTCTGTTGTAGGTATAGGTGAGTGTGCACTGCTCCGAAAAGAAAGAAACTGTTCTGTTGCTTGCGCCATCATTGTTTTGTTAAAGCAATATAGCAAGTGTGCTCTGTTTATGGAAGTAGGCGTAGCCCTAAATTAAAACGTCCTGTCAGTTTCATTTATTATACATTGTGATGTGAAAATGGCAATGCAAGTATCTGTATAAAGTAACTGAAGAGATCGGGCAGCTATTATAGTCTATTACACTATTAATGTGCACCAATGTGCTAAAGGAACATAATTGAACATAATATTATCTATCAAAAATGTAATATATTATTAAACAAACAATAATATGCCTATGCAAGAGAAAATGTATTGGGGGAACTTGGGATAACACTTATTTAAATGCTAGCAAAGGAATTAACGTAGTGAAAAATTGGCTTCACTCTAATCTCCTGTCCTTAAATACTAATAAAATTACCTATATTCCATTTTCTTTAACAACGAAAGTTTTACCTCCACCTACGAATAATTATCTCTTAGTAATACATAATATTTCATGTAATGAATTAACAAATAATTATTGTAATTGCCCACATCTAAACCTTCCACACAAGTCAAATATTTAGGAATTATTGTAGGTCACCATTTTCGTTGGGATAAACAAATTGATTTTATGTGTACAGGTATAAAAAAGACAATTTTATAAATCCATAATACTTCGAAATTTTATCACTAAGGAGGCATTGAGAATACTACAATCATTTTTTCTCAATAATTTATTGGTTCAAACTTGCACTTACGTCTGGTTTTAGTGCATGTTTAAACCAATCGTGATAACCATTAAGACTTTAAACCTTATTTATCTGTTCCTTTTCACAAACTACAATCATTAATACAATATGGTATAATAAATTGGGGTGAAGTAGCATCATCTGTACTTAATCCATTAATTTTATTACACAGAAGATTAATAAAAATTTGACCAAAAATATGCATTACCCCACAAATTTAATTTATACAGATTTTGAATTATTAACTATTGAAGAAATTTATAAATATAGTTTACTAACTTACTACCACAGAAATCAAATAAAACATAAATCTAATCGACATGAATATCGAACTCGAAGACAAGAGTCTACTTTCCCATTAATTGAGCCTAAATGCCATACAAGTGCAGCTCTTAAACATGGTGCTAGTTTCGGCCTAAGAATTTATAATAAAATTACAAACCATTTTCCAAATTTGAAATATCTTAAAATTGAACTTCTAAAAAAGGCATTTATAAAATTATTCATGATACACAATATTAAAAAATGTATACATTTTTTACCTTTTTATTTCTGTCGACTATATCCATGTTTTTATTGAATATCACTGGCTTCTGTCTGATTGTCAATTTGTGTTAAATGTGTGCTTTTTCTGTTTTTTTCTCTTTCTTCTTTTTTTTTGTTCTTGTGTATTATTTATCGGTTTGCATTAAGTCAATTACTGCATTTAGTAAACTGTCTTTGTAAATTTGTTATACCATTGGCTAAGACCACACCGTACATGAGCCTGGCTCTTACGGTAGTGGCTAGAAACTTTTTTGTTTTATAATTTTAATTTGTAGTCACTAGCTAGCTTGCTAGCTAAAAATAAATAAAATAAAAAATAAAATAGTAACATAACTTATTCAGCGGTATACTGTACTGCTTCTCTGGAGAAATATATCAATACGTATACCAGAGCAGTTATATAAGAGTACGAATACGGAGACAGAGTTGTACTGTCTGTTTGAGGAGGGTTGGCGGGGGTACTTGCAGCGACAGATATTACCGACTCCCCTCCAAGCGATACTGGCGCTGCTTACTAGTTTCGAAGAGAGGGGAGGCAAGCAGGGTTAACGCCAAAATGTACACGTCTGATTTCTATTAGAGTCAAGAGAGCTGTAACTGTTATAGGTATGAAATAGACTTATTCTCATACAGAACGAGCTTCTTTCTTATCTATAGCAGTTTTAACTCTCTTGACTCAATTAGCAGACATTCGTGAAAAAAAAATCATTCGCGAAAATCGGGTGTCCCTGCAAATTGCATTTTAAAATACTACAACGTTCCTGAAGATTTTTCATGTTCAATTTCTTCGTCACTTGTCTTCCTCTTATCTTCTTCAGACGAATATCTACTTCGCCTATCAGCAGGAATGATCTGAGTTAATATCCGCTCCTGGTAAAGTCTTTGCTTTTTCTAAGCAATTTCGGAATCTTTTCTGTACCATTAGATAGTCTATCTGACATCTCCTTTCGTCCCTTGGACATGTCCATGTGTATCTTCTTCCTTCAAGTTTTTCAACTTACCTGCTTGCAGAATAGTCCTTACATTCCAAGTTTCAATCCTCAATCTTCTTTTCTTCTCTCTGTTGGGTTGCTTCATAATGTGCCCTTCCCCAGCATCCCCCTCCCGGACATCCGAGTGGGGGGATACTTTACTTCCGGAATCTTTTACCGTGGAATACCGTGGAAAGACTAATCATGCCATGTTTGCAGTTTTTCTTGAGAAAGATAAATGCAGTAGCTTAACGTTGCTTTCCGCACACCACTCTCTTTTCGCATTTTAAAAAGATCCCAGGAGGCCCCAGCGTGGAGGTGAGGAGAGTGGATTTGACTAATTAGGCCCTCCGGACTTCACCGAAATTCACCGCAAGGGTTAAATATCAGTTCTATCAGAGTTTTTGACCCGATCAGAGAACGTGAAATGCCAATTAGCCTTTGCCTTTAATTCTATTATGATTTTAAAATATTTATTGGAAAATGGGGGCTTCAAACCTGTGAGTTCCCCCCCCCCTGATTACGCCACTGCAGTATTGAACTAGATAAATAAAACATGAAATATCACATTAACAACGCACAAATAACAATGATCCAGGCGTTCCTATACAAGAAATATCCACATCAATAGTATGATTATTGCAGTCCAACTGGTGGCCCAAGTGGTATTCGTGAAGGCGATGTTGACAGGTAATTCAGTCTGCATCAGTCCTGACAGAGCTAGATCCCATCCACAGAGGAATACCTGGTAAGCCCCAGGGCACAAAACCCTAACCCATACATCCTATATCATTATCGGAGACCCATACTATAGCCAGTACCAGCGCTTTTAGCGCGTGTTTTTAAGTAAAAAGCCAGTCAGTGAATATTTGTTGCCAGTGCAGCTGAGAACGGTACCAACCAACACGTCACGTCAGCATTCTACCAATCACAGTTGTCAGTTTTATTGCCCACTGAATGCATCAAAGACAAGACACTCGCACTTCGCGTTTCTGGAGTGTGTCCTTGAGTACACTGTCCAGTCAATGGCATTTGTTGCCACTTCGGCTTAGAGTGGTACCACCTCTTATACAGATGTTACGTCAACGATCTTCCAGTCACAATTGCCAGCTTTCTCGCCCACAGACAGTGGAAAATATAAGATACTCGCTCTCAACGTTCCCATTACTTATTTCACGCGCCAGAAACGGTGGCTTTGGTTATACCTCCAAGACTTAACGCGAGCTAGTGTTTAATTATTGAAGATGATAAGTACAACGAGAGGAGATGGAGAATGTAGATGGAAGAAAGAGGGAAACGGGAGTAAACTCCCTGCATCGTCTGTTTTGTCCATGACAAGTTTCATTACGATTAAATCGAACCCGGGCTGCCTGGATAGGATTACCAGACAACAGAATTTCACCAGACAAGTCCTGAATTTTAGTTATGTGTCCTGCGTCCTGCCAGGCATTGTAGAAAATTACAAATCGTCGTGCTTTTGACTCTCGTCAATTCTCAGTGGACCAAAGGGAGAAACCGTCGTGATGGAATTTTTGGTGGACAAAGTAGATGTTGCAGATGTTTTTTTCTCGGAGTACTCCCGTTTTCCTCGATCATGCCACTAAACCTCTCCACCTCCCCCATTTTATACTAAAAATAGGCTGAAGTGAAGTCTTGGGGCTAATACGGGTTTCCGATGTGGATATAGGAAGGGCTTGGAACTCCACGCCCTGAGGGTTAACAGGCTACTCCTATGCGGACGAAACCTAGCACTATCAAGGACTGAGGCAAGATGGCCCACCTGTCAGCGTCGAATTCACGAATGCCACCAAGGTCATTTGTCAGACTTGGACAATCGTCGTGTATAAGGGCGCACAAAAGACCAAACCGTGCCTAACTGTACTGACCCGTACTGAGTTCAGCTCTCGTAAAGCAAAGCAAGACGTTTTGATTTCCATTAATATTTACTGGGTGACAAACAACGTTGCTTGCTCAAACAAATTGGGTGATCAGTGAAATACCAATAATCAGAAAATTAAACAAGATATAAGCTTATAGAAATCTGGCTATCAGGTATAGCTCCTTGTGAAGCTGACGAATAATTTCAAGAAAAAAATTGTTCCGGGACCGGACAACGAACCCGGGATCATTGGCTGAGTGCGCCAACGCTCTACCGACTGAGCTACCCAGGAACTCTACCAGACTCCGGCTCAATTATTCCTTGGGCAGCTCAGTCAGTAGAGCGTTGGCGCTCTCAGCCAAAGGTCCCGAGTACGCTGCCCGGTCCCGAAACAATTTTTCTCTTGAAATTATTCAAGATATGAGGAGCGTAGTATCAAAGTTAACAATTCTATTTTTTGCGATTTCGAGATACTGATTGTTTCTCATAGAATTTTTTGTGCTGAATGCGATTGTGGAACTGTTTAGGTTAAAAAACAGACAGAACAGAGCGAATATAGCACTTAATTGTGCGCTTTAGAATCTAACTGTAGACAACTCCACTGTGGCTTGGTTTCAAATCAGGACAATTGCTTCAGTAGCCAATAATAAGCCCACATTCGTTCCACCTTTTCCCATAAGGCATCGCGAATCCAACATGGTTGATATTTACATAATCGGTTTTTTGGACGAATAAGTAGGCTACTGTATTCCGTAATTTTGCTTTGAAACCGAGTTAGAAGAGACTTAGATTCAAAAGTAGACAATTTCACTTTAAATATGGCTTCGTTTGGTTTCAAAAACAGACAACTCCTCTTTAAATATGACTACGTTTGGTTTCAGAAACAGACAACTCCATGAATTAGTTTCAGAAATGGACAACTCCACTTTTTAAACTTAAATTTCGACCTGAATATTAATTTTAATCACATTTTGAGACTGAAAAAATATTTCTATGACCCATGGGAATGTTAAAAACATGTACGTATAACGGTGACATTGGTTTCCAAGGATCTATTTTTTTCGCCTCTCCTGTAAAAAAAAAAAAAAAAAAAAAAAAAAAAAAGCAACAGTGGAGTTGTGGAGTTGTCCAACTTTGATACCAAGCTCCTCATATGAGCTTATACAAATCTGGCTTTCAGGTATAGCTCCTTTTGAAACTCACTTGAATAATTTCAAGGGAAAACTTGCTTCGGGGCCGGGAATCGAACCCCGGATCTTTGGCCGAGTGCGCCAACGCTCTACCAACTGAGCTATCCAGGAACTCTACCAGACTCTGCTCAATTATTCCCTGGGTAGCTCATTCGGTAGAGCGTTGGCACGCTCAGCCAAAGGTCTCGGGTTCGCTGCCCGGTCCCGGAACAATTTCTCCCTTGGAATTATTCAAGATACAATCTTATTTATAATTGAGTAGTTGAATAGTTAATTTAATTGTTGATTATTAAGAGCTCTGTATCAATTTTGTTGTATACAAAGACTAATAATAATCTATCTTATTATATAAAGTATAGAAAATAACAGTCACCCTCACGTCAAGTGTCATGTTGTCATTTTCTCTTTTTTCACATAAAATGAACAAATTTTCATTCTTTCATCTGGTAACTTTACGCTTGGACATAAGACCAACACACTAGTGTTAATCTACAGACGATGTAAGCTGTGTGACATCACAAGGTAAGCTAAACTTGCTGTGTGATGAAAACTGAGTCCTACTCACCCGAGAACGGCACTCTTTTAGTGAACATACTATACGTACCGTGCTTCAGTTAAGCGACTGCAGGAACTTAGGCGCGTTGAATAATAACAGTGGTAGCGTTTGGTACAGTTCAATGTGATGGATTGTGCAACTGCAGTCAAATATAAATTATTAACTATTGTTCTTTTCACACTGACAATTTAAGGTCAAAATTTTAATGCTTTGTGATTATTAACGGTGCAGATTTTAGTGGGAGTGTCACAGTCAGTTAAACTTGTTTGTAGGATATCTGCCCCTGCGCTGACTGAGTGTTCTAGATCATGATACTGTCACTCAGGAGGTCATGTTCGAGTCCCGGTCAGGCGTGTAATTTTTCATACAAAAATTAACAGCGAGGCTCGTTGCTGACAAGGTTGCATTTATATTTTTTTCTCCCGTTTCCTTATTCATTCCGTAGTATTCTCCGATCGCCGGTTACCCACGCGCGAAAGAGACGAGCGGGGCTGCCAGCTTCGAAATAGATACGCAGCAAACCTTAGCGTAGTCAGCTGCTGTAGATTGATGATACGTCTATAGAGGATTTCACGTTAAGAAAAAAAGCATTGAATATGTGGCGGCTATTCCCATCAACTATTTATAAATATTTTCTTGAGAATTGGTAACTAAATAGTTTCTTTTAATTAATTGAACACAATTTCATTGAGTACTATAGCGATTTCATGTGCTAAAATATTGTTACACTTCTAAAATTACCGTATATTTAATTTACGAATAACGGGGTAACAGCTAAATTGGTGGAATAACCTTCCGCTTTCTTGCCAAACATCTCCACTGTGGACTTCAACAGACAAGTAAGGGCGGTACAGTTGAGACCAAGATTTCACACTGTTAAAACACGTATAACATTGTCTGCGATGTTTAGAAATATATGTATACTGCATGTATTATGCTATAATTAGACCTCGGATTTTAGGCAAAATGCCAATTTTTTCTGCAGGAATAAACTAACACTGCTGAAATAGCTTCAAGTTTTACACAAAATGTTAATATTTGGTATGGGCTTTATGGTGTAAAAATACCTATTTTTTCCCAATATGAATTATTTTAAAGCTTTAGAGTAAAAATTGCCTATTTCTATTTTGATAATATGTGTTATTAATTTTTCATGTAGTAGCAATAGCCTTTATTAAAGATAAATGTGTACAACTATCAGCCATTTTGTATTTGTTTTGGAGGACTGACTCGGGACTCTTAGAATGAGGGTGTTGAGGTGTATTGAAACGGGAGAACCCCGAGAAAAACTCTGCGCGCCCGCTTTGTCCACCACAGATTTCTTCCTGGCTCAGATGGAATCGAACCGGGTCGCTACGTTGGAAGGCAGGAAGGTTAACCAGTCCGACACGGGCGAGGTATTTTTAGTGCAGCAATGAAAGAGAAAGTTTTGGCTCAAAGACATTGTAATAGTTTGGTTGTAGGAATAAAAAAAAATCCCGGAAAATAATAGTTTTTTTTAGTACTTCAGAGGGCAGTAGGAATACAAAAGAACAGTGTCGTATGGAAAGATAGAACCATTTTATAAGCGCAAAGCTAATAAAAGGTAAAGTCTCACAACAGAAAATTTAGGCTTATATTATGATCATTATGTCCTGCAAAGCCAATTATACCTGGTAAGGTTTATCTTGTCTCAGTAACAATGAAACCAAGTCCCTTCAAATGAGGGTGGAGATTATAGGTGGTTGTAAATTTTCAGGATTCCTTTCAAAATGTTGTTATTATACAGGCTACCGGAACTCAGTTTCTTGAAAGACAAGCTCAGTAACGGAACTATACAGTACGAAGAGGGATATTTTGTTACTTTATTTTGCGCTACAGAATGTATCAACTAGTCCCTTCAGCCACTGGCATCGCTTCACTCCCCCATCTCAATAACAACACAGACGAGGTAAGACATAACTCCTTTCTCTTTCTTTTCATAGTGAGACAAGATACATCACACAGGCTTCATGAATAATATGTTAATAAGAAATTAATCAAACCAACTACAGTGTTCGTATGCATACCATTCAACACTTAATACAGCGAATATGGGGAGCTGTTGAATCTGTCACTCCTACAGTTCATCGAGTGTGGCAGAAAGTGCAATACAATTTAGACATTTACAGAGTCACAAATGGGGCCCAATTATTAGTTCGATAAACATGTGAGGAAAAATATTTCAGTAGTTTCTAAAATTGAATTCGTGTTTAATGTACGCTATGTGCCATATTCAGTTTAAGAGATGTTATATTCTTTTTAAACCCCACCACGGCTTTCGGGACATATACTGTATTGCTAGGTTTTCTTCTATCTCATACTAAATACTTAATGCAGTAACGTACCATTTTTGTAGAATGCGTCGTGGCATTGATAAGATTAAGCATTCCATCTTGAGTTTTGGGGAACAGAAACAAAGTATGAACATGCAAGAAGCGACGCTTCGGGAGAATTCTTCTCCATATGAACTGTAAAAATGTATTATAATTCAAACTGTAATCTTGCAATAGTTTCATAAATCTCCTCATAAAATTCAAGTGAAAAGAGGATCTTGATTGACGAAATTTAATCACTGTCCAAGCGATAGTTACATTACGTAATGTGTTCCATATTCAGACAATAACATGCTTAAATTTTCTAACAATTTAAGTTTTATTTGGAATTAAATTGTTCGTATCAGGAGATACACGTATACACTTTTATATTTTCTTAACGAAAAATTATGCCATAAAACACTGGCTCCTTATTGCATGCTGGATTTTCCCATTTCCTTCCCTATTTTCACCGCAGTCCACATAATGCACAAAAGTTCTGGTTACCTACAGGGACATCATTTTATTTTTACTTCAATTTTTATTTTACCTGAGTTTTCGAATGTACTTCACTCCCACCCCTTCTACTAATGAAGTTCAACCGTCCTCCACACAGATCCAAGACCGCATATACAGTCATAGTAGCCTTACGGTCATAGTAAACAATACGTTCCAAAAATATGTTCGCGTTTTCCAGTGACGAAAGAGCTTTCAATATTGAATCATTTTCGCACAGGTACTGTCGTTCATTTGCCTACGTCGTATCCCGGTTTCCCCCACCAGCTTTTATTCGCCAGCTAGTGGCTGGGCTGTCTTAGCTCTTTTCTGAGAACATTAATTTCTGTTAGGAATTGGACATCTACGTAATATTATGCAACTGTTTAAAATAGCTTAAATAAAAGGGGCTCGTTAAGTAATTAATTGTCACGTGATTTCTCCCCTTTCTACGAGCCTACGACATAACCACTTGGACTGACAGTAGATAGCATGTCTGAGTAATTTTATCTTTTCGGATCGGGCAGAAGTGAAGATTGAATTTACAGTACGTAACGTACTCTTTTACAGAGTAGGTACAGAATTATTTCAACATGAGTTACTAGTACGAAGGACGAAACTGGTAATTGGTATTAGGTACAATAGTCTATAATGCGATAATATGCACAAAAGAACTGAAGCTTGTATCGAAATAAACGGCCACCATTTTAAAAATGTGTTTAAATATCCATATTATGATTATATTTTAATTTAACTTCATTCTCTATATTGTACGCTAATGTGCTGTAGACAGTATAATATACACTGCATAATGATACGTTCACATGGGCAGCTCAGTTCGTGAGTAAAAACACTCATTGTTAATACTGTACTGTATTTTGATTAAACAAAAACCTAATGAAAATTATCAAACTCAAAAGCGCGATATTTCCTAGTTTACGTAAATGGATGAACTACTTCTGTCCCCTCCTATACCTAGTAAAGCGATTTGTTTGTATTCTACGCCAGTATCATCGAACTCCAGTCGTGGAATTGGGTAGCAAACGGCGTTGATCCAGAGGTATAGGCAAGTTAATATTAAAAATGTTAGTAAAAATAAAATGATGTCCCTGTACAAGCAAAGGCATAAAGCTCCATTTCTTCTATGTACATAACACCTCACCTCACAATGCAAAGTACGTGGAGGTACAAACTAATCCTCCAGAAAGAACCTCCTCGTCAATTCTGATCAAATGAACAAAATGTACTATTTGGAAACAATTCTCGTTAAAATCAAGGATGATCAAATGTGCCCAGCATATGACCACAGATTTACAAGTTACAGGAACGAGGCATGTCAAAATATGAAGGAATCAAACCTTGTTAATTTAAAGCATTTTAAGAGTTTCCAGAGGAGAATACCCAAGATACCTGGTATCAAAGATATCGAAGTTTCCAACTCGGCGGGTTCTACTGTATCACATTAAAACACAAAATCAACTGGTCTATATTCCTCATTGTCAAGTGGATATTGTACTACCCAGTAAATCACTTTAAACTATGGCGATGTGCACCAATCTCTATTAAAAATATAGTAACCATGGGTTACGAAACCACGGCTGAGAAATAACTGTGGTTAAAATGTAATTTCAGTGCACCACTTGTAATCACCGGTTGCTCACACATGGTTACCTGCTGGCATCTCATTTAATCAGGATAGAGTCTGTGGTATTACACTGTTTCTATAAAGTGACAAAATGAATGAATCCTTTGCAAAAAGTCTAAAAACGACAGCCCTCACTCCGTTCTTCGAACGTAGACCCTATCTTACTTTTTCGCGTTTGTTTTTCAGCGTTGTTATGTTTCCGGATTGCATTTGTTTGTTTTTCGGTGCCCATCAGTTAAAATCTTAAGAAATAAAAATAATAAACTGAAAATGAGTCTGGAATATCGACAGGCTTAATTACTATTTATAAATAAATAGATAGATAGGTGTAACAGAAAAGAAAGAAAGAAAGATATATCCATAAAGGAAAAGGACGACGCATAGACCACAAGAGATTACTAAGAATGTGTGTACAATGAAGGGTCATATTATATACGAAGGAACTGTGGAATATGCTGGAATCCACCCATTATCTCTCTTCGTACAGCGTGGGACATAGGAAAGAAACACTGGTACACTTTCAGCAAGCGATGCTATTGCATTACTTCCATCGAGATTGATTCGAATTGCATTTGGTCTATGCATCTAAGCACTGTAATCTCTTAACCCTGCATTACTCAGGTGGGGTGTGGTAAACCCCGGTGAGTATATTTCAACGAAAATCTAAGAGATGGAGCTAGTGTGTACTCTGTGCATCTGTATACTTTTCAATCACATCCAGAAGAGTTTACTTAAGAAATTGTTTATGTGAACTAAGAATAGTATATTTAATTGCGTTTATCTGATTTCTGAAACTTGCGGAAAAATATATTAGTTATTTATAGTTTGTGAAACCCCTCCTGAGCAATGGTGAGAATATTTATAACATGAGCAACGCAGGGTTAAGACAGAAAATATCAGTTGCATAGAATCATAATGTTCAAAGCAGCTAGTTCATAGGAGAAACTGAATTATTTCTGTCTGTAGGACAACTTTATCCATCTGTTGCAGCAGAAATGACATGGTAGAATTATATAAACGAAATCGCTCTTGAAATGTTCTATTACCTAATTCCTCCTAAAAATTCTCCCCTTCAATTTATACAACAAACTTTACATTCACAATCATGTCTATCCCTATTTTCTCGAATACCACTCGCATTATTTCCCAAATATAGACAAGTAAAGAATACGAGTGCGCAGCTTACTCGAAATAAAGTTGGCAACATTGCCCGATCTTCCTCCCGCGCAATTTCTAAGGTGGTATAGCGCATGCCATTATCTTCCCGCGCCGGTGTTTCAATTCTTAACATTGTTAAATGGTGTTTGGATTACCAGTAGGGGAGAGTCGGGTAGTATCGGACAGTGCGTTTTTTAATCTACCACCATATGGTAGTACCTGAATGACATGGTTACGTTTCTCTATGCGACATCACAGAAAAGTAACCATGTCAATCAGGTACTATCATCGTGTGGTAGATGAAAGAAACTCACTGTCCGATATTACCCGATGTCCGATATTACCCGATGTCCGATATTACCCGATGTCCGATACTACCCAAGTCTCCCCTACATGTGTCTGAATCAAGTTCAAGTGTGATAAGTGTATAATTTGTGCGTCTTGTATTTTCAATGGATTCGTGATGCACGAACACGCATATCGCTAAATTTATTGTTAACTGAACTGTATTTGTATTTAATTGTTTTTAATTTGTGTTGAATATATTTGTTGAAAGTTTTATTTTATTTTTTTTTCTTTTCAACCTTTAAAATTGGAGTGCGCGGCTTATTCGAGGGCGCGGTGTATTCGAGAATATATTGTAATCCAAATACAATAATTCCTCTTCGAAGTCATCGGCTGTGAATCTAGCTCCCTAGACCAACTAATTACTACTTATCTTCTTTAAATTATCGAATATGGCTGGTTTGAGATTACTTTGGTTAACCTCCTGTTTAAGTCCTAACCGAAGTCGACGCACCGTAAAAATGCTTTTCCAGGTGTTAGATGGCAATTTTATCCGGCGGTTACACAAATCGACGTTGATGCAAGTGGCTGTAACTATGGTAGAAAATTAAATTATGGTTTATTTAACGACGCTCGCAAATGCAGAGGTTATATCAGCGTCCGGTGTGCTGGAATTTTATCTCGCAGTTGTTTTACAGGCCAGTAAATCTACTGACGTGACTCTGTCGCATTTAAGCAAAATTAAATGTCATCAACCTTGGCCGGCATAGAACCTGCAACGTTGTGCACAGAAAGCCAGCGCTATACCGACTACGTTACCCAGGCCGACACTGGTAGATCATATAATAATAATAATAATAATAATAATAATAATAATAATAATTTATTGCCGGAACAAAGATATATACTGCTTTTTATATAAAAACATTCAAGCACGCCCAGAAAGAGTAAGTTACATAGTCGTGCTCAGGGGGCATTTCACATAACGTTAAGACATTTTATTAAATAACAGAGTAAAAAGTAAAAAAAAAAAATAATAATAATAATAATAAATGAAAAATAACAACAAAAAAAACAGATATCACAATAACTGAACTTTAAATTTTCTCTCTAAACAGCCATTTTTAAATTTATTTCTAAAAATAAGGAGCATTAGCAAATTGTATGTTTGGGAATTTAGCTATTATCTTGTTATAAAGCCTTGGACCGAAGTTGCTACTGTGATTATATGCTACAGTTGTGGTACATTTTGGTTCTGTCAAGCATATGTTGTCTGATCTTTTGGTTGAATATTTATGTGAATATAAAAATATAGGCCTACTTTTCCACTAAAAGTATACAGACCTGTAATCCTTCCGTCTGTACCAAAAAGTAGGCTTATCTGTGACGATCTGAACGGATTATTCCATAAATAATTCTGTTTGCGTGGCCAGAGAGTTTTATTTTCTAATTTGGAGTTTTATGTTTCAGTGTTTGTGTTATATAAATTTCTCACCCTCTTTCGAGATGCTTAATTTGCACTCACTGGTAATCGAAGCTTGTTCTTCCATGTGGATAGCTGCCACACTCGCCACTCCAACAATGTCGAGGAGAACGTGCACCATGTTGGGGTTATCAATTGACCCTTTCCTGGCACAGATTTCTCTTGTCAACCTGACCATATTATGAGTACACACATGGTGACTGCATGCCGCTTTAGGATCCAGACTGTTAGATATTTCCAGTGTTGTCAACTCCAATTTATGAAAAGTCACTACACGCTTAAATAAACAACAAAAAATAGCACAAAACCAACTAGGTTTTCGTTCCCATAGATACTAATTACCTTATTTGATTGTTAAATAAGGCGCATTTAATATCACAGTAGAAATAATAATTTGACACTTAAACGAAGCTACAGTATTAGTGATTCTACATCTGCTTCTTCAATTTCAGGTACAGCTGTAGAAGTTCAAATTGAGGAACTTGTAGGTGGTGCTTTCTACGTTTCCATTGGCCCAATTTTTTAAGTAGATTATGTGTTGAAGCAACTCAAAATTATGACAACATACAACTCAACAGAGCCGGTTCTAGCAGGAGTGCAGTGCGTGCGTGCCAATTCTCTTGGGTGGCATTGAAATATAATTTAACGGTATTTTAATATAGTGATCGGCGATGATATAGGAAAATAGTTATCCCTTATCTCCTTGCTTAGTTGCCTCATGTATAATGCCTTGTGGTGTCACTTATGAGGTTCAAACTTGTCTCCGGAATTTTGGCTAAACAATAACAAACATTGCACATCAACGACACCTCAATTTTCCTCTTCTATCCACACAACTAGAGTGGGTTGACGAGACGGCAGAGATCCACATCGAGTGTACACAAACTCTGTGTGACTTGGAATTGTGGTTTTCTGTTAACGTACCTGCAGTAACGTATATATTATGCAAATCTAGTTTTTCAGGTAAAGCTGCCTGTAAAGCAGACTTGAATAATTTCAAGGGAAAAATTGTTCCGGGGCCGGGTATCAATCCCAGGACCTCTGGCTGAACGCACCAGCGCTCTACCGACTGAGCTACCCAGAAACTCCACATGACACCGTCTCAATGTTTTCCCTTATATCCACACAACTCGAGTGGGCTGACGAGACGCCAGAGACCCACATCGGAAAAGAAGAAAAATTGAGACGGTGTCGGGTGGCGTTCCTAGGTAGCTCAGTCGATAGAGCGCTTGTGCTTTCAACCAGAGGTCCCACGATCGATACCCGGCCCCGGAATAATTTTTCTCTTGAAATTATTTAACAACAAACATTGTTAAAACATATTATAGAATATTCACAATGTTAACTCTTTAACAAATGTTATATAATCAGAGGTAGGAAGTTGGTACCAAAACTGTGAAGTTGTGTGAACTTGGACTATATCTCTACCGAATGAAAAGTCTAGTAGCGCAGCTCTCAATGTCAGTGAACCAGAACGACAAACATGTAGTATAGCCGGGTGGTAAACAAACATGTGCTCCAATCACCCACAGCCTTAGAACAAGAAAATATTAAATGAATAATATAAAAAAACAACAATTTCTAATTATAATCTTCGTAACTCTCAATCTAAAATAATTTACCGATATATACAAAAATAACATACAAAGTATACAATTATAATTCTAGCCTCATTATAACAAATAACAATGAACATTTTCATTTTATCAAAAGAAATACTCGTTTCGTATTCAGAAAAATAAAAACAATACTTGTACTCTGAAAATATTCGTTCTATGTCAAAAGGCGTTACTGCAGCAAATCTGAAATATGATACAGTATTTCTTACTATCATCAGGTGAACAACTACTGTGTGAATCTAATAGTGTATCTGGTATGTGGCACATAATATTAAACCCATAATTGTTTTCAAGAAAATGTTTCATTTCTATTGTAATGACAGCTAGGAAGTTCGTATAGTAATTCCGATGTTGAACTTGGACTGTAAAGCCTTGGTTTTTTCTGAACCGACGCATGCGACGTGCGAGGTGCGAGACCCGCCTCGCACAAATCCGGACTACACGAGAGGTAGTGAGTGGTTTCTATAGTTGCGAGGTACGCAGACCTCGCACCTCGCAGTTATAGAAACCACTCACTATCTCTCGTGTAGTCCGGATTTGTGCGAGGTGGGCCTCGCGCCTCGCACGTCGCATGCGTCGATTCAGAAAAATCAAGGCTTAACGCAACCGAGTGCATAACAGCACGAGATGTTAACATTTAACAAAGAATAATTCGGGAAAAAAATAAACGTGTTACACACTCCTGTTTGCATGATTATTTAATAACAGATGAGTTTACTGTTTTGGAATCATGCATAATACTAGGTCTAATATTATGTAAATAATATAATAATAACAACAGAATAGCTCACTTTGTTCAGAACGTAAAATATTAATATAGGGTAAACTATATGTATAGTCATTGGCACCTGTATAGTGATTGGCACGGTTTTGCTTCCGGGACTTATAATACGGATTTGATTATAATGTGGCGCCACTGATCGGTGACACATACAGAGTTAATCATTTGTTTATGTTTTGATACTGAATCACTCGCCTACAACGCTCTGTTTCCTGTCATGGTGGCTTCATAGCCTTCAATGTGTTGGACTTTGATTTGATATGCTATTTCTTAAGATCAGTGTTAAGGAATTGGTTTGACTTTTCATTTTCCTGACTCTTAAAAACAACATACAAGATTTTAATACACACAAATGATATAACGAATGTGTATCTCACGATTTATAGTAAAGAATCATACATTTCGACCATTGTTGTTAGGAATAACAGAGGTGCCAGTAACTGTAATGTAAAAATAATAATTTTCAGTTGTTGTAACCCCATGCAAATAATTGCGTTGAGAAGAATTTTGAAATATTACGATCTTTTCAATGTCATGTAATCATTATTGTTCATTGTACACATAATTTTTCCCCCATGAATTTTTATTCAAATTTAACAGTAATTGGCATGGGTGCCAATGTTACTTCTATGAGTGCCTATGATAGCATAAGATATTTATTGACACTGCCAAGTGTTTCACATTAATTTGTAATTTATTGCAATCCAGATCATTCACCAATGAATAGAAACAGAGGAAGTGAAAATTAAAAGAAAACTGGGAAGAAACGAAGAGAGTACAATCCAGTTGACCTCCATGCAGCCCTTAATGCCATGGAATATAAAAAGGCAGCTTCAATAATTATGGTATTATGGTCAGAGCTGAAAATCGACCTATAACCTTACATCCTATTGCCATAAGAATTATTCAGACAATCGATGTAGCTGTACTCCAGACACTGAAGATGGCCTGGAGGGCTGCAGTATTAGAATGGCACAGTGATAACCCTGAGAAGTTATTGACAAAATAATTTTTCGCTTCTGTCGAATGGTTCAAAGCGATCTGTACGGTTAAAATTCTAATGACATTGATTTTCGAAGTGTCGTGGTAAAAAAAAAGCCGCATCCTGAACGACAAAAATCAAGAAAGACCCTTTCATATCAAAGATTTGAGTCTATAGTGAGAGTTCTTTACATAGATCAGCGTTTCTCAAACTATGGTCCGCGGACTACCTGTGGTCCTCGAGGCCTACCATTGTGGTCCTTAAAAAAAGACAGAATTCAAATGAACTGCGTATCACACTATAGCTTAAATTCTCAGAGTTTGAAAGTGACACATGGCAATCGAATTTCACTTTTTCTCTCAATGCTGACATTTTATGAAATGTATTAACCTACCCGTCTATCGACTTGCCACTCTACTCTCGCAACAAAAGAAGGATTTAAAGCACTATGGACGTGGTGTTTCTCACCATCTTTTTCCTGCACATCTGGCGCCGCGCCTGTAACCCACCCAGGGACCACCCGAATTCATAACCAAAGTATCGAACCTTAATTGTATTTTAATATATAAGTATACTGGTATTAAAATATGCTACAAAAATTATAATTTTTTTTTCGAAGGGAACAAGAGTAAGTTGGTCCGCGGAACTGTAATGACTTTAAAAAGTGGTCCCCACTTCAAAAAAGTTTGAGAAACGCTGACATAGATGATCTGAAATTAAGAGAATAAACGAATGATCAGAAAACAATAAAATTTTAAAAGCCCTTAGTGGTGTGTATAAGGAAGCGCTGCTCAGAGTGAAGAAAGTATAGGAAATGAGGAAGTGAAAAATAAAAATAGTGAAAATGAAGGAGTGCATATTAAAAGTAATGCAAATTTAGAGGTAATTAATATTTCATTGCTTAAAAATGTTATCTTAAGCATAAATGAGGTAAATGGCAACACAACAATAGAAAATTGAACTTCAGAGTTCCAAGAAGCACATGGAGAGGATCAAAATACAAGTAGCAATGTAAGGAAAGAGAGCAAAGACGCTGCTTCTTCCCTCCACGAAGTTCTGTACTGAGCAAGTACAATTTTAAAGAAATACAGAAAGAATGCTTTTCGCAATAGCCTGCAAATCTCGGAAGGATTAGTCTCAAGCAAAGGAAACCAAGAAAAAAGAAGAGGAGAACATTAAAAATGGATAGAAAACGCAAGACAGAAGAAAGTAAATTGAAAACAAATTAACTTGAACAACCAGCTGCTAAGAAAGAATCAGGACTTCCATTTGTGCTTATCAGTGATATCTCCGCAATAAAGGGCGTATACTGGTTAAAGGGTTTGGGCTACCGCTGACCCTATTATTACACAAAATATATCTAACAATTACTTTAATTTTAATTATTATGGTAAAACTAATAATACAAAATTATTACATTATGTTATATTATAAACTTTTTCTTTTGTAATTTCCTTGGGCTACCGCCGGTAGCCCCGGTAGCCCGCAAAATACGCCCCTGCCGCAATTCAACAGGAAATAAATGGTAACTTTGAAGAAGAACATCAATAGCCGTCAACCTCCAAATCATGCATTGGTACCCAAGGCAGTTCAAAACCTAAATCACATGTTAAAGAATGAATGTGCTTTGTATGCACGAAAAACATTATAAATACGGATCAGAGTGTTCAATTATAATGAATCTGATATTTTGTCTGTCATAAGTGTATTGAATATGCTGACAGCAAATCTGATAATCGGCATATATCTGAAGATTAAAATTATGTTAGATTAGCTATGCCAATAACTGTAGTGGCAATGATTATATAATTATGTAGGCGTCAATTACTGACACTTTTACACATTTTGTGTTCTGGCATTTATAACAAATTCAATGTTTTTAATGAACATGTTTAAATCCTATCTTTATAATCCCTGAACTATTCCCCTACATAATCCAATAATTAAAATGAAAAAAAAATGACATCAGTTAATGAGGATAACAAATAAAAACTTATTGAAAATGTCTTAACAGTGCCAATGACTGTACAGTTCACCCTATATTATCAATATTCTTCAAACTATTCACGACTGTACACAGCTCCACAGAACGATAATATGCGTTGATTGTGAACTGTGTATCGTATGTAGCGAGCGAGAACAGGGCGAGGCGCGTGTAACATCTATAGGGTAAGGTGGTACATTATGGATCACTAAAGACAGATTTTATTGTTCCAACCAACATGCACGTCTGTACATTATGATTTTATGTTTATATAATCTTTGGACATTTTCTGATATGATACAAGTGTTTAAACAAAATTACTTCACTTAAGTTAAGCACTGAAAAATAAATTACATTTAACAAAAAATGATCCATAATGTACCTCAGTTGGTACAATTCGGATCGCTACATAGTACGTATAGAATCACTGGCATTTGCCACAAATAAACTGTTTTTTACCTTATCCACCTACACAGATTTCATGATACCACATTTGTCACCCTTGACAACAAAACCAGTCCCCCTCCCTTATGGATTCCGGACAGTAATAATTCAGAAAACAGAATCCACACACATCTTTTCTTTTTGGTGATTCCTTGATGACACCAACACACTTCCTTTTAGCACTGTTGCGCTTCTAGTCTTGGATTTTGGTTTTATTTGTGGTTTCATTGCCACATATCTTAACACGAGTGGTGTCAATGTTTTGTGGGGAAGGAAGGTGGCCAGAGGTTTGCAGTTTCCGTTTTCGGCACTACTCCTTTCTAGGTAGAAAAGGCAACATTTTTATTGTATCCTCTGGTGACGAAAAACAACTTTCATGACTTGAGAAGTTGTCACTTGAGAAGTTGCCACTAGTTTTGGTGGATGATCTAGTTTCTGAAAATATAGGCTTGGTCGCATTTGTGTGTCTGCTTGAGGGCTCTCCAGAGGTTTAGAGCCTACTAGTGCTAGCGGTTGCATGACCATCATTATTTTCGGCATCATTATTTGATTATATAGACGTGACTGCACGTTCAAATTTTTCCTCCGGAACAATGTCATCGTTGAATGGGAATATCCCAGTATATTGAAAACTTTTTTTAACAGTTGTACCTACGGAATCCGTGCTGTTCAAAGCCATGTTGAATATGGGACAGAATCTTTCCTTCGACAGATTTTCATTTGGATGAATTCATTCAATTGCATTCTTATGGCATTTGGTCTTCAGTGACTAAAACAATGTTCTGTCTAATGGTTGTAAGACATGAGTGCTATGTGGTGGTAACCCTAAAAATTCATCTCATTCATCTGAAAATATTCCAAGGCTTGCAAACTCTCATGGTTTGAATGATTGTCCAGAACTATCAAGACTCTGCCTGGGGTTTTGTATATATTGAAGTGATTCAACCATGCCAAGAAGAGATTTTCAATTATGTACCCTGACTCGCTCATTGCCACTATCGAGCCTGGAGGCAAGCTGTCCTGAAATTCTGGGTGTTTTCTAACACTTTCAAAAATGACTATTGGAGGGATGAATCCACCGGATGTGTTACAACATGCAACGATGGTTACATTTTCCTCTCTTTCTGCGTTGATCATAGCAACAACTTTTCATTTCCCCTTTTGATATTCTATCTTAGAAGGCCTGTTATTAGGTGGAAAACCACACTCATCCATAAAGGACACAATATAAGGCTTGTCACACAATTCAAATTGGTTCGTAACTTCTTTCAAGTTGCCGAAAAAATGCGCAACTGATTGCCTATTTAATCCTTGAGCTCTGGCACGTGACAGACACTCGGGTTCCCTTACACTCGAATTTGAATGCCTCGTTAGAAATGCGAGAAACCAATCAAACCCTGCAACTGTGTTCTCCGTATTCCATGGGTGTTTCACCTGACTTCCCTCTGCAAAGTTAAATGCGGCTTGCCTCACCTGAAGAGGTGTTAAACCAAGACTATTGCGTCTCCTACACGAAGCTTTCACCCAGTAGCTCTCTGTTCTTCAAGCTTCAGTTTTCTATGGAGTGCAGTAAAAATAACTCGAAAGCCTCACGTATAAACAAATACCCTTCCTTGACGCTCTTAATTGCAGTGTTTATCACCGATGGCTTCCACTTTCGTCTGCATTTAGGTTCTGTTTTACCCTTGACATCTACCCATGAACATGTAAGAAAAAATATTAAAATCAACAACAAAACGAAAAAAAATTGTAATATATAAAATATACGCGTAGGACTATACATCAAAATAATTACAACACAAAATAATCGTTTAACTTCCCCCGATCCCATTTGTACTACTAGGCTATATCCATATTGTAGCTAGACTACTGCTCCATATTGTACCTAGACTACTGATCCATATTGTACTTTTGTAATGTTAAATGTATGGGGATCATTCATTGTTACAATACAACAATAGGTGACAGCACTTGCACCTACAGTCGTCTATTTCATGGCATCATAAGAATGTATAAAAAGGAAAATGATTCTGCTATGTTTGAAGCTACACCAGGAACTTAAATACTGTGCAGTTTTATAAACTGAATATCTTCCATGTGCAAGTATTTACCTTGCTATGCAAAATAAATTGCAGAGCTTCAATGAAAGGCACAGCTGTACTGGAACTCACACGATAAACACAGCAAGGATCCTCCTCCTTGACGCACTGCTCAAAACAGGTCTACCAACAATAGTATTGTAGAAAATTACGCTAATCTTAGCTTGATCCGTATTGTACCTATATCCATAATGTACCACCTTGCCCTACTCCTCGCTGTACTCAGTTGGAATCTACTGTTTTGATACGAACTTCCTACCTATGGTTATAATAAGTAAATTATTGCAACACTTTTGTCTTGCGATAATATCTAAGCGACATTTGCATCATTATTTCAATTATTTATTGTTGAAGTTGACGGAACGAAATGAAAATAGAGAGAAAATAAGCACCAGACATAATTGAATATTAGTGAAGGGGGTAGAACCAAATTTCGTCATTGTGATTGTGACAGACCCTATAAAGAAGTAAGAAATTCAAAAGAATTGCTTGAAATACAATCTTTTTAATTGGTTTATTTTACGACGCTTTATCAACTGTTGTGATTATCTAGCGAGTGACTGATATGAAGGTGATAATGCAAGCGAAATGAATTCAGAGTCCAGCGCCGAAAGTTACCCTTAATTGCCCTTAATTGGTTGAAGGAATACCCAGGAAAAACTTCAACCAGGTAACATATCCCAATCAGGAATACAATTTTATCTAATAATTGCTGAAACTGCATTAAAATCCATTTAAAAAATTTGAAAATCTGAATGAATGTAATAATTTATTAACATGTCTTTATCAATTCAAAGAAATGACCGAAAATGATATTTTAAAAATCATGTTTTGATTTAGAAGTTTTCCTACAAATTAACGATGGTAGCGCAAATATTAAAGATAATGATTGTACTGAGCTCTTCAATGAGCTGATAACATACAGAACTTTGCACAGTGCCATTGCAGAAACTGACCCATTAAAAAACTTGACATTAATGCAAAAAATAATAATAACCGGATGTCATCATTTCGTAATCTGTTCAAAGCTCTGCGAATTTTCCTTACATTACCAGTTAGTGTTACATTAAGTGAAAGGTGTTTTTCGATACTGAAAATGTACAAAAAATTATTCAAGAACATCAATGGCTCAAGAAAGGTTTAATAATTTCGGATTGTTAGCTATAGAAAAGGAATTGTACAAATAATTACAATTATCAGATGTTAATGATAAAAAGAAAATAAGAAAGCAAGAAAAACGCTGTTCTAACTTAATGTTAACAGTTGCATCTGTTTGATGCTTTGTACAGGCCCAGAAACAAAATCTGGGCTACCTGAATTTTCCACGTTCCATTTATAACATTGGCCTACTGCACGTGCTCAGTAAGCACTTAGCATGCGCAGTAACAACAAACTTCAGGTGGCCTATATTTTGTTTCTGGGTCTGTATATTTTCTAACTTATTTTTTAAAAAAGTAAAACAAATACTGTATGGATTTTTCTTTGTCAACTACATGGTACTGACACAAAACCATACTAATAGCCTCCTGTGGGATGAGTTAAGGTGTGAATTTACTTGCAATCTGCATTGTTGAGGACAGCCAATTATTTCTAGCACGCAGGCGCCTAACAACAAAAAACCGGTCCTGCACCTCATACTCTTGGTGCAGCCCTAATTTCAAAATTGACTGTAACAACTTCGTTCCCCTTCCTGTTTTTAATTTCAGTTTTAATTATATTAATTTGACAACACTTCTGAATTTCACCAAGGAAGACATAACATTGAGAGCGTGAATTCAGCAGTTCTTTAAAGGAATTTATATTTGAAACCATTTTGTACAGAATAACCCTACCCCGGAAATCACTAGGGCTCCTGAAATTTTGGCGTTTCATTAAGTGCACTGCGCGCCACTGCAATTCCACTATCCAGCAACTTTTTGAGCTACGTTAAGTTCCTCCATGAATGGAATCAAGAAATCTTTGTCTTGTTAAAAAACGATGGGGAAATAGTATAGCAATATTTCCACGTATTCTGAAAGTATTTTTTGCAGTTACTTGATTGGGGAAATATTACCGTACTCAAATTAATTTCTCACTTTCTATAATAAGACTATTCTGTTTTCAGTTCCAGCAGGGACGTCATTTTAGTTTTTGCTTAGAGAGGCACGAATTTTTAGAGAAGACCTTATAGGATGTATCGCATGGCGTATTCCCCCAATTTCCCTCTGAAATTAACTCTTTTCCATAACATAAACTAAAATAGACATGACACTAAAATTGGTTATTTTATTTTAGTTGGTTATTTAACGACGCTGTATCAACTACTAGGTTATTTTTAGCGTCGATGAGATTGGTGATAGCGAGATGATACTTGGCAAGATGAGGCCGAGGATTCGCCAGAGATTACCTTGTATTCACATTACGGTTGGGGAAAACCTCGGATAAAACCCAACCAGGTAATCAGCCCAAGCGGGGATCGAACCCGCGCCCGAACGCAACTTCAGACCGTCAGGCAAGCGCCCTAACCGACTGAGCCACGCCGGTGGCTGTAAAAATTGGTTAAACCATTATATCAAATGTACTGAACATATTATTAAATTTCATTATATTTTCTCAACTTATTAAGCATTTTTTAATATTTTATGTCACAAATAGGGCTGGTATGTTTCTTTGCTTGGTGGCCCTATTTACCGCACTTTACAGTACATTTCCAGTTTCCATACAATACATAGCCCTACTTTTAACTTTTTAAGGGAAAGGACCTACAGGAGATCTCTTTTCTCCTGTTATTTCACGTAGAATCTCTATTTTCCTAACATAGTTTCATATCAATGTAATAATAATAATAATAATAATAATAATAATAATAATAATAATAATAATAATGATTTATTTTAGCTGGCAGAGTTAAGGCCGTAAGGCCTTCTCTTCCACTCAACCAGCAAAAAGTGTATATACATATGCATGAACTTACAAAGAATTCAACAATTTGATTTAGATGAGAGGTACATGTATACAAGAGTTATTTACGAATTAAACAACAAAATACTATGAACTATTAACTAAACACTGAAATAAACTGTGTAGCAGAATTAAACTAAAATACATAGAATATTAATATATTTCAAATGATATTAGATAATAGAAAGAGATTATTATGAGACAATTTTGAAAATGCAGCAGAATCAGGATGATGTCTAAAGAAAAAAGCAACAGTGTAGTCAGTAATATTTTAAATCAGTATGATTGGAGTGAAATGCTAATAAGGTTATCTTTTAAGCTGTTCTTAAAGGTGTTTGTTGTCTTGCAGCCCCTAATACTTTGTGACAAGGAATTCCAATGACGCGAGGTGGATATTGTAAAAGATGAGGAATAACAAGATGTTCTATGAAGAGGTATATTTAGCGTGCCACAGATAAGTGATCTGGTATTTACGTCGTGGTTAGAATATAGATAAGAGAAACGAGACGAAAGGTAATTTGGTGTTGAGGTGTGCAGAATTCGAAAGAGTAAAGACAAAGAGTGTAAAGTTCTGCGTTCTTTAAGTCGGAGCCACGAGAGACTTGCGAAGGACGGTGATATATGATCATATCGTCGGATGTTGCACACGTATCTGACGCACATATTCTGAGCTCGCTGTAACTTGACTGACAGTTCAGAACTTATATCACTTAACAAAACGTCACAATAATCGAAGTGCGGCATTACTAGGGTTTGTACTAGGGCAAGTTTTAGTTGCTGGGGCAAGAAGTTTCTCAAGCGACTCAAAGAGTGAAAGGAGGAACACATTTTTTTTATCGTTTCTTTAACTTGAACATTCCAACTTAGATTATTATCAAAAAAGAAGCCAAGATTTTTTACGACAGATGAATAAGGGATTAGCGTGTTGTTAAGGGTAACAACTGAAAGATTACTGTTATTAAGGGAGTTAACTAAACGCTTATGTCCAATAATTATGGCTTGAGTCTTACTTGGATTAAGTGCGAGTCCGAAATTGGCCGCCCAAGTGGAGACAGTGGCTAGGTCACAATTTAACTTGTCAATCGTTTCATTGATCGTATTGGGTCTGGAATGTATGTAAAGTTGTAGGTCGTCGGCATAGAGGTGATATCGGCAATACTGTAAGTTCTTTGATACGTCATTAATGTATGAAGTCTTTCAAATACAACATTTTCACTTTTACCCTTTATGGTACAGCACAGACATAAAAAATGCTAGAAATGTAGTATTATAAAGAAAATGATATATCTGCTCTCAAGAGTAACACAGAATCAGTAGCGGCTGGTGGTCAAAACAATGAGTGTGCTACAATCTCTATATCTGCCTACTGTAGAGGCCTACACTTACATATTTATCTTAATTTGGAGTCTCGTCTAGTGATGAAATATGAAGTCCATACGACGTTCTTTCGTATTGCAGAACTTGTCATTTGGCGTTAAACCCCTCCATCTGGACATCATACTCTTTTCTATTGACAGTATTGCAAGAGCAGTGAGACGATCCTGGGACATAGTGTTCCTTAAAAACGTTTTTATGCGTTTCAAGGAAGAAAAACATATTTCTGGCTCAGCAGTGGTCATTGGTGTTGTAACCAAAATATTTAACAACTTCAATACTTCACAGAATGGATCCTGTAAATTGTTGGATACTATGTATTGTGACAATTGAACAGCCATTTATATTTCGGAAGTCAGGTCTTCCTTATAGAAATCCAACTTGTATCTGGAACACTCTTTTGTTCAGTATAGTATAGCTGTTGACAGCAACTTCAACTGGTAGATGGCAGCAGCAGTCGGACACTTGAATTACCAAATACATTGTACATAGTTCCGAATTCTTCCACAAACAAGCATTCTTTCGTTACGCTTTACTTTTGCAATCTCCAAGCTGTGTTGTGCTGAAGCTGACTACAGCACTTTCCCGCGTAAAAATAGCCAATCAGAGCAGTGATTTCAGCTTCGCACATGCGCATAACTGTCTACATTTTTCATGTGGAGCTTTGAGTAGCACAACGAACCCCCTGAGGCACCAAAGAAGGCACGAAGACTAAACACTTTATAACGCGTCATGAACATAACCACGGGAAATTGTCAAATGACAGATCAAATACTATGGTGGTATTACAAATACATTATTTGAGCCAAAATTATCATTGTGCTGTAGCACTGTAGCACATAAGGACGGGCCGCCCCTGCACAGAATCACAAATCTTGTCGTAAATTAAAGATAAAAGATTGCTAATCAATTTTGTTTGGTGATTTTTAGAAATTTATAATTTTTATATTTTCATATTTATTTTGTATTTTTATGGAAAGAAAGAAAATTGCACGTCTATTTTTACCTTATTCTTTAATTCGTAATTTGACAATTTCCTCTTACAGAATTATTCATGTATAATGTGAGAATATGCCCTGAAATTTTTATTCAATTATCCCTATTATTGCTTGAGATATTACATGTTAAATGTTGAAAAATGTAAAATAAACGAACTCCGGATATTCAACGGAGAAGATCGAGCACACATATTTAAAAATGACAAAATCAATTATTTTCTTCCTAACGACCTTGAAACTTCGCTCGAATGAAGTCAATATAATTAAGTATTTTTGGGCTAAAAATGTTAATTTTGACACACATTTGGTCATTCTTGTGGGCCCTGCCTCTTAACGTACCGTCACTTACATGCACTTTCTGCTAATTTTACGTAAGTGCGAACACATCAACACACATTTTATTGGTAAAGAAATTTTAATTTTAACTATAAAAAAGTACTTTATTTAGAAAAGTTAACAACCTCTAATATAGCAAAGAGTAATGCCTTGATTCCATTTGAACCAAGTCTTTAACATCGAGCTCGTCCTTTAATGCTAATGCATTTAAAATTGAGCTAGTTTAAAATTGAAATTATAGTTTTACATCAGATTCTTCTAGTTGGTAGATTTTTTAAATCTTAAACTCAGGAGTTGGCAATTACCCTCCTCTCGACGTACCTAAATGACGCCTCTGAGTTTGTCATTGGTTTCTTATGCGGTCAATTGCAGACAGAATACACCTAGTTCTGCAAAATAAGTAAGCTTATTTTGAAAAGCTCACGACTAGAGCCCGGATGTTTAGGCATTTATAACAGTTAAAATATGCAGGCAAAAAACGTAAAAAAACGTAAAAAAGGCACAATAAACTTTGAAAAAGACATTATACATTTTAAAAGGCATAATATATTTTAGTAATAAATCTGAATTATATCATAACCCACATAATTATTTACTACATAGGTGACACATGTTGACTTATAAAATACTTGTTTTCGTGATTAACTGTATTTTCACAAACCTTACATAACAAAGCTTTTCCATCGGTTGAAAACACATGGACACCAAATTCACTAAAGTAAGGATGAAGTTTACTTTTCAATGGTTTCAGAATTTGGGCATTCTACCTAACCGATCTTATACCGTCTGTCACCCGACAATAACTGTCTGTTCCTTACTCAAATTCATTTCTCCTACAGTAATAAACATGTGTAGCACAAAATTGAAACAGTAAGATTTGAAAATATGAAACGAGCAATTGAAAAAAAATCGTGAAAACTTCTATGAGAACGGGCTTAATATTTAAAATTATAAGGCTGATTGTTGAGCGTGGTGCCGACCACACCACCTCATTCTAGTGCCGAGGTCATGGAAAGCATGGGGCTCTACCTCCATGCCCCCCCTAGTGCCTTCATGGCATGTTACGGGGATACCTTTACCTTTACCTTTTATAAGGCTGATTGTTGGTATCATGAAGACTTAGCATCATATTTTTAACAGTAGGTTGTCGATCATTATTCATATTACACAATAGTATTAAAGCACGATTATTAGCAGATTAAGCACCGAAATAAATTACTTTTATTTACTATTGTTAGTAAAGCGAGTCATTGTTTCAAATATTTAAATTTCATACACATTACATTACAATTAATTATAAAATTGCAAATAAACAAGAAATATTGCTTTAAAACGGCAAAAAGGCATTTATTATTGAATTAGTAAGAAACACCTTAAAAAGGCAAAATATGCAAAACAAAACTTGGCCCTATCACTTTGATTTACCCCAAAATCAAATTTATATCTATGAAAATAATAATTTATTTCCACCCAGTAGAAAAGAAAATTGCCAAACATCCGGACTCTACTTATGATCATCAATTGAAAGATTCTTTACCGTTTTATAAGCAATTTACCTTCCTCATTAGTTACACAGTTATTAAAAACACTAAAATTTACACCAACATAAATATGAAATAAGCTACATTTCACACTGACTACACCAGCGGTGACCAAAGCTGGTGTCGTGATTACATCGTGTAATCACAGACATTCAAATGGGTACGAGGAGTTTCCTGTATATTGCCGTGTGTTTCATTCACTAGTGAAGGCAAGCATTGGCGGTATCATGTCGCTCTACAAACTCTGTCTCTACAAGAAGTAAGAGGTGGTTTCGTAAGGAATGAGGAGAACTTTTTTTTTGTTCTGTAGGACAAAATGTAATAAATGTTTACTTTGCTCAACGGTTCAATTAGGAGAATATAGAAACATTAATTACCACTCTGAATAATGTATTATTATTATTATTATTATTATTATTAATATTATTATTATTATTATTATTATTATCATTATTGGCCACTAAGTATGTGTTTCTATAATTCTTCTGTACGTGCATGAATATTGATATTTTTAGATCTTCTCCCTAGAAGGATAAAATTGTTAGGTTTTATCTCAGTTTTAATCTTCTTAATCTTTAGATGAGGGTAACTAGTTATTAGTTATTCATTTAATAATAATATTGTAGAAAAATTGATTCAATATTATGTGCCAACGAACTGTTAAACGCCAGGAATTGACATGTCTTAAATCATAGCCAGGAAGAGAAAAATTAGATAAATAAATGTAAGGAAGTCAGCTACCTAATGGTGTTTGAAATATCTCGTGCTCTAAAGCCTTTTAATAGAACAGAATTTCTTAAAAAAAGTAATGATTAAAATGCTTAAATAACTTGTCCATAAGTAGTTTTTAATTTTGAAAAGCTACATATTTCTCGATCAAGTATCGAGGGAATAATTTAGAAAATTCCTTATTATATTGAAGAGGAAGGTTAAAGAAGAAGCAAGAAAAATCGTAATTATTCACTGGCTCTTGATGACAGCAGTGACATTACTGATACAGCAAAGCTTGAGATTTTTATCCGCGAGATTGATCAAGATGTTAGTACAGGAACCACCACTGGTTGTAGTTTTCATGTCAACTACCTTTCTTCCGTCTCCTTATTTCATAGGCTGTCTATCGCCTGTAATCACTGCAGTTCGAGTTTTGGTCACCGCTTGACTACACCGTTTAATAAATTTTAGCTGCTGAAAAGCCAAAATATATTTAGTGGGTAAACCACCGTGTTGGCAACACTGGATGTTTCAGAGGAACGTGAAGCCTGCAACGGGATCGGAGGGGCAGATGTTCTGATAGAGCGAGTGAGAAACTAGTAAACAAAAAGAAATGCACACGCAGAAAGAGACAGACATACAGTGACCTCCCCCAATCCCTAACCACCCACTCCAAATAATAAGTAATGGCGTTGCCTCAGAACCGCTCTCCCCTCACAATGCATAGAGGGACGATGTTAACATGGTGACAAGACACCCACGCGTCACTCGCTGCCCGAATACAAGTGAATCATTTGCCTCACCACTCGCCACTTGTCACTGCTCTTCACTTCTTTATCCTGTACTGCAATTCTGCAGCGATGTGATTTCTAACGCAAAAAATCGCTGCCACTTGTATGGTACAAGTTTTCTCACTATCTATTTTACACATTAACTAATAAAACTGGTACATTATGTAACCTTGTGTCAGATTTAATATTATAAGCAACCACTGTCCAACGTAACATCCTTCTCTTCGCAAATTAACAAACTACCACTTACTACAGGTGGGCTCTGACACATTTTTTACCGCCACAGTTCTGGAAAAATCACTTTGGCAGATAAAAGCGATTTTGTCAGTGAATTTTTTGTGTTCGGATGATTCTTGTGATTGCTAATGTTTCTCATTACGAGGCGACAGATGTTTATGCAGGAAGTCCAGAGTGCTGCATTGGAGTTAAATCGCTCGCTTGAACTCGGTCGAATGTCGCACCCTCGAGTGAGATAAAATCGGTCGCGATACGCTCGTAATAAATAGAAGCACAGTATAAGGTCATCTCACTGACATGTCTTATGTTGTATGGAAAGTGATAGATAAGATACACATATTATGTTTTGCTCACGCGGTAAAAATAAGGCTTTATTTTCTGCGTTTATGACAAACGTTTAATGGAACAGTCTAACTCTAATGGAATGTACCAAAACAGTAACATGAAGTTATAAATAAAATGGTATGAAAATCCTCGACATGCAGTTATTATTGCTAATTAATAACTATTCAATATTTGATTTATATATACCACATATATAATATGATAGGTCCATACATAGTGTTCAGCCTATAGCCTATACTGCGACAATGTAGAAACGTTTTACAAAATATTATTGATATAGCAGTAGATTAATAATAATATTAGTACAGAGATAACGAATAATCATGCTGCACAACTGTTACAGACGCAAAGATTCATACACTAATTATTAGAGATTATTATTATTACTAGAAAACTTGATACGGTTCTTGCATTATCGTGATTGTGTTCTCCGTTTATAATAATTACATTTACATCCAATAACATCTATCAGATGTGGCAAAAGCAAAATCATTCCTGTGTGGAAAAAGCAAAAAACATTTACCTACAACATTTATATTACATTTTAAAGCAAGTTTTGTAGTTGTACTATGGAGAGGTTAATTAAACACTGCAAAGTTTTGAAATGATAAACATCTATGATGTTACTACACAGTTCATCACTGTAACAAGAACGAATGTCAACACTCGGCTTATACCGTTCGAGGATTTATTGCTCGTGACAATTTTACCCATCATGCATGTGCGCTACCTATCGGATTATGCTATGAACTACTTGGCGCTCGAGCGAAAACGTCCGATGCAGACCTCTGAAGGAACATCATTTTATTTTTATTTCAATTTTTATTGTACCTGAATTTTTTAATGTACTTCACTCCCACCCCTTCCATTAGTGAACTTCCACCCAAGGCCTGATATGTAGTGAAAGTCTTCTTACAGTCACAGTATACAGTATTGAGCGAGTGAGTATAGTACGTTCCAGAAATATAGTCGTATTTTCCAGTGAAGAAAGTGCATTCATTATTTAATCATATTTTCGCACAGGTACATACTGTGTCCGTTTGGTTACGTCGCTTCCCGGTTTCCCCCACACGTTGCTACTGGTCCCTCTGTAAAGGCTAGTGGCTGGGCTGTCAGCTCTTTTCTGAAAATATTTGCTGTCAGGAATTGGACGTCAACGTAATATTATACAACTGTTTAAAATAATTTAAGTAAAAGGGCATCGTTAAGTAACTATCACGTGATTTCCTCCTTTCTACGACCCTGCGACATAACTACTTGGACGGACAGTAGACAGTAAACTGAGTAAGTTTACTGTGCGAATCGGGCAGAAGTGAAGAATGAATTTACAATACGTAAGTTACTCTGTTATAGAGTAGGTACAGAATTATTATTTCAAGAGGCACAAGATTATGGCCCGCCATATCTACTGATGCTTTGCATTATTTCTTTTGGGGTTACTGTAAAACAGTTGTGTTTGTTAAACATCCTGCGACAATGGAAGAATAAAAGAATTACAATCCAGAAACAATACATTCAATTTCAAGACATATGCTTAAAAACGTTTTCGATAATGTGCACATAAAAGAACTGAAGCCCGTATAGAAATGAACGGTAAATCATTTTCAACAATTTGTTTCAATATCCTGATTTTGATTATTTTTCAACTTAAATGCACTCTCCATAATGTGCGCAAATGTGCTGTAGACAGTATAGTATACATTGAATAATGAATACGTTCGCCTTGATAGTTCAGTTAGCGAGTAAAAATACTTATTGTTAATACTGTACTGTATTTTGAGTAAATAAAATACCTAACGAAAATTATCAAACTGAAATTCGTAATAGTTCCTAGTTTACGTAAATGGATGCACTACTTTTCTTCCCTCTATGCCTAATAAAGTGGTTTGTTTGTATTTTACACTAGTATCATCAAACTCCATAGAGTTTACGGTTCTCAACCGTTAATCCAAAGGTAAGTTATAGCCAGATTAATATAAACAATGTTAGTAAAAACGAAATGATGACCTGGTATAACGATGAAGTGCTTCGTTTCTCTTACGTGAAAATTTCAAAAGATTTGTGTTGTTCATTCATTCATTCATTCACTCATTCATTTTTTTATTCCATAGATTTTACATGAGCAATGAAGCTCTAAGATGTGGAACAAGTCAAAATTTTACAATATTACAATTACAATTTTTACAAATTTTTACAGTTTTAGAATTTAGTAATTTTCTACAATTTTTACAATTTTGTGCAATTCTTTACAATATTTTGGCGAGATGTAGTGAGATGAGGTGAGGTCTGAGGATTCGCCAAAATATTACCCGGCATTTGCCTTTTGGTTGGGGAAAACCTCGGAAAAACCCAACCAGGTAATTAAATCAAAGGGTTGAATAATTAATTTCAGTGCTTTCCAGTTTCTGTAGGAACATTACAAACATACTAGCTCAGCAAACACAGTTATAATTCGAATGCCAAATTTGATTGAAAAATTGTGAGAAATAATAATCAATAGCTGATTTCATATGATCCGAGGATTAAGAGACGAATTTTTTTAGTTGGATATTTAACGACGCTGCATCAACTACTAGGTTATTTAGCCTCGATGGTTAGGTGATAGCGATATGAGACCGAGGATTCGCCATAGATTACCTAACATTTGCCTAACTGTTGAGGAAACCTCGGAAAAAGCCCAACCAAGCAATAAGTCCAAGAGGGAAACGAACCCACTCCCGAGCGAAACCCTGGATTAACAGGCAAACGTCTCAGCCGACTGAGCTACGTTAGTGGCCTGAATTCTGGGTTGTTTCCGATCTCTGATAACGAATTTGAATGACTTCATGTGCGTCAGGAGTCACACGACAGCTGAACTGTGGCGCGAGGTGACAGACCAGTAGTGAGTGATCTCATAGTCAGAGTGCACGGCGACTCACAGCAGAAATTTCTAAGGCAATCGAGCCTTTTTAGGAGGGGTACATTAAGACCCTTACTAATGCCAAGTACAGTTAAGTGAAAATAAAAGAAGCCTGCAATAAACGAGGTTTCGTTATTTCCAATAAAGGCATCTTCTGTCTACTTAGGAAGGTTGGTAAAGCTCGAATGGAATTAAGTTGTATCATCCCGTGGGGTTCGGCAACTTGTGACGGGGGATGGATTTTCTTGCTTTTTCACTATGGAATTAATCCCATCCAAGCTTTGCCAGCCTTATTAGATACAAACAAGATGCCTTTCTTGGAAATAACGAAACCACGTTGGGCATTGCTACTGTGATACACAGTGCACTCTGATTATGAAATCACTCACTACTGGTCTGTCACCTCTCGCCGCAATTCAGCTGTCGGTGTGATTCGTGACGCACATGATGTCATTCAAATTCGTTATTAGAGATCGGAAACATCCCTGTATTCCCCTTTATCCTCCTTGAATTCCCTTTCTTGTCCTTGTATTCTTATTATTCCCCCTTTTTCTCCTCGCCTTCTCTTCGTTCTCCTTATCTTCTATTTGTTCTTCTTATCTTTTCATTGTTCCCTTCAACGTTACATTTTTCTCTTTGTCTTCCCGTTATCCTCGTATTCTTATTTTCCTCCTTATATTCTCCTTGTTTCATTTTCCGCGCCACCCACACGTAATTGTACGTAAATATATGCAGTGCGAAAAAGCTATGCAACTGTCAATTTTTAGGTCTGGTACTACTTCCACACACACACACATATATACATATATATATATATATATATATTAGAATTGCAGGATAATAATAATAATAATAATAATAATAATAATAATAATAATAATAATAATAATAATAACAATAATAGAAGCACGTCATTAACACGTGCAATTGGGAGCGAGTGCTCCGCTTCAGGATACAAGAGCCGGGCCTGAAGAGCTAGCACGCGCTGGGCGTCGCGACGAACGGTGGCGTCGCTAAGTCGGGGTCGCGAGCGATGCTGTCAGAGAGGAAGAGAGCAAGAGAGAAGAGAAACTGCATGGAAATCTCTCACCCCCGCAACGCTGCCTGCAAACCCCTTTTTGGTAAAGAAATTCGACAAAAAGTGTAAAGCCAAAACCCTTGGTAACATGTTTTGTTCGCTGATGATGGAATCAAGCAAACGGACGGAGGAGTGTTGTGGGGTGGAAAACACTCCGTAAGACTCTTGTTTGCTTTCCTTATGCGGCGAGGCTCGAATTCCGATCAACAATATTCTGTCCACTTTACACGCAAAATTCCTCGAGACTTGGAAAAGAACGAAGCAGTTGCGGGCATGGGATACTCGAAGGACGTCGGCCTCTCAACTCGTTTCATTTTTGTTCCATCAGCAAATTATCATACGATAGACTATGAATAATAGAGTGGAAGTGATATAAATCTGCAGATTGAAGGGGCAATAGAATACATTAAAATAAGTACAAATTCTATTATGCGTTTTGTAGTTAAGTGCAATGTTAAATAGAATAGGAGGCTGGAGGTCTGCGCATCGCTGGCCCACCTACGAATACACACACGCAATCGGTCTGAATAGCAGCTTTCTGTCCTTTACTGACTTATAGTTACCTAACTTTCTGAACATACATACATACATACATACATACATACATACAATGCCTACATACATACATACACACATACATACATACATACACACATACATACATACATACATACATACATACATACATACATACATACATACATACATACATACATACTATACATACATGCATACTGTACATACATGATCATAAATTTCAAAGGCGGAAGGTGGCCACCGAACAAAAATGATCTCATTATCACATACTTAAAGGAATATTGTAATTAAATAAAAGAGGTAGATTTAGAAAGTGGACAAACTGTATAGCAATAGGGAAATATAAATATAAATATGGAGAATAGTAAACTAACTTAAGATAGACGAAATGTCGAACAGGTTAATGTAATAAAAGTATAAAATTGGAATTTTAACTTATATAGAAAAAGAGTACAGAAAATAGATTAAGAATAAGTAATAAACAGCAATAAATACATTAGGTGAGGGATTATATTGAACATATTAAATTTGTCACAATAGAGTAAAAACAAAACTTGATTGTATTAAGTTAATATAAATAATAATGTAGGATACAAATCTCAAACATAATATCACTACACTTAATAATAATGTAACATGTACATGTACACTATTCAGAAAAATTCTTTGTATGTTTATAATATGATATATTCAATTCTAGTCACAATAGCATAAAATTATATTGAAAATGACATTGACTTTACAAGTAAAAAAAAAATTCTGTCGCATATATAATTATAAGAAAATTGTAATCCTCTAAGCACAAATCAGACATGTAGTATTGCTTATGTAATGGAGCATGTTGTCCAAATAAAGATTAAAAAAAATACATACAACATACATACAGTCGGTCTCGGTAGCGTAGTTGGTATAGCGCTGGCCTTCTGTGCTCGAGGTTGCGGGTTCGATCCCGGCCCAGGTCGATGGGATTGAAGTGTGTTTAAATGCGACAGGCTCATGTCAGTAGATTTATTAGCATTCAAATAACTCCTGCGGGATAAAATTCCGGCACACCGCCGACGCTGATATAACCTCTGCAGTTGCGAGCGTCGTTAAATAAATCATAATTTTAAAAATTTGCATACATACATACATGCCACCGGCGTAGCTCAGTCAGTTAAGGCGCTTGCCTGCCGATCCGGAGTTGCGTTCGAGCGCGGGTTCGATTCCCGTTTGGGCTGATTTCCTGGTTGGGGTTTTTCCGAGGTTTTTCCAACCATAAGACAAATGTCAGGTAATCTATGAGGAATCCTCGGCCTCATCTTGACAAATATCATCTCACTATCAACAATTCCATCGACGCTAAATAACCTCGTGGTTGATACAGCGTCGTTAAATAACCAAGTAGATAGATAGATAAATAAATAAAATACATACACACATACATAACACACAGACATAAGAAACACACAAACGCACGCACGCACGCACACACACATAGTGTTCTGCTCAAGGGCAAGTCTTTCACCGCATACCCAGCAGCCACAAGGGAATTTATTCTGTCCTTTAGGAATCACGTAATCTGAACTTAACACAACATCGAGCCTCCACTTAAGACTTCCTAAAGGCAGGAAATAAATATATGTTTTTGAATTTAATTTAATTTAAAAGGGGGAGGGCTATGACAGCCCTAGCACTGCGACCTGAAAGATCTATTGCGCATCCCCGTCATAATTTCCTATCAGTCCAATAGTTTGATGTTCTTAATGAACTGAATCAAGGTCAGTTGATAGCTCATCAAGCTTTGGAAAGTGCTTTCCAAAGATAAGAGCTCCTTGATGGGCGAGTGCATTGCAGTCGCACAATAGATGAGCTACAGACTAATCTCCCTGTGAACAATGAGCACAAAATGGGTTCATGTTATGTCCCATCCTGTACAGGTTCTTCTTAAGGGCACAGTCTCCTGTTAGGAATCCTACTGCCCAGGGGAGCTGTTTCTTGCTGAATTTTAACAAATCACTTGACCTGCTTTTATTGAAATCTCTTATGAGAGCCTTAGAGTGTCTGCAGCCCTCACTTGAGTTTCAGTACTAAATGTATGTGTTAATATTTTTGTTTAATTTGAAAAAAAAAATCGTCCATTTTATTTAAAAATAAAAACTGCAAACCTTCCTTCTCATAATCTCTAACGATAAAAGTAAAATTCAGAATCGTACGGATATAACTTGGCGAGTAAAATTGTTAACATTTAGTGGATTTTCTTTTCTGAGAAAAGAATTCATTAAGACTAATATCACAGTCTAGTATATACAGTCACGAAGCTTGAGTTGTTAAGGGTACTAGAAACAATAGACTGTGCAGGTACTATTTCGTATTGTCTGTAATGAGGCGATAGTAACGATCCTAGTGGTTAGCAACTATCTATGGATGCATATTTATTACGTATTGAGTTTCGTGACTGTATATACTAGACTGTGCTAATACAGTATTAGCATTTTTTGCTATCCGAGGAATAATCCGTTAAAATTTGCACAGTTATATTACTTTCACTCCGTATACTTTACATGCCTCAGGGCATCAAGACTTTATCTGAAATAACTATTTATCTCTTGTTCCATGGCTTTAATATCTATCAGTAGATTCCAGAGATTGTGAGGACACTTGTATCATTTCAACAAATAGCTCCTACAGCTCAATAGGACATTGAATGAAAATTGTTAGCAATACACAATAACTTTAACAGAATCTTCACTTCTTGTGACAACCAATTGACACCAACTGCATTCATTTGAAATGTTAACGAATCACGTTTTAAGGATGTCACAGCAAAAACGTGACAATATTAAGCTGGAAATTTCGAACTGATACCTGTGAACATATTACGTCGAGACGAGAAAGACTGCTTGTTAGTAACGAAGAAAACTTACAAAGAAATCTGGAAACAATGAGTTTGAAAAAACCATTTTAATTTCTTTAGGCCTATATGTATACAGGGATTAACAAAAAGTTATGTGTTAGAACTCACTTTCTCGTACCGTCAACAGAGGTGACTTTGTCTCATTTTCAGCATATCTTTCTCTTTAAAACATTTTTATTGTGTGAAAAGTATTTTTGTAAATGTCTAGAATATTATTCTCAAACTGTTCAGTGTCTAATGAATAATTTAAACACATTTATATTGAAATGTCCTAAGTCCAAATATATTTTTTTAATGGAACAATCTCACCTCGACCTGGGGTGACTTTGTCTTGAATCTGAAAAACCATCGAATAAACCTTTATAGGAAATAGTGAAAAAATGTTACCCCTTTATTATCATAGAAAAATGAATCTCAATAAACAATGATAATTTCTATGTATGAAAAGTTCATCATTTTCAGTAGGTGAAGGATATAAACTAGGCGAATATTAAAATTCCATGAAAATTTCCGTTTATTTTCCTATTTTTAAAGTAATTTGAGGAGTACAAAAGCAGACACAAAAAACTGGAAAACAATAATGAATTAATTATTTGCAGCAGTAATCACTCAAATCACTAAGGAAATACGGATATAACGACCAAACCGAGCAATCATCGCCATTGTCGTCACTAAATTTTACGGTAGTTACGACAGTTTATATTTCCCCGATGATTACGCAGTAGACTGGAAAGGAAACTATGCGACTGTTAGCAGTACCTTCGGGATTATTAACAGTGACTTGAAACCTGTTGCATATGACGTATCGTAAATATTCAATTAACCTTGGTAATTCAATTGGCAGAATGCTAGCTTACGACGACCACAGAGCCAGGTTAAAATTTCGGTGATGGCGAAGATATATTTATGATCGATAAAACCGAATTTGTGAGGGGTTCTTTTGGACTTGTTCAGTTATTTCCTCGTCATTTCAACAACTCTCTCCACAATTCGTCTTTCATTATTACCTCGTTTCGTATAATGTGGCTTCTCCCGTGCTTGTGTAACGTCAGAACTTCCGTACGCCGCAACAGGTGTTTTTCGTAGATTGTCCTAAGATCGATAGATGTCTATTGTAAAGAATTCTAGATGACTCTTGACTTCTTATGTAGTGAAAGAGGAGGTAATATTTTTTGATATGTAGAAAGCATTTAGTTATAAAGAGAAGCAGTGTGAAACGCCTGAATTTATTATTCCATCTACCAGAATGATGTGTTCAAACTATGTTATTTTTATTGACATTAAATAGTACTAAATATATGTGCGAGGTACTGTAGAGCTTCTTCCTCACTGCATTGCTTTTATATTTACAGAATAAAGTACAAACAAGAAGGTGTGTTGTTAATAGCATAGACTTGTTACACGTCAAGTACAAGTTGTGTATAAAAATTATACAGACATATCGTCCATAAATTTTCAGTTTGACAACGTTCCTTACCATTGTGATGTTCTTTAGTTAAACCGAGTAAAAGTTCTGTCCAGGTTCTTTGAATTGCGTTAACAAGGCTAAGTCGGAAGTTTGCTTTACCGGGTAATATATCCAAGGGTACGAAGATTTACGGCGCAAATTATTTCTATATTTGGCAGTACGTACGTATGTGAGCAATTTTCCTCACTTACGAACCTCATAAAACCAAGACTAAGATCAAGATTGTCAGATGATAATAATAATAATAATAATAATAATAATAATAATAATAATAATAAGCGGGCTATGCAATGTCATGCTACAGGAAAATAACATTTCGCTGGACATAAGAAGGTTGATGTTGGCAAAAAGCGGAAAATGCACTTCTGTATTAGGCGAGAAGTCAAGAATTTAAATTTGTTTGTATAAATGTGATGTTCATATAAGAAGTACATGATTATGTAACAGTTACATAACAATTAATTAGGTAGGCCTCATTATCTAAAATTGCTAAGTTAAAAGAATATAATACCTTTATTATATGTGATAGGCGTATTATTTCATTTTTCCAAACGCATACTGTCCTATGATTTCTTTCACACTTGGATAGGTAAGTTTAAAACAAAAAAAAAAACAGTGTTTATATACTAATTGGATTGTTAGATAATTATACAAAAACTAATTACATATTAGCTATTATCTGAATCTCTGAAAGTTGAGGAGACAAATTGTTTATTATTTATTGTAGCCTAATGTTCTATAATTCATTGTATTTATTAGAGAGGTACATGCTGCAAAACATGTTTTGAATTGTTGTTGTCTTGTATTAATGTAATACGTTATATATTACTTAAAACAGTTTAATTCATCTTGCAGTGATAGGCCAATAGTGTTAATTTTCCTCACCCCTTCTTGTTCATCGATGTTGCCTGCAGAATAGATACATTGCAACCAGTCAACGCTTGAGCGCACGTGGAATCGTCTACATGCTCTTGACCTTGACATCGCTGGCCTAAACGGTTGGGTTCATTATATGTTATAACTGGCTAGCCAAACAACTGAACTTGATATTGATGTTAGTAATTATTACACGGGACAATATGTGTCCTTAAACACTTCAGCCTCAGTAGGATTTGTGCACCCGTGATGGAATGAGTCGCGTGCCGATTAAGCTGCCTAACTAAGCTAGCTCCACCATCCACGAAACAGTGCATTCTTCTCCAACCAACAAGTTAGAATAATATACATCCGGTGATGGTCTGCCGTACTTCATAGATCTGCCTCAGTCATATCCTCATCAGGGATGAGATGTTTGGGTGATTTGCAACCTATTTGCAGATCTAGTGTGTCTTCTACAATCAACCACCACTGGCATCTACCAATGTTTTAACAAATTGAAAGGAACACTCATTATGGCGGAGGACCATTCGGTAACGCACAAACATAAGTGATGCCCTGATTTTCGGAACTGAGATGATAATGAGAGGGGAGCTGCCGAGAGGAAAAATCTGAAGATATTCGAGAAAACTTCTTACAACCTTGGCTTTATCCACCATAAATACAACTCTTCCATTATCCGGATTTGAACTCTGGTCCGCGGTCCTTGTAAGTCAACCTCTGACAACCAGGTAGAACCCACCACCACTACCATCTAGTAATATTTGAACAAATCACGAGGAACAATCATTACGGCGGATCACCCATTCGGCATCGCACAAACGAAAGTGGTGACTCGTTTCGAAAGCGAGACGATAATGAAAGGAAAATTGTGGAGATACTTGGTAAAAGAAGAGGAAAAACCAAAGACTCCGAGAAGAACTCACAACATTTACTTTGTTCACCATGAATAGAACACCCACAACGTCGGGATTTTAAGTAGAGTCCGCGGACCTTGTAAACCATCTCTCTGCCAACTCAGCTACCAATAGCCTAACAACTGAACTTACCTTTCTTGGAAAAGCAACTGCTTTACGTAATAATTTACAGTATATAATAAAATTTATGGTAGGCCTAAGTAAACTTCTATATATCAGATGATTTAAAAGTTCAAGCCAATACATTATGAAATGAGAGATAGACTTTTCAAGCAATGATTTGTTTATTATCGTCTAGAAAATTATTACTTCAGCTGTATAGCAACTTAAATGTATCAAAATAATATCAAGTTAATTATATCACCTATTCATAGCAAACAAACTACCTATATCTTCACTCTATTAATTTTGAAATTGTCCACTTCGAACTGGTGTCAGTGAAAGTTATCTTTCAGCGAAATGTACGATTGTTTATATTACACAAGGATAATTACAATTACTTGAAAAGATGCAAAATGCTGAAAAACAACATTCACACTTCTTGTTGTAAATCATCAGGCCTCTCACCTCCCAGCTTATTGACATAACCTTTGAATCACTCTGTACGTCATTTATGCAGAAAGTAATATGCAACTGTAATAAATGGCACATCAAATTAACGAGCTAGTAGTCCGTACCAATAGCGCGCACTTATTACATCAGCGCGATAACCTATGCGACAAACAAAACAGAAATCTGTTCAGTACTACATTACGTAAAATAACAGACAAACAGACAAGTGATATAATTCTTATGGAAGATATTTCTATACACAAGTGTATTGTTATCAAGATAGGCATCGAGTTCTTTCAAACATTGGGAATGTAGGATTCTGCTCAAAAATGTGAGAAAACATTAATTGCTGCTTCTCAAAAACTTCCTTAACCTCTGTTCCGCTTTCAAAGTGAGAGTCCAAGTTTCACAACCATACAAAACAACCGGTAATATAACTGTTTTATAAATTCTAACTTTCCGCTTTTTGAGAGCAGACTACATCACAAAAGTTTCTCAATACAATAATAGACATTTTCCATATTGATTCTGCGTTTAATTTTCTCTCGAGTGTCATATTTGTTACTCTTACTCCAAGGCATTTGAATTTTTCCATCTTCTCAAAGGTTAAATTTCCAATTTTTATATCCATTTCATACTATGTTCTGGTCACGAGACATAATCATATACTTCGTTTTTTTTCGGGATTTACGTCGAAGCCTTATAACACTAACACACAAATTAAGCCTGTGGTAGTAACACCATGTAACATAGCATGCAGTAAACTGGCAAGACAGTAGCCCTCCGCATAGCATTAATATAATGAAGTTAGATACATTTTATTTGAAATCAAAAGTGTATTCCGTGTATAAAAAATAACGCTTATCTTATTATTTGCGTACATATTAAATTATGAAGAAAACTGGTGTTAATTGGAAGGACAGGAGGCAATTCAGTAGCCTTTACACGAAAGGAGTCAGCCAGGATAGAAGAGGGAAATTGAATAGGGAGCGAAGTATGACAAGGATACTTTTTATCACATACACTGTTCAACATCTACTTGGAGGACTTAGTCAAGAACTGTTTTCAGAATATGGGAGAGGTGATAGTAGGAGGAAGAAGAGAAAAGTGTATAAGATTTGCTGACAATATGTCGTTGTTAGCAGAAGAAGAGATGATGCTAAGGGATATGCTACTCGAGTTAAATGACAGCTGTGAGCATTATGTGACGAAGATAAGTGAAAACAAGATCAAGACCATGGTTATCGGAAGAAAAGTAAAGAAGATAAATGTGCGAATTCGAATTTTGGCAGTAGAACAAGTGGACAGCTTCAAATGCTTGAGGTGTACAATAAGCAGTAACATGAGCTGCTGCCAGGAAGTCAAAAAGAGGATAACAATGGTAAATGAAGCTTTTAATAGACAAACGAGCATCTTCTTGGGACCTCTGCAAATGGAACTAAGGAACAGACTAGTGAAGTGTTTTGTATGGAGTGTGGTATTGTATGAGGCAGGAACGTGGACATTACGACGAAGTGAAGGGAAACTATTAGAAACATTTGAAATGTGGATATGGAAGAGAATGTGAAATGGACACACAGAATAAGAAATGAAGCTGTATTAAAATGAATGGATGAAGAAAGAATGATGTTGAAACTCATCAGGAAGAGAAAAAGAAATTGGCTGGGTCACTGGCTGAGAATAAACTGCCTACTGAAAGATACACTGGAAGGAATGGTGAACGGGAGAAAAGTTCGATACAGAAGAAGATATTAGATGGTATATTAATATACATGGATCCTATGCGGAGACTAAGAGGAAGGCAGAAAATAGGAAATATTGAAGAATGCTGGTTTGCAGCGAAATTCCTGCCTTTGGGCAGAAAATTATGAATGAATATTAACTTATTTCATTTATGTATGTTCTTCAATAATTCTTTAAGAAAATAAAAAAATAACAGAATATTTTTTCAAAATATGACAACTGAATTGTTACGTAATATGTAAATTATGTTCCCTCTTCTCTACACCGGTTATTAGAATACTATTTTGACTATGTCTTTCTTTTATTGCTAATCTCTAGGCTACTAATATTTTCACGGATAAAATCTTTTCCCACAAATCCGATCAGATTCTTAGTAGTTCTATTGTGAATAGAACTTCAATATGGTGAAATATTGTTGGCAGACAGATCTGTGCCTATATCATTCGCCATTTGGTTCAGTTTATAAACTTTCTCGATGTTAATTTTTACACCATTTTCCCTACAACTTCCCTTAAGATCTTATTGCGTGCTTTGAATTCCAATAATAGGTAAACATAAGGTTTGAAACTCGCAATGCTTTGTGGTATATGATACTGTCAACCACCTATCTTGACAGGAAGTCTCATGAACTAAAATCAACATAGGTTTCTTGAACTGGATTTGAAACTATGACCCCATGATTTTATCGTTCACTTAAAGCTTTAAGTATTAACTTTAGTATGTATAATGACAGATTAGGAATAGGATTGATGTAGGGAAGTACTGTTTTTTTAAACAGGAACCGTTAACCGCAACGGATTTTTAGGGCTGCCCCCTTATAATCAAAGGTGAAGAAATAACTTAGTACAGCCTTGGTTTTTCTGAACTGATGCATGCGACGTGCGAGGTGCGAGGCCCGCCTCGCACAAATTCGGACTACACGAGTGATAGTGAGTGGTTTCTATGGCTGCGAGGTGCGCAGAACGAGATTTAGTTCGGTAGAAAGAAATATTACTATTTAATCTCTATTATTGTATTATCTATTATGATTATTATTAGTAGTAGTATTATTATCATTGTCTCTAACTATAGGAAACTATTAGAAACTTGGGAATTATTAAAAACTAGGGGAAGGCCAGCTAGGTTATGTGTACTATATACAACCTATATGGGTCAAATAGCTTGAGTAGATATATCATCACGAATTTAAAAGCCAACTTAGTATGTATTGTAGGGCTGATCATGAATTTAATATGAAAACTGGACAACAGACAACAGATAACGGTAAATTTTCGTTACTTAATAGAACTAACTATAACAACAAATCGAAATGAACTGTCTGAAGTGACATTTTACGGCTATCACTCCCTACGGAAATTTTTGAAAGTAATTCAAAGTATCACGTAAATTAGCTGATTAAGTTGATATGTAGCCAAATAAGTTTGTACGTAATCATCCTGATATATAAATAGGATGTATAATTAAGTTGATGTGTAATTAATTAAGATAATATGTAATTAATTAAGTTGATATGTAATTAATTAAGCTAATTTGTAATTATTTAAGTTGGTGCATAAGTCATTAAGTTAACGTGTAAATGATTAAGTTAATATATATAATTATTAAATTCACGTGTAATTAATTAAGTTGAATTTATTTAATTAGATTCAGAAATCAAGTTTATTTTAATTAGTTTTTCTAAACAATTTATTGATCGATCAGCGCATTTTAGCGCTATACAGATCATTTCTAAAAAATATAAATACAATATATGTCACTGAATTGAGGGCAGCCTAGATTGGGCTCCTCAATGAACAAAAATAATAGTTAATAAATAATTATTTACATATGTTAGTGTGATGATAAATTTTCATTATAATATTAGGTCCATTGGAAGTCGGCTCTTGATTCTGGTGGGAAATGTGGACTTCCTTCCGAGAGAGTAATGGATGGCGCCTGGAACATTTTCTAGGTTGTTATAGAACTTCTTAGCTTGTGAACGAATACACTGTTTGATTGTGTCAATACCAGTTTCTCTGTGTAGTTGGCTGTTACGGACAAACCTAGGATAATTGAGTGAAATTCGTAGGACTTTATTTTGAATACCTTGAAATGCCTTTTTTAACTTATATCATTGTTATTATTGTTATGTCTGTATTATTTTCGTTGTGTTATTGTTGTTACTGTTGTAAAATCCATCTAAATATATTTTGTGACATAATGTGATACAGCCACCTGGCATATACCAATTCGCAGTTAATAATAAATACATACAATGAACCTAATTTTTACAGATACAAAGTTCTGAAACAGCTCTTCATAGTTACGCGATACCTACAAGACCTTAAAGGAGACATACTGAAGGAAGAAGTACGATAAAAACGCTATCTCTGGAATGTGATATGTGAAACTTCAAAACTGAACATCTGTTGACAATATATTTGCTCCACATGAATATCCGAACCGACATTGCCATGTTGCAAACATTATTCATTGCGTTCCGGTTGTTAAACAAGATTTAACGAAAGTAATGTGACCCATCCTGTGAAATTTCCATAAAATAGATATGTAAGGATATACAGGGTGTTTCATTATTATAGGTACAAACTTCAGGAGTGATTAGAGGACAATAAAACAAGACAAAAGTCCTAATAAATATAGGTCTTTGAACCAAACGTTTTCGAGATATGTCATAGGTGTGGTCACCAAATGGAAACACCTGGTGTATTTACAACCACATTTCTCACCTGGCAGATTTATTGATCGTGCGTACAACCATTTATCCAACATTAGTTAATTGGCTTTTTGGGAATGTGCCTCTTTGGGAAAGGTAGGTGCTATGGTACGTGAATGACACAGCTCAGGCTCTCTTTCATTTGAATGTTCGAGAATTCTTAATGCATAAACTTCCACAGCAGGTGCATCCAACGCAAATTCATGTAGTTATGTTCGTATAGATTTCTGCCCAGTAACCAACTAGAAGAACAGTTACGAGTTAAATTGATTTCTTCAAATGTGACAGTTCATACTCCAAAGTCAAGATTTTGATACACTCTTTTCACTCACTATTATTGAAGATATATCATAGACTGCAAATATAAAGTGGGCCAGTCAAACAGAAAGATTTGATGGGAGTATACTGTTCATATGAAGAGGGTGAAAATTAATACAACCGTCTCTTCTCTACCTACTTTACAATTTATGACTCCTTAGGCAGTGACGTCACTATCTCCGCGTTCCTTAGTAGCCGAGTTGTTTGTCTCTACCATGTTTTGTTAAACGGTGATCATCGTTACTGCAAACTGCAATTAATTGATTTGAATGGAGCGTTGGACCGGGGAACAGCGCGGCTACGCACTTAAAGGGTATTATCTTCATAACGAGAGTTTGGTGCAAACTCGACGAGCTTTTCATCTGTATTTCAAATACCGCGCAACCAGCCTGTACCGTCGGATAAAGCTATTCGAACTTGGGTGAGTAACTCGGAGGCAACTGGATCAACGACAAAAAAGGGGGCAACAAGTCACACCGAAAGAATTTCGATAGATGCTGTGAATGCTTTGTTCCCGGGCCGCGTCATTTCTCGGAAAGGGGATATAACTTGGCCGCCTAGGTCCCCTGATTTAACGGTATGTGATTTCTTCCTATGGGGACACCTCAAAACGAAGGTGTTTGGGGACAATCCACCCAGAACAATTCCAGCCCTAAAACAACGCATACGAAAAGAGGTCGCTCCGATACCTGTCAATATGCTGAGAAGGGTTATGCAACAGTTCGGGGCCAGACTCGAAGAATGTGTGCGTTTCAATGGAGGTCACTTGGCTGACGTAATTTTTAAGAAATATCTTTTTTTCTTGTTGCATAGATAATGGTTATTCATGTACTTGTCATTTCTGCTCATTAAACTGATATGATAGTAACTTTTTATTCTTTTTCTGCGCCTTGAAATCTTTCCGTTTGACTGGCCCACCTGGTATTTTATGAACAGTATTAGCTTCCATGTTTCAATGAAAGCTATTAGAAAACACGAATATTTTATACAGCAATTTCTAAATATCTTTTTCCTCTTACAAATATATTAAAAGTGCCTACTGGTATTGCAATAAATAGGATCCATTTACATTATATATTTAGAATGCTGGAAAATAAATTGCAGATCTGATGTTTCAACGCCAACGTCATCTAACCCCGAGAAATGGTGAAGGTAAAATTATTTTATGTCACATTGCAGTCTTTCAACAAACTGATAAATGCAGAGAAAAGAGATATGGGAATTCTTAAATTTGCAATAATTCATATTGCTATGAACGCCAAAGTATTAACTCTGCTATTTTCGTAGATATTCAGATTTAAGATTTAAAGACGCATAATGCGTTTCACCACTATCAACAATGTCCACACTATGTAAGGAGTCTTGTCCTCTTTCACAACCCTCCAGAAATAAATTTAAATATTATTCTTGCGTTGAATTTACCCCTACACAATAGGCTTCTCGCATTGAAATTTCGAAGAGAAACTTCGTATTTGCCTCCCCCATATTATTTGTACATGCTTCGTAGAACAGGAACAGGAGATAACACTGCTATCTTTAATGAAAGAAAACTTAAGAAAACTTTAAGTACATTTAATTAATTAACAGAATTTCTGAAGCAGTATGCCGTTTAAGGAAAAATGTTTCAGAGAGGGGCCAAACAAACTTTTTTTGATAATTTAAGCATTGTAAAATAAGGAGGAAGAAGCCAGAAAACAGAAAAGCTCAAGAAAAAGGCATGAGTAAAACAGTTAGGGTAACATTAGGACACGCTAGAATAAACAGTGTCTGAATCTTTCTTTATATTTTTCTCGATTACACATTCTTCATTTTCAAAGTATAGCTGAGGAGGCGAGACCTGGCGTGTGAACTGTGCGACAGGCGAATAAATGAGCTATCAGAATGAGAGTTTCTTTCATGATAGTCGTTAATAATACACAGATCTACAAACACGGAAGTTGATTTTATGAAACAAGTTGAAACGTCCTATGTGACAAGACATAACATATTTTTTTTGGACGAAGAAAAAATTAATTAAAAACCAATGGAGCTACATAAGAATATGAAGTAATTCGGTAGAAAATTTGCTGAACATGGTGAACATCGAAATGCTCGTACTGTGAAGTCCTGTCAATTTAGACTATGCACATATCTTTCCATGATATGTATACTCCAGCATAAATAAAATGTAAAAAGTTAAAAGTACTCCTTCAAATGGTATGAAGTCACTTGGGGGACATGCAGCTAGTATCCCATGCTTTCTTGATCTCGGCACTAGAATGAGGTGTGTGTGTCTATACAGGGTGTTAAAAAGTATCCAATATTTTAGGAGGTGCTAGTATGCATCGAAACAAGAAAATAATGACTAATAAACATGGGTCCTACAACACATATTTTCTGAGATATGAACACTTGTTCGTAGGAGGTGCTCAATGTGACGTGCATTCTTAGCAATGCATTCCTCTGCTCTTAGGCGTAAGGAATGACGCACTCTTTGAAATTTGTTTTAATACGTTAATAAGAGTCCTGATACGATCCCCAGTTAATCTCTGTGGTAGCACGTGTGGCCCTATTAATCTATCACCAAAGAACGCCTCCCCATAAGTTGATTGAGAATCGGTACTGATGCCTCGCTTCTTCAACTGCATGGGGATTTTTATCAGCTTACACATGCTGATTATCAAAATTCACAACATCAGCTCTGCTGAACCTCTCTCATACCCGCAGCCAGACTTTTGTTTTCATTATTCTTTGCGACGTATCACTATTCCATGCCAGGGGTGTCAACTACGGTATGATTATCTGATAGTCTGCTGTATTGTAGGACAGAGAAATGCATTGCCATGAATGGACGTCACATTGAGCACCTCCTATGAACAAGTGTTCAGATCTCAGAAAGTATGTGTTGTGGGACCCATGTTTATTGGACATTATCTTCTTGTTTTGATGCATACTATCACCTCCTAAAATATTGGATACTTTTTTAACAACCTGTATACACAGGGTGATTCAGACCATCCGTAAGTCATTTATTTCGGAAACTAATGCATTAAAACTTTCGACACAAAACTGTTTATAATTAAAGCACATATGAACTTTCACTTGAGCTTGATTCCCTCAATCAGCTCTATCAGGAAGTAGAGTCAGTGGCGTATCACTTTAAAATTCAAATGAGAGTCGGGGACAAATATGGTACCATTTGATAGAGCTCTTCAAAACAAACAACTTTCATATGAAAAGTCTCTATTAATTCCTACTCTTTCAATGACAAAACGTACAAAAAGGCAATGGGTGATTCGGACCATCCGTACGTCATTTATTTGAGAAATTAGTGCATTAAAATTTTCTAGACAAAAATGTTTATAACCAAGGGACATGTGAACTTTCAATTGAGCTTGATTTCATCCAGTTTTTCGGTAACATGTCAACAATAATTATTTTGTTTACATTTTCGTCTTGTAACATTTCTCAATATTGATGGCATTGTTTTTTTGTACGTTTTCTCATTGAAAGAGTAGGAATTAATAAAACCGTTTCCTATGAAAGTTGTTCGTTTTGTAGAGCTCTATCAAATGGTACCCTATTTGATCCGATTCCCATTTGATATTTGGAAGTGATACTTCCTATTAGGGCTGATTGATGAAATCAAGCTCAAGTGAAAGTTCACATGTGGTTAAGTTATAAATATTTTTTCTCCAAAATTTTAATGCACTAGTTTCCGAAAGAAATGACTTACGCGAGGTCCTAATCACCCATTGCATTTTCGTATGTTTTCTCATTGAAAGAGTAGGAATTAATAAAAACGTTTCCTATGAAAGTTGTTTTTGTTTTGAAGAGCTCTATCAAATGGTACAATATTTGATCCGATTCCCATTTGAAATTTGTGTACTTTCTATTAGGGCTGATTGATGAAATCAAGCTCAAGTGAAAGTTCACATGTGGTTAAGTTATAAATATTTTTTCTCCAAAATTTTAATGCACTAGTTTCCGAAAGTAACGACTTACGCGAGGTCCTAATCACCCATTGCATTTTCGTATGTTTTCTCATTGAAAGAGTAGGAATTAATAAAAACGTTTCCTATGAAAGTTGTTTTTCTTTTGAAGGGCTCTATCAAATGGTACCCTATTTGACCCGACCCCCATTTGAAATTTTAAAGTAATATGCCACCGATCCTACTACTTTTCTTGTTAGGGCTGATTGATGATATCAAGCTCAAGTGAAAGTTCACATGTTGTTTAGTTATAAATATTTTTGTCTCGAAAGTTTTAATGCACTAGTTTCCGAAAGAAATGACTGTTACGGGTGGTCTGAATCACTCTGTATACAAGGTTATACAGGGACATCATTTTATTTTTACTAACATTTTTAATATTAACCTGGCTATACCTTCAGAGAACCGGAAAAACAGTTTGCTACCCCTTCCACGACTGTAGTTCGATGATACTGGCGTAAAAACACAAACAAATCACTCTACTAGGTATGGGAGGGAAGAAAAATAGTTCATCCATTTACGTAAACTAGGAAATATCGCGATTTTGAGTTCGATAATTTTCATTAGATTTTTGTTTAATCAAAATACAGTACAGTATTAACAATAAGTACTATCTACAGCACTTAGCGTACAATATAGAGAATGAAGTTAAATTGAAAAATAATAATAATATGGATATTTAAACACCTTTTTTAAAATGGTGGCCGTTCATTTCGATACAGGCTTCAGTTCTAATGTGCATAATATCGTACTATAGACTATTGCACCAAATTCCAATTACCAGTTTCGTCCTCCGTACTAGTAACTCATGTTGAAATAATTCTGTACCTACTCTGTAAAAGAGTACCTTACGTACTGTAAATTCAATCTTCACTTCTGCCCGATCCGAAAAGACAAAATTACTCAGACATACTATCTACTGTCCGGCCAAGTGGTTATGTCGTAGGGTCGTAGAAAGGGAGGAAATCACGTGATAGTTAATTACTTAACGAGGCCCTTTTATTTAAGTTATTTTAAGCAGTTGTATAATATTACGTAGACGTCCAATTCCTAACAGAAATTAATGTTCTCAACTGGCAAATAAAAGCTGGTGGGGGAAACCGGGATACGACGTAGGCAAATGGATGACAATACCTGTGCGAAAATGATTCAATATTGAAAGCTCTTTCGTCACTGGTAAACGCGAACATATTTTTGGAACGTACTGTTTACTATGACCGTAAGGCTACTATGACTGTATATGCGGCCTTGGTTCTGTGTGGAGGACGGTTGAGCTTCATTAGTAGAAGGGGTGGGAGTAAAGTACAACCAAAAACTCAGTTACAATAAAAACTGAAGTAAAAATAAAATGATTTCCCTGTATATTTTGAGAGAGAGAGAGAGAGTACATCTCATCTCACTACATCTCGCCAAAATGTAAAAAAAAAAATGTAAAAAAAAATTGTACAAAATTGTAAAAATTGTAGAAAATTACTAAATTGTAAAACTATAAAAATTTGTAAAAATTGTAATTGTAATATTGCAAAATGTTGACATGTTCCACATCTTAAAGCTTCATTGCTCATGTAAGATCTATGGAATAAAATAAATGAATGAATGAATGAATGAATGAATGAATGAATGAATGAATGAATGAATGACAGAATTCCCAAACCAAGCCCAAGTACAGGAAGGTGTCAGCTGTTGGTAAGTTTCGTTGTATTACAGACGCTTAAATATACTCTGATAAGAGTGGAAACGAATCGCACTTTTTGGGCGAGAGCACCCGTACTTGTGGACGCGCAGTGCAGCACTGACGAGGACGGTGGTCAAATTCAACGTGCAATTGCCATCCTCACCGCGAGTACGGCGCATGCATTCCGATAAAAAATCAATACTTGATGCAACGGAGAGTGAGAGGGGAGATTGTCGGCTATATCCTAGATATTGGGGCTTTACATTCTACATTCCGGCATTCGTAGAAGTTATTCTTGGGTGAAGCAACATGATACCACGCGGTGTCTCTCACGCTACATTTTATTTCTGGCATTGTGGCGCGTTCGTTAAATACCTGTTGGGTACCGCCACCGCAGATCCGATAAGCCAAACAAATTCTTCCAAGTAAACACGTCGTCAATCTACTGCAGAAGTTGTGAATTCATATCTCTTATTGGATTTATGTCTGGATGCTGTCGCATCTCGCATTAAGAAGCAAATAATATATAAATCATCCATTCTTATAGACTGGATATATCTTAAAAATATGTATTTTATTTGTCGTCGAAGAGTTATTGAACCTTTCCAATGGTCAGTGTGGTATAGGCTATATTTTCGGTGAAAAATGCTATCCATATATACAACGTGATTGAAAAAGATGGTGCAAAAGTAAAGACCTCTAACGAGAGTGATAAACGGTCAAGTATTGAAAATAGTGAAAGCGACACGTCTCAAGTTATTTAGTGTTTATTTACTAGTTCATGTCATCACCACCAGAGACGTAGTGCTACACGAGATAGTGATATCGGCGCAAGCAAGAGTTTTGCGTCATATAATTCGCACGAACGAGGGGCTCTTGTAACAGGACAGTGAACGTTTAGGATTGAATTTGATAATAATGCACCACATAAAAACTGTATTGCGCGCTCGGTGACGTAGTTCGAAACTAGTGGCTGTTTATGTCCTAGGAAATGTCTGGTCCGTCCACAGTCTTCAGGAGATACAGTAAACAGGATACGAGCCGCTTACGAACGTAGTATTAGCAAATCAACAAGGCGGGCTAGTAGGGAACTACATGTGCCATAGTTCATGGTGTAGCTTATCCTATGAAAGCGTAGTAATACCCTTACAGAACGATGGATCTGCCATGCAGGATACGATTTAATGTCACTCTGGCCCCCGCCATCGCCAGACTTAACTCGAGACTTCTTTCTGTGGGAGTATACCAAAGACTTAGTGTCTTGTCACCCTATGCCACAGAACGTGAAATACCTGAGACGACGCATCATAAAAGCATTAGAGTCAGTATTAGAGGACATGCTGGCATGAACCTGGACAGAACTCAAATACTTTTTCGACATCTGTCGTGTCACCACCGGGGCTCAAATAGAGCTTTCGTAGTGCACAGGTAAAACTTGGAAGTCTTTTCATGTTAATAGTTGTGTTAAGTTCGATTAGTTTTGAATGAATCAAGTTTACTTTTGCACCATCCTTTTTTAATTACCTTGTATTCGTCTTATTTCTGTTATTCTGTTACAGATTATTGTTATGATTATTATGATGATGATGATGATTATTATTATTATTATTATTATTATTATTATTATTATTATTAAACGAGGACGGTGAAGTAATGTTTTCCATTCCCGGAGTTCAGTCGCAAAGGTAAGCTAGCTTGAGTGGGATTTTTCGTGGTTTCTTAAATCCATACAGGTGAATGCTGGAATAATACCAATTTAAAGTGCCACGATCCGACTCCTTTCCAATCTTAATTAAACCTGCACTGTCGGATCATCCGTGGTTCAAATGCTAGAGCGCTGGTCTTTCATTCAGGCGTCTCGGATTCGATCCCTAGCCTGGTCGTGATGGAGTATGTAATGGACAAAACAGGTGTTTTCTCGAGGTATTCCCATTTCCCTCTATCATTCCATCGCACTTTCAACTTCACCTACAGTTCCCCTCTTTCATAATCATCACCTTCGTTTCTTTCTCCCATTTTCGGGCTTGCGTCCGATGCAGTGTCGACAGCTGGCCGCCACCGAAAATGTACCCGTGGTAAGTGCTCATAAGTTACTGGCGGGCTCTCCCCTGGGCCCGTGGTTGAGGGATCGCGGTGGTCCCTACTTGGAAAGGTAAAGGGATTCTTCAGGCTGTAAGGGAATTCGGGGGCGGTCCGCAGAGGAATCTGTAGAGCGGGAGATTTTTGGGGCATACATGTCATTCCATCCCAGGTAAGAAAGTAGGTCCATCCAAGCGGCCTACGTGTGAAGTTAGCCCCAACCAATGTCCCTTCCCTTAAGTGGAACAATTAGGCCTATATTTAAAAAATTCATATGCGTATTAAGAAATAAAGTTTTTATGATTATGGAATAGTAAATTCCTCGTTCTCAGAATAATGATCACACAAAAATGGGTTGCAATTAATTGTTGTATTCAAATTATTACATCAGGGTACTTTGTCGTACAATTACAGTTCCTCGAATACTGCTCCTTCATCCTCCACACACTTCTGAGAACGCATATCAGACTGGAAAATTCGTAAGTTAATGCCAGTGCTTACTTGCACCATCTGACATCCATTCTGTTCATCTTCCCTTAGGCAACCTGCATTATTCAAACATATTTCAGACATGTTCTTCAAGTCACCCACAGATGAAAATCCAGTAGAAGTACGGCGACCTTGATGGCCATGACTGCCACCGCGTCTAACCCATCAGTAAGGGTGCTGGCCATCTATGAGTTGATGGCAGAAGTGCTTTGAGGCTTCATCGTTTGTGAACTACAATTGTCTAACTGTCTCCTTACATTTGGCGATAAATTCACGAAAAAATTTTGGAAGTGTGTTCTTAAAAACGATCAGCTTTTAAGTTCATTATAGGCAATTTGGAAGAAAGTGTAAGGCAAACACGCTGTCGGCAATAATTCGCGCCCAAACGTTCATACAACTTTTGTACTGAAATTTATATTTGCAAATAGCATCAGGAATGTTTCCCCATTTGTAGTCATTTCGGAACTTTAACAGATTATTTCTTGTAAGCCATGATTCTGTAAACAGCGCAGCGCTTACGTGAAAGATGAGGCGTCCACTGCAAAACACTTTCAGTACCGAAACGCTACGGACAAATCACATGTAAGAAAGTGTCTCATCTTATAACTGAGTTAAAAAAGAAACGAAGCTATTCACAGATCATTGTTGTCATTAGCAATAATGTAGCATTTTCAAACACAGGTTGATAGGGACTTGCTTCTTGCAATTTCTCCAGAAACACGTGTTTTGAGCTATTACGGATCACTCTTTTGATACCTATTTGAATAAACGTACATCGCGATGACAAAATTGTCAAACACTGAAAGGCTTCAGAAGCATTCCTTCTCAAAAAATACACACATTTTCATTTATAAATATATTTTGCTCTTGAAATATCAAGCACTCGATTACTGGTCAACGAGAGTGGCATTGGAATGAGCACAATGAACCCAATCCATGGAGATGAAAGTCGCTTTATTACAACTTTTACGTTGCAGATTAAATATGTAACACATATACTGCAGCTGAATTTGCATATGTCTTCAGGTGCAAGTATCAGGAAAAAGAGCTTTATTTCTAATCGTCTACGGCACTCAAGTGATAGCAACATTAACAATGGCCTCAATGAGCAGTTCTTTCTCCTCACATTTTCGTCCGAAGTAGTTCATACAGATATATAAAAAAATGTAGCACATAACGTTTCAAAGGTTCAAACTAACTACAGCTTCAGCTGGAAGGGTGAGTAAAAGAATTATGTTTTAATAGTCTGTGGCAGTGAAGTTGATTTAATATTTACAACGGCTTCAATGAGTGATTCTTTGTCCTCACCCTTTTCCCTGAAGACGTAGGTAGATTAAGTATGTAATACATAACGTTTCAAAGGTTGAATCTGCCTACATATTCAGGTCAAAGGGCGAGAACGAAAATTTTTATTTGCAATCTCGTCTGTCACTGAAGTGATTTAATATTTACAACGGCCTCGATGAGTGATTCCTTCTCCTCACGCTTTCACCAGACGTGGATGCAAACTTCAAACTGCCATGTCGTCCGCTATGCTTTAATCGGATATCATGTTAACCGTTAAATCAAGGGTTCGTGAGTTTAAGCCCAAATAAAAGCAGTGGATTTCAAAGGGCAATATACTCCTCGACAGGGCTTCCAGAGGGTTGGCAGCAGAACTGATATACCCGTGTTTGGGCATGTATAAGAACTCTTTTCTTTATAAAAGCTCCAGGCGAAATGTGTTGGCCATTTCCTGCCACGTTAGGGGGTTAGGTACAGCTTACCAGTAATACAATTTTTGGAAATATTAAACATTTTTTCCTCCATTCCTGTATCTTCTACAATAATGAAAATTGGTGTTGTGTAAAGCACTGTCGTTCTGCTATATGAAAAAAATATTTTCACACTTAAAAAAAAAAGTTTATATTTTTTTTTTTCAAAATTCAAAACGGTGGCAGTTCACTGTGCAGTGATGAAGCGTTTCCCTCATAACTCATAAACTTGTTAACTTTTTCATGATCTCTCCCATTTATTTTATTGCTGAAACTGAAGTTTACAATATCATGCTCCTTTAACTACATTCTTTAATAAGTAATATATATTCGTTTATTTTGTGTTAGAAGAAAATACTAATATTTGGCCATTTTTTAAATGAATTTATTTTCATCAGACAATCTATCAAAGGTAGAGAAGTGATTTTGCATCATATTGTAGATATGACATGCATAAATACACACAAAAGAATTCATCACAAAATGTTGGATATTTTTTTAGTTATGAGGGAAACGCTTCATCAGTGCACAGTGAACTGCCACCATTTTGAATTTTGAAAAAAAAAAACTTATATATATATAATTTTAAGTCGTAAAAACATATTTATCATATAGCAGAAGCACAGTGTTTTACACATACTACATTTCATTATTGTAGAAGATACAGTAATGAAGGAAAAAATGTTAAATATTTCCAAAATTTTACTGCTGTAAGCTGTACCTAACCCCTTAAATTTACAACGGAACGAATTCTGACATTGAAAATGTCATTAAATTAAATACTACTACTACAACTAATCGAAATACTGTGTGTTCAACATTTTGCCGACAGTAGAAAATATCGACTACAAAATTTTTGTTTCCATACATCTGACCCCTGGATAGAGTAAAATATTACGAGTAAGCGATGTATGAAATGGAAGGAGTAAGGAACTGGCCACCCTATCACATTATCTCCTAGCTTAGATCACTCATGAACGATGCCTTTTTGGTGTCATTTATAAGCTTCAAACCTGTCTTCGAATAGTTAACAACACACAAACATACTTGTGTGGTCAAAACGAAGGTATACCTACTGTACTGATAATGTTTTTGGTTTACAGATTTAGTAACTACCATGTATATCCACCGCTGTGGAATAGCGGTTAGCATATATGACCGTGAAACGAACGGGCTCGGGTTCAATTCATCGTTGGGACAAGCTACGTGGTTGAGTTATTTCTGAGGTTTTCCTTCAACCAATTGAAGCAGAATTGTTGGGTAAATTTCGATGTTGGACCTCGGACTCACTTCGCATCATTAATTCAAATATTATTTCCGTCATTATCGTAGCTCGAGTTAAGTTCACGGTGTAGCATGCTGTATACATACAAGTGCGCGGGCGTTCGGTGACATAAGAGGAATTGTAAGCACAATAACCCTTAGGATGCAGTACAACCCTTCGGGCTCCTCCTTCGAAAAAAAACTATGCCTTCGGTCTCATACTCCGTCAAAATGTATTGTACATATATACACTATCTACCAAAAAATAATTGGGCACTGGTTTTGCCACTTTAGAACCTCGTGGTACCAACCCTTGTTGCTATAACAGCAGCCACCCTGTCAGACATGCTCTCCACTAGTTTGTGTAGGATATCCACTGGAATGCGTCGCCATTCCTCTTGTGAAATGGCACTCAGTTGGATAATGGAAGTTGTCTCCATGTTTCGGCGGCTACTATGCAGTGGTATACAGACAATAATGTTCACCGGTTGGACTGGCCTGCACAGAGTCCTGATCTCAATGCCATTGAGCACCTTTGGGACGAATTGGACTAGCGATTGAAGTCTCGGGAGATGCGGTCAACTTCCATTGTCCAACTGAGTGCCAGGTTGCAAAAAGAATAGCGACGCATTCCAGTGGATATCCTACACAAACTAGTGGAAAGCATGCCTGACAGGGTGGCTGCTGATATAGGAACAAGAGGTGGTACCACGAGGTTCTAAAGGGGCAAAAACAGTGCCAAATTACTTTTTGGTAGATTGTGTGTGTATAGCAATATGAGATGAAGATAAATGCAAACAAGACGAAGACAATGGCTGCCGCAAGAAAAATACAGGAGGTAAACATGCGAATTCTAAATGAGGCAGTAGAGCAAGTAAACAGCTTCAAATACTTGGGATGTTGGGATGTACTATAAGTGCTGTAGTAACACGAGCTGCAAAAAGGAAGTCAAATGAAGAATAGCAATGACAAAGGAAGTTTTTAATAGAAAAAGGACCATCTTCTGCGGATCTCTGGAAAAAGAACTAAGGAAGAGACAAGTGAAGTGCTTTGTGTGGAGTGTGGCATTGTATGGGGGCAGAAACATTGACATTACGATTAAATGAAGACAAGCGAATAGATGCATTTGAAATGTGGATATGGAGAAGAACGGAGCGTGTGACAAACAGAATAAGAAATGAAGTTATGTTGGAAAGAGTGGGTGAAGAAAGAACGATGCTGAAACTGATCAGAAAGAGAAAAAGGAAGTGGTTGGTCACTTGCTGAGAAGACTCTGCCTACGGAAGGATGCACTGGAAGGAATGGTGAACGGCAGAAAAGTTCGGGGCAGAAGAAGATATGAAGGGTTCAGAGCCATAGTGGCCAAGCGCCATTTAATAAAACTGTAGAAAACAAGGGTTAAAATGAAGTTATTACCATAATTCAATAGAAACATATAGCAAGTAATATAAAGTATACACATTAAAACTAAACAATATGTCAATCTTCATTAAACTATGGTATTCACTTAATTTTAACCCTTGCTTTCTCCGTTTTTAATAAATGGCGCTTGGCCCACTATGGCTCTGAACCCTTCATATCAGATGACAGACAACATTAAGATATGTGGATCATATGCGGAGACTAAGAGGAAGGCAGAAAATATGAAATATTGAAGAATGCTGGTTTGCAGTGAAAGACCTGCCCATGGGCAGAACACTTATGTAGCATATATGTATGTATATTTTTTTAAACTTTCAGTTTTCAAACCCACATATTTTACCTTATCACAAAAATCACTGTGAATTTTGCTCACAAATTTATCCCAGGTATCTATGGACACTTCTCCCTTAAAGGCTATTTGGATTTCAACTGATGACTTACACAAACAAAATCATTGATCCAGTGAGATGCTCATGGCTGCTGGCCATTGGCAGTAACCTAAATGTGGGACTGGAGTGTTGACAAGAATCCCTCCTCCTACAGATAACATGGCAATGACCTCAGCACGACGGGTTCTTCAAGCCACAGGTCAGCCCAAAGTGTGGAGCTTTTCTGACACATGAGATAGGGGTTCAGCCACAGTAAATAAACTTTTGTAAGGCCAACGCCGGAGACCTGTCTGTCAATAGAAGTAATCCCATACGCTGCAGAATTTATTTACTTTGGTTTCTGTTAGATTTATAATAATAATAATAATAATAATAATAATAATAATAATAATAATAATAATAATAATAATAATCAGATTGTGGTAGTACTAGTTCTTTTAGATTGCATTCAACACACTTTCTGTGCCTTTTGGTATTGCAGTGTCTTTCAGTGCACTGTTTTTGTCACTTTTACGTTTACTTTACACTTTTATATGTAATGTTGTCTATATTGCAACCTCATTCCAGTTTATAGGTAGCTGAATTACGAAGCCTAGTCATGACAGTCAGAACCGTTGCAAAGAAGAAATGTATGTTTTGCACAATCTACAGTATCTATTATAATGTTCTTTTAAGAGATTTTGAAGTACTTCTATGAAAAATGTGGAAATAATTGTTGAACAAATTAGAACATGTAGGCTCTAGTTATATCATCTTTTGTTTAATATTTTCTTCCGTGGATTTTAGTACAAATGTACATCAGGCGCAATGACATGACCCTTCAATAAAAGTAATAAATTATTAAATTCGATCTAAACAATACTGAGAGTAATAAAATTGAACCGTGTTCGACTCACTACTAAAGCCAAGGAAATATTTATTCATTTTCTAGTGAAGAACATTGATATCCTGAGTTAATTTTATTCTGTTAATTGCCTGGAGCAAGTACGCGGTCACGTATCCACAAAACATCACTAATTATTATCAATAATTAGAAGAAGAGATGCAGGTGCAAGAAACAAAAATACATTATTTAAACTAAGGAGGCAGTTCATATACAGACAGATCCATTTATGATTTGAGCGCGACTACAGCGCATGTCGATGCTATCAGTTATCGGCATGAAGTCACCTCCTCCCGCGTTATCTGAGTCACGCTTACGGTGGAAAGCTCGTAAGTGCATAGTACTGAGTACTGTCCAATTTCAATGATAAGGATGGCGTAGTAATTAATAAATTAATACCGTATTTTGAGGCTACATATTTCATTGTTTTACATCTTTATACCGGGGGAAGGCATGTCAAAAATATTTGTTTTAAATCTGTAACTTCGATATCAAATGCACTTGGAGGAAAATATTCATGTGAAACTTCCTTTAGTACTGGGACAGTCCACACCTGTGGAGTAACGGTTAGCGCGTCTGACCGCGAAATCAGGTGGCCCGAGTTCAATTTCCGGTCGGGGTAAGTTACCTGGTCGAGATTTTTTCCGGGGTTTTCCCTCGACCCAATATGAGCAAATGCTGGGTAACTTTCGGTGCTGGACCCCGGACTCATTTCACCGGCATTAGCACCTTCATCTCATTCAGACCCTAAATAACCTGAGATGTTGATACAGCGTCCTAAAATAACCTACTTAGAAAAAGTACTGGGACATGACGACTGCCTATTTTAGCTCTTGAACGTGCGAATGACATTATAGGTTCTACTGAGGCATTCCTATTTTAGAGGTTTATGAAATTTATATCATGTATTAAATAATGCTTATAGTATCTTTTGATGAAAAATTAAATAATTTATCCCCAACAGAATATTTATAGGGTGCCCTCAAATACGGTAATTAGAAAATAAATGGTTACGTATGGTAGGTACACTTATCTCACAAAGATAGTCATGAAATTTTTCTTGCAGGTACATATTAAATACTTTCTTACTTACAAATGGCTTTTAAGGAATCCGCAGGTTCATTGCCGCCCTCACATAAGCCCGCCATCGGTCCCTATCCTGTGCAAGATTAATCCAGTCTCTATCATTATACCCTATCTCCCTCAAATCCATTTTAATATTATCCCCCCATCTACGTCTCTGCCTCCCCAAAGGTATTTTTCCCTCCGGTCTCCCAACTAAACTCTATATGCATTTCTGGATTCGCCCATACGTGCTACACGCTCTGCTCATCTCAAACGTCAGGATTTAATGTTCCTATTATTATGTCAGGTGAAGAATACAATGCGTGCAGTTCTGCGTTGTGTAACTCTCTCCATTCGCCTGTAACTTCATCCCTCTTAGCCCGAATTATTTTCCTAAGAATCTTATTCTCAAAAACACTCTTTATCTCTGTTCCTCTCTCAAAATGAGAGTCCAAGTCTCACAACCATAGAGAACAACCGGTAATACAACTATTTTAAAAATTCTAACTTTCAGATTTTTTGACAGCAGACTATATGACAAAATCTTCTTAATCGAAAAATAACAGGCATTTCCCATATTTATTCTGCGTTTGATTTCCTCCCGAGTGTCGTTTATATTTGTTACATATTAATTAGTTATTTAAAATGAATGCAGTGGTTTCTTTTTAAACGTCATCACTGAATTCTTAAATTTCAAAATTAAGGAAAATTTAAAAAAAAAAAGTTCATATTTTTTCAATTTTCTACATTTGTGGTGTTTAGTTAAGAAAGTAGTGCGTCATTTTGTTATGTGATATATTCTCATTATACCAGAAAAATTAGAGAGGTTTAACAAAAATTCTATGAGATATGTGTACCTAACTGATGAACCATGCGTAAGAATTTATTTTCTAATTACCGTATTTGGGGACATCCTACAAATATTCTGTTGGGGATAAATGATTTTATTTTTCATCAAAAGATAGGCTACTATAAGCACTGTTCAATGCATGGTATACATTTCGTAAATCTGTAACATAGGAATGCTTCAGTAAGGTCTCTATGTCATTTGCACGTTCAAGAGCTAAAATAGGCAGCCGTCATGTCCCAGTACCTTTGGTGTAAAATCGTAACCAAATATTAATCTTATGGGGACACTGTAGTTAAATAATGACATGTTTCACAAAAATATGTCTTTTTTTTTTTTGTTTCTACTCTAAAAATATCTCGATGCTTACAGATGCTCCTTGCAAAATTTCGGAGACTTCTGCCGCCCCTTAAAACATCTTGTTTTGAGGCCATTTTTAAAGTTGTGCGCGCTTTAAATCCCCTGAAGTCTCGTTGTTTAACTTCATTTTTCTTGGATTTTATTTTTTATATTTTTGATCATGTTAAAAACCTATCTTCTTCCGCAAATTTTGAGCTAGCTACATGAAGTGGTCCACACCTGTGGAGTAACGGTCAGCGCGTCTGGCTGCAAAACCAGGTGGCCCGGGTTCGAATCCCGGTCGGGGCAAGTTACATGGTTGAGGTTTTTTCCGGGGTTTTCCCTCAACCCAATATGAGCAAATGCTGGGTAACTTTCGGTGCTGGACCCCGGACTCATTTCACCGGCATTATCACCTTCATATCATTCAGACGCTAAATAACCTAGATGTTGATACAGCGTCGTAAAATAACCCAATAAAATGAAAAATACATGAAGTGTTTTTCCACGTATCCTTCAATATACAGGGTGATTCACGAGGATTTACCGTTCTTTACGGAGCTTATTTCCGAAGACATTCTAAGCAAAAACGCGTGATTTTGGTCCGCGTGCAGTCAGCAACCAGCGCGAGCGCTACGGAAATCAAAGATAGCCGTATGCAGTTACGCAGAGCCGTTCACAAATGTGCGGCCAAGTGTACTCAAGCGGACGGCGACATTTTTTAAAATGTGTTGTAAACTCTCCAAGACTGTAAATTAGGATGCAAAATTGAACTGTAAATAATTACGTCGGTGGAAGTGGTGTGATGTGTAATATTTGTTGTAATAAGTGCGTAAGAATAATGTATTGTCTAGTTAAAAATAGGAAAAGATGTACGAAGCAACTAAGGCCTTCACAGCACAGTTTTAGCTTCATAATACTTGCCACTTAAAGAAATGAATGGATCATTCTCTGTTCGTGTTATTCTTTTATCTTCAAACTAAAGAAAAACGTATTTTACAAACAACTTTAAATTAGTGTAACTCTGAATATATTGAGAATAGGAACTATGTTTATATGACATTTTTTGCTCAAAAGTCTTCAGTAATAAGCTGCGTAAAGGACGGTAAATCCTCGTAAATCACACAGTATAATCTACTGTATGAAAATTCGCTTGGATATGTTAGTAGGAATTCAAAGTGGTTAAAAATGGAGTAAATCAATTACAAAGAAGAACAATATATGAAATTGATTAGAACATTAGGGTGAAATTAGCCCAGCCGCACTTGGGTCACAGTTACGGGTCCATTGACCTACCTCAAAATCTAAACATGAAGGATAAAGAACCTCAGAGTTATGGCCAGAGCTTCCTATCAGGAGCGTAAACCGTGGCCATCTCTCAGGAACCATAAATCTCGGAGCAAGTCATGGTAAACATTTTATTTCTCTTTAAAATCCTTCGCCATCGGGCGGGTTTGAACCTACGGGTCTCGGATTCTGCTAATAGCATGGAGACTGTTGGACCACCAACGACGGGCCTGTAGGAAAGCATTATCCTGATGCCACATAGAATGGTAATGGATAAATGAAGATGTGCAAATGAAAGAGAATAACCCAACAACGATAACACTGGACAAGAAATTTAAACTTTGTTTCTGTCCTTTAGTTGAAACTATGTAATTTTAACTGAATGAGAGGTGCTGAGTTCATTTCTGAAAACCAAAATTTTCTAACACATACCATTTTTATGGTGCACGCACTTCACTTATTTACACAAATGTGTTACACTAGCACATAAAACAACCTTTATTTGGCCAAAATTCACAAATTAAATTTTTTACCGATACGTTTGTAGACAGCTTCTGCGGTCTACTTGATGAGTGACCTAAAATATTCAGCCAGTATACTTGCATTCTACCTTCCACTGAAGCGTTTTTCGTAGGTAGATATTTCTTGATAAAACCTCTTCCCGTGTTCATCGCTTATAGCACCAAGTTTTTTTGGAAAGAAGTTCAGGTAATTGGCAAGAAAGTGTACTTTCAGTGACATGTTGTATCCCATAAGGTAAAAGTAGTGTAACATTTCATTAACATTAAATAACTTTATATTTTGGAAAAAACAGTACGTGCTGAACAAAAAAACTAACTGCAGATTCGTTTTTGCGACCACAAAATACATCGAATACACATATTTTTATAAAAAGGACAAATTTGATGTTGTACAGTGTAATCATTAGGGGAAACAGGATGATGGCCATGACATAATCTAATTAAATAAGATTTTCGCGACGATCATAACGGAGAAAATGAAGGTGACTATGACGATCATGACGAAAATGAATATGATTCTCAAGATCTAGACAAAGAAGCTGAACATGATTATGATCGTATTGAGGAAAAGAAAGAAAACAAATTAAAAGGAAAACGATCATAACAATCATAATGAGAGAAAGAAGGATGATCATGACGATCATTATGAGGAAAAGAAAGACTATGAAACTGCCATAGGAGGAAACATGATGATCATGATGGACTAAAAATTATCATGACAGGGTAAACAAATAAGATCATTACGATTATGAGAAAAAGGAATATGATTATGGCGATCATGACGGGGAAAAGAAACATAATCGTGACGATCATGATAGAGTGAAGAAATGGTGATCATGACGTGGTAAAGAAGAATGATCATGAGGATCATTATGAGGAAAAGGAAGGCGATCAAGTCGATCGTGATGGCGAAACATGATTATTATGGTGGAGTAAAAGACACCCATAACGGAGAAAAGAAATATAATCATGAAGATCATTATGGGCTGGGTTTAAGCCACAGTCACATTTGTCGCGTTCTGCTACTCGACTTCTAAAAATGCAACAAACTTTGAATATAAATGTGCAAAAATGCGACAACCACATTGTACTTCAGAAACAAAGACAGTAATGGAGAAAATGAAATCAGAGATGTGTTTGAACTAGTCTGAATTTAAATGAAACGCTAATGGCATGGGCAATGTTCAAGAAGGTATTGAACAATAGATGTTCAGGAATTGATTTAAAAGAGTTGGTGCAATTCGTGTAAGTTAAGTGAACAATTCCTTCTAATTGATTTATATAATTCCATCGCATACTCTAAATTGTGAGCGATGATTTAGTTGCATGAATCTTGTAAAAACTGGAATTAGAAACCGCCTTTCAGTAAAAAGAGTTAGCACTCTGCTAACAATAAATCTTGAAGGGTCTACTAGTAAAGAATTTCAATGTTTAGTGTCCATAAAATAACGTAATTTAATGTGATGTAAATTCAGCAATAATTGATTCTAAACATACTTACCTCGAATGATTTACTTAAATAAGTAAGCTTATATCTAGAGTGTGATAAGATTGATTGAAAGTAATAAAACTCCAAGAAACAAATTACATAACTTTTTGTTTCTGCATACTTTATCAATTTCATATTTCTGCGTAATTATCTGTAATATTGCACAAGTATTTCGCCATTTTCACGAATATAATTTTCCATTTGTGCATTTTTGCGACAGTTATTTATTTTCTACCTTAAATCCTGTTATGGGGAAAAGGAACGTGATCAGTGAAGCGTGGTGAGTCAGTGAAGTTATGGTTTTACAGTGCAGTGAATAGTTCCGATCAGTGATAATTTATAGTGTTAATGAAATGTGTTCTATAGTGTCAGTGAAATGTGTTATAGGGCGTCAATGAAATGTGTTCTAAAGTGTCAGTGAAATGCGTCATAATGCCACTACAGTGAGCGAGATGAGAGTTGAGTGAAAGATTATTATCAGTGAATGCGAAACTTATGTAGGGCCTATACATATGTAGGTTGTATTGTACAATTAGGTTCACTTATTAATTAGGTTATTTTATGTATTATTATCAATTATAATTATTGTGTTAAATTGTATTGTGTATTGTATAATTGTATTGTGTATTGTATTGTAATTTTATTTGTATTGTTTATATTGTGTATACCATTGCCACCGGGTGCTTGCCCACTTGCAATGTAAATAAATACATACATAACGATCATTATGAGGAAAAGAAATATACGTTAATCATGATGACCATGTTGGATAAGGAAATAATGTTCATGACGATTATGATGGGAAAAACAAACATATTCGTGGCTACCATGATGGAGAAAAGGAAGATGATTATAACGATCATAATGAGGAAAAGAAACATAATCGTGAGGATTATGATAAAGTGAAGAAAGTAATGATGACAATGATGATAATGATGGGGTAAAGAGGTGCCATCTGTAAGATCATAATGAAGAAAAGAAACAATCATGACGATCATGATGAGGGAAAAAGACGACCATTGCAATCATAATGGAAAAAATAAAGACAATAACAGCAATGAACACAGGTTAAAGAAATGTGATCGTAGCGATTATAATGAAGAAGAAATAATCATAGCAATCATGATAAAGAACGTTAAAATGATGTAAGCTTATAGGAATTTGGTGGTGATGGTGGTGAAGATTAAAAATACTGTGATGAAAGGAAGGTTCATGATGATGGCTCGCAAGTCTCCCGCTGCAGCAAGTGATTGTGCTCTCAGGTATTGGAATAATGTCTCCGACTGATGTCACTTGTTAAGTGACCAATAAAAGTCACACGAGTGTGCGAGGCAGGCCGATTAGCAGCCGCTGTCCTTGAGAGCAGCTCCAGATGAAAGGAAGGCGGATGGAGAACAACTCCAAGGCCATCAAACTAGTCCAGCACTCCCAAGACACCCGGGACAATCGCAAGCAGATATCGTACCTCGTACGTTCTGCTTGTCCTAAAGGACAACACTTAATTTGCCAGCTTCCACACCCCACTTCTAAGAAAAAAATGCAGTTAATGTGACGCAAATTCCATTAGGACGACAAGCCCAAGTCTGTCCTTCAAAATTATTAGCTAATGTGAGTGGCACACAACTGTATTATTGGTTTCTCGTTCTTACTGGCCTCTAGCCGTCTGACGTGGTGACAAAATAATTCAGAACTAGAGGACATATATGGTGGCATTAAATAACGCCCTTTGATGGCCTTATCTTGATCATTACCACAAATATGAATCCTATAGATTCAAAATTCCCTATATCCAGTGTTGCCAACTGGACGGAAATTCCGCCAAAACGGACGGAAATTCCGCCAAAACTGACGGAATTTCAATGTAGCGGATCGGAAAAGAATGCTTTTGACGGATGACGGATTTTCAGGAGGAAATTACGATTTACATCGTCTTTTGACTTTTTTTTTAGCTGCTGTCATTTTTAATTGTTTAATTTTTGGGGGAGCGTAGACCAACCCAGCATATCAACTGCACAACTAGAGGCAGATGATGTGGATGAATTATTATTATTATTTTAATCAAGATTGGTAATCAAGTTGCGTTAATATTTGCTTTTATTTGTATATAGATATATTGAGTGGGTCTTATTTTTTTATTTTGACGGATTCTGACTGATTTCCAGATGTTAGACTGACGGGGATACAATTTATGTGTTCCCAACACTGCCTATATCCACTTTCACAAATTAAAGGATTTTGACAGTAACTGCTGGCAAATAGAGGGAATTTTTAACATGACAGTGACTTTTAACCAACCTTTTACTTTAAATTTAGTGGCTTTTTGAATTCAAATTATATAACTCATTAGAATTCATTCTTAGCAAACAGCATGTGGGCATAACTCAGTTCTGAACAAAACGGTCTTTAGGAGGTTTTGAATCTAGAGGATTCCTATTATTGTCCGGAATTATTATTATTGTTAATATTGTTTATTATTATTGTTATTATTATTGTTATAATTTATTATTATTATTATTATTATTATTGTACATAGGAAATGTAACATTCCCGAGTGAATATAATTTATTAATTTTAAAAAGGTACCTGTTTCATCCTGTAAACAGGGAAAAATATATAAGGGATGATTATGAAAATTAAAAGGATTCCATCCCACTTTATTGATACTTTTATTCGGAAAATATTTATGAAATCATAATAAATATAAAAATAGGGAATGGCAGATTTGAAAATTCTAGATGAACTTTCCAAGGTGTCAGACAAGGCTGCACATTATCTCTTACATTGCTTAACCTATACTTAAATGAAGTAGTTAACAATTGTTTGAAGGAACTAAAAGCAAAAACATAATTTGAAAAGGTGAAATTTAATACACTTAAATTTCCTGATAAGCTGTTCATCATCTAAGACTCACTTCAGAAGGAAATTCATAAACAACAGTTTACATTGCATAATATTTCTAAAAGGTACAATGGAAAAGTTTCCTCATAAAAATAAAAATAAATAAAATAAAATAAGAACAAATATATTTCACTTTCTTGACACTGATCATATTAGAACAAAATTTCTTGTAAATGACGAAACATTAGTGCAAGTCCATAATTTTACTCATCTGGGCTGAAATAATTCACGTTTATTTTCGAATGGTGTAGAATCTAAATTGAATAAACTATTACAACTAACCGGTACAGTCAAAAGAACAATTTTCAGAAAAGTGAGAATGAAACTATTTTGAAATTATATAAAATTTTGATCTTACCTACTGTTGGTATGGATCAGAAAGTTGGGTTTTGAAAACATCGCACAGGCAAAGAGTTCAAACGGCAGGGATGAAATTACTTACTCATTTGGCAGATTACTCTCTTCGGTTATTATAATATAAATGAATTAATACGCGAAAAATTATACATATCAAATGTACTAAACAACCTACACGAGTAAAAACTAATTGGTATGTACACTTAGCGGCAAAAAGAATGGGCCGACTCTTGGTCGATAGAAATGCTAAGTTCTATCGCGCGGTTCACTCGTGTAAACGTAACCCAGTGCAAGGCATTGCTGTGGTGTCTCTTCATTGAAAGTCATCCGTCTATAATGCAATAAACCTTACGAGCAGTGTGTGGCCCAGTGGTAAGAAGTCTGACATGCGTGCTAGAGGTTGTGAGTTCGCCTCCTGGTACGGTAAAATTATTATTATTTTTTTAATTTTAACTTTTACTTAATTTATTAGTTTAAATGTGAAATGGCATTTGTTAACAAACTTCGTTATGCCTTCCTTGTAAAAATATTATTGCCCATCAGCTGTGGGCTATTAATAGGTGAGACCTGGTCTGTATAAACAAATATACTTTTTTACATCCTAAAAAAACGGACGCATATCAAACACAAATAAATAATTAAATTAACAAAAACAAACAATTTGTTAATATATTAACAAAACAAGGCTGTGGTGGGGACTAGCATCTCGTCCACAAACCACCTGCGTCAACATCTGCCCTCATTCTGCGCGGCATGGAGTCCACAAGATTATGGAACAGGTCTAACTTCTTGGCCATCTTCTCCCTTGCATCTAAAATTCTGTCCCACAATTCCTCAGGTGTCCGAACGGGTGTTGTTCTGCCCAATTAGAGTGTAGGATCCTTTTGACTGCAGCCCACAAATTTTGAAACGGATTCATATCTGGTGAATTTGGAGGCCAGTCGACTGGGTCGACATCATGCCTCCTCGTAAACCATCTTTGAATCCGGTTGGCGGTGTGTATCGAATGATTATCCTGCTGGAAGAAAAGTGTTCCTTCTGGATATCGCTTTCGGGCGGAAGGGATCATTACATTTGCCAAAATGTGTTCGTAGACTTCTGCCGTAAACAGACCGTGGATGCGTTCCAGAAGTCCTGCCCCATCGTATGACATCCACCCCCAACACGCGACCCTCACGCGAAGCGTATCGGTGGTCATTCATACAATAAACTAGGGCAGTACTATCATTGCTATTGGAGACAATTACCTCGTCGGAGAAAATGACATTTCTCCAATCAAAGTCCTGTCGGAGAGTAACATACACAGAATGTTACTGGAGACAATTACCTGGTCGGAGAAAATGACATTTTTCCAATCGAAGTCCTGTCGGAGAGTAGCATACACAGAATAACCTATGCGAACCAGGGCAATGAGTTATTGTTTCTGTGCCATCTTCAAGCGTACTGACGAGACAGAATAGCAGTATTGCTTGAAAGAGAGAGGGAGGTTTATTATTATTATTATTATTATTATTATTATTATTATTATTATTATTATTATTATTATTATTATTAGAGTTTGGACATATTCTAAGATATATCGCCACACAATTATAGCTTTGCGAGACACATATGATGGCAAATTTGTAATAAAAAAAAAAAGAAAATTGAGGGAGATTCGAACCTTGAGCTACTACTAACTTCTTCAATATATCAATGCCGTAACAACTTACGCTACTGCAACTGTTTATATCGGTTCGGCATAATACATGGTTTTCCTGTTCATATTCGCTCCGGTCGATTTTGTATTTATCAATTTTATTACTATTTCACTCTTCAAGGGCCCTGATGTATCTAGAATCAACCCGCCATTCGATTTTATTACATATTTTAGCCTCTTAAATAAAATACAGCAAATTTGAATGGTTTAATTATGTGTTACCTAGTGAACTACGGCGTTGACGAGACGAGCATGCGCAATGTATGTCTCTGGAACTTAGAAATTGTCGGCCGGCCCATTCTTCTTGCCGCTAAGTGTACATACATTTAGGAAGAATGCAAGGAAACCGTATTCCACTTAAAGCTTACAGGTATAAATGCTCAAGAGAAGAAAAATACAGTATTCGAAGACCAAGAAAACGTTGGCAGGAACAGCTTTCAAATATGGAGACGGTATGCACCGAAGGGTCCAGTCCATGATGACGAAAATAGTAGCTTTGTTACAGATTTTTAAACTTAATTACAGCTCAGAACATTATGTTAACACTACATGTAACATGCTACTTCGGAGTGAAACTTAAGTTAAATACTTTCTCTTCATTTTGCGCTAAGATACTGGGAATTCATCTTTTCATTTCAAAACAAGGACAACTGGAAAGTACCTAGGGACATATAAAAATAATTTTATTATAGCTGCTAATGTTACTGTTGTACTAACAATAAAATTACAGACGTCTGTAAGTTATTTATGAAAACTCCTAGAAGTGTCAGAACACGAAAGTATTTTCCCCACATGCTCCGGGCTACAATTTTACAAGGGAGTGAACTTTCATAAGGTTATTACAGAATGCAGAAGTGCGATCAATCATGAAGTTCTAGCTCTCAGCCTTTGGCCATTGCTTAACACCCATTTTTCTTGTTAGGATATTCCCTCCACACTTGATGGACTTCATCCTCATCCACACAACTGAATTCAACAACGTTACACTGGAGAGATTCATAGGACCGTATTCAAGAATTCCACTCAACTTTAATTCGTCTAGAATTCCTCATGTCAAACGTTACGTCATAATAAAGTAAAGAACGGATCAGTATTTAGAAACAATATTTAACTTTCCCTTGACAAAGTCAAATATAATTACAGTACAAATCAAGTGAATTTTGTTGTTCACATAATATGACATAGTAGGGGAAACTCGGCTAATTCCGCAGTACGAGTAATTCCGCAGTAGTGCATATATGATTTTACTGCGGCTTTACAATAGCGTGAACGTAAGTTTTGAGAGGCTGTCAACGGGAGCCATGTCCTCTACAGTGCTATAGAAAAAAATCAAGGATATTGGTCGACACCTCTGTCGGCAATTCAGTGAAACATCAAAAGTTGGCTGTTTTTCGTGTTTTGCTACACAGCTGTGAAGAAAGTGAGCATTTTTACATATAAATTGTTCCTTTCATGTTACTTTCATAATGTATTTCATAACTATTTACTACTGCGGAATTAGCCAAGTCCTGTTGCGGATTGATCCGCACTGCTGCGGAATTACCCGAGTTGTCTTTATCAACTGTAATGTATGTACAACTAAATATATTTGCACTTTAATAGGTCTCTTTATCTCATTTGATAATGAAAGGTTTCGTCCATGTCTACATGCCTTGATAATATTTTTCAATAAACATTTTGATAAAAATATGATATATTTAATTCTTAATTTTGCGGAATTAGCCGAGTCTCCCCTACTTCCATACCACAGATGCTCCATGCGGAAAGTGCGGAAATCATTCATTCATTGCTAGCTTCATTTTATTTCAAAGCTGTTATCTATAGAATCATCCATTGAAATGGAAAGAAATGCAGATGAATACGTAGGCATACACCAAAGAACTTGACTACACATTAAAAGATGTGGTGGAAAATAAGATATTGGATGTCATTTTGGTTCCGGCAAAGGAGAAGGAATGGTACGAAATTCAGAGCACAAAAATATAATTATGTAATACTGGTAATATTAATTACATAATAACTAAATTATATTCTTTACCTTAAGTTGACAGAGAACATTAATAATAGTTTGTAAGTAACTTTTATTCTAAGATGAAAATAGCATAATCTATTGCAGATAATTTTTTCCAAACTATTATAACCAGTTACAGGTTAACCAATCAGAAAACAAACCTTTCGATTAATAATAATAATAATAATAATAATAATAATAATAATAATAATAATAAGAATAATAATAATGTAACAACCATGATGTCATCATCATCATACAAAATTTTGTCCAATATTCTTTTGAGAAGATTAAATCCGTATGTAGATGAAATTGGGGATCATTAGTGCGGTTTTAGGCGTAATAGATCGACTATTGATCAGATTCTTTTATTCGGCAGATATTGCAGAAAAATGGGAGTATAAGGGTACAGTATATCAGTTATTCACAGATTTCAAAAAGGCATATGACTCGGTTAAGAGAGGTTTTATGCAATATTCTTATTGAATTTGGTATTCCCAAGAAACTAGTTCGATTAATTAAAATGTGTCTCAGTGAAATTTACAGCAGAGTCCGCATAGGTCAGTTTCTATCTGATACTTTTCCAATTCACTGCGGGCTAAAGCAAGGAGATGCACTATCACCTTTACTTTTTAACTTTGCTCTGGAATATGACATTAAGAAAGTTCAGGATGACAGACAGGGTTTGGAATTGAACAGATTACATCAGCTTCTTGTCTATGCGGATGACGTGAATATGTTAGGAGAAAATCCACAAACGATTATGGAAAACACGGAAATTTTACTTGAAGCAAGTAAAGAGATATGTTTGGAAGTAAATCCCGAAAAGGCAAAGTATATGATTACACCTCGTGGCCAGAATATTGTACGAAATCGAAATATAAAAATTGGATTTTTATCCTTCGAAGAGGTGGAGAAATCCAGATATCTTGGAGTAACAGTAACAAGTATAAATGACACTCGGGAGGAAATTAAACGCAGAATAAGTATGGGAAATGCGTGTTATTATCCGGTTGAGAATCTTTTGTCATCTAGTCTGCTGTCAAAAAATCTGAAAGTTAGAATTTATAAAACAGTTATATTACCGGTTGTTCTGTATGGTCGTGAAACTTGGACTCTCACTTTGAAAGAGGAACAGAGATTAAGGGTCTTTGAGAATAAGGTGCTTAGGAAAGTATTTGGGGCTAAGAGGGATGAAGTTACAGAAGAATGGAGAAAGTTACACAACACAGAACTGCACGCTTTGTATTCTTCACCTGACATAATTGAGACGTTTGAGATGGTAGGGCATGTAGCACGTATGGGAGAATACAGAAATGCTCATAGATTATTAGTTGTGAGGCCGGAGGGAAAAAGACCTTTGGGGAGGCCGAGACGTTGATGGGAGGATAATATTAAGATGGATTTGAGGGAGATGGGATATGATGATAGAGACTAGAATAATCTTGCACAGGATAGGGACCAATGGCGGGGTTATGTGAGGGCGGCAATAAACCTCCGGGTTCCTTAAAAGCCATTTGTAACAAAGATGTAAATAATAATAATAATAATACAATAATGAGGAATTTATACCACAATTTACAGGTATATAACTTCGGAATAAAATACTAAAACTGGAAATAAGCTTGAGATTATTATTACATAGGTGTAACTAGAGAATAAAAAGCAAATTATATGACACAGAACGCATAATCCATGAATTATTTTAAAATTTCAATCTTCTGAAACCATTTCAGCTCTTAAGTTTAAATTTATCGTAGTAAAGAAATGTCTCATTAGTTGTTCAGACAATTTAGAACACTGAGTTGTAAGATTTGTATTTGTGGAAACAAGATTATAAATCTGCTGTCACGGCTCGAATATGTGAAATCGTGGGTGAATGTGTCGTTCGTGAGCGTATAGCACAGTGATGGTTTCAGCGTTTCAATAATGGAGAAGGAGACTTCCTTAGCGTAGCATTTATTTGTCTTTAAGCACTATGAAGGCAATTGACAAGGTATATTACATATTAGTATTACATAAATTAAAACTTATAAAAGACTCATCATTAAATAGAAAGGATATTTTACTAACCACGTGTATACTATAGTTTTAAAAGTTTCACTATTTAAGTGTTTTAAATTTTCAGGCAACTTATTACAAAATTTAAGTCCAAGATACAAGTAACTATTATAGGTCTTGTTTAATCTAATATAAGGAATGTTTACAATTGAATTCGACCTGGTATTACAACACTGTATGGCACGTCTTACATAAAAACTTGCTGAGGAATTATGTAAAAAGTTTATAAAATCTAATACATAAAGATTATAAATAGTTAAAATATCTAAACTGACAAACAAAAACCTACATGGGATTGTATAATGTCACATTATGATTATCCTAAGTATTTCCTTTTGTAATAGAAAGATTTAATTAACCCTCCCAACAGGATTAATCCATTTATTACAAAAAAAGTAGCGAAATATATAGGGACGAGGAATACAACCTCATAAATTTCGAATGAAATAAATATCTTTAGGTAATCATTATATTCTTCAAATAATCAACACTTATTACCCAATTTTGTTGATTATCAATATGAACACCTAATAATTAATATAATTTCTGAAAAAGGACATTAAAGGACAAGATAAACTTTTAAAAGTAAATAAGAGTAATATTAGTAATAATGATAATAATAATAATTTATTGCTAAAACAAAGACACATATTGTTTTTATATATAAAAATCACTCTAGCACCCCCAGAAAGAGTACTTACAGTTCTCGTGCTCAGGAGATATTCCACAAAATTTTAAGACATTTGATTAAGTAACAGAGTAAAGAGTATATATAAAAACACAGATATTACAATAATTGAAATTTTAAATTTTCTCTCTAAACAATAATTTTTAATTGATTTTTTTAAACAAGGAGCATTACAAAATTGTATATTTGAAAATTTGACTATTATCTTCTTATAAAGCTTTGGACCGAAGTTGCTACTATGATTATAAGCTACAGTTGTGGTACATTTCGATTCTGTCAAGCATATGTTGTCTGATCTTTTGGTTTTATATTTATGTGAATACAAATTAAATATATTTCGGTTTTTACTACGAAGTTCAATAATACATTTTTATAAATTTGACGGATATCAAATACTTTAAATTCTGAATACAAGAGTTCTGAGGTATAATCAAGATGTTTATTAAGACAAATGTTTATTATTTTCAGTAGCAGTGTTATTGGCATGAGGGATGTTCTAAAAGCACAACCCCATCCTATAACATCATATTGTAATGTGAGGTAAATCAGTCGTAAAATATAGTCAAGATTTTTCATAGAATAAGGAAATAATGAATAATTTTCCTTAATCTATTGCAAAGAAAAGTAATGTTTATTCCAACGTAAGTTGTTGTTTAGTCAAATGTCCGAAGACAACTCTGAACATCACAAGTGATACCAACATGACACCAATTATCAAGCAATTAGGCCAGAAGATAATGAGGTAGGGTAGCTAGTTTCTTTCCCCCTCCACTGCATACATCGCCGATTAGCTACATATTACACTAATAAGACTTCAAATACATAAAAACAATTGTTATTCCTTTGACACATATCGTTAAGTGAGATGTACTACCTGATAAAAGATGTAGGCTTACACATCAGCCAGAACCTCAATCAGAGATAGTCAGCGTTAAGTGTTTTTCGATTATTATTTTGAAATAATTGGCTTCAGTAGATTCATTTAGAATAAGGGAGTTAGAATTATTAGATGAACACGAACGTGTGAATTTTTTTAAATACAAGAGCGATTAAGGAAACTTCATACCAACAGATGTTGACGAAAATGGTACAACAGTAGTTTTAGAACGATTTAAGACAAGAAGGTCGGAATCAAACTAATATCTTTAGTTGCAAGCATACTATTGGCTCCAAAGCATTCAGACGCCCGGAATCACAGATTTACAACTCCTCGGCAGATCTAATGCATGGACTATCGAGGATACAAGCAGAATTTTGGAAGAAAATCTACGAAAGAAAAACTCATAGTTCGTCAGAAGAACTTGATGCTTCAAAATCTATGGTACAGTACGATTATTTAGTGCTGAAAGTCGCCGACAGTGTGCCCCTGGTTCATACGAGTCCATTAAGTTACGCCAAGGGGTGTTCGGGTTAGTCAGTCGCTTGCATTCAGAGCGATCGGATGTCACGCGTGCGGAAGAGCGATGTGTTTCCAGTAATTAAGCTGTATTGCATTTCTTTACTGACCGCTCGCCATTATCTCAACTCCATAGCTCTCCCAACTACTCCTATTACTTCCCCTCTTTCGCGTCGCCGAGCTGTCAGGACTAAATAATCGGTCTGTACATCATTATATTAAGACAATTATAAAATCATACAGAATTTGTAAATCTGTACCTCATGAACTGATATCTGAACAGGCTCAACGCAAAATTGTATATCTGTCATCAACTTCGTTAATCAAAACTGTCGTTAAACACAATTAGTTCGTTCTCAAAGTAGGACTAATATTATGTGTCTCGTGAAAATTTTAAAGTGTGATTCACTGAAACATTTTCAAAATAGACGTACTGACATACTTGAACAACTATTTTATCGATAATTATTTTAAACAATTAAGAATTAAAAATAGTTAAAAATTAGGAGGCACCAGGCTTCGAACCGACGACCTCTCGATCTGCAATCGAACGCTCTACCTTTGAGTTACAACACCGGCTGCTAATAATGTGACTATTACACTTTTAGTACGTCATACTACTTTCGTCCAATAAAACGGTACGAAAGGACGTCTTTCAACCAATCATGGCTCCTTATCGCACAATTTTATCGCTTCCGTAGCATTTGTTTTTTTATGACTACCCTAGCATTTGTTTCTTTGTTTGCCAACATTTCAAACTGCAAATTCCTTACGGTACTATAAAACATGCTTTGCAATCGTAATTTGTTTCCCGCATAGATAGTCGACTGAAAATGGAGGCTCCGTTCAAATATTTTTTTCAAGTTAACATGAGTGAAATAGAATTTCAGCAAGTCAATTAATATTTATTATATTATAATACTTTATTTCTTCTAATCTTTATATACTTTTTTCTAAACGTGTAACAGTCAATTAAATCCACTCGAGTTTTGATTTTCTCTAGATAAATCAAAACTTCTAGTGAGATTACTCTCGATAAAGTTCCACTACTTTAATGAGGCGGATTACAGCAGTGGAGAAGTCGGAGGAATTGTCTCTACAACAGCATGGACGAACGGTCGTCTAAGAACAGTGTGTAACACACTTCTTAAAAATAATATTATTTTGTTCGTAGGTCCACTCCAGTCGGCCTGCGGCCTCGTTTTGCAAACATCTCTGCTCACAAATTGAATGCCATTTTTCACACTTGTATCTTAAATAACTATTTTGGAATAGTGAAACAGAACCCCATACCTTACAAGAAGTTTCATTTATAATCTGCCAATTGTTAGTGTCGGGGAGAGTTGAGTAGTATCGGACATCGGGTAATATCGGACAGTGAGTTGCTTTCATCTACCACACGATGATAGTACCCGATTGACATGGTTACGTTTCTGTGATGTCGCATACAGAAACGTAACCATGTCATTCAGGTACTACCATATGGTGGTAGATGAAAGAAACTCACTGTCCGATATTACCCGATGTCCGATATACCCAACTCTCCCCTACATTTGTGACAGGTCCTGGTTCTACTATGGTAAAAATGTGCACACAAATTTCCAAGCTAAAACTAGCAGTATTTGTTCTGTTGTTATATATGGGGCGTTCAGAGCACAAGGGAATCAAGTCCAATTTCGGCCAATTGGGAGATATTTCGTCTCTACATACCTTAGTTGAGGCTACTTTTTGAGCATAGAAGAATCATGTTCTCATAATCTTTGCAATGGTGAAGATGTTTAAAATCACATTCACCTTTAATGGGTAATTAATTATACATAAATTTCCATATTCATAGACATGCTTAGCGCGGGCTTCCAGTGGATGATCAGCGAACTAACATTTTTCGTATTCATAAACCAGTGTTAGCGATATGATATGATATGATATGATATGATATGATATGATATGATATGATATGATATGATATGATATGATATGATATGATATGATATGATATGATATGATATGATATGATATGATATATTTATATGATATGATATGATATGAATCCTGTACAAGTAACCAGTCGATAGCCGGGGCTAGTTTAGCACGCTCGTAGCGTGGGCTAGCGAAATGTCTATGAATAGCACCAGGGCCGTATTCATAGACATTCTTAGCGCGAGCTTCCGATGGATGATCAGCGAACTAACGTTTTTCGTATTCATAAACCAGTGTTAGCGATATGATATGATATGATATGAATCCCGTACAAGTAACCAGTCGATAGCCGGAGCTAGTTTAGCACGCTCGTAGCGCGGGCTAGCGAAATGTCTATTAATACCACCCTTAAAGTTTAATTTTCTAAAAAGTGTATTTTTGTGACTTGATTCCCTTCTTCTCTGAGCGCCCCCATATCAGCTATCAATTTCGCTTTATTGTTATAGTATAAAATCAATCTTCTATAATTTATGTACGCAGATAACATTCATACAAGAGGGTTGAACGTTAAAACGAAGACTGGATGCTCCGCCTTAAGAAGTTGCAAAATGGTTTCTCTCTTTGAAATGGTCAACAAATACCCGAGATAAGAACTGCCAAATCACGTTTCTGATACGAGCTACGAACAATTCGTACATACAGTCACAAGCGAAATAGCCATCTTGTCTCCCTTCCCCGGCATCCTCCAGTTGGAGGAACGGCGCTGCATAAAAAAATCCTCAGCTCCATATCTATTTACTGAGGCAGTCTCATTTTTGGGATGCACAAAAAGTGGGTGCTGTTCCGAAGACACAGGACTGACTACACTCAACATGGAAAGCAGGAAAGTAGAGTTATTGAAAAAAATAGTGGAGAGAAACCAAGATAAATGGATGAGGGAAGAAAGGGTGCAGGAGGGGAAAGTCAGTAAGGAGAGATACAGCAGTGGCGTTCGTCGAGCTCAAATGGCATATTTTACACTTTCTTACACTTCTAGCGGATTGATTTCTCGCGCGACTGACGGAAGAACTCCCATGCTATTTAATGACGCTCTATCAACGTCGTTCTTCGGAATGACGCAGGACGACTCGGCTATGCTTTCCTGTGTAGACTGAGTATTCGAAGTCTTAACGTTTAACACATCTAGATTACATGTAATCCCATTTTACAATATTATCATAATTATAATGATCCTCAATTTCTTAACAGTCGCATACCAATGCCCATTGTTACACCAACTAATACCAATGGCGAGGGTCAGTGACTGACAGTAAGGAGTTTATACTGTTTCTGCAGTAAAACTGGGTAAATTATACAGGGATATCATTTTATGTTTACCAAAATTTCTAATAGTCCCGCGCCGTGGCGTCATGGTCTAAGGCAGGCATGTCAAAACCCTGCACATTGTGCAGTCGCGCACATTGTGCACTGGTCTGCGTGCAACGTGCAGTTCCTATTCCCCTACCTGGAGGGAGTGAATCAGCTTGGAGGGGAACGCGACAGGGCTGTACAATACCTATAGTAGCAGATCAGCTTTTGTTTCAGTGACACAGATCAGTACGGGTGCTCATTGAGCTGTGATTGTGAATGCGTTATGAAAAATAAAGTGAGGAGTCCACAGATATAACGAAGAAGAGAAATCACGAATCATATAACATAACTGTTATGATGTTTTCCTCAGCCAATAGTAATTATTAGACTTCGTGGAATTGCCACGAGAATCGTAAGGTTTACTACGCACGCGGTATAGACTGTAGCAGAAGGGGCCGTGCAAAGGATGGAATATGCCTCTGATGTAAACACTGAGCAGTATACTGCGGTTACAATAAAACCTGTATCCTGCATTCAAGAAATATGATGAATGACCATTTAAGTGGGTAATGTCTAAACATGTAAATACACAATTATTTTGTAGTAAGATATATTAATTCTTAAAATTTAATGTAATATACTCACTTCATCCTTGAATATGTGCATTGCAGATAAGAGTTACGTACATTTTGAGCGACTGCAAATGAACCTCCTCCGATGGTCACTCAAACAGTTTTTATATTGGGAAAATGTACGTTCAACATCACACGATGTAATAGGTGCATATTTGAAGAACGGAAAGTCACTACTTTTTAGTACACAAACTTCAGACGTCTTGTCGTGACCTGATAGTATTTATAATACAAAGTTGTGAATAGGCAGAATTTTAGCAATAATGTTTCTCAACTTATATTCACTTTTTCTGAAATTAGTGAATTGTTATTTCGGATAACGGTTTGTGATACTTTATACAGTATATTAAGGGCTTCTGAGAGTTGTAGTTTAGACGATTCTAACAGGGTGACGCTTTTGGACACGATTTTAAAATTAGAATCAATGAACGGAATATCTTCCAATAGCTGTTCAGAAGGCAATGATTTTACAGCTGCAACAGCGGAACTGTCTGTGCTATCCAATGTATCAATTACCTCCATTATTTTGCCGTAATATTCTGCATAATAATTAACAGCATCCAACCACGTTTTCCAACGGGGCAAGACTGGCTGCGGGGGTAAGGGTATTCCAGGTGCAATTATTTGGAACAGCAACACTCTCATTGTAGACTAGTATGTTTGATTGGATTCTTGTCTGCACTTAAGCTTTGACTATTCCAACCACAGTAATGCAAAAAAAAAGTGCTTACATAGTTACATATTACATGTAGCTGCTCTATCTATTTGGACCGGTCACAACTCTTAACATGAACTGCTTATACTACAAGACCGGGCAGTCGCTCACCTCCTCTATACTACCGTACATCGGCAACCTGATTGCACGCTGCGTGTGGCAATTCAACGAAGTCTAGTAATTATTTTAAAATGAAAGGCTTTCATCATATCATGTGGACCTAATAGTGATATGAGAATTTAAATCATATTAGTAAAGTTCTCAAAATATGATATTCCCCTTCCCTTATTTCTTAATTAGTACTCTCACGGCAAGACAAACATGACAATGATGTTGTTTTGTACTAACACAGCCATCAATGGTTAGACGACTTACAACTTTTATTTGATAAGCTGATAAGTGATGAGAATATTGAGTGAAGAATACATGTGAGGCTCTTGAAGTTGTAAGGTAAGGAAGAAAGCAACTATTTTAAGGCGGAAAAATTTTCTGGAAAAATAATACATAATGGCGAATTTTCCACCTCACGTTACTATATTATCTAATATACTTACGTTAATAAATCTTTAAACCTGACATAAAGAAAATGTCCTCGCTTCACAGCTTGTGAAGTACTCTTTTAACTCAATTCAGTAACGCTCCCAACTTGCTAATACTTGCTCTCAACGTTTTAAAAATAAACTACATATAAATTTAAATTCAAGCTTAATTTATCCAATTTATTAATAATAATGTGAATTTATATTAATATACAACAAGAAAATTATTCCAGTACAAAAGCCTCACAATGTCCTATTGCATGTAATTGGGAGTAAAATATTCTCTTTCTTAGCATTTGTGCACCAATGGTCCCAATAATGCTTGAGGAACAATGAAAGAGTATTACTTTGAAATAATCAGTACCTACTATGTAAAATGAAATATTGTGTTCGTTTTTTGTTGTTTCGAAATTACTGCAATATTTATATTTTCTTCAAATACTGTATACAAATCATGTAAATAAATTATTCTTTACAAATGACTGCTTTGTGAATAGTAACTGAGTAAGTCTATTGTTTCTTGTGTTACAATTATTGTCAAACATAGACACTGACAATAATTGTGTTTTTTCCTTCTGCTAAGTATGTTTATAATGTCCAAATGTCAATTTAATTGAACACTAGAAGCGCAGAATAGATTCTTGTACATCCCTCCCGCTAAGAACTGGTAAGAGCAACACGTGAATGACGCAATCTGCACATACACTGCACTTTCAGTGTCTGATTTTTGACATGCCTGGTCTAAGGCATCCTGCCTAGGACTCGCGTTACGGAATGCGCGCTGGTTCGAGTCCTCATGGGGGAAGAAATTTTCTCTTGAAATTTCGGCCAGTGTATGGAACCGGTGCCCACCCAGCATCGTGATGCACTTGGGGAGCTACGATAGGTAGCGAAATCTGGTTGCGAATACCAGCTATAACGGCTGGGGGGATCATCGTGCTAACCACACGATACCTCCATTCTGGTTGGATGATCGTCCACCTCTACTTCGGCATGTGTGCGTGAGGCCAGCAGCCGGCTGGTCGGTCTAGGCCCTTCACGGGCTGTAGCGCCACGGATTATTATTATTATTATTATTATTATTAACATTTCTAATATTAACCTGGCTATACCTCTGGATTAACGGTTGAGAACCGGAAACAACGTTTGTTACCCCCTACCACGACTGGAGTTCATTGATACTGGCGTAAAATACAAACAGATCACTCTACTAGGTATAGGAGGGAAGAAAAGTAGTTCATCCATTTACGTAAACTAGGAAATATCGCGATTTTGAGTGTGATAATTTTCATTAAATTTCTCTTTAATCAAAATACGGTACTGTATTAACAATAAGTGTTTTTACTCACGAACTGAGGTATCCATTCGGACGTATTCATTATGCAGTGTAGGCCTATATTGTACTGTCTACAGCACATTAGCATACAATATAGAGAATGAAGTTAAATTGAAAAATAATCATAATATGGATATTTAAACACATGTTCGAAAATGGTGGCCGTTCATTTCGATACAGGCTTCAGTTCTTTTTTGCATATTTTTGGACTTTTACATTCTCATTTGGATTTCTTTCCTTCTAAACTTGGAGCAGTAAGCGACGAGCATGGGGAAAGAGTCCACCAAGAAATATCTTAAATGGAAGGGCGATATAAAGGAAGATCATCATCCTGCATACTTGCAGACTATTGTTGGTTCCTTGTAAATGACATTTCCAGGTCTAAGTATAAACGGAAGTCATCCACAAAATTATTTTATTTGCCAAGATAAAATTCCAAGATTTTTGTCATTATATACATAGAATATTTTTATTGTTGTTGCGTTTTTTTTTTGTGTTTTAAGCTATGTACCATCATTTTTGTGTCCAGTACACTTTTTTAAGTATTATGAGTCATTTTGAATCCCTAGTGTGTTGTGATTGTATCAGTAGCAGTGAAAAATAAAAAAAGGTTTTTCATAAAAAAAATTCAATTCACTTTCCCCGGAAAATGGTACGTAATGGGACAATTTGGATTTTCAATTGAGATTTAGGACACATATATTAGTAATATTTACCTATTTTTATTTCGGAGCAAAGCAAAAAGTAAAAATTTGTTGTTCAGTGTAATTTTTGACGCAGTGGTAGGCCTACTCTGAAAGAAATTTGACATATTTTTTATTTATACAACAATACACTTTAAATATACGGAATTGCGCTAGAAAACGAATGAAAATATGTGACGCTGCAAACAGCCTTGAATTACGTAAGTTTCTACCGTATATAAAATTATATAAAATATTATACCTACTTTATTTTGGTAACGCATGCAGCTTTGTGAAACTGTAAATACTTTAGACTTGTCACAGTTGTTGACAAGTTAAAAGCAATTACACACCAGTGCCAATTGGCTCTGATAATATCTGGCCACCTAAAAGTGGAGAAGCATTACTTCTGTTCTCAGTGGTTGAAGAAAAAATAATATAAAGAGATATGACATGTGTTTACTGGCACATACCTAACATGGCAAAATCAATGAACGATACATTTTTAATCTTTAATCTTCCTACTGTATATCTGAACTCCTCAATCCAACACAGATATTTTACTAAAACTTTTATCGTTGAAAAACGTTTATCTACGAACCTGCGACAGACAGCCACAAAATGTACCGGTAAGTAGTGCTGGCGCATAACATTGTTGTATGTCAATAATTTAGTAGGACTACCCGTAACAGACAGATAACACAAAGCTGCATGTAAATTTAAGAGGAAATGAGTTTTTTATTTATAGTAATCTCTCTAGCGGTTTTCTTTATCTAGAGAAAAGCAAAACTCGAATGGGATTTAATTGAATATTACAAGAAAGTATATAACGATTAGAAGAAATAGGCCTAAAGTACTCTAATATAATACAATATTGACTTACTAAAATACTAAACTGTCCTGAAAATGTATTATTGTACCATCTCATCATTACAAATATTCCGCTAGATGGCAGTAGTGTTTTATGATTAGCTGTTGTCTTGTTACCAGCTGTGCCAACTATACAATCTTCATTGAACTCTATGGACGATTACTAGTCCAGAAGGCTTTGTTGATTCAGTTTCATTTTTATTAAGGGGAGTTGGTCGTTACAGCATGCAAACTGATAGTAAAAATAGCCTATCTTCAAGCAGTCATAAATATAATACTACTTATCAGAGCTCTTTCATTATTTTAGTGATGTATTTATACATATTAAGTTTTAAAATAAAAAAAAATGGTTACTCTAGAGTAAATCTTCACCCTTAAATTAGTTTTTTTTTAATTTAAACATACTTCTTTTATAAATTCACTACATGCCTGTAATTAGGTACACTCTATTCACTTATTATAGCACATATCAAATTGAAATTTTGGCCACTTACTGCTAATAGATACTAAAACATATCCTACTAAAATTATTAATATATCTGTAACATTAAGGGCATAGGGCTTATACCAATCATCACCGTCAATAAATTAAAAAAAAATTGACGATGAAGATTGTTATAAGCTATATGCCATAATATTGTAGATATATTAATAATTTTAGTAGGGTGTGTTTTAGTATCTATTAGAAGTAAGTGGCTAAAATTTAAATTCCATGTGTGCTATAATAAGTGAAGAGAGTGCACCTGTTTAGAAATATTATGTTTAAAATAAAAAATTATTTAAGGGTAAAGATTTACTCTAGAGTAACCATTATTTGTTTTTTTATTTTAAAGCTTAATATGTATAGACTACATATATTAGTTTTCTCCAACATCACAAAATTTCGTACTTATAATTCTCTCAATAAGAAAATTAAAAATTGAGCAACATGTGTTTCAAGAGTGAATAGAGAGGCCTCTGGGAATTGTGTTCCTTCTCAAGAAATATACGCCAAACATTTAAAAAAGTCTTCTTGTCGGCACCAACTTCTGATTCTGGAGAACGAAATCAGTCCATAAACTTTCAAAACAGCTCTACTACAGTATGATGTTTGAATGCAAGTGGTACACATCACTATCTTCCTTGAGGTCGTAACTTAACATACAAGGTTGTTCAAAAGTTAGGAAAGATTTGAAAGTCCACAACATTTTTTGAAGAATAAGTTCGTAGAAAAATAGTAATACAATTTTGTTTATAAAATGATGTGGTTTATTCAGGTAGGCTATGAACCAATTTCAAAATATTCAGATATGGTCGCAATACTTCTCCCTATATCTTTATAAGCCTCTATTCGAATGAATGAACAGCATTCCGAAAAAGACATCTTACGGAATATCAAACTTCCACAATGACGAGAAATTGTAGGCTTCATATTGTACCTCAATCCGTTTAGAGTTCAGAATCTTCTCAGTCCATCGGAACTATTTCCATTATATTCATAGTAACATTGAATAAGGTCAATTTACCTATGAAGAGGCAGAACCATTATTTTCTGGTATGAATGTTCAAAATAATACAGTTTATTTCCACAAGGAAGTAGTTTGAATTTATGTATATTTGTTTCATTTGCCATAGCGACAACAGCGAAACACTCGGAAAAAAAAGTTTCTGTAAAAATAAAATAACCTTCGTTGACTTTTGAATAACACTATGTATTTAACAGGACTGCATCCGATCTACATATCGCAGGTAGATCACTTTCTCCAACTTACGTAATAGCAGAATAGACCGCAATTGTTATTAACAGCTGTTATATTTGCACACAAGTGAAGCAGAAAGAATGCGCTTTTTTCAAGCGAGATGTTTCCTGAAATATAAATATTTGGAAGAGAATAATGACCTGTTGTGCTATGAGAATGGCTTTTACGTCATCACCAAAGTTACCCTGAAGCTGTGAAGAAGAGGTAGATGTTAAACTTTGGTTTTAATATTTATTGATGTAACATGTGGCAAACAATCTTATAAATAGCTAATATAATCAGATTATGACAAGAGTGTAATCAAATTCTGTCACCATCTCAAAATCTTCATATAATAAAAGAAAGAAAAACCAACCCATTAGAAGCCCCGAATAACTCTTAGGTAATTGGCGAGATGTTAAGGTTCCTACCTCAGAAGATAACCGGCACTGAATAACAATAATAGTAGTGTTACTACTATAAGTAATACTTCAGCAAAGATAACCTTGTCGTATTATCAGCAAATGACTCCACACCCGAAAAACAAGAATTGGATCACAAATATCGTGAATGACATACGTAAGCAAACATGAGCTTTCAAATCTGTATTATTGATTATAAATATTCAGTCATTTCAAATATAATACAAGGTGCGTCAAAAGTCGCTTTCCCCAATATTCGTTCTTAAGTTTCATACTTGTACACATAATATAGATGTCATAATTTGAACAAACGAATAGCTAGTGTAATAAATGGTGGGTTGGCAACCATGTTCAAGAGTCAACTGTTTTTCCGAAGTCGTGTCTTGAAAACAGGCCTCGTTTTGTCCATATGTAGTTGATATGACTACAGGATGGAACACGACCTCATTTTGGTGTAGGAGTGAAGGACTTCTTGAATCAGCGATTCTATGAATGGATTGGCCGTCGTGGCAAAACAGAATGGCCACCCAGGTCATGCGACATGACGCCATGTGATTTTTCGGTGTGGGGTATCCTGAAAACGATGTTTTTGCTCAGAAACCGCAGGAAGATCTGCATCAGTTGTAATCAATACAATGACACTAGAAATTCAAATCAGAAAGTGTAAAATACTTTTAAACATTAACTTCTTTTCGTGTGTGTGTGCGTGCGTGTGTGTATGTATGTATGTATATATATATATATATATATATATATATATATATATATATATATATATATATATATCACAATAACTTAATGGCTGTAAGGAAATTAACGCTATTTTGCTATCGTTTATGGAAACGTGGAAATGTTTGCGTTTCGGACACTGAAAAGCACGTTTCTACATTGACATAAATCCGAAATTTTCATTTATAGAGCTTGACATAAAAATCGAGAGTTATGTTCTGTCATCTGTAAATCAGTGTCTAAATGTTGTGAATTGTGTATCGAGAAACAGGGCCTCCACTTTGAACAAAATCTGTAAAGGAATGTGTAATCAAATGTAATTTGAATGTAATGAAATGTAAGGAAGTGTCTGGGGAAAGCGACTTTTAACCTACCTTCAGACGTATTCTGTAGGACCAAAAAATTAATCTTTACGTGTATATATGATATATAAGTTTGCTATTTAACGACGCTGTATCAACTACGAGGTTATTTAGCGTCGTTGAGATTGGTGATAACGAGATGGTAGTTAGCGAGATGAGGCCGAGAATTCGCCATAGATTGCCTGGCATTCATCTTACGGTTGGGGAAAACATCGGAAAAACACAACCAGGTAATCAGCCCAAGCGGGGATCGAACCCGTGCTCGAGCGCAACTTCAGACCGGCAGGCAAGCGCCTTAACCGACTGACCCACACCGGTGGCTCTCTTTGCGTAGATTCTTTAAGTAAATACATTTCACCTTAAGTAATATAACGTACATCTTGATTACATAACTTTTAACAGTATATCACTTCGGAAAACGTATTATGTATCTTTCACGTGTTAAATTTACCTTGTTAACATGTTTCAGCCTGCTATCGGCCTTCTTCAGAACTGGTTGTTGCTGGTCTTGACGCCTCATTCTACACAAACACGCCACCACAGGAAACACAAACAAAAGGCGCCAAGATCAGCAACAACCAGTTCTGAAGGTGGCCAATAGCAGGCTGAAACATGTTACCGAGGTAATGTAAAATTTAACATGTGAAAGACACATAATACGTTTTCCGAAGTAATATAACGTATCTTTTTTTTTTTAATTCACACTTTATACACAACTTTTAAGTTATTTTTGAATCTCCTTATTGAAGGACATCCCTCAAAAACCGCTACAGATAGTTCATTCCAATCATTTAGAGCTCGATTTAAAAATGAGAATTTACTAAAATCCGTTTTCTGTTTCCTACATTTGATTTTAACATGATGATCGTTCGTACCATAGTGCGTTGGCTTCTCTAACCAAGCTGTTATATCTACCCATGCTTTTTGAACTAGATGTGCCATATACAATGATGTTATTCTAGTTTTCCTACGTCTGTTTTCCAATATTTCCCATTTAAGTTCTTTCATATTATGGACACATTGTAGCTTTATGGCTAGTTCTGAAGTTATATCAGTTAATCTAGTCACACATCTAGTCTAAGAGTACGATGATATGATTCATCATTCACATAGAAGGACATTAGGTGTACAATGACTAAATATTCACAAAAATATTTTTGTTGAATGGAGAACAGCAATTTTTCTATCTAATTTTTTAAAACATTGAAATTGTTTACGTTATATTTTCAAGTCTTTGCGGTATATTTCGTTTTCTTTTTCGAGCTTAAGTGCTTGCATATTTGCAAAGAAATGCGAGCCCTAGTCATAACATAAAACTACACAGAAGACGCAGTGCTCGGCAGGAACCCCTCTTTCAATGAATTATGCATTAATTTCTTTAAATTGGTGGAAAACCGCGAAAATGAGTAACACTGTTTAAGCGATAACTTAGCATGTACACAATTCCGAAACGAGTAAATCCTCTTGAAAAGCACGTCACAGAATTTTACTTGACAGCGTTCGTACATTGTGTAAAGAAGTTAACTTTAAAAAAGACGTTACTCTGATATATTGGAGTAATTTCTACAGTCATGTACAAAGTGGAAAATATTGTGAAAGACAAGGAATTTTCTAAACATAATCGTCAAAATAGTCATTAGCACCACGAAATCTAAGAATGACCGCAAGTAGCAGTAGCAGTAGCAGTAGCAGTAGCAGTAGTAGTAGTAGTAGTAGTGGTAGTAGTGGTAGTGGTGGTAGTGGTAGTAGTGGTAGTAGTAGTGGTAGTAGTAGTAGTAGTGGTAGTGGTAGTAGTAGTAGTGGTAGTGGTAGTGGTAGTAGTAGTAGTGGTGGTAGTAGTAGTAGTAGTAGTAGTAGTAGTGGTAGTGGTAGTGGTGGTAGTGGTAGTGGTAGTAGTGGTAGTAGTAGTAGTAGTAATAGTAGTAGTGGTAGTGGTAGTAGTGGTAGTAGTGGTAGTAGTGATAGTGGTAGTAGTGGCAGTAGTAGTAGTGGTAGTAGTGGTAGTGGTAGTAGTAGTAGTAGTGGTAGTGGTAGTAGTAGTAGTGGTAGTAGTAGTAGTGGTGGTAGTGGTAGTAGTAGTAGTAGTGGTAGTTGTAGTAGTGGTAGTGGTAGTAGTGGTAGTGGTGGTAGTGGTAGTGGTAGTAGTGGTAGTAGTAGTATTACTAGTAGTAGTAGTAATAGTAGTAGTAATAGTGGTAGTAGTGGTGGTAGTGGTGGTAGTAGTGTTGGTAGTGGTAGTAGTAGTAGTAGTGGTAGTAGTGGTAATAGTGGTGGTAGTGGTGGTAGTGGTGGTAGTGGTAGTAGTAGTATTAGTAGTAGTAGTAGTAGTAGTAGTAGTATTAGTAGTAGTATAATATATAGCCTATTTATTTAACCTGGTGGAGATAAGGCCATCAGGCCTTCTCTTCCCCTCTAGCATGGGATTAAAACTACAATATTATGACTATGATTAATATTAAATTTATAAATACAATAAAAATCAAAGTACTAAAAGATTAACTGATTAATAAAGGCCAGACAGTTTATTGCAGAAGTTAAGAAGAAATAAAGATTTTTTCTACTTAAGTAAAAATTAAACATAGAATAAAGTTATATATTGATGAAATTGACATATATTGAAATATATTGTGCTAGAAAAAGAGAACTATTTACAAGAAGCCATGTGTGAACGAGTCTCAATTACTGACCAAGTGCCTAGTAAGTTTGTGTTAGAATTCAATTTTATTTCGATGCTAGCGAATTCCAGAGCCTTGACAGGGCTATTGTGAGAGAGGATGAATATGAGGAAGTGCGATGGGATGGTACCTGTTAATATGGTTTCATGGCGAGAGCGTGTGTTCAGATTATGGTAGAAAGAAAGATAAGTGAAGCGACACGATAGGTACGAAGGAATAGAAGAGTTCAATATTTCGAAGAGAAGGAGAAGTGAATGTAAATTTCTATTCTTACCTAGTTTAAGCTAACCTATTGCTTCCAGGGATGGGGTAATATGATCATATTTGCGAACATTGCTTACAAAACGTACACACAAATTATGAGCACGTTAAAGTTTCGTTTTGTTGGCGTTGGCAAGGTCAGTCAGTACAATATAGGTACAGTCAAAACAGGGCAAAACGAACATCTTCATAAGGGACTTTTTTTAAGCAAGAAGGAAGATGAACATTTGAAGGGTTCAGAGCCATAGTGGGCCAAGAGCCATTTACTAAAAGCGTAGAAAACAAGGGTTAAAATGAAGTTATTACCACAATTCAAAGGAAATATATAGCAAGTATAATATAAAGTATACACATTAAAACTAAATGATATGTCAATCTTCATTAAACTATGGTATTCACTTAATTTTAACCCTTCTTTCTCCGTTTTTAATAAATGGCGCTTGACCCACTATGGCTCTGAACCCTTCATTTATACTTTTTAGCACATGGATAATAGAATATAATTTTCTGCAGGTTTCTGTGACTACAGTTGCAGTATTGGAAACTAATCGGAAGAACTGTAATAGGTAATGTGATATGTCTAGTTGGTTCAGAAGTCTGTGTAAGAAATGCCCTTAGCTATAGGCCTATATCCTCACTGAGCGCTCTTTTTTCTGTACTAAGAAACATTTAATTTAAGCCAGTGACGGAGAACTCAGAACTGCTGTGTACAAGAAAGTCAGGAGTCAGAAAAGGTCGTCACGTCTGTGGCCCAAGAGCTGGTGCGCTGGTCTTTCATCCAGGCGGCCCGGGATCGATTCCCGATGTGGATGGAATATGTGGTGGACAAACAGACGTTGAAAACGTTTCTCTCGTGCCACACCCATTTCCCTTTCTCATTCTACCAACAAATTCAACCTTCTCCTTATTTCATCTATTAACAGCAATAGATAAAATAGATTGCGGTGAAGTGATAGGGATAGTATAAGTTTTCAATGCTGATAAAGGCTTCGCTTGGGACTCCAGGCCCTGAGGCGTATCAGATATTCGTCTGAGGATGAGAACTGGCTCTGTCATGGATGAGGCAATATGCCCATCTGTCAGCATCGGATTCACGAATATCACTCAGACCACCTGTCGAACTTGGACAAACACGCATATACGTACCGCGTGATTCAGTAAAATGTGGAAAATTAAAAATGAAACAGGGGCTGTTGTACTGAATACTTTGAGACAGGGAACTTCGGATCTGAGAGGCCAGATTAAGGCGCTACTGCTCCATCGTACTGTGATTAACCTTTCGTAGGATATGACAGGATCTGTCGTTGACTCACAGCATGTTTTGTCATGTGACAATGTAAGGTAAAGGTGCCTAATTCCGTGATACTCCTAATCCTGTGATAAAATTTCAATTGACTGACATGGAGTTGTGGGCGCTGACTTTCAAGTTTTTGAAATACCTAACAGATGGCAGGAGATATCTTCTTTTCAATTCTATTGACTACCCGTCTTTTGAATAGAAGCAGTCACTGCAGAAGCTTTTGTTCATGAAAGGTGGTTGACCAGTAAGTTTTTCTTTCTCTTGTGACCGCTCCTGAAGAAACATTTTATATTTGAGGTAAGAATTAATATAGCATTATAAAAATAATATATTACTGTAGATTATAGTCAACTGAATCAATGTGTATGATTATTTAAACATTGCTGTAGGAGCTTGCTCATTTTCGGATTTATTTTCATATTTCTCCTTCCTGGCTCACTCGACTAGTGATGCCAACGCTAAATTGTGAAAATTAATGTCTATGAAAGAAAATAGTTCGTGAAAATAATAATACGAATAAGTTATAGAAAACATCAATTATAATTATAACAAAATACTAGGGTATATATTTAACTTAATTACTGCTGTTGTTAGGAATATAAATAATGAGAAATAATTGTGTTATAATTCAATTTATTCAAAATTAATTTTGTATTGAATTTAACTTTGTTTATTTTGTTTATAATATATTAATATGTAATATGTATTCCTGTAGTTACAGAAGTATTTTCTATGAAATTTGTCACATAGGCTCTTTTTCTAGCCTATGTTGTAATTTCTTGCTTAACCCATAATAAAACAATATACCATGAATTTAAAGTGTTTTTCCAGATACACGCTTGTTTTCTGAGCAGTTAATGATGATTATTTTACTATCACGGAATTAGGATATCACTCACGAAATTAGGAAACCACTATCACGGAATTTAGATCCCTGTCACGGATATAGGAGCAACTGTATAACAATGAAGAATCATATACTGTATATTAAACTTGTGAAACTGTTGACACTGAATGTTGTAAAAACTGTAGCTAAAGATCCAAATAACGTCATTTAAGTGTTATTTGAAAATTTTTAGTACAAATTTGGCATAAATATAGATTTTATTAAATATGTCACGGAATTAGGCAGCCTTACCCTACATACGATAGAGCAGGGTTTCAGCCACAATCGCATTTGACGCATTTTGCTATTCGACTTCTAAAAATGCAACAACAAACTATGAATGTAAACGTAAAAAATGCGACAACCATATTTGACTTCAGAAACGAAGATGGTAATGGAGAAAATGAAATCAAAGATGTGTTTGAACTAATCTGTATTTAAATGAAATGCGAATGGCATTGGCAATTTTCAAAAAGTTATTGAGCACTAGATGTTTAGGAATTGATTTCAAAGAGTTGGTGCAATTCATATAAGTTATGGGAACAAGTTATTCTAATTGATTTATACATTTCCATCGCATACTGTAAATTTTGAGCAGGATTTAGTTGCACGAACCTTGTAAAAACTGGAATTAGAAACCGCCTTTCAGTAAAAAGAGTTAGCACTATGCTAACAATAAATCTTGAAGGGCTTAATAGTAAAGAATTTCTATGTTTAGAGTGCCCATAAACTAACGTATTTTAATTTGATGTAAATTCAGCAGTAATTGACTCTAAACATACCGACATCTAATGATTTACATACATAAGAATATCTAGAGTGTAATAAGATGGATTGAGAGTAATAAAACTCCAAGAAGGAAATTACATATTTTTTGTTTCTGCATAATTTACTAATTTTATATTTCTGAACAATTACTTATAATATTGCACAAGCATTTCGTAATTTGCACAAATATAATTTCTCATTTGTGCCTTTTTGAGACAATTATTTATTTTCTATCTTAAACTCTGCGATAGAGTAAGAAGGTACTCCTATGTAATATAAAAATTGTATGTTGATAAGTGAGTGACAGCTATATGACCGGAAGTCAATGGTGTTATTCAACATTGTAACGCACTGCAGCCAAATAAATAAATAAATTAATAAATAAATTAATTAATTAACTAATTAATTTTAATAAATAAATAAATTAATTAATTAATAAGTAAATAAATAAGTAAGTAAGCAAATAAATAAATAAGTAAGTAAAGAAATAACTACATACACAAATAAATGCATAAATATAAAAAATAAATAAGTACATAAATAAATAAATAAATATATATAAATAAATAAATAAATAAACGATAGAGAGATTCACTCTGTAGACGATAGTTTAACGAACAAAATGCCGATACGGAGTTGCGCTTGGACTGCTTACCTGGTTGGGTTTTTTCCGAGGTTTTCCCCAACCGTAAAGTTAATGTCGAGCACTCTACGGTGAATCCTCGACCTCATCTCGTCAAATCCCATCTCCCTATCAACAATCCCATCGACGCTAAACAACCTAATAGTTGATACAGTGTCGTTAAATAACCAACTAAAAATATAAACTAAATATGATTGCCTACATGTCAACAATAAACATAAAGCTCAAATCTAAATACTAAAAGTAAATAATAAATGTTTATATATAGATAGATAGATAGATAGATAGATAGATAGATAGATAGATAGATAGATAGATAGATAGATAGATAGATAGGTAGATAGGTAGATAGGTAGATAGGTAGATAGGTAGATAGGTAGGTAGGTAGGTAGGTAGGTAGGTAGGTAGGTAGGTAGGTAGGTAGGTAGGTAGGTAGGTAGGTAGGTAGGTAGGTAGGTAGATAGATAGATAGATAGATAGATAGATAGATAGATAGATAGATAGATAGATAGATAGATAGATAGATAGATAGATAAGAGTAAACGATAGCGATGTATAAGCCCACACTACCTTAATCAGGCTTCTTAGGCCCAAAATTACCTCTCTCAAAATGTTTATTAGAGCACTTCCTATTTCCTGTTCAATTTTTGTACGTTTTTACTGAATCACCCTGGATAGAGCGCACAATGAACCAAAGCAAGCACAAGTGCAAGAATTCGTATCGAGTCTAGCCCTCCTAGCCGAAGACAGAACAAGGATCGTGTAAAACCATCTTGACTGCGAAGCCGTTCCCTGCCGTTAACTAAATATCACTTCTAAGCCCAGCAAGTCTATCTCGGCAGGAACACGGTTATCTGTGGAATGAGAAATGCAAATTCTCCAGATAGCTTGTTTAGAAAATAAGTTTCATGTTTGTTTCGTTCAACTGATCTGCCATATTTCATCCTTCACGTAATAATATACAAGACTCATTTGCTGTAGAGACATTACAGTTTAGGAAAGAATCATGGTTGACATCAGCAACTGGGAGATGTGGAAAAGAGCTAATTGGCTGGGCTAGACCACCTGTCGGGAACCGTATCACATTGTCATGCATCTCACACACTCCATAGATCATCCACGAACACAGGGAGACTGGAACAAGCTGCTCGGAACATCACACCAACTGCGATAGCTAATGGTTACACTGTCTGTCAACATTAACTCCCAGAAATAAAGCTAGAATTTTATCTTATGCAAGTATTTCCAAGTACAGACGCTGCAATAAAAGTTTCCGAGGCTCGTCATCAGCGATCGTAGGCTGCGTGAATCATAAAGTGCACCAGTCTCCAAAACAACATTACGGAGAGCTAAGAACTCTAAAAATGACATTTTATAGCAGGTTCAGTACTTTATATTTACGAATAAATGTGAAGGTAAAACCTTTAATAATAAATAAAACATTCAGATCCTGAATATGACACATATTTTCTCAATATACAGCTATTTTGCGCAAAAATGCGGTTCTTGCTTGACATTTATTTTCTTGAACCAACATTTATGATATAGATGGAAATCAAATAATTTGCTGTGCATTTAAAAAAATATAAACTTCCATTTTCTGCATTGCAAAAAAGATTCTTGAAAACACAAAAAGTATTGATATTGATATTTAATGTAATCAACTCATATACAAGTTATGGTGGACCTTCATATTTCTCTAATCAGATCACACTACAAAGCCTTGTCTTTTTTCTGAACCAAGGCTTAACTGAATTCTATATATTTAAAAGGGCATCAGTCAATAATTTGGTTATATATATTTTTTTTCAGAATATACATATGTATCTGTACCGAGTATCATTAAAAGGGCATCACTCTTTGAAGTTATATAGTGAAGTGAAAACTTTAGTATTTTTTAAGGGGCCATCAGTCATTGACTCATATCCTTCTAAAACTGAACAGGAGATATCTGTAGCAGCACTTTTGAATTTCGTCTTTGGTAATATCAGAAAGTATTTTATTAAAGCATCTACAATGATAAACGGACTGAACAGTTAAACATTTCTAAAGCCTTGGTTTTTCTGAACCGACGCATGCGAGTTGGGAGGTGCGAGGCCCGCATCGCACAAATTCGGACTACAAGAAAGATAGTGAGTGGTTCCTGTAACTGTGAGGTACGCAGACCTTGCATCTCGCAGTTATAGAGACCACTCCCTATCTTTCGTGTAGTCCGGATTTGTGCGATGCAGGCCTCGCAACTCGCATGCGTCGGTTCAGAAAAACCAGAGCTTAGCGGGCCTCCAGCGTGGACCCGTAATTGTGCGACAAACATTAGTTTATCAATCAGGAAGGGTTATCAAGTAGAATAAAATTAAGAATTTGGAAAAACTGAAGCATTATATGCATGAGAAACACTTAGAAATCTATGAAAAGATTTTTAAGTGCCCTGTAAACAATGACAAACAAGATGATTGAACGGAGAGTTAGTAATGATTATTTTCGTAAATTTCTACATGAGTGTTCCAAAATTTGGAACAGTATAGCTTATAAGTGCAGTTAATATTATGTTAGTTTGGAAACACGAATGGAAAGTATGAGCAAATATATCTGGTGTTAGTAATTCTTGTCAATTTTTTTTAAGGGATCAGTCTCCACATTTTAACGATTAATTTGTCAGAAATTAAAACAGCATTACAATCTCTCGTCTGAAAAACAAATTTCAACCACAGAACTCGGTAACTTCCACACAATTCACCACATTTTATTATTTTGCTTTTTTTTTTAAGTTTTTCTCAATTTTCCAATAAAATGTGTCTGTTGACTGACACCCTTTTATACAATTAAACTACAAATTACATCAACATTAGATTACCCTTATTAGTTATTAACAATAATTGTTACGCCTTAAAATGGAATTTTAATCAACATTACTTTTCTAATTCTATTAGCATAGTCCAATTTTAACTGATCTATCACTAATACTTGCACTACTACAGCTATTACCAAAAGTTTAAGGACACCCCTTCAAAAGAGATGTGTCACTTCTGTCCGTATACCTATGTGAAATCCCCTGATTTTTATAAACGGATCAAATGCCTTTAAAAATGAAGTTTTTTTTTACTGCAAACACAATCTATCTCTCAAACTATGGATTTTATAACAATGTTTCTATGATGAAAAGTAATTGAAAAATTACATTTTTAATAGGAAAAAATTAATTACTCCAGAATGGATGCACTTAGATCAATGAATTTTGGGAGAGAGTTAGACATTATTTCAAGTCATTTCTTCACATTCCAATAATCTGCCACTTCACGTCCACATACAGAATTTCGACCCATTTTCTCTTTTTTTCAAGGAAGAAATCTAACCTTTCCACACTTATAGCAAACTCCACAACTGTTTACTAAAAATGGAAGGAATATGCTGACTGACCAGTGATGTCAACTCCCAGTGTTATGATGTAAGTGGCAGGGGCGGTTCCGGGTCAATTTTCAGCGAATTATAAACTGAAGAGACTTTTAGAAAAGGGTAATTTTCCTAAACAAAAGAAAGAAAAGATCTGAATTACAATGCGAGAATAAGCTGTCACATTTTTTTAAAATAAAAAGTAATAATTTCACAAGAAAACTTTCAGTTATGTCTAACTCTATCTAAAAAATCACTGATTCAAGTACATCCATTCTGGAATAATTAATTTTTCTCCTACAAAAAATGAATATTTTCAGCAACTTTTCATAACAGTAAAAAATTGTTGTATAAGCTACAGTTTGAAATACAGAAAGATTGGAGTTGCAGTAAAAAAAAAAACTTTATTTTTCACAGGCATTTTGTGCCTGCATAAAGATAGATTTTAACATAAGTATAAGGACAGGAGTGAAATATAACTTTTTAATGGGTGTCCTCAAACTTTTGGTAAAAGCTATACACTAACTCTATTTAAGCCCTAACTAATATTCATTTTAAGATTTTCTGTAATATCATTGTATAAATTTACTATCATAGTTAGTTTTTCAGTCCTTCCTTCGTATCTGTCCACAAGTTCCAAGTTCCATTTAACACACTTCACAACACTACAGCAAGTTTTAACTCATGTTTCAACACTTAACACACTTTTGACCTTCGCTAATAAACCTTAATACCTACAACCCAAATAATGTATTCCAATTCTATCCTTAGTAATATTTGTTTTCATATCATATTCATTTATAGTATATCAGTCTTATTACACAAGCTTCTTTACCACACTTTATTAAAACTTTTAAATCTTTCGTAGGTATCATGATTAATACCGATCTCACATTAGTAAAAGCACCTTCCATTTACACTTATTATCTTTCACCATTTGTCCATTTTAATCTGAGCAATAATATAAAACCAACCACATACCACAGTCTAATATATACAGTCACGAAGCTCAATACGTAGGGAATATGCATCCATAGATAGTTGCCAACCACTAAGATCGCTACTATGCCTCATCACAGACAATGCGAAATAGTACCGGCACAGTCTATTGTTCCTAGTACCCTCAACAACTCAAGCTTCGTGACTGCATATACTAGACTGTGCACATACTAAATTAATCCACCTATTACATTTTTTTTTACTTCACTCGAAATTAAGTTTTGTTATTCAGTCTGCACCAGCCTAATAACAACTCAGGCCTGCCTATATATCTTTTACTTCCTCTGCATTCAGGATCATGCGAACTGGTCCTTTGCTTCGTACAAGCTTTTAGAGTTCTTAAATGACACGTTACCTGTGAGTTCCGAAACCGTTGTTGTACGAGAGAGGAGTATGGAATACAGGGATAGAAGACTCTGCACATGCGTAGAACAACACTCATGGGACACTATCGCATTTCCAGTAGCATCAGTTGTTAAAATTACAAAAAAAATATATATTATGGGTAAAAGGTTATACTTTTTAAGTATCAGATATATATCAAGATGAAATATGTATAGAACAAGAAACTCTGAAAATAATTTATAAAGTCCACTTTCCTCCCAGAAATAGTTCATCTCCTCTTCTGAAACTAACGCTAAGGGTGCGCAGGTTAACTGATATTTTTGTTATGAGTGGTGAAACATTTTCACACAGCTCTGACGTCATCGGAGCGCACAAATGAACTGTAAGAACTTTACATGACTAAGTCAACATGTTCTTACTCACTATTTTGACACATATGATAGTCTTGCTGCTTTATCTATGTGTTTCCCCATTGTTAGTGTAATTTCTACCTGAATTCACTTGCTCAAATTGTTTAAAATGTGCGAAAAATTATTCTTATTTTCTTCCTTCCAAGTACATATTTTAAATGCTGCGCCTTCTGGATTTCACCCAACCTTTCCTTTTTGAATCTGATCTTGTAGAAGCATGTAAGATATCGTGAGCATAAAAAAAATCTGTTTAAATTCTCGTTATTTATTCTACAATTATTTACAAACAGTGCGATTTAAATAGAATATTATAACTATTCACGAACAAACTTGCATAATGCAGCTTATCGAATATCGTAAATGCATTGAATTTAATATTATTGCTATTTACAAAAATATATTCCCGTGTAGCATTAAGCTGGTCTTCACAGGGGGAGGAATGTTTTCGTGAAATTTCGGCCACTGTATGCTCATTCAGCATCCTAATGAATTTGGGAAGCTAGAGTGAATAGCGAAATCTTGTTCCAGCTGTAATGGCTAAAGGGATCAACGTGCTAAGCACACGATACCCCAGTACTGGTTGTGTGACAGTTCATATTCTGCTGAGGTATGTGGATGTGAGGCCAGACTGGTAGGCCTTGCCCCTCCATGGGTCTTCGCACAATGAATTTTTGTTTTGTTATTGTGACAGCGACGTGAGATTCGAACTCACGACCAGCGTCCCGCAAGAAAGCAGATCGCGCGGAGTACGGAGGAATGGCGCGCGGCGGAGAGGGGAAAGGGCCAACGCGGCGAGAGAGTGGAGCGAGAGTGCGCGCGCAACTGCTGCGTACGCAGTGAATGGGGAACGGACCTTCCCGACTCTTCGAGAAGTCCGTCGAAGTGGAGATATCCAGATAATTCTCTACACACCTGTAGAAATTTCTCGCAACTATGATTTTGCTATTAAAGAAGAAGCGCCAGTGAACTCGAGAGTTTTTCAGTTATTCAGTCAGTGAGAAAGCCAGAGCAAGGAAGCCAGTCTTGTGCACCGGAGTTCGACTCGAGTGTGCGTCCGCAACTGCGTCAGCAGCCGAAGGCCTGAGTTCGAGTGCAGTGGACCGCAGTTGGAGGGACCTGAGTTCGAGTGCAGTGGACCGCAGTTGGAGGGACCCGAGTTCGAGTACAGTGAACTGTCTCTGAAGGTCTGTGGTTCGAGATACTGTGAACTCGAGTGACTGAGATAGAAGAACTGTGAACTGAGAACTGGTAGTTCTGATTTGTAAATAGTGCTTTGTAAATATTAGTTAAGATTAACAGTTCATTGTTGTTCGTAATAGTCCAAGTAAATAAATTGTCATTGTCGTCGGTGGAGTGCTATAACGAATACTGTGTTGAGTGAAGATCCAATTGTTGACGAGAGCGTTTAAGGTGAATTGTAGAAAGGAATTATTGTTGTGACGAATAAATTACATTGTTGTAACTAATAAAATTCACATTATTTACAAAACTCAGTATTAGTAATGACTATGCTTCGTAATTCAGCTACTTATAAGCTGGAATGAAGTTGCTTGATTTGAAATATATGTGACGTCACAGCACAGGTATAGGTATGTTAGTATACAAAATAGTTTTGCACGCTCTGTCTTTCGCTATAATAAGTCGAAGCCGAGACGCAGTCATAGTGAGTAGTCTTATGGATCACTGCTCTTTCTAGTTGTATTATTTAAATAACTACATCTTTTGGCTGATTGAAGGTTCATTGCTGAGGTAAAATGCCTTAGGTAAGATGCTCAAGCGTATAATATTGCAGGGCATGGTTGAGGATATTTGAACTATTATTTTCACTGTCAATATAGACAACATTACATATACATTGTGTAAAATAAACCGAAAAGTGACAAAAAAACAGTCCACTGGAAGACACTGCAATTATATCACAAGGCACGTAAGCGTGTTGAACATAATCCAAAAGAACCAGTATGTCCTACCATCAAAATCTGAAAATTCTTAGGATATTAACTCGATGTTTAGCGTGGATTTGTGTAGCCTACCATGATGTTCAGTGCCAACATCCCAATAAATAAATTAAATAATCTACATTTCAAGGGATTTCTGGAAAAAAATACATAGCATATTAATGGGTTTTCAGTGATGAGCGACATATGCAATATCCTAATGAAACATGAAAAAATATCAGACAATAGAAATTCTTCTACTAAATCATGAACCAATAACGTCATGTGCTACTGAAAGAATTTCTTGCAATATAAAATCATTTAAAGTGACACCCGTATATATTCAAGTTCAGTAACATACGAATGCACGTTATTATTCACTGCAAAGATCACGACGAACATGAACATCACGGCTGAAGCATGTGTTTACTTGTAGGCCTGTAGCTTCAGAATGTCGGGAGTTGACTGTACTCCACGAACACGCAGCGAAGATCTGTTTGTTTATATATTTATCTGTTGAATCATCAGTGTTCGGCGTACTATATACCCAATGTGTCTTTAACTTCAGTCTTTAGGTAGCTGGAATACGAAGCCTAGTAATGACACAAAGAATGAAATTCATCATCTCGTTCTTGTGTCAAGATTAAGAAAGTATGTTAGTCAACCGTCTTCAAGTTGTTCATGTGTGTACCTTACTATTTCCGGATTTTTTTTTCTGCAAATTGTTCTTATGAATTTTTACTATGATTGATTCCAGATGAAGGCCAGTTTACACTGCAATATACAGTTGAATCCACCACTGAAGAGGTCGAGGAAAGCGTACGGACTGAAGCGGAAACAATGGCCTCAGAGGAAGGAAGTTGGCCTCGACAATTGGGCGCTCAAGGGAGTTGAGTTTCGGGGCGTGGGTTAAGGGAGTCCGGGGAGGGTGAAGGAGGTAGACGTGGTGCATGTACGAGCCGGGGAGGGTTCAAGAAGGCGGGGGCACTCCGCGTCAACATGGGCAACCGTCGTCCCTTAATTAATTAAATGTTGTAGATAGAAAGAGATGGAGGAGACATAGTCCAGCCTTCAGCCTAATGAGGTGCAGCGGGGACGGAGTAGACTTCAAGAATCGGGGCTCAGGAGCTTCTTCTTGCTACGATACCTTATGCGACATCTGGAGCTGCAGCCATGCAATCATTACGGTTCCTTTTACAAATGCACCACAGAATTATTACACACCGAGATGGTAGGAAATATGAGTGAAAACTCATGTAACTCTCCATATAACCGGGTGTAATGAAGATATATAGGGATTCTGTTCCCTGATCAAAACATTCTAAATCTAAATAATTTATAAATCGTTTATAAACAGTATGCAGCACTCAGAAATAGAATTTTAGGTATTTTAATATCTTCTGAAACTTAAAATTTACAACATTTCGTAACTACATTCAGAGTGTTAAAATTATCCAACATTTTAGGAGGTGGTAGTATGCATAAAACAAGAAATAAAGTCTAATAAACATGGGTCCTACAACACATACTTTCTGAGATCTGAACACTTGTTCATAGGAGGTGCTCAATGTGACGTCCATTAGTGGCAATGCATTCCTTTGCCCTTCGGAGTAAGGAATCACGCACTCTTTGAAATTAACCTGGTTGTTCTTGATAACCAAAAGTCTAGGGGCTTTAGATTTCATGAACGAGCAGGCCAAGGTGTGGGGCCTCCCCTAACAATCCAGCGGTCCTGAAATATCAGCGTCAGGTGTTCACGCTCATTGCGGAAAAAAATGTGCCGGTGTGCCATCATGCATGAACCACATCTGTAGTCCTGACATGGCACATACTCCATCAAGGTAGGCAACACGTTAATGAGAAAGTCCTGATAACGAGTCCCAGTTAATCTCTGTGGTAGCACGTATGGTCTCAATCTATCGCCAAGAACGTCTGCCCATACATTGATTGAGAATCTGTGCTGATGCCTTGTTTCTTCAACTGCATGGGAATTTTCATTAGCCCACACATGCTGATTACGAAAATTCACAACACAATCTCTGCTGAACCCTGCTCATTTCCGCAACCAAACTTTTCTTTTCAGTATTCCTTGCGACGTATCAGTATTCTATGCCAGGGGTGTCAACTACGGTATGATTATCTGGTAGCCCGCTGTATTGTAGGGCAGAAAAGTGCATTGTCATAAATGGACGTCACATTGAGCACCTCCTATGAACAAGTGTTCAGATCTCAGAAAGCATGTGTTATACAACCCATGTTTATTAGACATTTTTTCTTCTTCTTTTACTTTGTTATTTAACGACGCTGTACCAACTACGAGGTTATGTAGCGATGGATTTGGTGATAGCGAGATATTTGGCGAGATGAGGCCGAGAATTCGCCATAGATTGCCTGACATTTGACTTATGGTTGGGGAAAACCTCGGAAAAAGCCCAACCAGGTAATCAGCCCAAGCGGGAATCGAACCCGCGCCCGAGCGCAACTCCGGATCGGCAGGCAAGCGCCTTAACCGACTCAGCTACGCCGGTGGCTTTTTTATTCTTTTGATGCATACTATGACCTCCTAAAATATTGCATACTTTTTTATTTTGAGCAGCCAATAATTAAAAAAATTGTGCGCCTTGTATTCGGAAATATAAGTTGTCTGGCTAGTAGTAGTATTTTTAGTAGTAGTAGTAGTAGCATTTAGTAGTAGTATTTATTTATTTAACCTGGTAGAGATAAGGCCGTCAGGCCTTCTCTGCCTACTACAGCTAACTGAGATTGCTTTTTATATAAAAAAAAACTTTCCGAAATGTTCCATCTAGGACCTGACCATAATACGAGATAAAGGAGAATCCACAGCTACGCAATCAGTTTTTTCATTGTAACTCCCGTTTAAACGGAAAAAAAGAACCTTGTCAATATGATGGAGTAGTTTAATAATGTTATGGTCGAAAATGATTTCCAGTAACCGCATAGTTTACTGCAAGCGAAGTCCGGTAAATAGTGAAGTAGTATCAAAACAAAGAAGCAGATCTGACTGTTTCTGTTTTGGGTCAATTAAAGTATTAATGAATGATTGCGAATTTTTCACGTGGTGTGGAGAGTTTCCCACATTAATAATTTTGAGCATATTCGAAAGAAATTTAACTAGATCAAAAGTAGGGGATGTTATAGAATTTACGATGGCCCTATTAAGTGTTGACCCTTCTTCGTAGAATTTGGCAGTCCATACAGTCTACAAGAAAACGTATACTGAGATGTAATTTTCTTAATAAATTCATCTGGTACGTTGGACTCTTTTATGAGAGAGATAGTTTTTCTTTCTGCTTTCTTAGTAGCATCATTTTCTAATTGTTTCTAAGTGGGGTATATTTCTGATCACATTCATCATGAAACCCTAAAAACGAATATAGTATGCAGACTGTTGGCCAAAACACTAAAGCGTTCAATTTCTACTTTTATAACCGGCGGGTATAGGCCTATATGCAAGAATGTGTAGTGGACAAAAACGGTGCTTGTGATAGGTTTCCGCGGAGTACTCCCGTTTCCCCTACCAAAATTACATCATTACTCTGTTAATCATATCATAGGGTGCTAAGTAGATCGACTGAGAGGAACACTATGGCGGGACAAATATCTACAAGTACAGGGCGTCATTCTTAGAGGGGGACGCTTGGGGGGGAAGTTATATACTCGCGTCTTGAAAAAAAAATTGTCTTGTTTTAGGTCGCTTTTATACTTAATTTAAAATCAAAACTACTGGCAATGGAAATGGACTTTCAAAGCGGTTAGCGAGACATTCAAAATTAGTTCTGAGGGACAAAATAAATGCTAAGAATTCTGTGTTTGGATTATGAGAGATATATATGCAATTTGAATTGGCACAGATCTATGAGAAGAATGCAAGAGGAAAGATTAGACCAGAAAAGTGTTGAAATTTTATCCACCTGGGAGAAAAAAAAATAGAGGTAGACCTCGAAAATCCTGGATGTATGAGGTCAGAATATGAATGAGAGAAAGAAGACTGGAAGAATTGTACCTACTGGATGTATTGGGACGAATGAAGAAGAAAGTTAAAACTTTAGGCAGAGAAAGATGAGTATAGTCCCTATATTGTAATTCTGTACATAAACAAAGTAAATATATTATGTTCATCATCGAAAGTCTTGAAGCAACGTTTATCAAATTGTGTTCTGTGGAAACCCACGGTTTCGCGAACAAATCCTTGGGTTGCACGAGTCCTAAAATATTTTTATTTGATACGTAGCGGATACTATACAATAAATATAAAAATGACGAAAATGTAAATCAATAATAACATGAAATGATAATAGTATAAATAATAATTGTAATTATTATTATTATTATTATTATTATTATTATTATTATTATTATTATTATTATTATTATTATTAAACCACTTAAAACGAACAGCTATATTTTTCATTTGTCACTTTTACCACTGGGGTTTCTGCGTATATGGCCACCAAAAGAACATACTGAAACAGAATAAATGCAGAAGCAGATTGAAGCAACAACTTTCCACCATAAAACCATAATAGAATGTTTTTTTTTATTTTACTTTCCAGCTGCTTAACTGAAAAGTAACGTGTTTCTGAGAACATATTTCTGAATATACTTTCTTCGTTTTAAAGGGAAAAACAATGGTCTTAGTTTCATTCAGTGTAGACTATCATTAAATTTTTATTAAGTGGGAATCCGAACTTTTTTTCATCACAATCTGGGATTTACATTCGAAATAAAACCTTTGTAAGAAGTATCATTTCAAACCCTTCTTTTTACAAAATAATTAACAAAACTGTAAATTATTAGTACGCTTACATGGCAATACTTCGATATATTGTGCCTTGACTGTACTGTCTATACTATTGTCACGAGAGACCTCGAGTCACATTTATTAGAACTACTTCGTGAATAAAATAAAAATGTAAATAATATATCCCTAAACTCGCTCACAAAATGTTAATAATTGTATATTTATGAATACTTAACCTATTCAGACATTGTGAAGTCGAAATAGATGAATAACGATTACTGCAATGAAGCAATTGAATGTTATTCAGTAATGCCAATTGAGAAAAGCGAAATACAGGTTTTAAAAAATGCTAATTACATGTACTGCGCTTTTCTCCTCTTATTGTAACAGAAATACGTTTTCATTATCTGCTGGAATAATAATTTAATTTAAACGTTTTATAGTATAATTACAAATAACCTGATTAATACATTAATTAAATGAACAATTGTTATGAAGGAGTGTCAATTTCTTTAGATACAATGGACATAGAATTAGAAGACGAAGATGTAGATGTGCAAGTAGGATTTCACACTTTATTTAATGCAATGGATTCATGCTCATCGATTTACATTGAAACAGTTGGCGACACTGACTAAACAAAAGAACGACCATGCGATAAATTGATAGTGATAAATCGAGCTAGAAAAATTATCGCGATGTATGACTGTGATTGTTTGGAATTCAAAATTCTATTACACTTCATTGGCCGAAAATGGGATGGCGTCATATAAACGAAATAGTCAACATAAACATATGTCATAATTTGTTTACATTTCAAATACAACCTTTCAATAACTTACTTCAGTAAGTACTGAATTCTAATTTAGTCTTACAAATCTTGTCGATTAATTATTCATTAAAACGAATGTTTACGTTTATGTGAATCATAAGAATAACAGCAAAACAAAATGGATTATAAGGGTTCCACTGTTACACAATAGGTTAAATGGTGTTTCGCAATGGAAGAAGTTTGAGAAACACAGCATTACAGTATCGAGTTAAACAGTAGTGAATATCTACAAGTCCACACCTGTGGAGTAACGGTTTGTACGTCTAGCCCCGAAACCAGGTGGCCCGGGTTTGATTCCCGGTCGGGGCAAGTTACCTGGAGAGTTTTTCTCCGTTCCATTACTCTTTCGTCGTACCTGGTTGAGGTTTTTTCCGTGGTTTTTCCTCAATCCAACATGAGCAAATGCTGGGTAACTTTCGGTGCTGGACCCCGGACTCATTATCACCTTCATCTCATTCAGACGGTTAATAACCTGAGCTGTTGATAAAGCGTCGTAAAATAACCTAATAAAAATAGCTCCAAAAAGTTAGGCACTGTCAATGACTAACATGTGTAAAGTCAAACGAGACAAGACAACTGTCCAAGAAAAGAAGAACATGTATTATAGGGAGATGGAGATAGGGTCGGTAATTTCACTCGGGTAGTTCTTTTCAACGTCCTTCATATCTGTGAAACGAACTCTAACTTTGCTTCTATTTCAATGGAAGATGGGCTAAGAACATTTACCGCTCCATAATAAATCAATTCCCTCGTTTGAACTCGCGAACCCAAGATTAAATGGCGTGCACTGTAACCACTAACCATCAAGTATGACCGACCACAACGTTGCCAAGATGATTTCAGTGACGGCTCGTGGGAAAATATCAGCATGTGACAAAATTTCTAGGATTAAAATTAAACACAATATTTCAAAACGCTTTCTACAAATTTTTTGATGGACAGGAATAAGAGTACAAGTCAATTTTTCTGCAAAATCAGGACATGTGCAAATTTTTTTTATCGTCAATTCGATATTTATTAGTGGTAAAATAAGCTCAAGTAAAAATTAAGAAGTAGAACTGATTTCACCGAAATTTTAAATATAAAACAACAAATTTAGGCAGTTATTTTTGCTCTCCTATGCCATTAATTTTGTACTTGTACTAAAATTCCCGCCCATCAAAGGATTGTAACTATTAATATATGTTTTCTTTAATTGCGCCCATACAAGAAATGAAGACTGGAAATTAAAAGGGCTGTAAATTCTAAAGAGATAAACCGCAGAAAACAGAGCTCTCGTGTGGAACTAACAATGTAATGTAATACAATTTGCACATCTATGGGAGAAGCTAGGACCAAAATAAAATTGCAATAGGACTTATCACTTTTCTCAGTGGATTGAGCCAGGGCCACATGCTTTTTTTTTCTGGAAATACTAATTTAAAAAAAATATATTGGCACTTTTTATGTCCAGTGTTCAATTACTGAATTCTTACTTTTCTGCATGTTACGTTGATCCTAATCAGAAAATTAATAACTACTGTAAAGGCGTAAAATAGAGAAAAATTGAGTATGCTGGGTTTGCATCAAAATTTTCCACTTGTTGCATAAATAACTATTACGAGTCTTAAACAATTCAAACACACCTGTGATAATTTTTTTTTAAATTATGTAAGTTTCAGACTAGCGTATACTACATTGTATTATGTTATGTTGAGATCATTATTGTATTAAGATGTATATTCACTACATTTTGGGTGTGATGTTTCAATTCCTGTTTCTTTATGTATTTAAATGTTTGTTTCTTATATTTATCTTATTAGGTTTGTCTTTGTCGTCATAAATTTATAAATATATATTTGTAATTGAAGCGGTGAGATCAATAACCATTCAAGTCCATTTACAGAAGTTTCGAGAAAAATGCAAAAAAAAAAAAAAAAAGAAACTTCGTTTTATTTCTTACCTAATTATTATTTTTTGAACGTAATATTTCTGGTTGTTTTAGAGATCAAGACAAAGTAGTATACCAACGTTTAAAGTCGTAACACTTGTGGAAATATCCAATATTTAATTTCAAATTCACAAGAAATGAATGACCAGAAGTGGACTTGAATGGTTATTGATCTCACCGCTTCAATTGTTGTATTAAATAATTAATATTGTACTCATATGTGAACATTGTAATTGGGTTTATCCTGTTTTTGTTCACATTTTCAAATTAATAAAACAAAATAAAATAAAAAGGATTTGTTAACCGTCACGCATTTTTTTGTATTCCACAGTTACCTTTGCTAACTTAAACTAACGAAACTGTCCGCTTGAAGTTAATTATCTTTCAGATTACGAACACAATAGGACTGACGTACTGTAATAACGATACATTACATCTTCGATGCGGTAATAAACATGTATAAGTCGTATATAATCACCAGAGCGTGACAAATGAAAAATAACAGTTTTAAATTATAAAATTCAAAGCATTTGATACATGACAGTAAAGCTTTTATTTCAGTGACGTCATCAAGTCTGACTCAAGGACGTGGGCCTGCATGTCATGAAACAGACTGACAGGGTAGACACGTTATTAAATGGAAACTATTTACTCCGGTATAAAAAGAATGATGCCGGGCCTCGAAAAATCTTCCGCTATCCGGAGCTAGAAATCTAATTGACAAGTCTTGTAATATTACTCTCAAGGCGATTTTCCCGGTAAAAGAGACAATATTTAAGTTGTATAAAAAAAGTTAATAATATGACATTTAGGCCTACATACGAAACAAATATACCGGTACATCAAGATTATTACAACATCCATGTACAGGTCAGATTGCCGTCGCTGAAACAGAGGTGTAGTCCAATAAGAACTAAGAATGTATATTATAAGTGTTACACCACTTTTTATGTGTCCATTGTTCTTATAAGGGCCAGTCCTATAAACAATTAACCTCAGATAAAAATATCAAACTAACTTTCAGTAACTACGAATTTTAGGTTGCATATATACTAATTTTAAGTTATATCGTCTTAATTCTAAGTTAACTGAAGGGTTCAAAGCCATAGTGGGCCAAGTGCCATTTATTAAAAACGGAGAAAGCAAGGTTTAAAGTTAACTGAATACCAAAATTTAATGAAGAGTGACATGTAATTCAGTTTTAAAGTGCATAATTTATATTACTTGCTATATGGTAATCACTTAATTTCAGCCCTTGTTTTCTTCGTTTTTAATATATGGCGCTTGGCCCAATATGGCTCTGAAACCTTCAAATATAACTGAAGAAATTTCTCATGTTAACCATATTAACTGAAGTTTACAAAAATATTTTCGATAGAAATAAAGAGAAAACATTCTCCTTATAAGCAGCCCAGGACACAGGGATCCAGGGCCTCTAACTAATTAACACAGTAATCGATAATTGAAATGGTGAGAATGACGTAGTCCTAAGCCACACATGCAAGATTTAGCAGGAGAGTGTAGTGAAAATACAGAGTCCAGTGCTCTTAGGTGCGGTGTCAAAATTTTGCTGCGTACACTTACGTCATTTATTGAGTAAATTTTATTTTCTAGTGGATTCTTCATAAGTATAAGAAATGAATTCGTACAAATAACTATTTTTATTAGAAGTGTGGCTTCGGAAAATGTCATTCTCACCCCTTCAATTTACCAAAAAACAAAGCTTACTTTTTCTTTATTTATTTAAAGTAGCTACTTTGACCTTAGAAAACAGACAAGCAGATTAGAAATGAGGGGGTCAGAAGTAAAGGGGTACAAGTGACATTTCTAAGAATATGAGTTAAGTGAATCCAGGACAAGCTATGGATATACAGGGTGTCAAAAAAAGAATCCAATATTTTAGGAGGTACTAGTACGCACCAAAACAAGAAAATACTGTCTAATAAACATGGGTCCTACAACACATACTTTCTGAGATCTGAACACTTGTTCATAGAAGGTGATCAATGTGACGTCCATTTATGGCAATGCATTCCTCTGCCCTTCGACGTAAGGAATCACGCAATCTTTGAAATTGACCTGGTTGTTCTTGATAACCAAAATTCTAGGGGATTTAGGTTTGGGGAACGAACACGCCAAGGTGTGGGGCCTCCGCGATCAATCCAACAGTCCTGAAATATCAGCGTCAGGTGTTGACGCACATTGCGGAGAAAATGTGTTGGTGTGCCATCATGCATGAACCACACTTGTAGTCTTTGCTGGCATGGCACATACTCCAACAAGTAGGCAATACATTAATAAGATAGTCCTGATAACGAGCCCCAGTTTATCTCTGTGGTAGCACGTATGGCTCTTAATCTATCGCCAAGAACGCCTGCCCATATGTTGATTGAGAATCGGTGCTGATGCCTTATTTCTTCTACTGCATGGGGATTTTTATTAGTCCACACATGCTGATTACGAAAATTCACAACACCATCTCTGCTGAACCCCGCTCATACCCGCAACGAAACTTTTGTTTTCAGTATTGCTTGTGACGTATCAGTATTCCATCAAGTACGGTATGATTATCTGGTAGTCTGTTGTATTGTATGGCAGAAAAATGCATTTCCATAAATGGACGTCACATTGAGCACCTCCTATGAACAAGTGTTCAGATCTCAGAAAGTATGTGTTGTAGGACCCATGTTTACTAGACATTTTTTCTTGTTTTAATAGACACTATCACCTCCTAAAATATTGAATACCTTTTTTTTAACATTCTATATATTTTAATCACATCATACACTAAAATTTAAATAAAATATTTCAAGGAATTTACGAAAGCTTAAATACTTTCAACCACATTTTGTCAAAAATGACTTAAGTACACTTATACTCTTTTGCTTCTGATCCCCTCAAATGAAACAGACAAGTACCAACTATACTCCTTTACACATTACAATTTATACATTTATAATTTTATTACAAGATCATACTGCTAAGAGACAAACTTTCTTTCTGCAAATGAACGGATGACCTCACTATAGTCCAGAGATTACATTATTTTCCCTGGCCGGGGCCCTACGTAGCTGCCAAGTTCGCTGCTGCTCACAAGTAAAATTGTGAGTAAAGTTTATTTTCACTGAATTTAGATAGATTTAAGTTAATTTTTATATCCCGATTGCGGTGAAATGGTGTTATAGTCTACACACTTAATGTATTTTCTAGGTAAAAGTTAAATTACAAATGCATGTGTTTATTTACAGATTATTCTGATATCACATCTGTTGATGATATTGAATTACGCCATGTTCCTCATGTTTTCCACGAACGGGAAACCCGTTCATTGAACTCGATGAGAAACAATTTAAAATTACATTTAGGTTAACAAAATTTGTAGTGGAAGAACTTGAAGAAAGGTTACCTCCTCAGTTACAACCACAAACAAAACAAAATCATGCTCTCAATGCAATATTCATTGTTATCCTCACATGAAGTGAGATGCATATTCAGGGGGCGGTGATGATTGTGTTTTGTCTCTCACTGGCGAAACATTTAAAAATCGAGTAGCTTTACACACGAATTTCTTTCATATTTCTTGATATTGCCACATATTTTATTGCAAATCTCATTTAGTACTAAACCTAGATTACATGTTCTATAATTGGAGACCTAACATTCAAAATGTGCTAAGTGCCAATTTTTCAAATTTCATTTTATTCAACCTAAGGGAGGAACATCCATATGAAAATATCATACTAAATTGTCTTTGTCGTAGGTCAACTGAAGGGTTCAGAGCCATAGTGGACCAAGCGCCATTTATTAAAAAAGGAGAAAGGAAGGGTTAAAGTTAAGTGAATACCATAATTTAATGAAGATTGGCATATCACTTAGTTTCATTGTTTATACTTTATATTACTTGCTATATGTTTCCACTGAATTATGGTAATAACTTCATTTTAACCCTTGTTTTCTACGGTTTTAGTAAATGGCGCTTGGCCCACTATGGTTCTGAACCCTTAAACTGTAAGTGACTCATTCGTGTGCCAAAGACGGTGCTGTAGGTATCTCAACATGCATTTCGCAGTGTTTTTTTTTCATAAATATCTCAAAAAGTTGTTTTCGGCACTTAGCACTTTTAGAATGTTAGGTCCTCAATTAATTTTATACAACATACGTAGAAATTAACCTCGAATTGTTTACTAACTTTCAGCTCAAAATAACCTATAGTTAGTGACTTTTATACAGCTGTGTCTAGGAGTTCCATGTGGTTTAGAATGATCAGTTCTTCGTCAGAGAGAAGCATGCGTTCCTTCGAGAATTCCTTGTTACTCACGAATCTGACATACTGCCTCCTATTGTTGATTGTCCTTGAAATACAGAAAATTCTAGATCGTCAAATGGTATCCTTCGAACTTAACGTAAGACGTAGCCTAACCTAATCACATATAAATGTGGTGTTTTTGCTTCATATTCGAATTACAGTACTTTTTTTCGCTACTGCACTATAAATTGGACAAATTCTTTAATTTCGAGAAACCTTTTTTTAACTTACGTTTCTTAAAGATCTTTTCATTTCTTTTTTAATAATATCTACTATCAAAATTTGTGTCCCTTTTTTTCAACATTCTATGTATCCAAGATTCAACTGGAAGTTCAATCGTTGTGAAATAACAGATTTTTCTTGAGGATGTGATGTGTCTTTTTGTGCGTCTGTAAATTTCGTTTTGTTCTAGAGCAGGGTTGCAGAACTGGGAAAGAGAGGGGTGGAAACCTGGGGAAAGAGTTCGTTCCCCCATCCACAAGACCGGAGCCTTCAATGACGTTTGTGTGACGTTTGGAAACACTGTTCTTGAGGGTTGAAGGAAAGAGATGAGTTACGTGTTCCGACTTATGACATGTGCTTCAATTGTAGCACAGTTTTGCATCCCTGTTCTAGAGACACACAAAAAAACATCCTCAACACATCCTCAACACTCAATTTCATTTCAGAACACACACCCCTTTCGATACAATCATGACAACACCCCACCAAAACAAGAAAACAAAAAACTCACTAGGATTCAGAGAATGATGCAAATAACATCGAAACTAGTCAATCAGTTAACATAACACCAAAAATGTATAATGTTAACACAGCGAAGTTGTTATCTATTTACTCAAATAACTTAACTGTTCATCAGCGATTCTATAAATTAATTATGATGTTAAACATACAGGAAAACCTAGTAAGAGATATCACTGTAAAGAAAAAGAAACAACATTTATGCAGATCTCTTTACGTTTACATCAACTACACATCTGAAAATGACGCACTATAACACTGATGCACGTAGATTTACTTTCTACCGCTGTATCTCCTAGTTACACTTTCAAAATTTGCACTCACACTAAAGCGATGCGATGTCACACACGTATTAGAAAAAATGTTAATATGTTAGATTAGTGGGCTGTTTACCAACTTCTTAAGCAGCAGTACCCAACAGATTATGAATGTTAAAACACCGTAAATTTAATAATTAAGTTACTAATCATTCAAACTGTTAACAGTGTTAAGTTCAGGGTCATCCAAAGCACTTTGGTTTCCTATGAATAATGAGAAAATATTAATTATATAAATTATAAATTATATTATAATTTGAAATAGAGCACAATAGGCATAAATTAATCTATCGGTTTCCCATGCACACGCCTCGACTTCAATTCCTGGACAATCTAAACTAAATCAATACAAGTACCTCAAGAATAATTTTAAGAATATACCCAGGATTCCAAAACCAGCAAAATTAGTAATGAATACAGATCAAGGAATAATGATCTGCTGTTAGTAATCCTGGAAGAAGTAATAGATTCGAATCATTAATCCAAAAACTATGATATATATTTCACAACAATTTTTTTTTATTAACATATAATAGAAGTGTAGTTACATGCTTGCCATTGATTTGAATTTCAAAGTATCAAATCTTACTGAAGCGACAGAATTTTAAGATACTGAAAAAAAAACTCCTCAGCATATAGGTTAGTTTTGTTAAGTACTTACAAAGCCTTGCAATATTTTTTAATCATTCATTTGGTATGTACTTATAGAGGATTTACGTGCAATAGAACATCAACTTACTGAAGTTGAACATAGGAAACTATCCTCTAACTGGGGGTTTATGTCCCCTAGTGAAATTGGTGCAGCGTTTTATTTTGCTTAACGTACGTTTCAAGTTTTCACCATACAATTCGCTCCAAATATATTGAATTCAGTCATTTGTAGTGAAATAAAATGATGCAGTGCTTTGATGTGTGGACAATTATCTGTTTAAATTTGTTGTACCGCATTTCACTAGAGGGATAAAATTACAAGTTATGGGCCAGGCCACTATATTGAATTTGCACTAACCTGATAATCTCTATCACGTGCTCTTCTCTTCAGACGACATTTTATGAACACCCTTTATATGATATTATTATTTTATAGAAAAAGTCTCCATTTACTCTATTTACGGAAGAGTTGAGATTATATTATTATATAATCAGAGGCGACATTTATGTCTTTGCTTGAAGGCTAGATTTATTTTAGAAAATACCTTATACGGTATATCATGTGGTGTACTCCCAGCCTATTCATTCTGAAATGAACTATTCTCCATACCGTAAGTTGAGGTAAATTGGACATTACAAGGATTTCAACCATGCTGTCAAATGCAGTGAAAATATTTTTAAAGTTCATTATTTTTTCTCCATTTCTTCAGTATATATTTTATTTTAAGTCATAAATGGGACAGATTTGATTTAATTTCATGGTGTTTGTGTAAAGGGGGTTCTACAAATGGAGTTTTTTCCCCAGGTGAATACACAAGTTAAATTCTACAAGTGGGTGTGCAAAAACAAAATAATACTTGCATTTGATGTGTTTCATTTGTGCAGAAAATTACTTGCAATAAGGGTTCGAAGTTTAATTTTCAATTACTTCGAAACTCATTTTTATTACTTATATCCCTTTACCTAAATACCATCGAATTTTGCTTCGTTTTACTGTCAAGTTTACCCCATTTTATAGTACCTTTACAGTTTCCACATATAGACTTAGTTTTTATGTCTTATCTATCTAAACTGTAAGTAATTTGCATGCACTTGCTGCTAATATGAAGTAGGTGGGAACAAAATGAACACACATAATTTCTTGTGAACAAATTTTAATTACTGTGAGCAAAAATAATTGCACTTCTATTTATACTGTAATAGGTAACAACCACTAATGTCGCAAAGGGTAACGTTTTAGTTTTCTTTGAGCACTTAGTAACCAGCTCGTCTTTCATTTCCAAACAGATATCAGGATAGAATATTTCAATATTAAAAGTGTAGCTCTCACACCTTATCCTTTAGTAACGGCACTCAATTACTAATTATTGTAATCTCTTCCCCTGGCCGCTCCCAAAATGACGCCTGTTATATCACTTTTGCATAGGATTTAAGTTATACATGGAGAAGTTTTCGATACGAAATGTAATTATGTAAGAACATATTTTGTGGACGAAACTGTTTTTGGAATATATAATTATATTTCCAGCTTATCTAATGCAATAGAAATATGAAAATAATTTTCATAGTCGATGTATAGAATAAATCGACCATTTGTGTTATTTTTCAATAAAGAGCCATTAATTTTAATACAAGGTTCTACTGCACTGTGCATCATTTCCAGTTGAATTGAGACGCAGATATTGAGTATATGAAGGAAATATTTGCATAATAGGCTAGACAAAATCACTGTTTATTTTATTAGACAGATGGCCAGTTTCTCCAAGTAATGTTTAATTTGGCTTAACAAATGTTAAATTAAAAGCTGGTTTATTTTTAACGTTTTGTTAATATGTTTTCCATTTCTTCAACATAATTTCGTTTAAAATAACCAACACTTAACTTTAACTGTCGTTAATACTATTATAACTACTCAACAGCAGTTGGTAATGATTTTGCACATGTAAGGCAATTTCTTATTAGCTGAAATTATTATTTAAATTCTGTACTGTAGAGTAAGTCATGAAACATGTATAATATCATAACCTGTTACAGTAGGCCATGATCCATATAGTACAGAAAGTTGATAAATTTAAGTTGTATTGACTAATATTGAATAATAATTGTAAGTAAGGTTATAGTTGTAATGCTAAATATGAATTTCTGTTCAGAAAAATTTCAACATTATGACCAAAAGGTGACAATAATTACAGGAATGTGTGTGTAGTCAACTGTACACAAAACTCCGAGGAGAATTCCGTATCATATAAAATTCTCTACTCACTCTCTCTGCTTCAGGTCTTCGTCTCAAAGAAGCGCTGAAACATTTTATTATTTAATCACTGCGTATTTTGAAGCATTGATACTAAACATTCCGTAAAGAGAGACATAACACATTATTTTCACAACTTTTGTCTGAACAGCTGTAGTGTCATCCGCCGTGTTTAACTGTTTGTTAAATGAGTTAACTGCTTGAAATCCTACATTTAAAGTTAACAAACAGTCAACAATCTGTTAAGCCAAACTAGTGTTGAAGACATGAAAAAACTGTATTTAGCAAACTATTGAGGGTTTAACAGTCGTTAAGTGTTCTAACAATACTTGGAGAAACCGGCCATGAGAGGCAGAGAACGCTGGTTCGAGTCCTCATGGGGAAGGGAATAAGTCATGAAATTTCCGCCAGTGCAACGTATGGGACCGGTGCCATCGAGCATCGTGATGAATTAGAGGAGCTACGTTAAGTAACTAAATCTGATTTCGAAAACCAGCTATAACGGCCGGAGGATCATTGTGCTAACCACAAGTTATCTCGTACTAGTTGGATGATCGTTCACGTGGACATGGGCCAGCAGTCGACTGGTCGATCTTGGCCGTTTATGGGCTGTCCCGCCTAGGATAATTATATTGAGAGTCCGAGAAAGATGGCACGCCGAAAACTATTTTTTTTGGAATAGAGAATGCTAATAACATGTAATTTCATGAAGTTCTCTAAACATAATTTTGCATCATTAGAAAAAGAATCGTAGCCTAAGTTTACTTCGTTTAATCAGAAAATAAAACATTTGTTACAATAGAAAATAGGTGTGAAATGAAAACAGAAGACGCTATTAAGCAAACTTTATATCAAGTAACGAGTCATAATTTTCCGGTGGGCGTGCAAAAAAGCTTAAGTCATTAATTTTTGTGATATAAGATTTTATTTTTATATTCCTTCATTAAACTCGTTTCCTAAAAGAGATCGTAAAATCAGTGACGTCAGTAATAAATAAAATCATGAAATAGGCGAAACACCTCATCTTTTCGATTTACAGCAGTTGTTTAAATCTGTGAAAGTTCCTCCTGTAAATTTTGCATAGAGTGACTTAAGCCCTTCTGCCCGCTCACCAGAGAATTAGAATGGGAGAAAAATGGCAGAGGGGAAGTGGAAGAGGGAGAAGGGTACGACAAGAATGCCCTTCATCACCTAACCTGTTCAAAATCTATTAGGAGGATATAGTGAAGAACTGTTTCCATGTTTTCAGAATGTGGGAGAGGTGATAGTAGGGGGCAGAAGAATAAAATGCGCAACACTTGCTTATGAAATAGCGTTGTTAACAGAAGAGGAGCCAGTACTAAGGAATATGCTTCTAGAGCTAAATGACAGTTGAGAGCAGTAATGGATGAAGATAAATGAAAATGAGGCGAAGACTATGGTTATCGAAAGTAGAAAAAAAGAAGGCAAATGTGAGAATTCTAAATGGAATAAGTGGACAGTTCCAAATGCTTGTGGTGTATTGTAAGTAGTAACATGAGCTGGTGCCATGCTGCTAGGAAGTCAAAAGGATAGCATTGGCAAACGAAGATATATAATAGAAAAAGGAGCATCTATCTTCTGCAGACCTCTGGAAAAATAACTACGGAAAAGACTACCAAAGTGCTTTTTGTGGAGTGTGGCACTGTATGGGGCAGAAGCATGGACATTACGACCAAGTGAAGAGGAACAACTAGACGCGTTTGAAATGTGGATATGGAGAAGAATGGAACGTATAAAAGGGGTAAACAGAATAAGAAATGAATCTATGCTCTAAAGAGTGGTTTAAGAAATAATAAGGCTGAAACTAGTCAGGAAGAGAAAAAGAAACTGGCTGCAGCACTGGCTAAGAAAAAAACTGCCTACTGAAAGGTACAATGAAAGGAGTGGTGAAAGGTAAAAGTTCGGATCAGATATCAGATGATAGACAACATTCAGTCCCATCAGATGCAAACAGAAAGGATACAGAAAAGATTTTTACCTTATTTATATCTTTAAAAACATCACGTGTTGCCTTATGTAAAGCAAATTTCATATAATCAATTACTTTTTCAATTTAATTATAAAACTTTAAAATCTAGACGATTAATAAATAGCCAAATTTTACTCTATAAGAGTGTTAACGGTATATTGAATAATTGTAATTTTCTTAAATTCCTTCAGTTCAATGTAAAAAGAACAGAATTACGACATTGGCAATCTTTCGTCATTCCAATTCCTAGAACTTTTTTTCTTCAAGAACTCTCCATTGTTTGTTATGTCTAATACTTACAACTCTCTGTCTTTAAACTGTGATTCTCAATTAGATTTCAGTTTAACAGTTAAAAAATTTCATACAATATTAAAAAGAATTGTATTTCCTTGGATATTTAAATTATGAATAAATGTATTATGTTATTTCACTCTAGTTTTGAAATAATTTTGCGTTTTTATATTGATATTTGGCACTATAATAACTGCTATATTATATTCTAGCATCTATTATGTATCTTTCTTTCGTTTGTGTTGTTTGTCATGTTTTTTCTTATTATGTATTTTGTACAGGTATCAATGTAAGCCACCTATAATTGGAAGCTTGCTTCTGTTGGTGGTGGATTTAAAATAAATAAATACAAATTAAAATAAATAAATTGAATTAAATTAAGATATATGGATTGCATGTGGAGACTAAGAGGTAGACGGAAAAAAAGAGAAGACTGGAGATTGCTGGGTTTGCAGTGAACGATCTGCCCTTGGGCAGGAAACTATGAATAAATAAATGAATGAATAAAAGGAGGAAATCAGTGAAGGGATGGGGAAAGTAACTTCGTGCCCAGGTAAGAAGTTGTGAGCTGAGTGAACTGCAGTTAGGCCGGTATGGCATAGTTGCGCCCCGAAGAAATCAGGTAGCAGAATGGACATGGCATAGTTGCGCCCCGAAGAAATCAGGTAGCAGAATGGACATGGCATAGTTGCGCCCCGAAGAAGTCATGTAACAGAATGGACATGGCATAGTTGCGCTCCGATGGGCATAGTACACACGAAAGTGATTGTCATAAAATAAATAAATTAGACCTACTTAAAAATATTATAGTGGTAGCTGCACTGAAATCAGGTAGCATATGATCAATTTTGCTATTTAAAATAACACCTTTTTTATCGATCACACACAATAAATGAACTGCAATTTTTGTTTGTACATCGATATCTTAACCCTACGGTACAGGGTTTCGCAAATCGAAACTTAGAAGCATTGTGAATTATTAACTCTTTACCCTTTTCACTAAACTTAACATTCATTTTAACCCTGCATTACTCAGGTGGGGTGTGGTAAACCCCGGTGCATATATTTCAACGAAAATCTAAGAGATGGAGCTAGTGTGTACTCTGTGCATCTGTATACCTTTCAGTCACATCCAGAAGAGTTCACTTAAGAAATTGTTTAAGTGAACTAAGAATAGTATATTTAATTGCGTTTATCTGATTTCTGAAACTTGCGGAAAAATATATTAGTTATTTAAAATGGGGTTTGTGAAACCCCACCTGAGCAATGGTGAGAATATTTATAACATGAGTAACGCAGGGTTAAATTAACCTCACTATACGCTACAAACGGTGTGAAAATCACTAATAAAATGTCAAGATTGCTAAGGCCCCATATCCCAACGACTCACTCATTTGAATATGTCAGCTAATAAAGTACTGCCAACTTCATGGTGTTCATATTAACAGTAAGATATCGATAATCACTGCATAAACGGTAGAAAAACAGTTAATAAAGCACTGCCAATCATGGTGTTCATTTTAACGCTATCGATAATGAATATTAAATCGAATAAGAAATCAATAAGATTGGTTGATTACGAGGCTCGAGTCCACACCTGTGGAGTAACGGTCAGCGCGTCTGGCCGCGAAACCAGGTGGCCCGGGTTCGAATCCCGTTCGGGGCAAGTTACTTGGTTGAGGTTTTTTCCGGGGTTTTCCCTTAACCCAATACGAGCAAATGCTGGGTAACTTTCGGTGCTGGACCTCGGACTCATTTCACCGGCATTATCACCTTCATTTCATTCAGACGCTAAATAACCTAGATGTTGATACAGCGTCGTAAAATAACCCAATAAAATAAAATGAAATAAAACGAGGCTCGAGTTCCCGTTATGTCTTTTTCTCTACCTATTCCATCGGGGCGCAACTATGCCATGCCCCTTTTCTCTACCTGATCGGAACGGGGCGCAACTATGCCCACAAAACAGGGACCCTTTTTATCTGCTGCATCTTACCTGACCGTGGGGCGCAACCATGCCCTGCCCAGTTAGGCCTGACGCAATGAGAGATGTTGCATGTTTTCTTTGGGTGCTCCCGTTTAACCCTGTTGAATTGTTCATTATCACTTATCCATGAGGAAGTATTCGGCCTTGTCTGTCAGGACAACATAACCTCCGGCAAGTAGCAGACCCATCATAACTCATCAAGTACTTGAACTGAATACAAATTAAGAAGGGAATGAAAATAAACTAACATGCTCTGTGCCGTGATTACTTGATGCTCTGACGTACAAGGAACATTGTTGATAGAGCATGTTAAAATACAATTTGGAGTTTTCATCAGGTGCTATGGAGAAGGGGAGAGGAGCGGACACATTGGCTTGTGTGTACCTTTATCGCAGCATGCACACTGTTCGTAATGCATAAAAAGAATTTTAATTAAGATATGGGTGGAAATAATTTGAGAATCACCTTCAGAGGTTTCACGTGTATATTTTTGAAAATTTTATCACACTGAACATTTACGAAAACTAAGCTAACTAGAGCGAAATAAATCAGTTCTGTTAATAATATATTCCGCAACAATGGAAAGTCATTGTTAGAAAAGCGAATTTTAACTACACTAATTTCTGTTGCAGCCATGATAAAAGTAACATTTTTGATTTCAAATTTGGGGATTTAACTCACTGAAAAACCTATAGGGGAGAGTTGGGTAGTATCGGACATCGGGTAATATCGGACAGTGCGTTTCTTTCATCTACCACCGGATGGTAGTACCTGAATGACAAGGTTACGTTTCTGTACGCGACATCACAGAACGTAACCATGTCATTCAGGTACTATCATCAGGTGGTAGAGGAAAGAAACTCACTGTCCGATATTACCCAACTCTCCCCTATAGTCAAATATATCATGTATCTAGCGTTTCAGTGCAAATAAAGATTATACTTAATAACAACAACAACAATGTATATATTTATTTATACTGGCGGAGTTAAGACCACAGGACCTTTTCTTACACTCAACAAAGTATACAAGCATTGAAATTTAACAAAAAGTTAATGAACGGAATACTAACATAGCCTATTACAAAAAATAATAACATAACAAAATCGACGCTAACCAATATGAAAATAATACCATAATAGAAAAAAGAAAAGAAAATACAGATCTAAAAATTGGAATATAATAAAAGCAACTCAGTACGAAGAGTTAACAGCGAAAACGTAAGGAAGAATAAAACAAATGAAATGGTATAAAGCAATAATAAAAAAAACAGTTAATGAACGGAATACTAACATAGCCTATTACAAAAAATAATAGCATAACAAAATCGACGCTAACCAATATGAAAATAATACCATAATAGAAAAAAGAAAAGAAAATACAGATCTAAAAATTGGAATATAATAAAAGCAACTCAGTACGAAGAGTTAACAGCGAAAACGTAAGGAAGAATAAAACAAATGAAATGTAATAAAGCAATAAAAAAGAAAAAAATCTGAAGTTTAAATCAAAATCCAAAATAAAAAGGCTATGATATTAAATTCCAACTGGTGATCAAGAGAACAAAAAAGGAAGAAAAGAATCATATATATATATATATATATATATATATATATATATATATATATATATATATAACAAAACTGTCGCAGAGAAAAGGGCTTATAATTGAAGAGAATCTGAATTGAAAAGTGCAATTTCAGTTTATTTCTTAAACTAGATAATGTCCGACAGTCTGTGACATGCTGTGGTAGAGAGTTCCAAAGATGAGCTGCAGAGACGGTGAAAGATGAAGAATAGAAGGATGTTCTGTGTTTAGGAATGGAGAGTGTTATACGGTGTTGTGAGCGAGTATCTATTTCGTGATATGAGGACAAATGTTGAAAACGAGAAGCTAAGTAGCTAGGGTTAGAGGGCTGAAGAATATTGAAGAGTAACGTGAGAGAGTGAACAATTCTTCGCTCTTTGAGACGGACTCAGGACCACATATTTAGTGAAGGTGAGATACGGTCAGATCTACGGATGTTGCAAATAAATCGAACACATGCATTATGAACACGCTGTAGTCTGTCTGTCAGTCTCGTGTTAAGGTCAGTGTAGAGTGTGTCACAGTAATCAAAATCAGGCATCAAGAGCGACTGTATTAAATTCTTCTTGAGAGCGAAAGGAAGGAAATTTCGGATTCTTTCTAGTGTGTGAATTTTCATAAAAATTATTTTACATATGTGTAATATATTCCGTAACAATAGAAAGTCATTGATAGAAAAGCGACTTTTTTAACTACACTAATTTCTGTTGCAACCATGATAAAAGTAACATTTTTAATTTCAAATTAAAGGATTTAACTCACTGAAGGACTTATAGCAAAATAGGCCTATCTCATGTGCCTAATGTTTCAGTGCAAAGAAGACTATTCTTATGTTTAGTGTTAAAAATTGTACAATTTATTATTAATATTCGGTTATTATTACAGAAATTTAAGATTATGTTCAGAGAAGTTGAAGCTCTAGAACAGGCATGCTGAGCGTGGGCATTTCTAGCCTTTAAACGAGGTGCAACAGTGACGCAGAATATATCTTAAGAGTGTGCCTGCATGTGATGCTGAGATTCTAAGTTACTGTTACACCTCGTTTTAAAAGCTAGAAATTTCCGCGCTGTAAATGCTTTCTCTAAAGTAATAAATAGTAGGTTTTCAGAATCGTAAAAATATATTGAGAAATGCGGAATTAGACGGGAAATGCTTTCGCGCAGCATATTTTACAGACGCCATTTTGAACATTTAATTACCGGTAACTGTAAATTATTTTAAATATTTGAATATTGTTTCTTAAAGTTGAGGTAGTGAATATTTATCACATCAATTCTGAGATTGATACACTTCCCGGATTCTAAGAAAAGATATTTCACTTTGTCCTTATTTATAGCCCTCAAAAGTGGATATCGCCCTTACGAAATATAAGTCAAATTTATTATAATTGTAAAAGAAATTATTTAGATACATTCATGGAAATACATATTATCTGCATTCTCTCTTATGCGACATTATTTTTCGTCATGCCACCTTTCTCTGTCTGTCTGTCGAAAAATAGAGATTTTGCTTAATAGGCGAGTACAGTGGAATCCTGTTTTTCCGCCTCAAACAGAATTGGGCACGATCCAAAAGACCGAAAATCCGGACAATCCGAAAAACTCACTGACATAGGTAAGTAAAACAGTTTACAAACACGTTATTGAAATTCACAATGTACTATTCAGTTAAATACAGTAAAAAACAAAAAATTTACATTTGTGTACAATGGATTGTAGCAAATACACGAGTATAAGTACGATTTCAATAGGGTACTGTACATTAATTCAATTACTTACTTAACTAAAGAAGTCTGTGAGTTTCTTTTCTTTGAGTATAGCCTGACGTTTGCACGCTGTGCGACAAAAAAGCTTTAGTGCATAATACTTCAAGAAAGATGTATTTGGGTGCTGAACGTGTCTATTTTTCATAGACAAGCATAATAACATAGCAAATTTATAGAATCAGTGGGGCTAAATCGGACATCCGGATTAACGGGACCCGGAAAAACGGGGTTCCACTGTATTTCTTTTATGTTCAGTATCTGCGACTCAGTTCAACAGGGAATAACGCTGGTGAAGAATATTATATTTTTACTAAAAATTAATGTGCATTTACTGAAAAATTAAAGGAAATGGCTGATTTACTGTAAATATATATTTTTATTACTTTTGCTAACAGCTTTGTCAAAAAACTATATTTTTGTCTAATTACACGTCGTTTTACCTCAAAGTCCTGTTTCTGTCTTCATTCAGTTTCGAATAATTGTTTATCATTCATTTTGTTCCCTTTCTACATTTTTTCTCTATTTCTCTTCTGAAAATTTATATTTATACCATATTTTAATTTCTCTCCTATTAGTCTCGTTTTCTTTTCAATTTCCTCACCTCCTGCAAATTCTCCTTTTCTATCAATTAGATCAGCCATGTAAACTGATGCCCATAGGCGCAAGCGCGCGCTTTAGAGCTCAGGAGAGCCTGAACGCTTTACAGCGGAAAGGAAAGAGATAGACAAGAGAGGTAGTATATGCCCTGTTGTTGTTATTATTATTATTATTATTATTATTATTATTAATCATTGTTAGTATTAATTATTAGTATTATTATTATTTGTATTTTTAATTAATAAGATTATTATTGTCATTATTGAGTGTAATTAGTTACCACTGCCACCGGGAATATACCCACTGCAGTGTGAATAAATACACATACACACATGCCGCTTGGTCGAGCTATATACAGAGTTGGCCAGCACTGATTCAATGGATAAAGGGAAGAGAACTTATTAAAACTGTATCCATATTAATTTTTAGATTTGTCTGACAAGTACAATTTCATTATAAGAATGTAAGTTTTAATTTTAATATTGATTTTTCACAAGTTTGCTTCTTTTATTTCAAAGGAGTATTTTCTCAACGTTTTTTTTTACAGAAAAATGAAATTTTCAGATGTTTATTTAGTAGCCTTACATGTGCTGAAAAAATGTTTTCGTAAATCTAATATATCGTAAACACGTATTACTGAACACAGTGTATTGAAAATTTTGAAAATATTCGCATGGAAAATGTTTCCAAGGAAATTAATTAACAAAGCAACTACTTTTACATCATATACAAAAAATATATGCCCATGTGTTGTAAAAAGTCAGTTCTATAGCGTCAGCAGATTCGAGAAAATAATGTAATATTCTAATTATAGGAAATTGCGCACCAATATCACCTTAAAAGCATAAAGCGATAAGAGTTTTGTTATGTAATATTAGTTACAATTAAAACATATACAGTACCTAGGTAACTTTGCTTTGTACTGTAATATTGTTTTGATTAGTTTATTGATCACTTTCGTGAGACTAAAAATACCGTCAATAACAATTCCAACTTATCATGTCATACTCAATCTCTTCCTTTGTGATATCACTTTCTTTATGAATGATGTGTTTCATTCATTCAGTACAGTATAGTACTTGTACTAGTATGCAATTTATGTGAATATTCCTTCTTAACTTTTTAATACGTTATTAAAATTTAAAACACAACTGCAATATTAAGAAATTTGATGTTAGTACTTTTGTTTTAGACAATGATAATAGCAAACAGAAAGAAGCCATATCAAAATAACGACATAAAATTTCACGTTCCGTTTGAAGTTTGTGACCACTATTTCTTAATCCAACAGTATTTTACAATTCATTTTGGTTTTCAAATAAATTTGAAAATAGATAAATCATATTGATTGAGCATTTAAAGTAAATTTATTATATTAATCCAACAGGCTGCTTATTCATATATATAATCCTTCCTCCTTCCACACCTAGCGCTTGATGCCCGCGCACTACGTCAAGGTTAGAAAAATGCGCTTGCTTTGACATCACTGAATTAGGTTATATTCCTTCTTAATTTCTCCCCTCTCTTTTCATGAATATTTTCCGTTACATTTCTTCAGTAATTATTCATCTTAGCATACATGTACACTTAGCGGCAAAAAGAATGGGCCGACTCTTGGTCGATAGAAATGCTAAGTTCTATCGCGCGGTTCACTCGTGTAAACGTAACCCAGTGCAAGGCATTGCTGTGGTGCCTCTTCATTGAAAGTCATCCGTCTATAATGTAATAAACCTTACGAGCAGTGTGTGGCCCAGCGGTAAAAAGTCTGATATCCGTGTCAGAGGTTGTGAGTTCGCTTCCTGGTACGGTACAATTATTTTTTTTTATTTTAACTTTTACTTAATTTATTAGTTTAAATGTGAAATGGCATTTGTTAACAAACTTCGTTATGCCTGCCTTGTAAAAATATTATTGCCCATCACCTGTGGGCTATTAATAGGTGAGACCTGGTCTGTATAAACAAATATACTTGTTTCACATCTTAAAAAAACGGACGCATATCAAACACAAATAAATAATTAAATTAACAGAAACAATTTGTTAATATATTAACAAAACAAGGCTGTGGTGGGGACTAGCATCTCGTCCACAAACCACCTGCGTCAACATCTGCCCTCATTCTGCGCGGCATGGAGTCCATGGAACAGGTCTAAATTCTTGGCCATCTTCTCCCTTGTATCTAGAACTCTGTCCCACAATTCCTCAGGTGTCCGAACGGGTGGTTGTTCTACCCAATTAGAGCGTAGGATCCTTTTGACTGCAGCCCACAAATTTTGAAACGGATTCACATCTGGTGAATTTGGAGGCCAGTCGACTGGGTCGACATCACGCCTCCTCGTAAACCATCTTTGAATCCGGTTGGCGGTGTGTATCGGATGATTATCCTGCTGGAAGAAAAGTGTTCCTTCTGGATATCGTTTTCGGGCGGAATGGATCATTACATTCGCAAAAATGTGTTCGTAGACTTCTGCCGTAAACAGACCGTGGATGCGTTCCAGAAGTCCTGCCCCATCGTATGACATCCACCCTCAACACGCGACCCTCACGCGAAGCGTATCGGTGGTCATTCATACAATAAACTAGAAGCAGTACTATCATTGCTATTGAGACAATTACCTCGTCGGAGAAAATGACATTTCTCCAATCGAAGTCCTGTCGGAGAGTAGCATACGCAGAATAACCTATGCGAACCAGGGCAATGAGTTATTGTTTCTCTGCCATCTTCAAGCGTAATGACGAGACAGAACGTTACATTAACAGATAGCAGTATTGCTTGAAAGAGAGAGGGAGGTTTATTATTTATTATTGTTTGGGCATATTCTAAGATATATCGCCACATAATTATAGCTTTGCGAGACACATATGCTGGCAAAATTGTAATAAAAAAAAGAAGATTGTGGGAGATTCGAATCTTGAGCTACTAGTACTAACTTGTTCAATATAACGATGCCGTAACAACTTACGCTACTGCAACTGTTTATATCAGTTCGGCATAATACATGGTTTTCCTGTTCATATTCGCTCCGGTCGATTTTGTATTTATCAATTTTATTATTATTTCACTCTTCAAGGGCCTTGATGTATCTAGAATCAACCCGCCATTCGATTTTATTACATATTTTAGCCTCTTAAACAAAATACAGCAAATTTAAATGGTTTAATTATGTGTTACCTAGTGAACTACGGCGTTGACGAGACGAGCATGCGCTATGTATGTCTCTGGAACTTAGAAATTGTCGGCCGGCTCATGCTTTTTGCCGCTAAGTGTACATATATTTTCTATTTTTTTTTTTCATTTCTATTATTCTTCTTTATGTTTCATTTAATAATAATAATAATAATAATAATAATAATAATAATAATAATAATAATAATAATAATAATCCGTGACATTAAGCAAACTACAAAACAAAAATTGGACTTAAATATAAAACTAAAGATTATATACAATGAAAAAAAAAAAGTAAAACCCGAATTTCTCCATACATTTTAACCAACTCACAACGTACTTTTAACACAACTCCATTGATCAACTCTCCTCGCAAGACCCCTATTAGACCCAAGTCCTAATAGCCCACTGTCGAACTCTCGCCCACATATCTCAGCAGAGGCTAGCTGTCCGAACATTTCAGTGTAACGTGTGGTAAGCATTTTGGTCAATTCGCAGCTGTTTTGTTACATCGATAATGCTGCTCATCCTAGCTCCCTGTGGTCCTCATAATGCTAGGCGAGCACAGGTTCCCATACGCTAACCGAATTTCCATGTGAAAATTTCTTCTTCCCTGTGGAACCTAACCAGCGCATATTCCATGCAGCCAGCCGAAACCACGACGCCTTAAACCACGCAGCCATGGCGCCACCCTCTATTGTTTTAACCATTCTTTATTTATCTCTACTTTTACCAGTATTTTTTTCTATCCTTCATGTTTTATTTTTCTTTTCTTCAATCTTTCTCTCAGTCATTTCTGTTTTTTATTCATGTATTTTTGTCACGAGCTTTATTTATTTGTTTTGTCCTCTTTTTTATTTTTCTTCTTTCCACCCCAGTTTGTCTTTCTACTTTCCTCTTCTTTCACTTGCACTTAATTTTCTTCCTATCTTTTCTTTCTACGTTCTTTGAATTACTGTATTATGCAGCATTATACCAGTTACTGCTGACGAGCATTATTATTATTATTATTATTATTATTATTATATACTTTATTACTTCTTTTTTTCCGAAATTGTCTCTTTACTTCTATAATCGATACTAATCTTTAAATGCAGCAAGTTAGTATACATGTGGTTAAGTAACACATGCCAGTGCGCAAACGTTCTTTCTCAGAATTTTTTCAAGATTCTGGTAGCAGAACTCGCATATGGTAGTTGAAGCGCAAAGTAAGGGGCCAAACTTGGTATTCTACTCACTAAAAGAACATGTATTTTCTAAGATTTACTTTTAAGTCGCATTAACTGTGCGGTCATATTCCGATTATCTGTTGGGAATGGTACACTGACGTTCAAAGGTATTCAACCTACAATTTTATGATCGTGTAAGCGAACTTTCCAACCATGGGATAAGTCAGAACCAAATATATGAAAAATCGATAAACTTTGAAAGAGTTCCGCTAGTTCTCAATAGATGGCACATTATTGGAGGCCACTAAAAAGTGTCAGGGAAAATGATTATGTAGACTAAGCATAAATTATTCTCATAATTGACAATATCAGCGGTTTCCAGTTACACCCAGTGTTGTTTTATGATCAGTAGAGTGGGATGAAAAATTGAATAATATAATGCGGATATATTTATCTACAATTGGTAACAGTGACTATTATCTTCGCCATCTATTCATAGAAGTAATATCTAAAGAATCCACACTTACACCAACAAATTATCGATCACTATCGATTAGTAGGCAAGGACGCCCACAGGAGGTAGCCAGTGGTAGCAATTCGTCGTTGTTCCTGCAATAACTCCTATGTGACATATTTATCAATTTTAGGATTTTTGCTCTATTAAATAACTTAAATAGTGATACAGCAAATAAGAAAATCTCCTATATGTAATTATATTTCTTTCTTTCGAAAATGTAAGAATTCACATCCCCTATGTACAGCTGCCATAGGATGAATAAGTGTGTTTTTTCCTCCTACTGGAAAATTGTATACTTTGCACATAGGAGTTATTGCAGGAACAACAACGAATTGCTACCACTGAGATTTTTATTTTTACTCGTTTTCTTTATTTTCTCTACGAGCACGATACATGTTTTCTCATATCCTCGGTAAACAATTCAACAAAAAATGACTACTTTAAACTATGAATGCGTGCGCAAGGTAATTTAGATTTCAGAACTGGCTATTTTTCATGTTCAATTTTCTCTCTTCTCGTCCATCCATTTCCTATAATTTTCTAATCATCTTGCTATCACTGAGATTGGATCCTGCGGGCGCCCTTGAGTAGGGCCAGATATCTTTGAACGTCAGTGTACATTGTTCTTACACTGAGTTTCCATTTTGCTGTCATCTATCGGCCACTGTGTGCAACTATGTATTCAAGTCTCTGCGAATCAATATCTGTATATTTTTTCTGGCGGAAATGGAGACCAATCTGGCATTGGCATTTTGGAAATAACAAGATTAGTTATTTATGATCGTGGAAACCACAAAGAACAGCGAACAGATTGATTGACCCCGGGATTTGAACCCAGGACCTCCCGAATGCGAGTGTAGTGTTATACCACTGAACCACCTAGCTCGGTGAAGAAAAAAAATAAATTAGGCACCTTAAAATGTTGTTCTTGACACCTTCAATTTGGAGGCTATGATTACACTATAGACTGGTCTTTTCTACGGGTGAATAAAAAATGCAGGAGTTCCGTGTCAAAGTTCTCAAGGGATTTGACCTGCAAGAGAGTATTGCTAGCCTTCAAGATTAGAAATCATGAGTCAGCTTAATCCAATCAGTCGGGACATCGCATCGCGCCAGTGTGAGTGCGTATCTAATATATGTATGGGGTTTGTCCAGGACTCACCAGCCCCATCGGTGAGCGGTGGACGGGTTGATGACCCCGTGAGTGAGACACTGAGAGTGAGTACTAGGCTAGCTATCTGCCTCAACCCCGCCCCCGCGCCGAGCCGTTCTCCCTCTTACCTGCAACACAAAAACACATACAAGTAAATAACTTCTGTCCTTTGCTACTATAACACGAAGCTGTGACTCGCACTCTGGCCTCTGTCATAGAAAAAATATAGGCATGGCACACAGAAGAAAATATTCATGCATTTCAAGGTCATATCACAAGTCTCGTCTTCTCAGCCATACCATTACTATCGCTTTCATGATAACACTGATACTTTTTTACATATAATAGCTACCATAACTTGGAGTGGGTCTTTTACAAACAGTTGAGATTGCGTAAAGTAGAACTTCTCTGAGTCCAGTTAAATAAATAGAGAAACAGATAATTCATGTTAAATATCACTGTAGAACTTGCTACAAAACATTTATTAAACAACAAGAATGCACAAAATTGATTTATTACTGGTGTCTACAGCCTACTGTAATATTTGAACTCTTCCTTTCGAAAAGAACTTCAGTCCATTTTTAGGCAAAACGAGTTTCTCGTTGGAATTGGCAGTTTAGGGATCGACACAACATTTTACAACAAAACGAAATCAGTCCACTTGATACTTATGTGTGAACTGTAGGTTTAGAAATGTTCCGTTACAAATAGGCGTCAGTCCTGGACTTTGGCCCATTTGGAAAAGAAAAAAAACTGTTGCCAACCATGATTTATGTATGAGATTGGATTGATAATTATAATCAAAATGTATCCAATGATTTGTATTGTAGTGCTCTGTTGGTTGTACTTTGACTGATGTATCGTTGTTGAAGACATTCCTGGTTCACCTTGTAAGTAAAAGAAATGGATCAAGATAATACTTCAAGAAAGTGAATCCTGCAAGTTACAAGAAGAACAGGAAGTTTAGCATGATTGAGAGAGTTTTGAAAATAGAAAGATCCGAACAGATGTAACTTTTCGTTCTGCAAAGGAATTTTACAGTCTTACATTTCGACCCTTACAAGTATTAACATTGTAACTCACTTTCTTCCATTTTTCAGGAGAAGCAAATGAAGTTTTAAAATGATCATGTAAATCAGTGTATACAGATAGTAACAACAAGATTTGACATACCATTGGGAAGGTTTAGAGCTACAATGATAGTACTGGAAGAAAAAGAAACATTTTAAGACCATATTAACTAGCATAACTCAAAACCATAAAAAAAAGTGAGTTACAATGTTAGTATTTGGGAGGGTCGATTTTTTGGGATCAAGTTTCCGCATTTTTAAAGGACAAAACTAAAATTATTTCAATCATTTTTTATCATAATACATTGCTCTCTTAAATTGACTGAGCATATTGGGAATTAAATCAATGGTTTTCACAAAACATGCAATGAAATGTTTCATATAACGCAATTTTTATCTCGAAAAGGAAGCAAAAATGAGCAAACTTCTATTAAAAGTTTTGTTTGAAGTATCTCAAAGAATAATCTCTTGAAATTAATAACATTAGTTACTGTTCATTCTTTATTTAAAGACTGTATTGTGGTTATGTATCGAGTTACCGTACACATAGTAAGAATTTTTTTAATGGGTTTAAGTTCAGAATTTTGGGTACTTATAACATAAGCATAAAATAATTTTTGATTGTAATTTCTACGTTGTGTGGGTACATTATTGTCACATCTATGGCATCACAATGCTAATAAAGCCATTTATTGAATTTCAGCAACACAGAACAATTTTTTCATCTTTTCTCAAATTTACCATTTTTGGACTATGGCCCTTCTGGAAAGGATCGATTCACTTATGGTACTGTTAGTAACATTAACAATGCTTATTCCTCCAGAAATTGAAGGTAATAGGTTAGGAATTGACACACGCGATATTATAAGTAGTATGTAATTAACTTCTGCTCTATTTCTACTGTAACACGAAGCTGTGACTCGTACTCCGACCTATCATAGAAAAAAAAGGATATAGCACACAGAAGAAAAATATTCAGGCATTTCAAGGTCACAGCACAAGTCTCAGCCATACCATTAATATCGCTTTCATGATAACACATAATTTTTTTTTAATTTAACACCATAACGCAGAGTGGGTCTTTTCTAAACAGTTGAGAGTGCGTAATGTAGGATTTTTCTGAGTCCAGTTACATAAATAGAAAAGCAGTTGGATAATTACATAGTTCTAAAATATAATTATGTAATTTTCTGTGAAACTTATTAAACAACAAAAATGTACAAAAATAATTTATTATTGGTGTCTACATCCTACTGTAATATTTATGGCATTACAGTTACATTAACAACCCTTATTCCTCCACAAATTAAAGGTAACAGATACATTCGTTGTTAATAATATGTAGTCTGAATCTGATATTCAAAATGTATTTATTTCTCCACAAAAATATGATTACCATAATTAACTTTTTCTTCCACGCATTCTTTTACGTAAACTTCAGCCGAACATCGCGTCTTCCAGCCTCCGTGCGACAAGTTCCCGCCCTTTTTAAACTGACGAACTCTTCATAGACTGTATCGAAATAGGGCAACAGTGAGACTAGAGTAGAAAAGGAGAAATATTTCCCCAGGGTTCTCCAGCTTTGCTCAACATTAAACATATTTTAATTCTATTAACATTAATATTCTCACAGCTAGCAGTGCATATTTCTGTACAGAGTACTGTGCCCTTAACTGCGGAATCCCGGCCAAACAGTCACTCAGTTGAGTGCGCCCCTTGTATAATGGCAGTTGACTTGGGCATAAAATGTCAACGTATATGCCTAACTTGGAGTCAAGCCACAAAGGGAAACACTGAAGGAGGAGAGTTCGGTCCGGTACTGTGGATTGAATTCGGCGTAGCTCAGTGGTCAGAGCGCTTGGTACGTAGAACCAAGGACACGGGTTCGATCTCCGGCGCCGGAGCGAATTTTTCTCCTCAAATATTAATATTTTAATTCACCAACACTCTCCATACATTCTCTTCACATCGTGTAAAACACGATTTCATAATAAGGTGTGAAAGTTTTGATGATATCGAGTGTACATCACAAGCCACACTACTGCTTAGCTATAAAACGCGTACGACTATGCATAGGTGCAGGAAGAAGCACTTGATGGGAAATAATCGCTGGCATCCGGAAGTTTATCGGTGCTGGAAGAAGGATGTTCAATGGCGAAATTCATTAGCATCCGACAAATGATTATGGTGTTAGTTGGGGCTGTAAAGGCTATGTGGCGTCTCGCTGGTATTACAGGATAGGCTGTGATATCTGGTGACCCTTAGTGATTTCCAATAGGCATCCCTGGAATATCACTAGACGTCTTTTAATACAATAATTCATCTCATGATATAATAAGAGTTCAATATATAATGCAATTCTTAATCTGCATTTCTTACAATTTTTTGCCATTTTTGTCCGATAGGTTTTTTCTTTCATTCTTGGGGTAATTGAAAATAATTTTCCCGAATTCTTCTTGGTTTTACGGCCTTTAAAAATCGTTTCATGTTTCAGCAATTTCATATACAAATTATTGTTGCTGTTTTTCCTCTCATTAATACGACAAATTTGACTAATTCTGTGATGCTCATAATTCCGTGATATATATTTTTTAAATTGAATATCAGTCAAAGCTTTGCCGTTCGACTATAGCGCTAGACATCCTTCTCGAAAGGGTACATCTTTCACTTACTTTTGAGACAACGGTGAAAAAAACTTATCACGGAATTAGGGATATCACGGAATTAGGCAACTTTACCCTATTTTATTTTGCTAAGAAAACTTCATTTAGTCGATGGTCACAGTCATCTCATAATCTAACAAAGAATATAGATTTTACTTGGAAATACAAGAGTTCACTGCATCCTATTACTACTGTTCAGCTCTCGGTCCGTAAGCGTGTAAAATCTCAGACGTGGAAGTCCTTTGAAATTTCCTACATTCCAAAGGTGTGGAATAGGGTAGGTGGGAAGGACAGAACATTGAGAAACGAAAAGGGTTTTAAAATTTTAACTTCTGATCAGTCCTGTTATTTAAAAAAATTCCTGCTTCAGGGCGATCGTAAACTGCAGAGAGTCATTGTTACAGTGGTATAAAATAGGCTAAACATTGGTAATTTCGTGGCAGTGGTTATTTCGTGATACTTTTTCTTTGCTCTTTTGTGAAATAACCAATGGTGTTACGAGATCCAAATTTCCGCCAAGGGATTGCATATGTTGTCCAGTTTCCAGAAACATACAGCTAAGCTTTGTGTGACTATTGTAGTTGCTTCAGTGAGCTTTTATGTTTGGAGAGAGCAAGTTTGCGTCGACTTCTCAGGCATACAAATTTTGTGGATGTTTGTAATTACATTACAGGCTTATTACTAAAGGTACGCATATGATATTTAATACAAAGATTTATTGTATCTTCATGAAATTTTAGGAAATGTTTTTGGAATTTTAGATACATCTGTAGTCGCAATCTAGGCTGAGCTTTACTGATAGAAATCTTAGCTGTTTGAGGCGAAATTTTGTTGAGCATTAAGTGTTACAATTTTTAAAATAGTATAAAATGTATTACAATAGGAATTTTAGAAATCTGAAGACAAGATGTGATAACAAAAAAGAAAACGGAGACGCAATGGGTTCAGTGTAGCTTCTGTTTCATTTGTTATCATGCTAAGTGTCAATGATAAGTGCTAGATGACTTGCAAGAATTGTGACAGAAGATGGAACATGGCTCCACCATTTTGGACCGGAGACAGAGGCAGACAATGGAGTGGCATCATGCAAATTCACCAAAGAAAGAGAAATTCAGAAGTACACCCTCGGCAGGAATCGTTATGGCTACTGTGTTTTTCGATTCAGAAAGACTCTTGCTTGTGGACATCATGCCACACGGAACCACCATTAATTTTGACGGGTATGTTGCAACTCTCAAGAAACTTCAAGTTCGACTGAGTCGTGTTCAACGACTTCGGGAGAAGCAGGATGTTCTGCTATTGCACGACAACGCACAGCCATAATATGTCAGTCACAAGACCACAGACCAGATCAGAAAATTCGGATAGACAACACTGAAACCTCCGCCTTACAGTCCCGAACTGGCACCGTGCGATTACCATCTCTTTGGTAAACTGAAGGATCCCTTGTGCACGCTGCTAAAGAGTGGCTCAGACGTGTTGGTCCAGACTTTTACCGTGCTGGTCTACAGGCCCTCATTCCTAGGTTACGTAAGGCAGTTGAAAGGGACAGGGATTATGTGGAAAAGTGACATTTTGTTCTTCAAGGATGCATCTATATTCTGTGAAAATAGCAAAGCTGTAGGATAAAAATATAATTTTTAAACAAACTTTATGCATTACTTTTGGAGTTACCCTAGTAATATAGGCTACAGTAAAAGCCGTAATAAAAGTGTTCACCCTTTCAGGGCAAAGAAGATCCCTTTTCAATTTCAATTTTTACTTTGATTTCGTTCTTATTATGTGTTGATATGTATTTCTATGTTTTCTTGCTATGAATATTAGACGGAATTACTATGTTAGAAGTCTTGTAACAATAAATGAGAATTTCATTTGACTTTAATGAATTTTTCCACAATTCTTCTACCTCTCACGAAATTATCAATGCAATATCACGAAATTACCAAGGTTATCACGAAATAACCAACCTTTCAGCTTAAATTGTAAAAGTGGTTTTTGGCACATATTCAAGAACGTATCCAATCTCTTATGTCTCCAGATTTCTACAGCAAGTTATCGTCTTTTAAATGAAAAAATCTGAATAAGGATATATTTATACATTTGCATTTTAAATTAGTTTTCATGAAATTATCACTAAATTACCAATGTTTACCCTATCTGTTCTGGCAATAAATTATTACAATTATTACTATATAATAATAATAATAATAATTATTATTATTATTATTATTATTATTATTATTGTTATTATTATTATTATTATTATTATTATTATTATTATTATTATTATTATATGTATTGGAGATAGGCCTATTTCGCCTTAACGCTAACGCGAAAAGCCAAGAACTACTTATACCACAAAATTTTTAAGGTTTAATGTACTTCGATCTCCTGTCCGTTTGGTCAGTAGACTGAGCTATGGTTAGACCGTCATTAAGTCTGTAATACGAGATTGGTTTCTATCCATTGCAACTACAGGAAACACGTAAAGAATCTAGATTCCGTAAAGAAAGGCAGAGGCAAACTTCGTACTACGCCAATGGCTGGCATGTTATTTTAATGGTAGATCCACTTTAATGTAAGATGAGATGCAGTTTTTGCCTCACTTTGAAGTGGAATCTTCCTACACTAAAATTTGGGTGTTTGGAGCTGGTGATGTTGTACATTCTCACACTCGGCTGTATTCGTATGAATTATTATTTCAAACGGTTTCGTATTTTTTATATAAGAATGAATGGGACATATTTTGTCTTCCTTCTTTCCTGATACTCAAAACATGGACTGCGCTTATCCCCTCAGTGTTACACTTCAAAGAACACGATTCCATGAAGGAAAAGAAATCATTCTAAAATGAAACCAGAACAATGTAAAAGTTCATTGGAGCTTTAGAGATGAATGGGACCCCAAGATAGTGGTTTCAACTTTGTATTGTCTTTCTGTGCCTAGTTTTCTTGCTATCTTCACAGTGAGAAACTGCAAAAATCTCCAAAAATTATAACAAAAGGATCATTATTTAAAGTGAAACCACTCGATGGGAATGCGCAGTACAGAAGGGAGCTAGTAAGTTGCAGAAAATATTCAAGAAAAACGAATGGACTGAATTTCACTTTCAATTTTCTTTCTGTAATGACATTTTGCAATTGTAGACATTAGTCAAAGAATCGTGCTACAAATAAGTGCCGTGTAGAACAGAAACATAAGAAAATTGAAGACCAGGGGCTTGCTTCTCAAATCTCATGGACTAGTAATACTAGTCTGTACAGTAGTAATATTAGTTTATTTTACAAATCTGTGTTTCTAGAAACTACAAGGGTAAAGTAGTAGTTACCAGTTCACAGACTAGTAATATTGGTCGATTTCACCAGTTCATAAGTGATTCTATTTCTCAAAATGCTAATCTAGTTGATTATACTAGTATTCAACAGAAACATTCCTACAAGACTCTAAAGACTGGTGATTCCTATATTATCAGTTACCAGTGACAACCTTTCTCAGATAACAAAACAAAATATTGTTGTTATGTGGTTTCGTGATTCTGAATATGTTTCCTTTAAAGGAGCATTGTTTAAATATAATGAAAAGTTTAGGTACCGGTAAAGTGCTGAAAAGCTTGAAGAGTTGTTAAATATAGTGGGACCTGCCATAACAAGGCAAACAAATAGAAGTCATACATTATCAGCAAAGCTTCAAATACAAATTGCTCTACAAATCGGGATGTTGACTATTTTCCAATGCCATCAGATCTTTCTGTCCTAGACCAGCAAAACTTGCAGAATTCTTTACTAATAATCTAATACCAATTCATCAACTGCAGTAATTTTTGCTGACTCTCCTCCTCCACTGCCAGTTCTTCTGACATTGTTAGTTTTAGCCTACAAATTAAATATAAAACGACAATAATTATTATGAATATATCAAATTTAAAACTAAAAAAAAATAGCGAATTTTTCATCAAGTCATAAGTGACATTCATGTCGGAAGTAGACCCACTACCTACATAATATGTACTGTGAATTTGAATTGGTACTTATCGAAGTTGCTTTCTTAATGCTGGTCCCTAACGTATGCATAATCTTTGTTCTGAGGCATCCGTTCCCTAGCCTCACACATTACAAAATTTCTTGTCATTTCGTTCATTTTTTGTTAATATGCTTTAAAAAGCACCGAATAGTATATCCTTTGATTTATTAATCATATTGAGTATAGTTAATTTGCTTTTAATTGATGGAATATCAACCGAAAAGAGAAATCAAAACCAAAACAAACAACTTGGCTTTCTAACCTCAAATCACAATATCTATCAATGACTGTAAACAAAAGAACTCAATCAGCTGACTAGTGAAACAGATCATGTGACTAGTGAAAAATTGTCACAAGTTACTAGACTGGTAAAATAGTATGAGAAACAGAATCTACTAGAGCTGGTGAAATATACTCTGGTAACTAGGAACTGGTGAACTACTAAACTAGTATTTTTGAGAAACAGGCCCCTGAGAACGATAAGTGGATAAAGAACATGACAGAAGTTTTGAGATAAACGTGAAAAACAATTTTCATCATTTTTTGAACATTCAATAAATGTTTTAATAGTCATTGAAAAGTTTCGGACATCTTTCAACATTTTATACCATTAAAGTAAATATTAATTGATTCTCCAATCAACAATTAATAAAAAATGACGATGGAGTTATCCAGTTCTCACTCTTAATCAAAATTCTGAATTTCTTTCAATACAAAGTGAAAAAATGTGAACTTAAACACTAGCTACATGAATAACTTTATTCACAATTTGTTTTAACAAAAAAATAATAATAATTTTATGCCATTACAGTAAAAATTAACAATTCCCTTTATATTATTTTTAACAAATATAAGAATAAACGTATCCATTTCTCACACTCAAAGAAAGAATTAAAATTATTTCAAGACAAAATGTGTATATAAATATAAATACTATTCTCCAAAACAATAATGTCTGTAGTTAGTTAAAAGAATAGGAAACATATATTAATATGCTAGTATTTTGACTCTGAGTACATCACTATGTCCTTTTTATTAATATCCACACCTACTCACGAATATGATTATACCACAGTTTATACACTAGAGAAATGAACTTCTGAAGCTTCAAAATATCATGTTTTTTTTTTTCTGATTTCTTGGTAATGACGATTCGTAGAGATTTCCAGCTAAATCCAAATTAATTTCATCCACATGCACTCTTTTCTTCATAGCAACAAGAGTATCAGATACAAGCATGTTGTGTCTCAGATACTGCAATATTTTCACCTGAATATAGAAACATTTTACATATTCTACAACTCAAACTGTAGAAAAAAATTGTAAAATTGTAAATTATGTTTTATTTAACGACGCTCGTAACTGTCGAGGTTATATCAGCGTCGCCGATGTGCCGGAATTTTGTCCCACAGGAGTTCTTTACATGCCAGTAAATCTACTGACATGAGCCTGTCGCATTTAAGCACACTTAAATGCCATCGTCTGAGCTGGGATCGAAATTGCCATACCACGCTACTCCGCTGTAACATTGAGGGTGAGAACAGGGTAAGTCTGGTCTTTGCCCACTTCTCCTTCTCAACAAAAGTGGAAATCTAGAAAATGATAACATTCAGAGCCATGTAGTTCTCTTTGTACGAAGTATTTGACTACCATTTCAAGGGATATAGTTGCGTTTGGCATTAAAATCTCAATTTCATAAAAAATGGTCTTTATCCACTTATTCTCAGGTCTTCAATTTGTTTTCAGAGTGCCACATTCTTCAAAATGAATTGTACGTGACTTTTTGTAAAACAAATTTGTTTTACTGTATAAAGAGAAAAGGATTCACTTCTCGTTAAAGATTGTCGCAAAAATACGTGTTTTATGCATCCTCTATAAAGAAACGATGGTGTACAAATGTACAGCAAACCTATAATAACTTCAAGAATTAATAGTTGTTTAATTACAATTAACACACAACGATTTTTATACATCTTGATTACAGAACTTTTAACACTATATCACTTTGGAAAACGTATTATGTGTCTTTCTCGTGTTAAATTTTACATTACCTCGTTAACATGTTTCAGCCTTCATGGCGCCTTTTGTGTTTCCTGTGGGGGTGTGTTTCTGTAGTGTAATGTGGAATCAAAGAGTGTGTGTTTTCTGAAATTGAGTTGTGTGTTGAGAATTTCATTTGGGTGTGTTTTTGTGTGTCTATATATTTCGTATTATTCTAGTGTGTTTTGTTTCTGTTTTTTTTTTTTGTTGAATATGTAGAATTTCCATTTCGGTGTTGATGTCTCTGTAGGCGTAGGTGCCACTAATGTTATACAGTTTTTCAATGTATATACATCTTTCTGTGCCCAATTTCTATACAACTAAAATTTTCTTCCTCCATTTCTATATTGCAGGCAGGGTTGGCCATATAAATTACACGTCATTTACGTCCCGTACAAAAACTAATTTTTACACCATTATCTACACTGTGTAATACATTATTTTCAAACAAGTAAATAAGTTACATAATCTTTTATGTGTTTGAAGACGCTGTATTCCTGTGTTTTTAATAATCGAACTACAAAATGTAAATTTTACTCAGTTTTATTTTCAAGTTTTGTAGGAATAGAAGCTAGTTGTTCATACTTGCTGTACAAGCTATACAAAGATATTCCTGTGTACTAATTATGTAGTTTTAAACTTTTTAATACAGAATCTTACTAATCTGAAAATCACTGATTACAAACTCTTGCTGATGGATTCATAACTGTGCTGTAACTGAAGTTGATGATTACATTCCATTCTTTTAGAAGTCTAGAGTCACAAGCAAACATTCTCATGGGAGCAGACGAAAAAAAAAGTTAATTTATTTTCTTTCATCATGCTAATAATGTCAAAAGAAGTACTTATACAAATTTTGGCCACTCTACCACAATTACGAGGCCGACCAGAAAGTAATTTTCCCTGAGACCGTTTACAGAAGGAAAACACAATTTCATGGAAGGGTTTATTGGAACAGATACAGCAATTGTTGGGCAATTTTTCAACATATTACCCGCCAGAAGTGAAACATTTTTCATACCGTCATAGGCGGCTGTCACACATTGGTTCCGATTCCAGGCGGTTGACTTCTACGACACAAGGATACAAAAATTGACCTCATAGTATGACAAATATCTCAATTCCAGTGAGTAATATGTTGAAAAACATCGTAACGATTGCTCTATCTGTTTCAATATATCTTATAAATGAATCGCTTATTTCTAAACCCCATAAGTGACAAAAACAATACTTTTGAGAAACCAATAAAAAAACAGTTTAGTTTCATTCCTTTTATTTTTATTGTCAAAATGTGTTTAACAAATGATATTAGTTGCTGAATATGAGGTTTATTCACCATTAGTTGTGTTTTATAATATATAAAGTCCTCAAAAGAAATTAAATTAATTAGGATGTTATGGGATTTTTCTAACAAACAAACTGAAATTAATCAAAGCATTGCCTTTCTCCAAGTATCATAGTGAATGAAAGTAAGTATGAACAAACTTTATAATCTATGTAAAAACTACAGTATAAAATCACAAAAAATTAAAGTTTTTTCTGTTCTAACAGACATTTTTCTTATCAGGATTTACTATTTTTCTAGTCCTCGCTTCCACTGTCATTACTATCTTTGTTGGTGGTACGCCATGTGTACAGTTCTGTGTAGAATCCTTTCACTTCATCCGGTATGTACTGCAAAATCTTCTTAAAATCCTTCATTTTTTTAACATTGATTTGTAGCCTCAAGCTGTTATAAGCTAGGTATGTTGGCAGTTCAAACGGTAAATTTTCAGCACAAAAACTTTTCTCAGAAATTCGAATGGTGAATACTTCTGCTGGTATAATGCTGTCAATGAAATCTTTAAAAATAACTTTACATTTTTGTCCATTGCAGTGAAAAAACTCATTCACCTTCGAAATTTTAAAATGTACCTTTTCATCCTTTGGTACACCACGGCCATAAGATGAATCAGACATGCTACATAGCTTATAAACTTTTCGCCACCAAGCTTCGAAGTTAACCACATCATTCGCTGTGACTCGTTTTACCTTGAACTTACACGAGTTCTCAATAATCTTCATTAGCAACATTTGCATCACTTGAACTAACCATCTTGTAACAAAATACTCAAAACAGATACTAATAGTAAGGGCAACACTTAATCAGCAATAGACAGAACAAAACACTGATCCGACTGTGACTGAAATCAGCTGTTGGGTGCGACAGAGCTGCTGTCAGCTAGTGTGGCAGACTAGTTTATTTGAAAAAAAAAAAATCCGTATGTGGTGTTAGTTGTGGGGTTTTTTACAATAGATGCACATTTCTTGTCCAATTTTTTACATGTTACAGTCATGCTAGATACAAGGTTTTTATGTGAAAAATGCGCATTCATGCTGGCAATTAAAATCCACAAAAAACGCATTTTGTAAAAAAATGTCGGTTATGGTGTTTTTATAATAAACGATTCAAATATAAAGTTTTCGGCACCTGGAATTCCTTTCCCTGGTCCTAACCGAGGCCCGTGTACAGTAAAAATGGTTAACTAGGTGTTAGGTGTCAAGTTTAACCGGTGGTTACACTAATCGACGATGGTGCACGTGGCCATTATAGTTTTATGCTCGACCATGCCGAAATGTAGTAATTATACACCTGGTAGCAGCCCTTTAATGGACCTCATTAAAGTACACCTATTCATTAAAGTTCAGGTGTTCCACCAATCAGAAAACACCATTCTGGCAAAATAAAACCGCAAGTATCGATTATTCTCGAATATGCAATCGAAAGACAACTAGCGAAACGTCACGGAGGCTGGAAATCCAATACTGTCGCAGAAGGTTATGTTCTGTTACTATAACAATTAGCGTTAATTGCAAATAATATTCAAATAAATTCAATTTGTCATCTCGTTTTTCAATGTCTAAATCAATTTCAAGGTTTAATTATGTTTATTTTACTCTCTAGATTATATCAAGGTCAATGACATTTGTTTGTCGGAAAAAATCGATACTTTCGCGTCTGCGCACATCTCACAATTTACGAGATAATGCACAAGGTCAGTTCCGCTCCCCAGTCAGAGAAGAATAACATGAATACTTATGAATAATTTGAAGTTATAAATATGGTCGAGCATAAAAAGTCGTATGAAACTCGCCTATAATGGCAATTAAGACGCTCGTATGAAAATTATGAAACTCGCTTGCGCTTGTTTCATAAACATACTCTCGTCTTAATTACTACCATTATAGACTCGTTGCATAGTGTACTATTATTGTATCACTTGGTAAATATAAACGCACCGGTGCGGTTCCGAATTTTATTCTCGTCCTTCACTGGGTGCACCGTTGTATCACATTCTTCTACAGGCGAAGGAAATAAAAATAAAAGTATATATAATTCGACTGTCTGGGCGTTGAAAATAACTTTAGTTCCATAGAGTCACGGCACCCGATGGATACGCACGTACCTCTGCTGGTCGTTTGAAACAGGCGGCCTCGGGCGCTAAGGTAGCGAGAGATGCAGAGATCATGCACCTTCCCGTAGCGTATACACGTTCTTCCCCACGGCCATTAATCTATGTTGAAGCCAAGCATTTGCCACGTGCATCTGATTACCACGATGTACGATTCATTCACTGGGTTAAGGGCATCCTGAACCATTGACCGCTCCAAATTGATTTTAGGATTCCAGCGAATCTGTTAACGAGATCGTAGCAAGGGCAGTTCCGCACGATTCAAGGTCTCTGTGTGCGTGTTACGTATGTGCGTGAGTCTTCGGAATCATTCGAACTGCTTCATTAACACTACTATTGCACGTATGGGCATTAGTCGGTTTTTCTGACTCTCCATTAAATATACATTAAGATCGAACTGCTCGAAATGAACGCGAAAAAGTCTAATGATATTTTATAGCATAATCAAAGAAATTGCAACACATGAAAGAAACTGTAAATTTAGGTTCTTATAGGAGGAGAAAGAAAAGCAGTTCACGTATCACTCGGGTCACATAAACTTCGGGGTAATTAGTGGAATGTTTCACGTGTCTGGTAAAGTAATGCACATTACCACAATTACATTAGTTTTAACCACACGCAGTCCTGGATACCGAAAGGTAAGAAGTTACGAATACCCGGACGACTGTGTTATGTGGATAAGGGGAATGGGAGGTGAAGCATGTAGTTACTCCTTGCCTAAATATGTAAACATTCTATCATAGTAGGACACAAAATAAAATGTTCACGTTTGCAGATATAATACAGTAGGTTATATGCAGTGCATTTCTAGTACATATGTAGGATAACTGCTTTACATTACATGTTTCAATTTACATTTACTACGCATGTTGAATAATCTAAAATAATAACTTTTCGTATATATATGAAAAGAAAAGGAAAAAATATATTCAATTCAAATTATTTCGCCCATTACAGATGCAGTTTTAGACTTCGTCAGAATACGTTGAAGAAAATATAGTGCATTTTACAAAACACTAATAAAAGAAACAGTAAAATTTAAACACTACAAAGAAAACATGAGATAATATGAAACTTTTAAATTAAAGAAAAGAGTTCACCCTTAATGTATTAATTGTAACTAATAGCATTTAAACGTATTTATTAAAGAACAATTTCATGTAACTTTGTGTTCAAAAACACAGCAACAGAATAAAAAGTATTGTTTAATAACCAATTGTAAAATCTAGTTTTGAAGCTATTGTTGGTAATTTTTAATATTGACTGGGGAGCTTATTATATAATTATTTTCATCCCTATAATTGAAAGTTTGTGTTGCTCTTGTGTAATCTACAATATGGAATATTAATTTGTTCACTGTTTCTGTATATTGGCCACTAATGAGTAATTGTCGGTATTTTGGCGAGTGTAAAGTACTAGATCGTATATATATATATATATATATATATATATATATATATATATATATATATATATATACTAAATGCGTTGCAAACTTCAGTGTGGTGACTAGGTGACACTAGGCCGCGGTCTGGTTATAACTATTACTACTACCACTCAAAATGTGGCAGGTATCAAGAAGTACAGTAGTGGCAAAAAAACCGAACCGACCCTTGTAGCTGATTTCAGAGCCTTGTATATATATATATATATATATATATATATATATATATATATATATATATACACACACACACACACAAATTTATGATTGTTAAAATCTGTGATTGTCTGAAAAGTGACCGACAATGTTCCAGATAGTTTGATTTACATAATATTCTAATGGCTTTCTTTTGTAAAATCAAGACACTTCCAACTTTGGTTCCATTTCCCCAGAAAATAAGGGTCTATCAGATCATCGACAGAAAGAAAGAAAAGTAGACAGACCTTAAATAATTTTGAGAAACGCAAGTCGTTAATTTCTTAAACAAATATAAAACTCCTGATAGATTTGTACATATGTATTCGATGTGCTTATCCCTTGTTAAACTGGAGTCTATAAAAAGTCCTAGAAATTTTGTATAGTTAAGTCTGTTGCCCATATTTATTAGATAATTGAGGCTAAAAGTTACGTTGATATTTTTTTCTTGATTAAGCAAGAAACCATTAGATTCAAACCATAAAGCCATCTGTGATAAAATATACAGTAGATACATAAAATGTACAAGGTGTTAAAAAAGTATCCAATATTTTAAGAGGTGCTAGTATGCATTGAAAAAAGAAAATAATGTCTAATAAACATGGGTCCTCAACACATACTTTCTGAGATCTGAACACTTGGTCATAAGAGGTGCTCAAAGTCACGTCCATTCATGGCAATGCATTTCTCTGTTCTTTGGCGTAAGGAATCACGCATTCTTTCAAATTTGTTGTTAATACATTAATAAGAAAGTCCTGATAACAAGCCCCAATTAATTACTGTGGTATCACGTATGACCCTATTAATCTATCACCAAGAACACCTGTCCATACGTTGATTGAGAATCGGTGCTGATGCCTTGTTTCTTCAACTGCATGGCTATTATCATCAGCCAACACATGCTGATTACGAAAATTCACAACACCATCTCTGCTGAACCCCGCTCACATCCGCAACCAAACTTTTGTTTTCAGTATTCCTTGCGACGTATCAGTATTCCATGCCAGGGGTGTCAACTACGGTATGATTATCTGGTAGTCTCTTGTATTGTAGGGCAGAGAAATGCATTGCCATGAATGGATGTCACATTGAGCACCTCCTATGAACAAGTGTTCACATCTCAGAAAGTATGTTTCGTAGGACCCATGTTTATTAGACATTGTTTTCTTGTTTTGATGCATACTATCACCTCCTAAAATAATTGATATGTTTTGAACGCCCTGTATTTCTTCACAATTTTTTGGACCTAATTACAAGGCACATTCGCAATGTATCAAAATAAATGCACCATACCTACTTGAGATCCTGCGGGTAAACAAGTAAGGGTCTATATTTTATCATATTTCATTTATGTATTTAATTATTTATATAAGCATATTTGTGTTAGTGTAGAGAGGTTTATTTCACCGTCTTGCAATACAGAGTACAATATAATATGTCGAAAATTAACAGCAAGCAACAATAAGAAAGACAGTAATGCACTTTGTCACGAAAGCAACTGTACTTTCGCAATGTCACCCCAACCCACGTGTCATGACGTCATTTATACTAAATGCGTTGCAAACTTCAGTGTTGTGACTAGGTGACACTAGGCCGCGGTCTGGTTATAACTATTACTACTACCACTCAAAATGTGGCAGGTATCAAGAAGTACAGTAGTGGCAAAAAAAACCGAACCGACCCTTGTAGCTGATTTCAGAGCCTTGTTCACTCCAGAGCACGATAGACTGGTATCTAAGACTTTCGTGTTTCGAATCCTGCAGAGGAAGGAAACTTCTTTTTGGTCCTTATTCAAATTTATTCCCAATACTTTTCGATTGCAGCGATATTTTACTAATTAATTAACTTATTATTCCCAGAACATGAATTTTACCAGCAATCGAAAAGTATTGGGAATAAATTTGAATAAGGAACAAAAAAAAATTCCTTCCCAGGCAGGATTCGAAACACGAAATTCTTAGTTACCAGTCTATCGTCCTCTGGAGTGAAGAAGACTCTGAAATCAGCTACAAGGGTCGGTCCGATTTTTGTTTGCCACTACTGTACAGCTGTCAAAAGAAAAAGTGGCCGCTCTCCTGAAACAAAGTTCCGTTCGGGTATCTTCGCTACAATTCGGAGACAGGCGATGTTACATGTTGTTGGACCACGTTGGCTGATATCTACAGTTATAATTGAAGTATTTTGTGTGTTATTCGATAGCGTAATGGTAGCGTTCAGGCCTCTTATTCATGAGGTCCTGCGTTCGACTACACCCTCGTGCTTTTTATGTTCTTTTTTGTTCTCAATTCTCAATAAAAATATCTTTCGTGGCATAAACAAAACAAATTTACTGGCGTCGGCCTTAAAACATTCAAACAATTAAGCGTTCAAAAAACAAACCAAAAAGCCACAATTCAATATTTAGTCTATCATCCTCTTATCTCGATCATCTTGCAGTCGAGTGGGCATGGAATTGACTAGTCTTTGCAAATAGCGACTGTTCTTAGACACGATATTCCAGGCATTCTGAACATACATACATACATACATACATACATACATACATAAGTGTTCCGTCCATGGGCAGGTCTTTGATTGCAAACCCAGCAATCTCCAATCTTTCCTATTTTCTGCCTTCCTCTTAGTCTCCGCATATGATCCACATATCCTAATGTCGTCTATTATTCTTTTCAACCAGAGACCCAACCAATTCCTTTTTTTCTTTCTAATCAGTTTCAGCATCATTCTTCCTTCACTAACTTTTTCAAACACAATTTTATTTCTTATTCTGTCTGTCCACTTCACACGCACCGTTCTTCTCCACATCCACATTTCAAATGCTTCAATTCGTTTCTCTTCATTTCGTCGTAATGTCCATGTTCCTTCCCCATACAATGCCACACTCCACACAAAGCACTTCACTAGTCTCTTCCTTAGTTCTTTTTCCAGAGGTACGCAGAAGATCCTTCTTCTTCTATTAAAAGCTTCCTTTGTTCATGTTTGCAGTTTTCCTTGGGAAGGGTAGGTCTAAATGCGGTAACATCCCGTTGCTTTCCGCACACCACTATCTCTTTCGCATCTTATTAAATTCCAGGGGGCCCAAGCGTGGAGATGAGGAGAGTGGATTTGACTAATTGGGCCCTCCGGACTTCACCGAAAGTCACGGCAAGGGTTAAATATTAATTCTATCAGGATGTTTGACCCGATCAGAGACCGGGAAATCTCAGTTAGCCTTTGCCCCCCGCATCCTGGACTAGCTTCTAAGAATCATCAGAAAATCTTAGAGTGTGATTAGGCCAATTTTTCCGAAAATGTTTCCACACTTTTGCCCTCGTAGCTCAGCGGACGAACGTCGAAATTTAGATGTCAACGTCTCAGGTTTAATTCCTCGTTACTCCTTTTCATTTTATTGTGGTTCAAGATAGTATAATGTAATAATACAAAAAGAAAAAGTAATACCAGTATTATGCAACTGGATTTTTCCAAACCTAATATTAAATTTATGTTATTTATATCGCTAAAGAACAATTACAACATAAATAACTTGAATATTATTTATACAGTATCATTAAAGAACGATAACAAAATATAAATGATAAATATCGGTTTGTTTAATTAATATAAGATATTATATAATACGTATTTAATTATCTAAATAAAATAACCTATTTTACAAAGAAAGATGTTTATTTGTGTTATAATAATTACAGATTATTTATATTGCTAAAGAACAATACCAATATAAATAGCTTGAATATTATTTTATAATGCTAATGAAGGAAAACAGAATATAAATGATAACTGGAATATTATTTATATCGCTAAAGAACGATAACAATATAAAAAACGTGAATATTATTCATATCGGAATTTCACAGATTTATTACAGATGTATTTAAGAAATTGTAGAAGAATAGTAATTAGTAACAGTGTCCTATTTATTCTTCCTGGAGCCAAATTTGTAACTTTTAAAAGTGTGGTTACTATGTTGAAGTGTATGTGTTGTAACGGATGCTTGATTTGTTATGTATGTGAGTCAGTTATGGGATGCTTGATGTCGTCGCAATGTCGTAATTATACTTTGATTGTGTTTGTGTGACTATTGTGTATTAATTTATGATGTATGATACGGAAAGCTGCATATTTGTGTTATAGAAGTGTTACGTATGTGTGTTGTTAATGTTTTTGTATGTTTCAAATTGATAACTGATATTTGTTTTGCAATTGCAATGCCTAATTTACGGATTGTTTATGTTTTGTTTACATCGCGTAAGCTAATTTAATTTTCTTTTCCATTTCTCTTTATGCTTATCTTTTTTGTGTATAAAACTATAGCCCTAACATACATATGTAAAATAGGGCTAACCCCCATTGGAGATACAATAATAATTATTATTATTCATATCGTTATAAAACGATAACAGAATACAAATGATGACTTGAATTTCATTCATATCTCTAAAGAACGATAACAAAATATAAATAACGCGATATCCATAAAGAACGATAACTGGATATAAATGATAATTTGAATATCATTTACATCGCTAAAGAACGATTAAAAAATAAAATGAAAACTTCAAGAAGGCCCGAACCCACAACCTTTGAATCATTAAACAAGCACTCTACCGCTGGTCTACGAGGCGCAGATATGGAACACTTTCATAGTTCCGGAACTGCTTGTACAGGCACATGCATCGTGTAACATCGCCGCGACCCGAAGTGGACTTTGAAAATATTCGCTGTTCACGAGTGCGGCCACTTTTTTTTTTTTTTTGACAACTGTACATGTCTTTGAACAGGGGAAATAAGGTGTTAGAAATTAGTGTAGAAGAGAATGAAATTTGAAACAATGCCAGTGGTTGAAATTATCATGACACATCGGCGAAAGCACAGCTGCTTGAATTTTCACGTCCATGTAAATTCTTCACCGAGCTCGAAGAATTTTTTTAAAATTTTATAGCATATGTTGATAGGATTTTAAAATCTAAACCAGGAGTTCTCAATCTTTTGAAGATACTAGAGTGAGAGAGCACCATGAATTCGAATAGATTTATAGTCCAGGTCAGCTTACTTAACACCCTAAGGGTGAAACCTAAACATTTTTCCCCCATTACTACATAATCTAGTGGATTATGGTAATTTTCTAGTTTGCAGGTTGAATTTTCTTTTGCGAACTTCGTTTCCAATTTCGGTACTGAGGAATACTACAACTGATAGTGATTTTATAACTTCATGTTGGCAGCACTGACACAAGTTGTCGGTAGTTTAAATTTTGAAAATTCAAATTGTTCTACATTTCTGAGCCCATTACTGAAAGCTAGTGAAATTTGAACATGCTAATAATTAATTAACAGCAGTATTAATACTAATACATAATAGTTATTGTATGTGTTGCTTTATGTTTTGGTTACAATTTTAAGATTAGAATCAGGTAGGCTAAATGTAAATAAATGTAACATATTTCGTGTGATACATGCTCTTGAGTAATCGACAGAATTACCATTTCACGTTTTAATTAATTTCTTTTGTGTTTAGACTTTTATTACAATAATGAAATAAATACATTTCAAAGTGGCATTCGTTTTCGGAATTCATACTAATCATTTCACGTGATCAAACAAAATACATTTTTAGGTTAGGTCTCGTGATTCGTAAACTGTTTAATCAAAGCAATGAATTTCATGTTGTCAGACAAAATACATTTTAATATTAGATCATACATTAATCTACTAACTACTAACATAATGTGCGAGAGGTCCAGAAGAAAAATTTACTCTTTCACAAATTATTTAACGTTTTAGAAAATACCTCTCCAACATAAACATGAGATGTAGTAAATAAGCAAGACATTGTTATTGTTAAAACTATATTATTATTAATTATTATTATTATTATTATTATTATTATTATTATTATTATTATAGTACATGGCATTGTGTGATTTTATCCTCTTTTGGTAATATCTAGTATTAGTTGGCAACACTGAAAAGACGGCTAAATTAGTCTCTTAGGAATTACTCTTACGTGATCTTCACTATAATAGATCTATATGAATACATAAATGAAATAAATAAATAAACAAACAAATAAAAATTTTAAACACTCACCAGAGTAATGATATCCTTGAATTTGAATGCCACTCAGCATTTTAGTGATGTTCAAAAAGAAACAGTCCTGCATATGTGAATCAGTTAATCGTGATAGTGCTTTGTTCTTGAGGTATTTCATAAGCACAAGTGAGAAAGTTTTTCGCATAAGTTGGTTGCCCCTAATACAGCCAGACATTTGAAAGAAACACTCCGCATTATTTGGAGTCTCTTTGCATCTTCTACTCCTCTCAATGGCTATGAATTTCTCCTTTTAAGGCAAATATTTCAGTGCTAAGGAGGACAGGATATTTATCAAATTGAATTCCGTACGAGCATCCATATTATTCTTTCGAATAATCTTGATTTTCTGATTAAGTCCACACTGAATCGAAAGGGCTTATACATTATGAAATACTGGAAGGCTATTAAGTCGCTAAAATAGTGTAATGGATGGATAGGAACACTATTTGTTCCGGTTGTACAACAAAGTATGATTTGAAAAAGTACCTCAGAAACGTTACTGCTCGCGAGCACATTCTTACTCGCATGATGAGAGCACTAAAGTCATTCAAAAAAGCACCATAGTGCTCGCGAGCACCAAGTTGAGAACGCCTGATCTAAAGGAATAACCATTTCAGTCATAAATATTTTCCGTCTCTTTCTTCGTGGTACAACATTGTCCGATATACTAATTTTCAATATCCTCTCGCTTCAAATCTCATGATTCGAATATATTTTGTGCAGATCTGTCGATTTAATCGATTAATCAAAATGATTAACAGATACAATTTAAAATTCTATTAACCAATCAATTTTTCTCTAATCGATTAATCGAACCGATTAAAATCATCGTATGGTGAAGGAGACATAATTGCCTTGTGAAGTCTGTGCAGCACAAAACCTGTATACCATTTGGTGCGCTAAACTCTTAAGCTATGATTGGCAGGTCATTAGTGTAAACTGGCATTCTTATCTTCTTGCTTTAGAAAGCTAAAAGCAATAATAATATAAGTACTATAAATTCCTTCTTAATAGTTTTCTTTCTTTGAAAACGCGGCTTATGAGACAATTACTTTCAAAAACTATGGATAGGGCGTACTGTATAATTATTATATCATTTATTTGCTCAAATGTTCTCCTTTGTCACTATAACCACTTGACGGTAGCTGGAAGTTTGCAATTACAAGAGAGTTAAAAATCCGAGTAATGGTATTTCTTGGAATTGAATACTTCCGTTTCGTCAACATGTAACTGACTTTTTCCATTAGTTGTTTATGAAACTGTCAAAGCTTTCAGCTTTCGGTGACTATAACTAGTTCCCTTCCAAAGATTCTGCGTGATTCCTAGTTATTCAGATGACTTGGTATTCAGTGTTGTATGTTTGTGAACTTTAGTTACAAGTATGGCTTATGAAGGGTTGCGTATAAAACTTGGCGAAAATTTAGTATTTAAGATTTAAGTTAACGACTGTGGTAAGACAGTGTCGTAACAAATGCGGAAAATAGTTCAGTTATAGTGGATGCACAAGTAGTCTCCAATATCATCTTGAAAATATCCATCCTTCATCCCAGCATCTTTTAACTATCGCAGACGATAAATTTAATTAGTGAAAGGTCAACAGTGTTTGTGGAATGATAGAGAGAAACGGGAGTATCCCAAGAACACACACTGCAACATCTGCTTTGTCCATCAAATTCTATCACGACCAAGCCGGGGATCGAATCAGCGATGCCTGGATGAAAACCAGCGCTATAACGTTTGAACCACAGTCGCGGTTTAAAAATTAGGTTAGAAGATCATAGTAAACTAAAGGTAAAAGGTTAAAATGTAAATAAACCATAAAGGAACCAGTTGGAAACAAAACATGTCGTCTGCCCCCATTGGGTGTAGCAGTCGCTCGGGAGTAATACTTTTGTAGTTATCAGATTTCTGCTGAAGCCGGTTGACAAGTAACGCCATCTGTCATTGTTTCAAAGCGACAAAAAGTACTTGCCAGACATTATAATAAAACGGATTGTGGGGATATCGGGTCATCGTCCCTTCACCTGTAGAGATGTTATCACGGTATTGCTTCGAAGGTCTCAAGGAAACCGTAGTAAAACCAGTCGCAATAGCTGACCCCCAGATTCGATCCAGGAACCATACGCGTACAAGTAGGAAATGTTACAACACGGGTAGGGAGTTTTTAACAAATGAGGGTGTTGAATATTTCAGCCAAAGCCATGTATCTTCCACTGTGGACATTAAACACAACTTGCTCTTTTTATATTCCAATTCTACCTCCCAATAAATAAACAAAACAACAATTAAAATAATACAGACTCAGTACATCAGCTACAGAAAATTTTAATGCAACAGCTTTCAAGATGTTTCACAAAAAAACTGAAAACCTTTCTATTCTGATAGGCAAATAAAGCCTCCATATCATTTTCGAGAATTATAAATGAATCAAATGTAATATCCAATCTATATCTAAGTTCAACGAACAATAGGGAGACATCATAAGTTCGACATATCATATATAGTTCTTCGCACTGTGTTGCCAAATTGTGGCAACATGTACACGAGCGTTGACTAGAAAGTAATAAACGTTTGTTGGCAAATGAATAGGAAACCAGGAAATTAAATTATACATATTATTACAATACATAATAATTTAACTATTTTCACCCCACTCTCCAAGAAAACCAAGATGTTTACAAAGCTGGATAGAAAACTACGAATGTCCTTACTGTAGAAATCCGCCATCGATGCATTAGTCTTCAAATGCAGTACTGCGATTTAGTCACTTTCTATGTATCTGTCACAAAAATCTTTCTCAGGTGTCAAGAGATGGTAATCCGATAGGGCAAGATCTGGATTGCACGGAGAATGTCAATTTTTTCTAGTCAAATCTGAGTGACAAAGGAGGATAGGCCACCATATTCCCTGTCTTGAACGTTCGTTCTCCCAACATTAAACAAGCGATATAATTTTAGAATAAAATCTTCATGTTTGCACCTTGAAACAAATCTGCAGTAGTTTGAGCATTTCTGGAATTCAAAAATCTGATTCCATACCACACTTCACAGTCGGCAGATTTTTAAATTTTCTTACTCACTTCTAAAACGTCTAGAATATTGTAAAAATATCGTTGCAGCTAAAGTGCTAACTATGGTTGCTGTGATTTGATTCATTTGACTGGACATGAAGCAGAGAAGCGTGGACACATGGACAACGCGCAAACCCTTCTTCCTTTCGGGATGATCCTCGTAAAATTGTTTAACTCTTGCTGTCTGCTGTAATACATAGAATTTCTCAGGTTAAGCGCATCGAAACGTTATATGTAGTTAACGGAAGTTGAGATGAACTCTTAATCAGTGTTACCCTCTGAAGGTTCACAAATTCATCAGATTCTGAGATTTCATTCAATTTCTAATGTTTAACAGTTTAATAGAATATGATGAGAATCTGTGTGTTCATGCGAGATATTACAGAGGCTGAAGAAGACAAGAATCACTAGCATTCTGACCAGAAATGTTGAATGTTTTTACATTATTGAAAGACGATCATAGGATAAGAACGTAGTGGAAGGCTGGCTTAGCAAATTCCTATTACTGAAAGCAGTAGCATGCTTTAATTTGGATATTTATCAGTGTTAAAAATGAACAGTAAAACAAGGAAAAGTTCCTTTCGCTCTGGCGTAAATTCCAATGTCGATTATCCGATTGAGTTTGTCAAGGTTTTGTCCAACTGCAATACGATTGAAGATAATCCCAGGTGAAGCCTCGGATTCATCTCACCAAATACTCATATAGCTCTCAGCAATTCCATCGACACTAAATAAACTCGCAGTTGATAGAGCGTTATTAGATAACCATTAAAAATTTCCACTTAGATTCTTGGTGCTCATACTGAAATACGGCCATCTATTCACGATGTTACGGACAAAATCACATTCATATAATCGAAATAATAATAATAATAATAATAATAATAATAATAATAATAATAATAGTAATAATACTAATAATAATAATCGTCATCACCATCATCACATTATTTCTTTCCAACTGTTTTAGGCCCGGTGACCTCTCATGGTCTCTCGCCATCTTTATGGAGTTCTTCCCAGCGATATTTTTCTCTCTGCGGTGTAACGGAGAATTTTATTTATTTCAGTGTCTTGGTTCTGTATATTCTGTTGACATGCTGTAGCCAATTCGTCCTGCACAGATTAATGTAGTCTATTACTGGTACATTTTGAGTTCTTTTATAATATCTAAATTCCTTTTCGGTCTAACAATGTATTGCCTGCACTTTTTCTGAGAAATCTCATCTCGATTGAAGTGAGACGTCGAACATCCAGTTTCCTAATTGACCATGCTTCACTACCATATATGTATACCGGTCTTTCCATAAGTTATAACGTTTCATTCTAGCGTGTCTTTGGAATTTCATATAATTGAAAGTTTAGTTGATCATTCGTAGTGCTCTATTATAATTTTCAATTCTAATCTCAACATATTCTTGTTCACTGTATGAAAGGTTATAGCATAAAAATTTAAATGATCTAATTTGTCCCTATATTGTCTTTCCGATTCACAGTTTGCTTCCAATTCGATGTTTCTCCTCAAAGGCCTTAGTTTCATCGGTTGATATTTGCATATTTAAAATTCAGTAGCTATGCGATGAAGATGGTGTACGGAGTACTGCAAGTCGTCTTCAGTTTTTCCAGAAGTAATTGATTATCTGCATATAAAAGTACGTCCAAGAGCAGGTGTTATCATAAAGCATGATACTATCAATTTTATTGTCAATCTTCAGTGCCTTATTATGGCGTTCTTGAAAAGTAGAGCTGATAGAGGATAACCCTGTCAAACACCGCAGTTCACGTACTTTCAGTCTGAAAATTCCGATCCTAGTTTACTGAATCCATATTATATACACTGCAAATATTTATTTAGGATTTAAATATGAGGAGGAATTTCTAAAGGTTACTTCTATGAACTCGATTAAAACCTATATATTTATATTCTATAAATAAGATATATCAAGCTAATGTTCAGGGCGATGTACACTTGAGAGAAATTCATGTTGAATCTTTCGTACACTACTTTTAACACTTTAATATAAATAATTGATTAAATGGCGATCTTACTCGTGTTAATTATGTAAGCATGTGTGGCTTACATGCTGTTTCGGTGTTACTTGACACCATCCTCAGAGCCTACTAGATCTCGGCACTATCTCAACTTCGCTGCCTGTTGTGTGAGTGCGTTCGTGTGATGAAGAGTTGCGTCAAATAGTGTGTGTGTGTGTTCTGAAATTGATCTGTGTGTTGAGAATTTGATTTGGGCGTGTTTTAGTGTGTCTGTATATTTCATATTGTTCTAAAACACACCCTAATCAAATTATCAACACACAGATCAATTTCACAACACATACACTATTTGACACAACCCCTCATCACACGAACGCACCCACACAACAGGCAGCGAAGTTGAGATAGCACCGAGATCTAGTAGGCTCTGAGGATGGTGTCAAGTAACACCGAAACAGCTGTAAGCCACACATGCTTACATAATTAACACGAGTAAGATCGCCATTTAATCAATTATTTGAGAGAAATTGCTTATTGTGTCAAGGGTAATTCTGCAGAACTGGTGACGAGGAAGAAAAAATAAACATGGAATTCAAAATTAATCATGAAATTTCATTAAATGCGGGGTCCAGATCACAACAGATATAAGTGATATAAACCCAATGTTGAGAACAATGTGTCTGAAATGGCAACGGAAAATTATATGCAAAGTCTACCATGTCTGTTTTGTGCTTATATATTGAGTCTTGATCATATGAAGTAGTTCACTGCAGATTCTGAAGAAATTTTGATATTAAAAATAACCGTTTTATAATAAGACGTTGCATTTGTACTTTTTGTGTTCCAAACTATTTTGCAGATTATATAAGGTTACAAAATGTAGAACAAAATTAATGTGCAAATTACAAAATACATTTAAAATTCAAATAAATTTAGGCGTATGAAAAAGTTGAAATCTTTAAAACATATTGAATGTCTATTTATTTTGCTCACCCAAAATAAATTTTTTCTCAGGCCCCAAATGAAAAACTGTTTAAGACAAAAGTTGAAATCTGTAGATTATCTCCTTAATCTAGCAGATATATGATACTAGTCAACTAAGGTAAATTACCACCACAGTTTCACATTAACACAGGAAGGTTGTTTCTAAAACAAATTTACAAAATTTTAAGTGATAGAAGTGTGTATGTGTATGTATCCAATGCCTACCCGCTCAACTTTACGTGATTCGGATTCCGCATTTTGCGGATAGATGACTGCACTGTAACCCATTTTCTAGTTGCACACCACTTCGGTTGGCCCGTTGTACATGATGTGTATCTGTGGAAAGTTATGTCGTGTACTAGGGTGAGTGTATGTGTAAGTGTAGTGTATGGAATGAGTGATTATGATGATGTTGAGTAAGGGAAAAGGGGAAACCCGGTGCCTATTCCTGTCGAATAGCAACAAGGGGGCCGACGGACGAATCACTATAAACAGTGAAATATGCCTTCTCTTCATATGCACTGCGGAGAGATTTGGAATTTAACCCAGGCATATTTGTGCATAATTTAGTGATTAGAAGTGCACCGCCATCTCTCCTATTCCCGAGGTAGAAATTTTACATACAAATTTCTGACCCCGTCGGGCATCGAACCCGAACCGGCTGGTCTAAAGGCAGACACGCCACCACAGAGCTAACTCGGCGGACTATAAAAGTGTGTAATCAAGACGTACATTAAGAGGTTAGGTACAGCTTACATTTTTATCCTCCATTACTGTATCTTGTACAATAATGAAAATTGGTATGTATAAAATACTGCCCTTCTGCTACACGAAAAAAAAATGTTTACGATTAAAAAAATTATATATATATATTTTTTTTTTTCAAATTTCAAAATGTTGGCTGTTCACTCTGTAGTGATGAAACGTTTCCCTCGTAACTCAAAAACTTGTTAACTTTTTCATCATCTCTCTCTTTTATTTTATTGCTGAAACTCATGTTTACAATATCATGCTCTTTCAACTACATTCCTTAATAAATATTTTTTTTTAATTTTGTGTAATAGAAAATACTGATATTTGACCATTTTTAAATGAATTTATTTTTTATCAGACAATCTGTCAAAGATATAGAAGTGATCTTGCATCATATTGTAGATGTGACATGCATAAATATATACAAAAAATTTCATCACAGAATGTTGGATAGTTTTTGAGTTATGTGGGAAACGCATCATCACTGCACAGTGAACTGAATTTTGAAAACAAAAATGTAAATAATTTTTTAAATCGTAAAAATATTTTTTTCATATAGGAGAAGGACAGTATTTTGCACATACTAATTTTCATTATTGTACAAGATACAGTACTGGAGGGGGAAAAAAGTTGAATATTTCCACAATTTTACTGCTAAACACACGTGGAGAACTGTAGTAATCTTGTTTCGCTCATTCATTGCTTTCCGTATAATTTATATCAAATTTATTTTCTATCTTCAGAAAAAAAAAAATTGTTAACATAATTGTTTTCATTGTTTCTAAAATATGTTTCGGAATTCCTTTTTTCTTTAAATTTGGGCATAATGTAACATAATTGGTGAATTTTATCAATTCTTTTGTTTAGAGTCGTTAAATAAGCGACCAACAACACTTCAAGAATCACGAATTACCATCGACGATTCCGTTTTTGGCAATCTTGAATGTAAATACAGCCATCGTAAGTGACTGAAAGACGCGGAAAAGCAGATCAGCTTCCTCCGGGGCATGTAAGTCCAGTATACACGCCGTGTATATTAAAAAGTGTATATTAATTACTTCGTAACAGAGCTTCGTTGAGCTAAAAAGAACAAGACGAGACGTGATGCATTCGCAGAGTCTGAGTTGTACATTAAGATGACAATCACTGCAGCATCCAGAGCCGCTGTAACTCATCTCAAGTGTTTACTGACACCATAAACGAGGTACAAGAATTTGATCATGCCACCCAATATACTTCATCATCCCCATGAAACCTGAAACATATAGCGTCAATTAACCGTAAACGCCCTAAGCGTTTGATTTGTTCACCTAAGAATTCACCTTGGCCAGAAAGGTCGATTATTCATAAGTCCTTGCTATAATAAATAATGATGAAGGATGCATAGCCATGCATGCGCAAGAAACCTCTGACAAAGGGGCATACATCACAGATAATAATATGACAAGTACAGGGATAGCATTACGAATTTAAAGGAGCTTTAACAGGAGGCATTGTGAAGGACGCGGCACTCTACACAATCAAGGCCCAGGCGCGCACCGATTCGACGTGCCAGTCGTTGACTCTTAAGAAGAAAAATTCCAAGTACAGTCACAGTTGTTCTTTATTGCCACGGGATGTAGGCGAATTCATTTCAAGCAGACTGTTTTAAAACTGCTACGTACACTCTTGTGCACAACTACGTTCACTTATAATAATATTTATTTATTTAAAATTAATTTATTTTAAGGGGACACTGCACTTTTCTCAGAAGTTATAAAAGATACAAATGTAGAAAAAATAGGCGTATTTAACATATCTTTATGTATACGCTTTGAAGAATGTTTGTCCAAACATTTTCGTCCAATACAACATTTAGTCCAAATTTCTGTGACCAACACATTTAAGTCCAGTGGAATGAGTCCATAGCATTTTCGTCCAAGAGTAAATTTCGCCCAGAAATTTTTTAGTCTACAAAAAATTTAGTCCAAAATATACATATTGTCCAATCGTGATTGATTTTGGATATTCAGATACTAGAAGCACATTTTAAACAGATGCCAACAATATAATACCAAATAGTGTAGAACTCAAAAATGGACAGGTATTGCTAGGGAAATGCATACATTAGTTTTACTTATAATTATCACATATGGATCCCAAAGTAATTACTTCAAACAGGAACAAACCACTGCTCATAAAAGACGGCTACTGTTATCAACACCACTCTTATAATAAGAATCGAACCAGGATATATTGGCGATGTGAGAATTGGTCAACCTGTAATGAAATTACACAGCAACGCGCAGAACTCCTAAGATGGAAATTAAAGAAGGCAATTGTAATTTCTAAGAAATAGCTGCAATGAATGCATTATCTTTGTTCTTTGAAATAACTGAAAATAATCTCGTGTCTTATTTCAGTGATTCCTTTTTGTCATAAACTCAGCTACGAAAATTTCAAGTAAATAAATTTGGACTAAATCAGGTAAGGACAAAATGTATATAGGACGAAATTTCATATAATACTAAAATGACATGGACGAAAGATTGGTGGACAAAATGTGATGCAGGACAAACATTTAACTGGACAAATGTAAAATTAGGACCAAATTACGAATGGACGAAAACGTAATGGACTAACATTCTGCTAACCATGTATTCAATCTGTTAAATAACTTTAATACTCCACTGAGCGGTTGGCAAAAAAAAATCAATGATAACATTTTTTGCATTAAGAATTACTGCTAAATTATTGCTGAAAATATAAATAAACTTTTTTTTAACCTACTGTGTAAAATGCCATCACATTGATATTGTATATTAATTTCAGCCTTCTGGGTACAATACTTTCCGAGAAAAGTGTACCAATGTCACAAAAAATAAGGAAGTGCAGAACAATGGTGTCAAAGTTTCCATATCTTGCAATATTAAATTCCTCAATTTCTGCGTGCACTTTTCTCAGAAGTGATAAAGGATACAAATGTAGAGAAAAATAGGTCATATGTAACATACTTTATGTATACAACCGGCTAAATAAATTTAAAATTCCACTGAGCGGTTGGCAAGAAAAAAAATTCACTGATAACATTTTTTGCACTAAGAAGTACTACAATATTTTTGCTGAAGATAAGATTAAAAGCTGATAATTAGAAGGAATAAAATCGTATTATTATTATTTTACACATAAAACTATCGAAAAAGAATAAAAACAAAAATGTTATATTTTATCAAAATTCTGTGCACAGACTTCCCTTAATCTGTCTCTTTAATTACGTATTTATTCCTATTTACATAATAAATTTAATTAAATTATTTAACACTTATTTATTTATATAAAAACTAAGGAAATTCTGTACTATTTTATAGGTTGAAATGTCAATTTTGTTGTTCTGCCAAGGGTTGATTATATTACCGAAGACGATGGTCACCATTCTTTTCAATTTAATTTTGTAATTCATATAGCACCAATATTCTAATTTTGAAAATTTATAAAAAATATTAATAATGTTAATGATTATTATAACGGCAATACAGTATTTATTGCAGTCCCATCTTCACAATTTTTATATTTAATGTCTGAAATTAATACAACATTTACTACCTCCGATGAGCATGTGGGGACTTTTGAGACCCCACATTTGTTCTGTATTGTGTAGTGAGTGACGTACACATACCTGGGTCACCAGCGTCTAAAATATGCCTTTTTCAGTTTTTTTGTGCATTAATTCATTTCTCTAATTTATACATTTTTGTTTTCCTCTTGTCACAAATTGATATGAAATTTAAAAATTCGTTCGATAAGCACTTGGGGTTTTTGAAGACTCCAATGGAAATATCATTTAATTTTCGGTTTGACTGTATAATTGTTATGATAGCTGGGAAAGATTAATATAAGAGATTGTGATTTATGTCCTCATGACTACAATGGTGTGATAATATATAACCATAAGATTTCCTGTTAAAAATGCAGGAGTCCTGTAAACCTCAAGTGCACTTCTGCGTAACTTCTCCAACAAAGAATGAGAATTAGCCTATAAATATTGTGTTCCTATGGAAGATACTGTGATTTGTGATAACGATTTATGTGCTCAATAAATACAATGAAGTGATAATATATAACCACAAGATTACTTGTAAAAAACGCAGGGGTCCTTAAAGACTCCAGGTGTCCATCTACGTAACTTCTCCAATCTACCTAACGAATTGTTAAAAACTAGTAAATATTCAGCCTTAAAAGAGCATTGAACAAAAGAAAAGAAAATATTTTTTCTCCAGGTTGTAGACAACAGGGTGCTGATGATAGCATTGAAAACCGCAACTCAAAATATCAAATGGTTCTCAATATGCGAGCGAATTAATTTTGCCTATCCCTGCTGCTGACGTCACACTGCCGCACGAATGGCTTGCGTTTTGTAAGCTCGCAGCTGCTTAGCGCTTTGTTATGGAAAGAAGAACGGTGTTTTTCGAGATTTGAACATTAATTATAGTGAATGTAACGTGATTAACTAAAGCAAGAATGGATTCACTGCTGTGCAGCGCAGAAGTGTGACGTCACACGCACCTCCAATAACCACATTTAGAGACATGTTATTTGAAAAATATTAGTTGTAGAAATGTGTAGTTGGTGCCATTGTGTGTATAATTTAATTCATGTTGTTTAGAACATATCATCCCAGAATATCAATTTAGTTCAGTATACCTTTAGGCTCTTGTGCTCTATCTTTCATCTAGGTGGCTCGGGCTCGTTTCTTTCTCGCGGTACTCATGTTTCCTTCTATAATTTCATGAACACTCCTCACTTCTCCTCATTTCAACTATCTACAGTAATTTAAAATGTGCTGAGGTGAAGTCTTAGGAAAGTTACGATTTTCCGATGATGACATAGGAAGGGTTTGGGGCTCCGGGTCTCCGAAATGAGGTACACTTGTGCGGATGGAACCTGGATTTTTCATGGCTCAGGCAGGACGGCTCTTCTGTCAGCAACAGATTCACAAAGGCCACCCAGACGACTTGTCGAAATTAGACAATCATTGTATACACAGTAGTCTAAATACAATAAACGAACAATCCGTCCCGGCTCTGGTTCTCGAAAAGCCAAGTCAATATCCACCCTCTTGTACTGCCCTCCTAGTAGAGCAAATTCGACCACAAATTAAAAACCCCTGATAATACACACACGTCATATTGTAAGACAATCATAAAACAGTTGAATTAACAAGAGTGATAATTAATGTTTGTATCCCTAACGCTTTCAGCAATATCATTGTGCAATTACAATAAAAATGTACATGATTATAATATAATAACATAAAAATAATAAATTTCAATTTAGAGCAACTTCTGCGGGACTCTGGAAAAAGAACTAAGGAAGAGACTAGTGAAGTGCTTTGTATGGAGTGTGGCATTGTATGAGGCAGAAACGTAGACATTACGATGAAGTGAAGAGAAGCGAATAGAAGCATTTGAAATGTGTGTATAGAGAAAAATGGAACGTGTGAATTGGACAGACAGAATAAAAAATAAAGCTGTATTGGAAAGAGCGGATGAAGAAAGAATGAAACTGAAACTGATCAGGAAGTGGAAAAGAAATTGGTTGAGTCACTGGCTGAGAAGAAACTGCCTACTGAAGAATGCACTGGAAGGAATGGTGAACGGGAAAAAAATTCGGGGTAGAAGAAGATATCAGATGATAGATGAAATTAAGATATATGTATCATATGAGAAAACAAAGAGGAAGGCAGAAAATGGAAAAAAAACTAGAGAAAGCTGGGGTTTGCAGTGAAAGACCTGTCCTTGGCCGGAACACTAAATGAATGAATGAATGAAGGAAGGAATGATTGAATGTCGATGGAAACTTCCGATACCTACTGCCCATCATTTTCCACCTCTACAAACGTATTCTTGCTACTGTTTTCTCTCATAGCAGCACATTTCCCTAATGTCAAAGATACTGTAGGCCTCTCCGGTCTCCAATTAAATATGCATTTAGGCAGACGTTCCACTATCATTTTATGAACAGTAGGCCAGCTCTCCCAACCATAGGAAAAATCATAAAATGCTAAAAAGCCTATTAGAACTAATAATAACAATAATAATAATAATAATAATAATAATAATAATAATAATACCACAGCGAGGAAGTTGGTACCGAAACTGTGAAGTTGTGTGAGCTTGGACTATATCTCTACCGAATGAACTAGTAGGGCAGGTCTCAATGTCAGTGAACCAGAACGAGAAACATGTACAGCCTGGTGGTAAATAAACATGTGCTCCAATCGTCCATAGTCTTAGAACAAGAAAATAATAAAGGGATAATAAAAAAAGAAACAATAATTTGTAATTATAAATTTCGTAACTCCCAATCTAAAATAATTATTTACTCATATATAAGGCATATGAAGTATACAATTATGATTCTAGCCTCATTACAACAAATAACAATCAACATTTTAATTTTATCAACAGTAATCTCACTAGACGTTTTGATTTATCTAGAGAAAATCAAAACTCGAGTGGGATTTAATTGACTATTACACGATTAGAAGAAAGTATATAAAGATTAGAAGTAACGAAGTACTCCAATACAATAAAATATTAATTGACTTACGAAAATACAACTGTCTTCAAATGTATTATTGTACCATCTCAACATTACAAATATTACGCTAGATGCATGCTAGATGGCAGTAGTGTTTTTATACAGACACTGTAATGATTACTATTCAATAAATCTTAATATTAAACAATCTCTGATACGTGACTATCCATAATATCATATAGCAGTTCTTTTTATCCTCTCAGAGCAGAAGCTATAACATAACCTAACTAATATAAACAAGTGTTAGAAAAGTTTTAATTAACGACGATGACATAAAAAATAAACATGAATAATTTTTAAAGGGAATAATTATTGAATGTACAATTATCAAATTTGAATGTGGTTGGTGGTTCAATTGATGTTATATTGGACGTGTGCGTAATAGAAGTGGAACTCGTTGATTTAGGCCTACATGGTGTATTCAACTTATTCAGAATTTCCGAATGAATAATTTTAAAAGGAATAATTATTGAATGTACAATTTTCAAATTTGAATGTGGTTGGTGGTTCAATTGATGTTATATTGGACGTGTGCATAATAGAAGTGGAACTCGTTGATTTAGGCCTACATGGTGTATTCAACTTATTCAGGATTTCCGAATGGTTCTCTTGATTTATTTGTAAATCGGATTTCAGAAGATGCATAGGTATGATCAGTGATTTTTATTAATTCTTGTTCTTGAATGCCAATGCGAGTCATATTTGAAACTGCTGTGCATCGACTGGAGTGGTTTGTAATTTTATATATATATTTTGACGTCCAGACCAGCGCAGTTTCAAATGTTGGCAAACAAAGAAACAAATGCTAGGGACGCGATAAAATTAAACAAATGCTAGGGACGCGATAAAATTAAACAAATGCTAGGGACGCGATAAAATTGTGCGATAAGCAGCCATGATTGGTTGAAATACGTCCTTTCGTACCGTTTTATTGGTCAAAAGTAGTATGACGTAGTAAGAGTGTAATAGTCAAAATAAATACTACTTTTATGTTCAGAATTTTTTTTTCTCTCAAAATATTCGTTCTACGTCACTAGAAGTTACTGGAGCATATCTGAAATATGATGCAGTATTTCTTACTATCATCAGGTGAACGACAACTTTGTGAATCTAGGCCTAATAGTGTATCTTGTATATGGCACATTATATTAAACCCATAATTGTTTTCAAGAAAATGTTTCACTTCTATTGTAACGACAGCTAGGAAGTTCTTATCGCAATTCTGATGTTGAACTTGGACTGCAACGCAACCGAATGCAAAGTAGCACGGCAATACGAGACTTCAACAGACCAGCAAAACAAATAAGTATTGACGGCTGGTAAATAAATTTGTCTTTCAAGCAACATTTAACGAAGAATAATCCGGGAAAAAATAAACATATTACACACTTCTATTTGTATAAATTATTTAATAACAGATGAGTTTACTTTTTTGGAATCGTGCATAATATTAACATTATACAAATAATACAATAATAACAGAATAGGTCACTTTGTTCAAAACCTAAACTATTAATATAAATTAACAATATTCTTCAACCTATTCATGACTGTACAGTTGTACACAGCTCCACAGAATGATACTATGCGTTGTTTATGTGAACTGTGTATCGTCTGCAGCGAGCGCGAGCAGGCGAGGCGCCGGTAACATCTATACTCCACTCTGTACTCAACTGCAATCTACTGTTTTGGTACGAACTTCCTACCTATGATAATAAAATATTCTTTATTGTTCTGTCCTCTGCTGGAGTAATTCCGAAAACTCATCAGACAACAGGACCCGTTGGATCACTACCACATATTCGAAAGACTGTCTTATTGGACAAGTCTAATTTTAGGGATTCGGCGTATTCGTAACTTGTGCTTTCGCCCACGTTATGTTTCGTCACGGACTTTTTCGTCATATGAACATTTTTTATCACAGATTGCATTTCGTCATGCGTACTTTTGCGCCACAGTGGATATGTTCAGTGACAATATTGAATGTACAGGGACATCATTTTATTTTTACTTCAATTTTTATTGTACCTGCGTTTCTGAATGTACTTGACTCCCACCCCTTTCACTAATGTCCTTGCTAACGTCAGTCATACAAACTTACGGCCGCTGTTGCTAGCAGTGAAATAAACAGTACAGAGTACAGTGTGTTTCAGAAATATGTTGCATTTTCTATAGAAGAAAGAGCTTATATTATTGAAGTTTATTTTCACACAGGTATGGTGTGTAGCATAACTGAATTTATCTGTGTGGACTGAGCAGAAGTGAAGATTAGAGTTACCGAAAGTACAGCACCCTATAATATGGTACGGTACTTAACAGCATTATTTAAACAAGAGTTTTGTTTTACTGTTTGTAGGTATGAAGGACGATGATCGAAACTGGAATTACAATATAACCGAATGTGAACAACAGTTTTTCTTTTTCTTTTTTTTTTTTTTCACAATTTCCTGATTATATCATTACGGAATATTTTCTTAGAAATGTTATTAATCTGAGAGATAAATTTAGAGCAACAGGGTGTACAGAAAGGAAGAAAAGTGCAATATGGCCAACAAAGGTGACAGAAGATGCTGTAGAAGATGCTAGAGAAAGGATGCAGCAAGGTCGTAATAAGTCGGTCAAGAAGTTAGCTTTAGAAATTGGGTTTCTTACGGAAGTGCTCACAAAATTCTCAGGCATAAATTAGGTTAGTAATATGCTGAATAAAGGAGACATTACATAATGTATATAACCGCCTGAAGACTTGAGTTTGTGAAAACAAAATTGTTACTATTCTACTGTTTTTTTCCTAAAATACTGTAAAGTAATGACCAAACTGAAAATCGTAATACTATATTTCCCTGTAACATAAATGGATACACTACTTTTCTTTCCTCCTATAGCTAGTAAAATGATTTGTTTACATATTGCACTAGCAACTCCAAACTCCTGTAATGGAACAGTGTTTCCGAGTATAGCCAGATTAATGTTAAAAATGTTAGTAAAAATAAAGTGATGTCCCTGTACTACACAATATTACTTTCACTATTATTTATTAAATACTCGTCAATTTTATACACATTTTTACCGGAAGTTATTGCATATATTCAAAATAAGTAATTTAACCAAAGTGTTCACCGACACCATGCCCAATTACTCGAAGGTAACCTACGACATTCTCAACGAATTTATATTCCTGATATCTTTCTACAATTCGTAATAATCTTGTATCCAGACCTGTATATATTTTTTTCTTTTTACGTGGTGGCGAAATATTGCTCGAGATTAAATAAACAACCGGCTAGCTTCGCTTGTGGAAACGCATTTTAAATTACGGCCATTACGGTTGCCTCGTAATCAGTCGACATAAACTGCGGCAACAACTGTTTTTGTAATTTGTTATTTACCTCCTCTTTAAGCGTATTAAAAATAAGTTCATAAGATTTCTTTCCATAAGAGGTAACTTGACCGGAAGCCATTGCCCATAGGCTTACAGGTTGACGTGTATTGCATACGTGAAAAACTTAGATAACCATCTAAAAATTTTATTCCATAACCTTGGTAACATATAACAATATGTCGTAAATAAATACTAATTGTTGCAGTTATACTTCAAATAAATAAACTTAAAATGAAGTATGTCAGAAACTAATGTGTAACATCGTAGGCCTCTGACAAAAGTGTAATGCGTGACAAAAGATGTGACGAAAGTGTAAAGTATGATGAAACGTACCTATGTCAAAAAAAATTGTGACAAAACACCTACTGTAAACCCATATTTTAAGGCGGTCTCTATGTCGTTCAGTTAACATGAGTGCAACGTTTTCTTTGTAGACCTATATCTGACACTTATAGCAATACCACAGTCTAGTATATACAGTCACGAAGCTCAATACGTAGTAAATATGCATCCATGGACAGTTGCTAACCACTTGGATCGCTACTTATCGCCTCATCACAGACAATGCTAAATACACCTGCACAGTCTATTATTCCTAGCACCCTCAACAACTCAAGCTTCGTGACTGTATATGCTAGACTGTGGCAGTACCAATGTGTGCAATTACAATTAAAGTGTACCAGTACATGATAATGATAATAACAATGGCAACAATAATAATTAATCAGTATTTACCCTCTAATATTGTCCTCTACTGAAGAGCCGGTATTATTGAACTTTTTTTTTCATGGTGATTTGTAAGTTGTTCAATAGATTACGAGTGATATTTAATGTTCTTATCCCTAATACTTGTGGATTTCTAGCAGGATCACTGCGCAATTATGAAGAAACTGTACGATACAATAGTAACAAGAAAAGTGACGGCAGCAAGTGTAGTGGTAGTATTAATAATAATAATAATAATAATAATAATAATAATAATAATAATAATAATAATGATGATAATGATAATAATAATAATACTGATGATGATGATAATAATAATAATAATAATAATATCCAATTGTACTGTTCTTTACAGCAGAAATTCCGAATGAACGTTTTTACTCACACAACAGATTGAAAATCAGCCGTATGAAAACGTGTCATATTGTAAAGCGATCCCTAAATTTGTTCATTAACAAGAGTGCTACTTAATGTTTCTATGCCTAACACTTGCATCAATATAATTAGCAAAATACAAAGTAATGGTAATAATTAGGGCTAGGATTTTGATGACCTATAAATCATGAAAAAATGTCCTAAAACAATGCATTTATGACCTAAAAATCTTACAAAAATGCCCTTAAAAATGATCTAAAAATTGATCTTACATAATTGGCTTAGTAGGAAAAGAAGTTTTATACTACTTATATATTTAGACAAGTAATTAAATTAAATTCTAGTACCAACATTTAAATTTATTTAATTTTACATAATTTTTTTCTAAGTAGTACACTTTAATTAATTATTTTATCTAATGTAGTTCCATATAGTCCACCACAAGGCCACTCTTATCCGGAACTAGCAGGCATAGAGGAGTCTACAATGAAGGGATGATTGGGCCGATCCATTCATTACATGGGGTGTACTACGTTAAAATGGCAGTATTTGTGTAGAAAAACGATTAAAATATTATAAAAAATAAATGGGTATTAATGGACAAAATATGAAGGGAAAATATCAAAGGAAATAAATATTATTTTACGTTAATAAAGGGGATTTATGGCCAAAATTAAATGAAAATGCCTAAAAAATGACCGAATAAAACAAAAAATGCTCTTATGAGTTGAAACAGGCAAAAAAAAATGCAAAAATGACATAACAAATATGTCTTAAAACACTTATTTATCACATAACACATGAATACTAAAACAGCTATGTTTCTGGCTTACTAGAAAAAAGATGCAATTTCATAAAACTCCTAGCCCTAGTAATAATAATCATAATAATAATTATTATTATGAGACTTCCAAAACAATTATATTTTCTCTACTGGAGTAATTTCGAAAAAACACGTCACATAAATGTACATCTTCAACTACTGCCACAGATTCCAAAGGCCATCATATTGGACACATGTCATACTGTAAGACGTTTCTAAAGTTCTCAGCTGAACTGAGATGATGTCTGAATAAAAATCACAAGCGTAAAATGTAGGCCATCACAGCAGTCCTAAGAAATCTCGGAAGGAACGACTGTTTCATGCCAAGCTCTGACAGAGGCCTGCAGGTACAGAATAACCAAGACCGGATATACAAGCGATTGGGGTAGGGAAGACGGCATTCGGCCGTAAAATACCCTGAGATACGTATACAGGGTGCTTCAAAAATACGGGGCATAATTTCAGGTATATATTTACCACATGTCGACAATCAAAATAGTTCATTACAACATGTGTCCGGAAATGCTTCATTTCCGAGTTATGGCCTTCACAACATTGAAATTCACCGGAACGTTTTCCTTTCCGCAGGTCGTTGTCATTACAGAAGATGTTCAAAATGTCCATCTCCTGCTTGAATATAGACCTCACATCGATGTCTCATTGACCTGCGAACACGATCCCAAACTCCAGGAGTATTGCGTATGTCCTCAGAACATGCCACAATTCGATTCCGAAGGGATTCCAAATCAGGCACCGGAGACGAATAAACCAACGATTTTAAATGGCCCCACAAGTAGAAATCGAGAGGGTTCAGATCAGGTGAGCGTGGAGGCCAAGCAATTGGGCCACCTCTACCTATCCATCGATCAGGAAACCTTCGATCCAAGTACCGGCGAGCCGTACGACTGAAGTGTGCAGGAGCGCCATCATGCAAGAAGTGAATGTGTTGACGATTGATCAGTGGAGTGTCTTCTAAAACATGAGGTATTGTGTTTTCCAGGAAGTTTGTGTACGCCTGCCCCGTAAGTCTGTTTACAAGTACATGGGGTCCAACTAATCGATCACCAATGATACCGGCCCACATGTTGAGGGAGAACCGCACCTGGTGATGAGATGGAACAGTTGCACGTGGGTTTTCATACGCCCATACATGCTGATTGTGGAAATTTGTTATGCCATCTCGTGTGAACTGTGCTTCATCTGTAAATAATACTAAGGCAGGAAAGTTCGGATTTACACCACACTGCTGCAAGAACCACTGACAGAACCTAACTCGTGCAGGGTAATCTGCTGGTGACAGGGCCTGTACACGTTGCAAATGATAAGGATACAATTGATACTCTTTCAACAGTCTCCGGACAGTCGTATGAGGCACAATGACTTGCAACGCTACCCTTCGTGCGCTGATAGAAGGAGTCATGCTCACAGCCTCCAGAATCTCCTCCTGTACTTCTGGAGTTGTAGATCTTGGTCGTCCCCTTCCCAAACCAGGAGAGTTAAATTTTCCATACTCGCCAGACGGTAATGGAGACGTACAAATGTCTTCCGATCTGGACATTGTCGCTGTGGGTACCTCTCCTGGTACAAACGACGAGCCAGCGCAGCATTGCCGTCCGCCTTACCGTACATGAAGTGTATCTCTGCCAGCTCTTGATTTGAATACATGTCGCACAGTCTAACGCCTACACAACACTGAATGTAACCTTCGCCTCGGAATGAACTGTCAGAGTGCCTTCTTAATGTCTCCTTTGACGGCAACGACCTCCGGAAAGAAAAACGTTCCGGTGAATTTCAACGTTGTGAAGGCCATAACTCGGAAATAAAGCATTTCCGGACACATGTTGTAATGAACTATCTTGATTGTCTAAATGTGGGAAATACATACCTGAAATTATGCCTCGTATTTTTAAACACCCTGTATACTGTACGGGCTATTCCAGCTTAAATCGACCGAAATATAGAGAAAATTGACCTTACAATTTTTAAATACAAGGAAACTTTTTCTGTCTGTTGACAACTGTGGTACAATGCTTTGAGCAATGTTTGAGGCATCAGAACTTCATAGTGTTTAAATTAAAAATATTTAAATTTATCGTATTTTCATAAAATTAGCAACTTTAAACTGTTGTGGCTCCGAAACCCTTTCACCCAATGATCAAAATAATGATTTATTTTGATGCTGAGAAATTAAACAGTTTTTCTTACTCTTTATGGAAATGGAGAAATTTAGATTTTTCTTCATTAAGACGCCTTTGCCCACGAAAAAATATTTTTAAAATATATGGTTAGATTCCGCATTGAAAGTACAAGTAAACATATTTTTTACTGGTGGTACGTTGATAAGAAAGTATTGAAAATATCAAATAAAGAAAATAAATAGTACGCGCGTGAACTAACCAGGTGACTGTAGGTAGTCGAGACAAGCAAGGCCAGGAGACAAACACGTGATGTGTCGCCTAGCAGTCATGGCTGGGCTAGCTTTATCACAAGTTTTCATAAACACAGGAGTAACATGACGCCCAATGCTCGCTTATCTTCAGCTCTCGGCCAGTGTGTGGGGTACTGCGCCGTTCAAGTCTAGGCGTGTGAAAATAATTTATTTAAAACCCCCGAAACTTATTGCCGAGCCACTAAGCAAACAATGCGGAATCCCTCTTAATAATGCAAGGTTTTTTCCTCAATATTTTTTACACTTTTACAAATGGGCAAAAAGCCTAAAAGTAAGTAAAATCAGATTATCTGTATCTCTGTATATAATAAAAATAAGTATTACTTCTTATCATAACCTACTAAATGTCAGCTTCAAAATGAGCTCCCGTTCAATGTTCTGCAGTAAATGGTTCCAGAGTTCTGAGCGCTGAAAGAGTCTTGTTTTTATAAAATACGCTAAATTTGTCGCTCAACAGTACGAAAACCGTTTGACTTTCGATAGTATATTTTTGAAAATGCACTCTCCTCAGCACCTTCTATAAATAGGGAAAAAATTAGAGTATTAAAAAAATGCGATGTTTTTTACTGATCGATTTCATATGGAATAGTCCGTACATCGAAATTTACTGTTTTAATTATTATCGTCTACTCAACGACGGACGGTTAAAAAAATAAGAGCACATCATGACAGGCGCAGATTAAATTAAAAGTATCAAATTGATCATTTGCTTCTTGATAGCAACTTATTTTATAATGAAACAGAGTAAGTCGTCCTTGTTGTGATACCCACACCACAGACCGGAGGCCATGTGTCTCTCTACCGCGGAGTGCAGCCGCGTTAAACCAGGCTACACAAGATCTCGAGACTTTTTATAAAGCGAGGCACATCGGAACTTAAGACGCGGTATGTAGGATTTATCTTATCTCTCTTCTCGCTCGTGGGCATTTTCTCGAACTCAGTCCAGTTGAGAGCTAATAACAGGGTCTATAATATCTAGGTGTCCTCATCCTAACAAGATGTATTTAGAAATAAATAATGGCCTGTAATAACCGGCAAGAGACGCACCACTTCTATCTTTACGAACTGGATAATTCACAGCATTTAGGTTCGTTTCCGACAGAGAGAAAGACAGAGAGAGAAACTTAGAGAATGAAAAATAAAAGGAACTCAAAGGGGACAGAGAAAGAAAGAACGAAAAAATCTAAAAAGCAATGGACTAGAAGCAAAAAAGAAACGAAGTGAAAAAAGAACTGAAAAGAAGAAAATAAGGGAAAAATAATATCACGAATATGATACAAAAAATATTTTTCAAACTTTTACGATGTACTCAACAGTTCACTTCTTAGGTTACAGATAACATTCCCGTTTACACCGTGCAAATATAGTGAGGATCATATAAATGTAGTTTCTAAAATTCTAACTTGACCGTCTCTTCAGTGTTGCCAACTAAACCAATTATCAGCAAAAAGGGAAAAATGACAATGCTACGTACTGAAATAATAATAATAATAATAATAATAATAATAATAATAATATAATTAATAAAATATTAGAAAGATGTAATAGTTTCCCATATTTAGGTTACAATCTTTCCATTTTTGAAGAATTGGACATATCACAGAAAATTAATAGATACACAAGAGCTATGGGCATTATAAATAGTGTGATGAAACCATCCTCGGTTAAGAAACACACCCGCATACGTCTCTACAACACATTGACACGACCGATGCTCAGCTATGGCAGCGAAGCATGGACACCGAGGAAAGCAGATAAAAGCGATTCATGCGAAGAACAGCGGACTATACTAAATGGGATCTGAAAAGAAAATGCGAAATTTTAAAGGAACTAAAAACTCAACCAGTTTTAGATTATACTGTTCAATATCAGTCTAATTGGAAACATCATTTGGAAAGAATGAGTAATAATAGACTCCCAAAGGCAATTTATGATTATGTACCACATGACCAAAGATCTGTGGGTCGTCCTGCTAAGAGATGACATGAAAATTTTATGTGGGACCGTAACAAGCCTTGCGGCTTAACACTTGTCAGGCAGAAGAAGAAGAAGATAATAATAATAATAATAATAATAATAATAATAATAATAATATAGTAATTAACAAACACAATGCCTTACTTATTGACCACATCTCATCTTTATGTTGCAAGGTATTTTCTAAATGGTTCAATAAATTATGAAATAGTACATTTTACTCCTGGACTTATCGCATATTATGTTGGTAATTAGGATTAGTATGATCTAATATTAAAATTTATTTTGTCTGGCAACGTGAAATTCTTTGCTTTAACTAAACAGTTTACGATACACGAGACCGAACCTAAAAATGGAGTTTGATCACGTGAAATGATTGGTAAGAATTCCGAAAACATATACCACTTCAAAATGTACAGCTTACTTAAAAAATTACAAGCAATTTCTTTCTTGGGGGAAGTCGCTACCATGCTATTTCCTCTCATGGACATTTTAATAAAAATCTAAACACGAAATAATTTCATTAAAATGTCAAATATATTTACGTTTCATACGAAGTAGATCTATAAGCTATTTCTTATTTAATAACACTTACCTGAATATAGGGTTGAATTGGAATCACAATGCAACAGAACTGAATTGTGTATTAATATTAATACGAGGCACATCCAGAAAGTAAGTTTCCCTATTTTTTTGAAGAACACACACTTTCAGGAAAACATTTATTGGCAACAGGTACAGCAATGTTTCAGCTATTTTTCAACATAGCAACCATCAGAATTGAGACACTTGTCGTATCGTGGTATCAACTTTTGTATCCCTCTGTCGTAGAACTCTGCCGCCTGTGAATGGAACCAGCGTGTGACAGACGTCTTAAGCTCTTCGTCGTTGCCAAAACGCTCACTGGAGGACAGGAATTTCTTGAGGTGCAAGAAAACGTGAAAATCGCTGGGAGCAAGACCAGGAATTAGGGTGGATGATCAAACAACTCCCAGCCAAATTCCATCAAAACAGCTGCTATGCGCCGAGCCGTATGTGGACGACCATAGTCATGGAGGAGCACAACACCTGCAGTAAACATTCCACGCCTCTTGTTTTGAATGGCACGTCGCAATTTTCGCAGTGTTTTACAGTAACAGTCAGCGTTCACTGTTTCACCTCTTGGAAGGAAGTCAATGAGCAGAATGCCCTTCCTGTCCCAGAACACCGTGCACATCACTTTCCGTACCGACAGCGTCTGTTTGAATTTCGTCCTTACCGGAGATCCACTATGTCGCCAATGCATTGACTGCTGCTTGGTTTCCGGGGTGAAGTGCGAAATCCAAGTCTCATCGCCCGTGACGATCCTGTCGAGGAACTCGTCGCCGTCATCGTGATACCGTTGCAGAAATGTCAGTGCTGCTCCTAAACGTTGCATTTTGTGTTCAGGTATCAGGTTTTTCGGCACCCACCTGGCACACACTTTTTTGAACAGCAGGTGCTTAGTGAAAATCTCATGCAACAAGTATCGCGATATCTGCGGAAAATGGCTGCTCAGCTCCGTAATCGTGAAGCGACGATTCTCCGTGATGCACTGCCGCACCAGCTCAACACGATCATCATTGATGAGGGACGGTCGCCCGCTGCGCTCTTCATCATGGACACTTTGACGACCTTCGGAAAACTGCCTTCACCAGCGACGCACCATCTGCTTACTCATGATGTTCGGCCCACAGACCTGACAGAGCTGCCGATGAATTTGAATTGGCGCAATGCTTTGTGCATTAAAGAACTTTATCACCGACCGAACCTCGCAGGCGGCGGGAGAAGGAATAAGAGCTTCCATTTTGGACCACTGCTGCCACGCTACGGGCACCAGGCGGGACCTGTCCGGCTGACATGTGATTGATACGTCATAGATCTGTTACGCATGCGCAATTGACACGGCTAATTACGTTTATTTTCAAGGGAAAAAATCGGGAAACTTACTTTCTGGATGCGCCTCGTATTAATACCGGTATTACTAATTCTTTATTAATTCATAAGTCTAGGTACTTGCATTTTCATCAGTTTACTTTCCTGCAAACCGAAATTGTTTTTGCCAACATAAGTTAGCAAATAATTGCCAGTGGCCGAAATTCGAAACGGAGTTCGTAAAAGAAAATTCAACCTGAGAGCTAGAAAATCACCATAATCCACTAGCATATGTAGTAATAGGGGGAAATGGTTAGGTTTCACCCTTAGGGTATTAAGTAAGCTGACCCGGCTATGGCCGAGTCCCTCGCAAGCTGCGATTACGCAGAGTGTAATCGGCGATAAGCAGCGCAATATCGGCAATTCGATACACAGTGTAACTAAAACCTTGTACACCCTCGTGTTTATCGTACGGCTCGTCGTCCCCCACACGTTACCTGCACATTGTTTACGTTTTCACTGTGCCTAAACGAGACGCTCTACTGTACTTTATTTCTTCTAATCTTTATATACTTTCTTCTGTTTATATTACCTCCCTACCATTCCTTTTTTTTTTCTTTTTTTGCCAACATTTCAAATTGCAAATTCTTCACGGTATTATAAAACATGCTTTGCGATCGTCATTTGTTTACCGCATAGATAGTCAAATGAAATGGCGGCTCCGTTCAAACGTATTGGTGAAGCTAACATTAGTAATATAGAATTTTAGTAAGTCAATTAATATTTTATTGTATTAGAGTACTTCATTACTTCTAATTTTATAAAGTTTTTTTTTTTCTAAACGTATAATAGTCAATTAAATCCCACTTGAGTTTTGATTTTCTCTAGATCAGCGGTGGTCAAAACTCGAACGGCTGTGATTACACGCGAGAGAGAGCCTAAGAAATACGGAGACGGGGGAGAGGTACTTTGCATGAAAACTACAACCAGTGGTGGTTCGTGCACATGCTGAACTGAACATTCCATAGCTCATTTCCTGTCTATCTCTACTTAGAATGTGTTTTATTTATAATCAAGCAGTACATTCATTCATTTCAATAGATTTATTGCAAGGAGGCAAATCGTTTTACATTAATTCATGAATAATTTAATAAGGAGAAAAGAGAACTCATTTGTAAGATCACTTAAAATATAAGAAAACCCCCTTTTCAAACAGATAAATATATTAACTTAATTATTGAAACAAAACTTTAACCTTCAATTATTTTTTGTTCGTTTTTCTGAAAAAGAAACAAAGTCCGGCTGAATGTTACACACGGCAATTCTCAACTGCGCTGTTTTCGTCCGTAAGGCGTTACCTGTTTTTGTGTTTAATAAGTGTAACTTGTGGAAACAATATTGTTGATATAAGTAGAATAAAAATAGGCTAATATCTTAGCAGCAAACGTTTTAAGCATAAAATAATGGAGTTTAATAGCTCGTTCCAATCTTACAATGCATACAATATTGAATCAGTTGTTCTATAATATTAGGCTGTTATTAAACGAATAACTAGTAAATAACTGATAATAGGTAAACTCATCTAAAGATTAAAAATAAAAAAATTAAAATTGATATGTAACCTATACTTCGTTCCAGGAGATGTAAACATTGCCTCCAGAGGGAGAGGGAAGCATAGGCCTAATTGCTATTCAATCAATGGCAGAGGCTCATTCTAAGCTTGTCTTCAAGTTTGGCGGGGGTAGAACGCTTCAGAACGCCCAACTTCAAGATAGACGTGGAATGAGATCTCTGCCATTGGTTGAATAGCAATATTATACTTCCCTCCTGCTCTACCGGCAATGTTTATGTCGCCTGTCAAACATTATGAAACGGAGTATAGTAATTTTATCCTTCGAGGGAAGAGACTTTAAAATATTCATGCAAGCACAGAAGAATAAATTTATAACATTTACTGATCAATAATAATAATATAATAATAATAATAATAATAATAATAATAATAATACTTACTGGCATTTAAGGAACCCGGAGGTTCATTGCCGCCCTCACATAAGCCCGCCACTGGTCCCTATCCTGAGCAAGATTAATCCATTCTCTATCATCATATCCCACCTCCCTCAAATCCATTTTAATATTATCTTCCCATCTACGTCTCGATCTCCCTAAAGGTCTTTTTCCCTCCGGCCGCCCAACTAACACCCTATATGCATTTCTGGATTCGCCCATACGTGCTACATGCCCTGCCCATCTCAAACGTCTGGATTTAATGTCCCTAATTGTGTCAGGTGAAGAATACAATGCGTGCAGTTCTGTGTTGTGTAACTTTCTCCACTCTCCTGTAACTTCATCCCTCTTAGCCCCAAATATTTTCCTAAGCACCTTACTCTCAAACACCCTTAACCTATGTTCCTCCCTCAAAGTGAGAGTCCAATTTTCACAACCATAAATAACAACCGGTAATATAATATAATATAATATAATATAATATAATATAATATAATAATCTCTTTTATGTCTGTGTATTCAGTGTGACCTGTTGTAATGCCTTTTGTTGCTTCTAAATAATATAATGGAACCGTTGAGCAAAGGAAAACGAAATTATTCCTCTTCCGATGCCTTATGAAACCTTCTGTTCCTGCTTGTAGAGCGACATCATACCGCCACTGCTCCTTTTCAGTACGTGAATGGGGCAGACAGCAATGTACAGACAACTCTCGTTATCCGTTTGAATGTTTGTGATCACACGATATAATCGCGATACCAGTTTTGGTCACCGCTGCTGTGGAGAAATCAAAACCTCTAGTGAGATTACTTACTTACTTACAAATGGCTTTTAAGGAACCCGAAGGTTCATTGCCGCCCTCACATAAGCCCGCCATCGGTCCCTATCCTGTGCAAGATTAAGCCAGTCTCTATCATCATACCCCACCTCCCTCAAATCCATTTTAATATTATCCTCCCATCTACGTCTCGGCCTCCCTAAAGGTCTTTTTCCCTCCGGTCTCCCAACTAACACTCTATATGCATTTCTGGATTCGCCCATACGTGCTACATGCCCTGCCCATCTCAAACGTCTGGATTTCAAGTTCCTAATTATGTCAGGTGAAGAATACAATGCGTGCAGTTCTGTGTTGTGTAACTTTCTCCATTCTCCTGTAACTTCATCCCGCTTAGCCCCAAATATTTTCCTAAGCACCTTATTCTCAAACACCCTTAACCTATGTTCCTCTCTCAGAGTGAGAGTCCAAGTTTCACAGCCATATAGAAGAACCGGTAATATAACTGTTTTATAAATTCTAACTTTCAGATTTTTGGACAGCAGACTGGATGATAAGAGCTTCTCAACCGAATAATAACACGCATTTCCCATATTTATTCTGCGTTTAATTTCCTCCCGAGTGTCATTTATATTTGTTACTGTTGCTCCAAGATATTTGAATTTTTCCACCTCTTCGAAGGATAAATCTCCAATATTTATATTTCCATTTCGTACAATATTCCCGTCACGAGACATAATCATATACTTTGTCTTTTCGGGATTTACTTCCAAACCAGTGAGATTACTATTGATAAAATTTAATTGAACGTATTGTGAATCTTTAAAAAGTAAGGTAATTGTTCAATGACAATACAGAAGTATAGTAAAATAAGTTTCGTTACTCTAGAAGTAATATATTTATCTTTAATTTGGTGGGCAATTTTTGCTCAACCTTGGTAATCCAAGTCACAAAAAATTTCTTGATAATGCTAGGGTTAATCCTAAGAACAATACAAACATCCAGCCCATACATACCTTTCTTCCCACCACAATCTGAACACAAGCTCTCGCCATGAAACAATACTAACAATACCGTCCCATCGCACCTCCTCATATTCATCCTCTTTCACAATAGCCCTGCCAAAACTCTGGAATTCGTTACCTGCTAGCATCAGGGACTGTCGAAATAAAATTGAATTCAAACGCAAACTTATTAGGCACTTGGTCAGTAATTGAGACTCGTTCAGACATGTTTTCTTGTAAATAGTTCTCTTAATCTATCACAAAATATTTCAATATCCGGTAATTTCATCACTATAGAATTTTGTTATTCTAGGTTTAATTTTTAATTCAGTAGGCCTAAATACAAAAATATTCTTTGTTTTTAACTTCTATGATAAAATGTCTAGCTTTCATTAATCAGGTAATATTGTCGTATTTTAAATTTATTGTAATTGTAATTGTAAATGTAATATTAATTGTAATTTTATTATTCATAATATAGTTGTAATCCCCTGGTAGAGGGACAGAGAAGGCCTGACGGCCTTATCTCTACCAGGTTAAATAAATAAATAAATAAATAAATAAATACTACTACTACTACTACTACTAATACTAATACTACATACCAAGAAAATATTCTTTATTAGCTTCGGGAATCGAATCTGAAAAGTCCAGGTTAGGAGCCAGCATTGCTAATCACTAGAGGAGGAGGCTGGCCATTACGTAATGACAAATTTATTTTAGGAAGGATGATTATATTTCATTTTAATTATTTCCGGTTGAACTGATTAGTAGAATACGAATGAAGTCCTCGCAATAATTTAGAGGATATCGCTGTACACATACGAACAGAAATGCCAAAACTCTATTCTGTTTCATAGAAGCTATAAAAGTATATTTCTGTGAAGATATCGAAATCCCTTTTCGGAGCATCAGCATATTTTATCTTTATTGTCCTATAATGAGAAAGTATAAAAATAAAATTGTAGAACACATCGAGTAACGAAGACGTCATCGTCGTACCGCCCAGCCAAGCGGATCAGACTTGGAGACATTTATTGTCAAAGACTTAGCAAAGCACGGACAATGAGAGATAAAGTGCTCTGCACAGTTACCAGACCACTACATTATAAATATTGAGCCCGACACATTATGGGCCGATGTGGTCTGTACCGTTAAAAAACAAGGAGAGCGCGATCCTCACATCCCCTGGGCACTGCTCGGCTTCTCGCCACCCACGACTGCATCTCTGACAGGCAGGAAAATGCCAGCACTCAGTACACTCATAATGAGACGCTATCGGCGGAGTCAGAGCAGATGTATGAATTGCAATACAAGTAAAATATGGACATTCGCGCGCTTTAATGCTTGGCAGTTAAGGCCAAATGTTACAACCATATGCATACCATTAGGCCCAAACAGGTCATCCGCGCATTATAATAATTCTATTGTGTAGACACGGCCTACACTGACGGTTAACTCAATGATCCGAGAAAGTTGAAACATATTTTCTCATTATAAATTTTATGTGTGTCATAATTCAGTCCCTTCGTCATGTTGCGGATGATATTAATCTATATATTTATTTTCTTGAACTGTTACTTGAAATAATGCTATTATAAAACAAATAACAGACTTGGAATTAATAAAACTACTAAAAATTGAGGCATGAAGATGAACTAATTACTAAGAAGGCACGACTGTCACTATCCATCCAGGTGGCCTGGGTTCGATCCCCGTTCAGGCCTGTGTGGAATTTATTGTGGACAAATTGAAGTTGCATAGAGTTTTCTCCGGGTACTCCCGTTCCCCTCTTTCATTCCACCAACAGTCTTCACTATCCCCTCATTTCATCTATCATCTCCATCTGTAATTTTAAAAATAGTCCGGGTGATGTCTGGAAGTATAGTCCCGTCGCTCTTATTTCCGGCAGCCAATCACGTTGCAGGTCGACTACATTTAAACGTGTGCGTCTTGTGATTCGCTGAAGGTGACGTTATACATTTCCTAAGGCTCGATAAATACTTAATATAATCGCCCGCCATTTTGGCTCTTTCGTTGGTGTTCGCAGAAAGCACACGAAGACGTTATTTGCCGCACAATTATTTGCTAAATTACAGTGCGTTTAATTTATTATCATAGGAACTACGACGTGACAATGTTTAACGGTGCGGCAAATAGATTCCTGGTCTGGTAGCTCGGCAACGAAATAACAAAAATGGCGAACGATACTATCTACCTAGACTTTATAGAGCCTTCACTTCCTAAGACGTAAGCAAAGAGGAGGAGTCACGCCGGGAATAACAGCGTCGCGACTATAGTGTGAATTTCCGATGATGATGATGATGATGATGATGATAATGATGATGATGATGATAATGATGATGATGATGATGACGATGATGATGTAGGTTGTAAGGGCTTAGAGCTCCGGGCTCTGGGTTCGGGCGAAAGACCGGGTATTCATTTCTCCTCTTCCTACTAATACAGAGTACATGAAAATCGCATCCAAGCAGCTGTTAAAAGTGTTGATGAAGATATATTACTATGCGTTTGAAAAAAAAAATCGACTACCGCCTTGTTATACAGAGTGATTCACGAGGATTTACCGTCACTTACGGAGCTTATTTCTGAAGACATTCTGAGCAAAAAATGTCATATAAACATTTGTCCTAATCTCAATATTTTCAGAGTTACACTAATTTAAAGTTGTTTGTAAAATACCTTTTTTCTTTAGTTTTAAGGGTAAAAGATTATTACAAATAGACAAGGAACTATTCAGAAATATCATTCCTTTAATTGGCTAATGTTCTGAAGCTAAAAATGTGTTTTCAGTTGCTTTGTACAGATTTTGTCTTTCAATTTCCAACTAAAAATGAGATCATTTTTACGCACTTATCGCAAAAATTGTTACAAATCATATGACTTTAGGAACTTCATTCTTTACAGTTTAATTATGCATCCCAATGTACAGTCTTGAAGAATTTACAAGAGTGGCGTGATTTGTAACAATTATGTGATAGTTGCATAAGAAAACATAATTTTGTAGTTGAAAACCGAAAAAAAATCTATACGAAGCATCTATGGAATTCACAACACATTTTTTAGTTTCAGAATACTAATTAATTAAGGAAATTATACTTCTGAATAGTTCATTCTTTATCAGTATTATTGTTTTAACCTTAAAACTAAAGAAGAATGGTATTTTACAAACAACTTTAAATTAGTGTAACTCTGAAAATATTGAGATTAGAACAAATGTATTCTCACCTGACATAATTAGGAACATTAAATCCAGACGTTTGAGATGGGCAGGGCATGTAGCACGTATGCGCGAATCCAGAAATGCATATAGAGTATTAGTCGGAAGGCCAGAGGGAAGAAGACCTTTAAGGAGGCAGAGGCGTAGATAGGAAGATAATAATAAAATGGATTTGAGGGAGGTGGGATATGATGATAGAGAATGGATTAATCTTGCTCAGAATGGGGACCAATGGCGGGCTTATGTGAGGGCGGCAATGAACCTCCGGGTTCCTTAAAAGCCAGTAAGTAAGTAAGTAAGTAAGTAAGTAAGTAAGTAAGTAAGTAAGGACAAATGTTCATTTGTCATTTTTTTGCTCAGAATGTCTTCGAAAATTAGCTCCGTAAGGGACGGTAAATCCTCGTGAATCACCCTGTATGTCGTGTGTCCCACAGTGTACAGACCCGGAAACAAAATTTGGACCACCTGAATTTTCCAAGTTCCCGTTATAACATACTTTGTTTCTTGGTTTGTACATGTCAAACATTTGTAAGGTGTTCACAGAAGCTTCATTATGAGACAACAACAATGCTACAGGGGCTTTCCCATTTTCGGATTTATTTTCATATTTCTCCTTCCTGGCTCACTCGGCCAGTGATGCAGACGCTAAATTGTGAAAATTAATGCCTATGAAAGGAAATAGTTGTGGAAATGATAATAGAAATAAGTTACAGAAAACATCAATTATAATTATAATAAAATAATAGGGCATATATTTGAACTTAATTACTGCTGTTGTTAGGAATATAAATAATGAGAAATGATTGTATTATAATTCAAATTATTAAATTTAATATTTTATTGAATTTAACTTTCAGTTTACTTTGTTTATAATATATTAATATGTAATATGTATTCCTGTAGTTACACGAGTATTTTCTACCAAATTTGTCACATAGCCCCTTTTTCTATGTTATAATTTCTTGCTTAATCCATTAAAAGAATATACCATGATTTTAGTGTGTTTTTCCAAATACACTTGTTTTCTGAGCAGTTAATAAGGATTATTTTAGTATCACGGAAATAGGATATCACTCACGGAATTTGGATCTCTGTCACGGATTTAGGAACCACTGTACAGTATAACAATGAAGAATCATATATTATATACCAAACTTGTGAAACTGTTGACACTGAATTTTGTAAAAATTGTAGCCAAAGGTCCAAATAACGTCATTTAGGTGTTATTTGAAAATTTTTATTACAATTTTGGCACAAATATAGACTTTATTAAATATGTCATGGAATTAGGCAACCTTACCCTACAACATTTAATACTTATACTTATCAGATCACCGAACATAAGTTTAATTTAACAATAATTGTGTATTACAGTATATTAAAACATTTTTTCAACTCGATCAAAACTCGGTTAATCGATTAAATATTTTGATCGATCGACAGCACTAATAATTACAAACGGAGACTTTGGCGTACGGTTTTAGCTATGAAGCGTTCTTAATTTCCATAAAAAATATTAGTGACCATAAAAGAAGCAGATGTTAAGTTTGAGTTCTGTAATGTTTTCATATCGAATTGGAGCTTTCCAAAGAATATTTGTGATCTGGGCGTGAACTTCAATGTGGCAGCTACAAGCACTTGCTTTATTATTCATCTTTGTAATGTCTCCTACCGTACAAAAACTACAGCGCAGACGAAAACGATTTGCATTTTAAAATTAATGGTGTGAAGAGGTATACACACGTGGTGCGATCATATCGGTCCATTTGCGGTCCTGAGAAGCATAATATACTTGTTTCCTCGTCACTCCGTTCCCAAGGCGAGCAAGCTACTTATTCCACGTCTCCAGCAGAATCCAGTAGAGGGATTATTAGCGGCGACCCGTATATATATGCAAAATGTACACTTATTCGGAATCGCCAAGAAAATACTGCACGTCATGGCTTTAAGTTCATCCTGCTAAATTGATTTGCCTCATTACAAATTCAGGATGTCTATCAGGGTCTATTGATTAAACTGCAGCTATGAGAAGAGCCATCAAGACCGGAGTTTTTATACGAACAAACAATTTTATACGGATTATAAATTAAACCAAATAACCTGAATTTCTGGTAGCCGCATTATTTTCTTTTCTTTGCTCAAATATTAAAACAAACGACCTGAGCACATTTTGGACTTTCTGCGCATATGCAGGATTTGATAAAAAGAGTTTAAGAAAAATGTGTGTGACTGCTGCAGGCAGGACGACACGCCGCTCACAATCGTGAACAACATTCAAACAAGAGAGAGTGCAATGCCTTCCAGCGCAAAACCATTGTGTGATTGGAAATTTTAAACCGAGAGATAAAATTTAAATAAAATTCACAATAACAGTAGGTCGCATAGAGGGCGCGGAGGTAAAGCTCCGTGCATGAGCTACCATGGAAAAGAAAAGGGAGAAGACAGTTGAAAGAGAGAAAGGTTATGTGAAAAGTGGCAGAAGATAAAGAATAGGAGATGAAAGGGAAGAGAAGAATAGGACAACAGAATAGGAGATAAAGGAGTGGAAACAGAAGAAAGAAAGAAGGGGAGGAAGATGAAAAGGGATAATGGAGAGGAGCTGCAAGAGGAAAGTAGAGATGGAAAAGGAAAGAGATGGGTTGAGAGAAAAGAGAAGAAAGAAGAGATAGGAAAAGGAAGACAAAGGGGAACTGGAATAGAAAACAGGAAGAGAACTGGAATAGGAAAGGGCAGAAAGAAGAAAAAGAGAAAAAAGAGGGAAGACGAAAGAGGATAAGGAGGAGAAAAGGGGATAAAGACGAGGAAAGAGGATAAAGAAGAGGAAAGAGGATAAAGAAAAGAAAAGAGAAGAGAGAAAAGGGAAGTTGTAAGACAAATAAGATAAGGAAGAGGAAATAGGATGTAGGGGAAAGGGAGTGAAGAGTAACGTGGAGAGGAAAGAGAAACTGGAAGAGGAAAAAGAGGAAGGAGGAGAAAAGAGAATGGAGGGGAGAGAAGAGAACAGATAAGGAAGAGAAAATAAGAGAGCAAAGAGAAAGAAGTGAGAAGTGGAGAAGAGGAAAGGGGAGAGGAAAGGGGAGCTGGAAATGTAAAGAAAATAAGTAGGAAGAGGAAGAGAAGGAAAGAGAACGGAGAGGAAAGAGAGGAGAGAAAGGAAAGAGAGGAAAGAAAGGAAAGAAGGGGAGGAAAGAGAGATAAGAAGGGGAGGAAAGAGAGGAAAGAAGGTGAGGAAAGAGAGGAAAGAAGAGGAGGAAAGAGAGGAAAGAAGAAGAGGGAAGAGAGGAAAGAAGAAGAGGAAAGAGAGATAAGAAGGGGAGGAAAGAGAGGAAGGAAGGAGAGGAAAGAAGGGGAGGAAAGAGCGGAAAGAAGGGAAGGAAATAGAGGAAAGAAGAGGATGAAAGATAGGAAAGAAGAAGAGGGAAGACAGGAAAGAAAAAGAGGAAAGAGAGGAAAGAAGGGGAGGAAAAAGCGGAAAGAAGGGAAGGAAAGAGAGGAAAGAAGAGGACTAAAGAGAGGAAGGAAGAGGAGGAAGTAGAGGAAGTAGACGAAAGAGGAGGAAAAGAGAAGAAAGAAGAGGAAAGAAGAGGAGGAAAAAGAGGAAAGAAATAGAGGAAAGAGGAAAGAGAGGAAAGAATAGGAGAAAAGAGAGGAGAGAAGAGTAGGAAAGAGAGGAAAGAACAGGAAAAAGGAGTAAAGAGGGGAAAGGAAGAGAGGAAAGAGAGGAAAGAAGAGGAGAGAGAGGAATGAAGGGAAGGAAAGAGAGGTAAGAAGGGGAGGAAAGAGGGGACGATGAGAGGACAGAAGAGGGGGAAGTGAGGAAACAAGGAGAGGAAAGAAGGGAAAAAAGAGGAGGAAAGAGAGGAACGAAGGGGAGGAAAGAAGACAGAGAATAAAGAGGAAATAGAAGGAAAAGGAAAGAGAGAAATGAATTGATAAGGGTAGAAGAAGTAAAAGGAAAGGGGAGAGGAAAGAGAGGGGCTGAGAAAGGAGAAGGAAGAGAAGGAAGAGAAAGAAGGAAAATAATGAAGAAAAATTGAGAGAGAAGAGAAGAGAAGAGAAGAGAAGAGAAGAGAAGAGAAGAGAAGAGAAGAGAAGAGAAGAGAAGAGAAGAGAAGAGAAGAGAAGAGAAGATTCTCGTCATGACTACGACTACGTATTCAAGAGTTGTAGTAAGTACGAAGTTTCATACATACCCACTACGCTAATTGAGAGCGCATTTTTCCACGCGCAGGCAGGCGGACGTGGTCAAGAGGGAATGCGCTAACGCGAGTTGCGAAACTCAGCTAAAAAGCTCGATGCTCAAATGTTTTCTTATCGAATGTAATTTCTGTAACACACACGTATGAGTATGGAAGGGGAGCAATTATATGAATTCCGTCCGCGTGCGTATCCTGAAGACAGACAAACCTAAGCGAGCAGGCTGCAGAGGTGTCAAGTACAGAGCGGGCGTCCCGCATCCAAATCAGCTGCGACACAGGGTTCCAGCGTAATATGGGGCAGCGGGCTTCAGCCATTCATTACCCGCAAACGTTTTCAAATCTTGTGTCAGGGGTGAACAACGCTAGAGTTCCACATTTCGAGACCTATGTGTTCAGTTGCATCGTTACTTTTCAATAAAGACTTTGGAGTTCCATTCTAATACCACAGTCTAGTACGTACAGTCACGAAGCTCATTACGTAGGGAATATGCATCCATAGATAGTTGCTAACCACTAGGATCGCTACAATCACAGACAATGCGAAATAGTATCGACACAGTCTATTGTTCCTAGTACCCTCAACAACTCAAGCTTCGTGATTGTATATACTAAGACTGTGCTAATACTAAACTCCTGCACAGTATAGCTTCATCTGTATCATTGTTATTGGTCAAGTTTGCTGACCAAATATTCATTATTCAGGTTGGAAACAAAGCTGCCATAGGTGCCGACCTCTTTCAAATATTGTAATAAAATTGCAGTTTCTCAAAAACTTTTCTTAAATATTTTACTGAAAATAACACTGTTTTATTTTTCATGTAATACCCTTGAAAATTGCTTAACTCAAGATGTCTGAAAACTACGACTCTATGCGCTGTATAGGGTGATTCATGAGGATTTACCGTCACTTACGGAGCTTAATTCCGAAGACATTCTGAGCAAAAAATGTCATAAACATTTGTCATAATCTCAATATTTTCAAATTTACATTAATTTGAAGTTAATACAATACTTTTTCTTTAGTTTTAATGATAAAAAGATATTACAAATAGAGAATGAACTATTCAGAAGCGTCATCTTTTTAATTGGCTAGTGTTCTGAAGCTAGAAATGTGTTGTTAATTGCTTTGTACAGATTTCATTTTTCAATTTTTAACTAAAATGACATCATTCTTTCGCACTTAACACAAAACTTGTTACAAATCGAACGACTTTAGTGACTTGATTCTTTACAGTTCAAATAAGCATCCTACTGTACAGTCTTAAAGAATTTACAAGAGTCGCGTGATTTGTAACAATTGGTGTGGTAAATGAGTAAGAAAAAGTAATTTTGTAGTTATAAAATCGAAAAAAAATTCTGTACGAAGCAACTATGGAATTCACAACACATTTTTGGCTTCAAAATACTAGCTAATTAAAGAAATGATACTCCTGAATATTTCATTCTTTATCTGTAATATTCTTTTACCCTTAAAACTCAAGAATCATGGTATTTTACAAACAATTTCAAATTATTTTAATTCTGAAAATATTGAAATATGACTTTTTGCTCAGAATGTCTTCGGAAATAAGCTCCGTGAATCACCCTGTATTTCCCTTTTCAGTGCTCTCTTGATCCTGGAGCGATGAGAACATGAGCTATTAGTTTCATTGCCAATACTACAACCCAATTTAACATTTTGTTCCCATTTACTGCAATTTTATTTTGGACATCTTTATTTATTAAGAATTATCCATTATCAGTAATACATCGTAATCACTGGCCACTTAATCTCTGTCCAAGAGGTAATGTCGAATCGCGGTTGCCCCTACCCGTTTCTGCTGGCCCCTCTGTAAATGCTAGTGGCTAGGCTGTTATGCTTTTTCATGACAATATTTGCTGTACGGAATTGGAAGCCCACGTAATATTATACAACTGTTTAAAATAATTTAAAGTAAAAGATCCTGTTAAAGAAGTAACTGTCACGTGATGTCCTCAGTTTGGACGAACATGCGACGTAGGCCTACTCAAAAGTAATGACACAGCGAAGCTCTGGACAGAGTATTCGGGAGATGCGCATGTGCGGACATGTGACAGCAATCCATTGTTGCATCGACATCACGGTTTCCTGCATTGTCAGGGTCATTTCCGCGTCAGTCTTACACATATAAATTCATATATTTCTTATATATTTTCCGCGGGCCAGTTTTATTTTGGCCACCCTGTAGTTATATTGCAATTGTTGATAATTTTGAACGGAACTGAAAAAAAAATGGATCATACACAAAGAAGTGGAGTCACCGTCGCACCATGTGTGTGGATTCATTGATCTCAAATGCAGGAGGAAAGAAAGGGAGGGGAAATTGTGAGTTACATCACTATCGTGCGATCCAGGATATCAGCAGTTCTATCGACATGGCATGATGAACTAATGTAAGTAAAACTGCATATCTCGTTCTGAGACGATGAAATGACAATACCATGCATAACGAAACAATAGTGATAAAAGACTGACAAGAGAATCCAAGTTACAAGAGAAATTTCTTTTTGTCGTCTATTCTCCCTAAACTTCGCGGAACGTTCCAAAATCTACAGGTCGATACACCCTTTTGTAAGATCGCACACAGCTACTGTAAAGTGTAACGATGAAATAATAATATTAATAATAATAATAATAATAACAGTCATCATCATTATCACGTGTGCAACAGCATGTAGAGGGCGTCAGCAGATGTGAACTATCATCCAATCAGTATGGGAGTAAGGCAACGTGTGGTCACCAAGGTGATCCCCTCAGCCGTTATAGCTAGCTTATGAAATCGAATTTCGCTACTTGCCGTACAACGCAAAATTCATCATGATGCTGTGCGGGCACCGGTCCCATGCACTGACCTAAATTTAATGAGAAATTTTTTCCCCATGAAGACCTTAACCATCGCGCATTCCGTAACGCGAATCCAGGCATGATGATCTAAGAGCACGCCTCTATCGCGCGGAAAAATTGAGAAGTTAATATATATATATATATATATATGATTTATTTAACGACGTTCGCTCCTGCAGAGGTTATATCAGCATCGCCGGTGTGACGGAATTTTGTCCCGCAGGAGTTCTTTTACATGCCAGTAAATCTACTGACATGAGCCTGTCGTATTTAAACACACTTAAATGCCATCGACCTGAGCCGGGATCGAACCTGCAACCTCGAACATAGAAGGCCAGCGCTATACCGACTACGCTACCGAGACCGACGAGAAGTTAAATGAAACAAGGATCTGCCAATACGAAATTTAAGCCACAAAATGTCTTTCAAAAATTGTTTAGAATCTGTATTTTATCAGACTGTTCAGAAACACCTTCTTGCAAAAAAAAAAATAGCCGGGATGCAGACCATATTGTATACAGAGTGGATGGAAATCAATGCACCAAAATAAAACTGGTAATAGATAATGAGGAGAGATTTGAAAAATCTAAAATAAGTTTTTTTTCTCTAACATTTACCGTTTTAGAGGAAATCGTTATGTTTCTATGAAGCATTTGGCAACATCACGACTACTGAAATAACTCCAACATACGTGGCCTACACTCCTTACCTTCCCCTCCCCCTCTGCTCTACTCAGTCGGTGACACGCGACAGTGTCCTGTATTGCAAGATTTATTTTAATGATTTTCGCAATTATTCAATTTAAATTCATGCCTAAATAGTGTAATTTACAAAAAAAAAAAATCAAAATAGTAACTGTTCAGATTATTTTTACTCATATGTTTGTATAGCAATCAGACTTTTCTCTCGGGCCATTACCTCTATAGAGCGCTGCAAACATTGGGCGAAGATTATTTTCTTCCTGCTTTTTCGAAGGAAAAGTGTAAGAAAAGTTGAGTTATGTTTAACATGTACAACCACGTCTTAAATTTTGGTGCATCGGTCCCCTTCCACCCTGTGTAGGCCTAAACATTTTTCCTTCGATCAGCTCTAATACTGACCAGGCCACGTCTGTGACATTTGCTAGTGCAGGGGTTGTCTGATAAAGAAAATGCAACCGTCTCACCAGCTTATTAAAAATGTCGTAATTCAGCATAAAACTGCCGTACATTTATCGTCTCACTATTTTTTTAGATAGTGCTACCAACATGTTCCACATAACTAGAATTCGGAAGTTGATGAAATATATTTTTTTCTCAGACATCACATACAATGCAGGATGCAATACAAACTCGTTTCTCTTCAACACGAACTAATATAATCTATAATCTACATTTATTTTGCAGTTTTTTTTTTTGCATTTTTCGGTCTTTTATTGTACACTGGTCATTTTTTAATAAATGTTCTACTTTTCGTTGCATTCTTGCCATTTTCTGCTTATGAACGGACATTTTTTATGGTGTTGTCGTAGTCTATATTCGAGAACCTACTGCAGACTGCTTACGCAATAGGGTGGAGTGAAAATATGAAGTTTATGGAATCAAAATGTAATACCAGGGAAAAGTGGTGGGGTGATTCATAAAGAACAATGCAAAATAAATTTTCTCTAGCTTAATATTTACAGATGCCCCAAGATCTTTATATTTTGAAATTTTCACAAAATTTTGAGGTTCGGATTTTTTTGGCGAGAGAACATTCTCCAGTGATTTAATCTGAACAGGATACCAGGAAAATGTAAATATATATATATATATATATATATATATATGTTAAAAGATTCTGCATATTTTGGTCCCTTGATATTTCATTTGAAGTGTCACAGAAAACTCAATTTATAAGGAAATTGAGAATAATTACAAAACTCTTAGGTATGATATAATTAATATAATAAAATTAATGGAAATTCATTCTTCTTATGCTGCAGGGTATTTAAATGAGAATGTTTTAATTAAGACAAGAAATATGATCTTCTACCTTCTATTCGCAATGACAGAAAGGATGAACCCATAACAATTACCTAGCTTTAATGTAATGAAATATAATCTTTGGGTCAAAAATGAATTAAAACCTGACTTCAAAACAAAAGAACCTACTATTAGAAAGATTTCAGAAAGAGTTGCTATCAAAACTAAGGAAATCCAGGTAAAGGTATATATTCCGACAGTCAGTCATTTAAGAATATTACAACTGATTCGTGCTTACCATGATCAATAGGCTACACAAACTTAATGAAGTCTTGTAAGAAATGACAAAGTGACGACAACTAAAATGACAACATTGCAAAATTCAAAGAAGAAGCAAACAAATTATTTGATATATGCATTCGCAAATGCAAAATAATAATAATAATAATAATAATAATAATACTGTAGGCCTAATTGTGATAAAGACCGCAGTGTTCCAAAACAAGAAAGAATGTTTTACTAGAGCAAAGAACAGAAAGAAGACGATAATTGGACCTGGTGATTTAGTTATCAGAAAGAAATGAAAACTAAAACAAGAATAAATTCTAACTTAGAAAAAATAAATGGGCTGAAATGAAATTTTTGTCATATTTTACGTAAAATAATATATATTTTGCAAATTAAGCTTTCAGGAATAACTCCCTGTAAAGTCAATTTGAATAATTTCGAGGGAAAAATTGTTCCGGGGCCGGGTATCGAACCCGGGACCTTTGGTTTAACGTACCAACGCTCTCCCACTGAGCTACCCGGGAACTCTACCCGACACCGATCCAATTTTTCCCTCTATATCCACAGACCTCAAAGTGGGCTGACAACCGTCAAGCAACCAACATTTGAGTGCACACTAACTCTGTGTGACTTTAAATTGTGGTTTTCTGTTACGTACAGTGACGTGTATTATGCAAATTAAGCTTTCAGGAATAACTCCCTGTAAAGTCAATTTGAATAATTTCGAGGGAAAAACTGAGCTACCCGGGAACTCTACCTGACACAGATCCAATTTTTCCCTTGGATCGGTGTCGGGTAGAGTTCCCGGGTAGCTCAGTGGGAGAGCGTTGGTACGTTAAACCAAAGGTCACGGGTTCGATACCCGGCCCCGGAACAATTTTTCCCTCGAAATTATTCACTATATATTTTGTCCCTTTGGATCACTTAAAAAATGCTGCAACCCCAATTTAGAGTCTTCCAAATAAAGTTTAAATATGTGATTTTACAGCCACTAGATATAAAATGAAAAATAAAATAATAGAGCAAATATAGAAAGAGGCAAAAAATTATAATTTGAAGAAACTTCAAAGCCCTTGGGGCACCTCAAAAATTAAATAATATAGAATTTCCATATTTTTCACATTCCTAAGTTAAGTGAAAACACAGATTTTTGCAACTATTAAATTTAGAAATCTGATAAAAACAATTTCAGGTATAGATTCACTCCACCCTGTTACGCAATTCGATTGTATCTTATTGTTAGAAGAATTTTCCTTTTGGTTGCGTCAGCTTTGACTCCTGTTCACGTGTGTTACGTGCTTCCCCCCATTCAACGGAACAAATACTGCAACCGCAGTGCCTGCAGTCAGCATATTGTATCACACAAGTGAAGACGTAAAAATGTCGGGAAAAGACGAAGTTTTTTGCGACAGTTAGTGACTGAGTTTAGTGAAATTTTATTTTCCACAGATCGAAGTATGCTATTATTTTGTTTGAATTTTCTATTAATATCACGGCGGCTTTTTTAATTTTGATGTCATATTTTCAGATATTTAAGGTAATTTTATAGGTCACATTTCTGTAATTTTTAGGTTATCAACTTCCGACCCTACACATAACACTCCAAAAAAGTGGTTCATAGGCGACACTTAACATTCAAACAAATTAGCATCCATCTTTTCAAACAATCAATTATATTAATTATTGAAGCTTTGGGCCGAATAACGGTCTATGTTACAATCTGCTGACGGTGCAGGAGAAACAAAAATGTCACATCGTAATTCCGCTCATAAATTTACTATCTGACGTTCAACATAGACCTTATTCCATCAATATGTTTTGTACACTAAGCGAAGTATATGGTTGTTTGTTATTGAAAGTCATATTACACATCATAGATATTTGTAACATTTTTAACTCCACAGAAATGCTACTGGGGAATACAGACAATAAACAGTTTTATATAATCAGAATATTATGAAATATAGAAAATCAATAAAAAGGTTAAATTATGAAAAAAAGGATTATGAATTTTATTTTTAAATGCCATATATTAATATGAATTAACACCATGTAATTTATTAAAGTTACACGTCCACACCTGTGGAGTAACGGTTAGCATGTCTGACCGCGAAACCAGATGGCCCGACTTCGATTCCCGGTCAGGGCAAGTTACCTGGTTGAATTTTTTCCGGGGTTTTCCCTCAACCCATTATGAGTAAATGCAGGGTAACTTTCGGTGCTGGACCCCGGACTCATTTCACCGGCATTATGACCTTCATCTCATTCAGGCGCTGAATAACCTAAGATGTTGATAAAGCGTCGTAAAATAACCCACTAAAAATTATAGTTACACTCAATGTCGTATTATGAATAAACATTCAATAACTTACTGATCAAACAAGAATACCATTATTAGAAAATAAGTGCAGTATTGAGATGTAGGGACAACATTCAATTAATGAAAACTGTAATACTCTGACAACAAATGAATAAAGAAAATTAAATATTACAGTTGAGAAATTGTTGGGGGATGAAATTTGAACCTCTCTCCCGAATATGCACTATCCATCCCAACAGATGGCTTATCTGTTAAGTATAAATTTTATTAATAATGAAGACAATAACAACCACATTTTTTAAATGCTGACTGTAAGAGAGTAATACATTTCTGACATCAAGAGCAAGCTCTGAGCATATCTCCTTGCAAGAATTTCCACAAATCTGTTCCTGAAACGAAATACCGTGATAAAATTCTAAGATAAACTATAGTGGCAAAACACAACATAGATCAACTAAGAGTAGATAATATACAAGTAATAAAACAATTAAAAAATAAAAGACAGAAACTTACATTACTTGGGGGATCTTTCGCACCAACTTGCGATTTCGCCTCACTTGCTGTATACTCAAGACCACTAACTCTCAGCGACTTTGATGACACATCTTTCCACTTATTAATATTAATTTGTCTGGATCCTTTTTTTTTTAGATTTATTTAGCCGGTGAATATCTACCGTTAAATCGTCACTGTGTAGCAGTCGTCCATTTTACGTAATAGATCAGGGATGTTGAACAGCGCTCTCGAACTGTGAACTGCAGAGCCTTCACTCCTCCCTTACCATGCAACGGTTGAACACAAGTAGCAGGCAGTTCGGCCGAATGATAATAAACAAAAGCGAAACTGCGGCGGCGGTACTTTGATAACTTTTATACATCTTACCAATCAATAGAACTCAGTTTAGATTTGCACTTGATGAACTCTGATAAACAAAGAATGTAGCCTACATGAGGTTTAATTATGATGATAATAATAATAATAATAATAATAATAATAATAATAATAATAATAATAATAATAATAATAATGTTTTATCTACTGGGTCATTCCATGAATGTTGTTCGTTAGTGACGGAAATAGGTAAATCATAATAATAATGCTGTTAATATCATGTTTAAAATATCAACTTTGTGTGTATGTGTTGTAGCAGTGTAACTTCAAGTTCAGAAACGTTTAAACTGTTTTGATGTAAAAAATTACTTACCGTACTTTTAGCGTGACTTGAAATGTGTTCATAGTTTTTGTTACAGATTCAAAAATATCTCCTCCTCGAGTTCGATCCTTCAGTGAAATGACATCTACAAGATCCCCATGAACATTTAAATCTGAATCGACACTCCTTATGAATATACTGTAGCTAGCTGCGCCGTATCTTTCCGGTCGGTACTTCCATCAAGAGCTATAGTGAATAATAAGTGAAAGTTTTCATTCTTGCTATCAGTTGTTCCTTCAAGTTATCTCCCATTTATGATACGCGTTCTGCAAAAATATTACGAGACAAACAAATAGATTTAAAATCATTACGGTCTTACTAAAAAAACTCTATATACAGACGTTTAACTGTCTTATACTTATACAATGAGTAGCTCGTTTATAAGTCGTGTGTAAATTCCTTACTAATAATCACTACATACGTCGTGTATAACAGTATGACTGTTACCCACCTACGTCATAGTTTCGTCATTACTTCGTTACGAAAGGTAATAGAATATCTGAGGTTCTCTATTGCATCCGGTAGAGCGCTCTAGTGTGGCGTGTTAAATATCGATAGTACAACTGGCTCTAATCGATTACCACACTACATTTTGGTCAAAGAGTACAAGGTACAGCAATATTAATTCTAATAATTCTATGATCTTTGGTTTGTTCTTCTGTGGTTACAAGGTAACCATCATCATAAAATGACAGTCAATACGAACAGCTGTTAGAGGGGCGGCCATTTTTTCGCTATATACAACGCTTAAGCAAGGGGTTTCGTGTATATAACTACTGCAAAGCAATTCACATTGTATAGTTACAGCCTGTTTATACGTCCATAGCTTATTCATGGTTTATTAGTAACGTTTTCTGTCTCAACTCTGCATAAATCTCGTATAAAAACTATACACGGTTTATTAGTAAAACTGTTAATGTATTCCGGACATATTCCTTTTGCAACAGCTATGAGACAGCCTTTCACAAATTCACCGTCAGTGAATTGAAGCCGTTGCAATAATTTCACAAATTTTGTAGCTAGCACGAACCAAGCTTATTCTACTGACACCCGATGATGATGGAAGGTTTTCTGAATTCAATCTTGATTTTAATTCTTCTACAGCCTTTTCACGAGTGAAACCGGATAACTTTTCTGGTCCATAAGCTTCAGCATGATGTGTAGAATTAAAATTCATTTTAATATTATGATGGCTAATGCATCCAAGTTCTTTTCTACATATTAAGCAATGTGCCTTTCCGTCCTTTAAGATAAATAAATATTTAACTGTCCACTCACTATTGAATCGTCGTTCCATATCCATACCAGCCGCCAGAGTTGATAAACACACTGCGTACAGAACACGTGTTACAGCGAGCTGACCGACTGTCATTTCAGCTCAGCTATGGTAGGAAACAGTATTAATCGTTTCACAGTTTGAGAGCGCTGTTCGACATCCCTGTAATAGATGAACCGAAACCTGATACATAGAGTTCAAGTATTACTCGACCAAGGCCAGTGGAGTCCTGCAATCCGGAGCCGTGGCGCTATTGCTCCTGCGTTCGTAATACCGCATCGCAATAGTTCACATTACACCCGCCGCTCCACTCGCCTCGGTGAAGTAATACCAAATATTCTTAAATACAACAAAATCCCGTGCAATAACTCCCGATACGAAGTAAACAACTGGACACGCTAGAAGTGACTAGTGACATAGATCATTGTTCCAACCAAGAAATTCATGGTTGAAACTCGTGTAGAATCGTCTCTGCTAAAGATATTGAAAAACAATTTTTGTGATAGCTGTGACAGAACATTATTCCATTAAAAACTCGATTTTGAAAAATTGTAACATAGACCGTTATTCGGCCCAACGCTTCATTTTAGTTCATATTCACAAATACATTTAGCATTGCAACAAATCATAATTTCTTTATCAATAATGTCATCCCCGTAAAACATGCACGATGACACTTGACCAGAAACAACATTACTTTATTGAAAGTTAGCGGAAACTTGATCTTTGGCCAGCGACAGCTGATAATTAATTAGCTCTATATCAAATTTTATCCACCTGGAGTCGACTCAAATCCGACACTGTTCTTATGTCGGCGCGTTTAGACTTCTTAATCCTATTGCGGTACTATTTCATTGATAAAATACTTCCATTGTTGAGCATCTAAGGAAGTTAGCAGATCTCTGAACTCGTATTACTGCAACATAAGCGCGCAGTACATGAAACCTAGAGCTGAAGATGACAAATTATGACTTGCATGGCAAGCGACGTCACCATATTGATTTTCAAAGCATATTTTATCCATTTAAAGCATTTTTTTTCGTATTAGTCAACGACATACTGAATGAAGAAAAGTTGTATAAAAAGAGACGAATTAACCGTTTATTTTTTTAAATTATAGACCAACATTGTAAGTTTCAAAATAATTTTATCCTTCAATAAAATAGTCGTACAAAATTGTGTACGACATAGAGTTCGGTCGTACCTCGTACAATTAGTCCAAATAGTCGTATGCGTACGACTTTGACTTCGCCATCGGTAAAGAAAGTTTACTTAAGTAATAACACAACGCAGTATTTTACATTGTATTTCACACATATTTTGCTGGTATTTCACATCATGCATTTCTACATCAAGTTTATAACAATCGCACTTGCCATCTGACAGAACTCTTGCCATTTTCCATAATGTATTGAAACCACAGTTTTTTTTTGTATTACTGTATTCATTTTCGCACAGACCTTTTTGCGCATATCATCATACGCCATATAAGTTTTCGGAATTCCAAAACTGTAATGCAAAACTCTAAATATTAAAAAGAAAACATTTTTTCAGACCTATGTTTTACCACATTTGTGACAATTTAAGTATGATTTGCAACAATGTCCACACCTGTGGAGTAACGGTTAGCACATTTGGCCGCGAAACCAGGTGGCCCGGATTCGATTCCCGGTCGGGGCAAGTTACCTGGTTGAGGTTTTTTCCGGGGTTTTCCCTCAACCCAATATGAGCAAATGCTGGGTAACTTTCGGTGTTGGACCACGGACTCATTTTACCAACATTACCATCTTCATCTCATTCAGACGCTAAATAACCTAGATGTTGATAAAGCGTCGTAAATAAGCTACTGTTTTTCCAACAATTATTTTCAACCTCAACATTTTAGATCTTTCCGATGTTAACTCTTATATACAATGATTGTATTGTCTTGATTTTATAATACGCAATAATCGTATACAAAACACGGAACGTGCTTGCTTAGGCATGTGTCAAATTCTCTTCCGCTGCCTGTACTTGAAACACGTCGACTACATTCTGTCCGGCGTCGTATGTTCACCTTCAAACTAATACAAATATACCGATGTCACGGCCCTAATTATAACATATCCGCTGTAGAAAGAAACGGTTACTGGCTGAGTGTAAAATATTAGTTAAATATAATTATGAATTATTATATGATATTCTTATTGAATTTGGTATTCCCAAGAAACTAGTTCGATTAATTAAAATGTGTCTCAGTGAAACATATAGCAGAGTCCGTATAGGTCAGTTTCTATCTGATCCTTTTCCAATTCACTGCGGGCTAAAGCAGGGAGATGCACTATCACCTTTACTTTTTAACTTCGCTTTAGAATATGCCATTAGGAAAGTTCAGGATAACAGGCAGGGTTTGGAATTGAACGGGCTACATCAGCTTCTTGTCTATGCAGATGACGTGAATATGTTAGGAGAAAATACACAAACGGTTAGGGAAAACACGGCAATTTTACTTGAAGCAAGTAAAGCGATCGGTTTGGAAGTAAATCCCGAAAAGACAAAGTATATGATTATGTCTCGTGACGGGAATATTGTACGAAATGGAAATATAAATATTGGAGATTTATCCTTCGAAGAGGTGGAAAAATTCAAATATCTTGGAGCAACAGTAACAAATGTAAATGACACTCGGGAGGAAATTAAACGCAGAATAAATATGGGAAATGCCTGTTATTATTCGGTTGAGAAGCTCTTATCATCCAGTCTGCTGTCCAAAAATCTGAAAGTTAGAATTTATAAAACAGTTATATTACCGGTTGTTCTATATGGCTGTGAAACTTGGACTCTCACTCTGAGAGAGGAACATAGGTTAAGGGTGTTTGAGAATAAGGTGCTTAGGAAAATATTTGGGGCTAAGAGGGATGAAGTTACAGGAGAATGGAGAAAGTTACACAACACAGAACTGCACGCATTGTATTCTTCACCTGACATAATTAGGAACTTGAAATCCAGACGTTTGAGATGGGCAGGGCATGTAGCACGTATGGGCGAATCCAGAAATGCATATAGAGTGTTAGTTGGGAGACCGGAGGGAAAAAGACCTTTAGGGAGGCCGAGACGTAGATGGGAGGATAATATTAAAATGGATTTGAGGGAGGTGGGGTATGATGATAGAGACTGGATTAATCTTGCACAGGATAGGGACCGCTGGCGGGCTTATGTGAGGGCGGCAATGAACCTTCGGGTTCCTTAAAAGCCATTTGTAAGTAAGTAAGTAAGTATTACTATGTAGTACCAGTGTGAATTCAGACCTTTTCTCCCGAGGGAATTTATACCATACATGGGGAGAGGTGAAGCCGATAGCAAAAGAAACAATAATTCAGATCTTATCTAACAACAAAGGCTGTCTATGTGAAAGAGAACATGGAAAAATGGGGTCAATTAAAGAAATACAACTTTCAATCGTTTGTATGTTTAAATACTACTGGATGTTAATATAGGCATTTACTTAACCCTCCTGCTAACAAGGTTTTTCACATCTTACTACTACCAAGGGGGGTAATATAATTACCCAAATAAAAATCATACATCAATCTTAGTTAAGCATTTGGAATATAAACAACTTATGTACTATTGATTAGAGACTTACAAAAAACGTAACAATATGAAATAATCACCCTATTTTAAAAACACAGGGTGGTTCAAAAGTTCTGTTCCATTTTGTTGAAAACGTGCACCAAAATTAATTAACTCTGTGTGACTTAAAATTGTGGTTTTCTGTTAACGTAGTTACAGTAACGAATATGTGCGCTCGATGTGAGGTCCTGGCGTCATGTCAGCCCATTCGAGTTATGTGGACATAAGTGGAAAAGTTTAAAGGTGTTGGGTGAAGTTTCTGGGTAGCTCAGTTGGTAAGAGCGCTGATGCGTTCAGCCAGAGGTCCTGGGATCGATACCCGGCCCGGGAACAGTTTTTCTCTTAAAATTATTCAAGTCTGCTTCACAGGGAGCTTTGCCTGAAAGCTATATTTGTATAATATTGAAGAGTTATGTCGTCTAGACTAGTATTGTACTAAAATAAAATAGTCATTTTTTTCATGTTGTTAGGGAAGGTTAATGAGATTCACAGACCTGAAATTTTTGTGGGCATTATGTTACAAATTGTAGAATAAAACAAATTTCTCATTCAAATAATGGTGGCCAGTTATATAACACTGATCCACACATTAACAATAATTTACAGGAAAAAGTAAAGCAGATAAATACATATTTTAAAATATATGTGAAACGTATCCCATTCTGTCCAATTTTGTCAATTTTAGCCATAACCTGTTTTCCCACTTCGATAAGTGTGTATCTCAAACTTTAAGTGTATACTTGCTACAATCTTCACTGATATTCTTTGTATTTTCTTCAGTTAACAAGTAATGTATATATTGTTAATTCTAAAGCAACGTTTAAATATTTCACCCTTACTGAAACAGAAAAAAAAAATGTGGTTAACAATTTTTCTTTTCATTTTTTTATATGTATATGTATTTTTTGTTATGTTTTGTATGTGATATTCATTTAGGTTTTCCCCAACCATAAAGCAAATGCCAGGTAATCTGTTGCCGAATCCTCGGCCTCACCTCATCTCACTACATATCGCCAAAATATTAAAAAAAGAAATTGAAATTGTAAAAAATTGTAAAATTGTAGTTGTAATCTTGTAAAACTTTGACTTGTTCGACATCTTAAAGCTTCATTGGTAATGTAAGATCTATGGAATACAATAAATGAAATGAAAAAAACTGTAGGTACACTTTGCAGAACACAGGCTGCAGAAAACACTAACAATTTTATGTAAATAAATTCATTAATTTTAGAGAAAAATGCAGTTAAATTTAAAAAAATATTATCTTACGGAAAACTGCATTTAAAAAGAAAAACAATTTATGACTTACATACGCCGCCATGTTTAAAGGGGCCATTTAAAGGATATATATATATATATATATATATATATATATATATATATATACACATATATGTGTGTATATTGAAATAACAAGCTTTGTACCTTTTTTAATATAAAGTAAAAAGTAGGGATTTTCATCCCAAATGACTACCCAGTTACCTTAACATAAAATTAAAAGCTTTGAGCATTTTTATACTTTAGAGTTGACAACCCTAATGCTGTGTACGGTTTTACCCGGTTTTCAGTAATTGATGTCGAATTAAAAATATCAGGTTTTTCCTAATTTTGGAGTTGCCAACACTAGATACAATACAGAAGATTCAATAGAGAAAATTGACTATCAAAACTAAGTGTAAGCCACAATAAGAACTCTAAAACGTGGTTTCAAAACTGCATTTGAGTAACCTTTTATCAGACTGTAGGGGAACTAAGAGATATAACTTGATGCTCATAATAAAAATGTTGTACACTGTTTCTAGTACATACTTAAATTATAAAATGACGACGAAAGCCTGTTGTATTGGTTTCTAAATAAAAATAGCGTTCGCCTTGTGGATTGATCAGAACTAAGCGAATAAAAGCATTATAGCCAGTTCCAGTTTCTTATCCTTGTAATTGGCTGTCAACATTTAGTATTATAACTTAGCGTGTCTTTGAAACAATCGGTCGGAGCGTTTATCTTAAAGGCAATCGCATTTCAGTGTAATTGTGCGCCAAGTACATAAAATTATAAATTGTTGACTTCGCAATAATTGTATTTCTGATGTACCTGAAGTTAATAGAAAATAATGGTCAATAACTCGTCGCTTGCTTCCCCTTTCAGCGCATTTTAGCTGGTTGGCAGGCAAACAGTTGTTTCTTTATGAACGAACTGGGCATGTGTGAGATGGTTCCTTGTACCAACATCTTATTCATGTAGCTGTTAATATTAGTGAAGTAATTTTTCCGTATTTCATATTCCATAATTGACTGACCCTCTTTGATGAATTCACCCAAAACTCACGAAACTGAAGGCTTGTCAAGAATGTGCATCTCAAGTGAATTTATTCATTCATTCATTTTCATTAATTAATTAATTAATTAATTCATTCATTCATTCATTCATTCATTTTCATTCATTCATTCATTTTAATTTATTTATTTATTTACTTATTTACTTACTTATTTACTTAGTTATTTATTTACTTACTTAGATATTTATTTATTTATTTATTTATTTATTTATTTATTTATTTATTTATTTATTTATTTATTTATTTATTTATTCATTCATTTTGGCAGAGTTAAGGTCATACACTCTTATATTCCACCAGGACACAAATACACAATACTGTATAAGATATTCAAGTAGTAAAGTAAAACAGATAATGGAAAGAGCAAAATACAAAAATATCACAAAATAATAACAAACTTGAGAAAATACAAAACGAAAATAACACAATACAAGAAAGTAAAATACAGATGTACTGTTTGGAATACAACACAAGTAACTCAATCAGTACAAATTATTAAGGGGGACGATATAAGAAAGAGTATAAGTGGAATACTATTAAAATAACAAAGAACGAAACACAAATAAAAACCAAAGTAGTAAAAGCAATGATAAATTAATCAGATGATCAAAGGAGTGATGTTGAAATATATATACGGGATGTTTAAGAAATAAGTAACGAATTTTTAGGGATGATGGATTGTACCTAGGTAATTATGTTTTGCATAGGAACATGATATCCGCGATGACCCATTCTCTTGCTATCCAATGTCAACATGCTATCCGCCTGGAAGTTAGGTAGTCGGTATTGAAAAGAGCATCTTTCATTTGTTTACACTGCTACGCCACCTGTAGACTGGAGTAGTGCTGCTGACCGCTCTCCAGTTAATGTTGTGTTTCTCATCTCGACGGAGTACATCTCGTAGTGGACGCCGATTCATTGACCAGCACGGTCACCTGATCCCGCGCCTCTTGTTTTTTATTTCTGGGCACAAATGAAGACTTTGGTATATCAAAATCCGGTAGACACTGAGGAAGACCTAGTGGCACTAATTGCTGCTGCTGTAAGCGAAGTTCGCGATAACGCACATTATGTCAAACTGTCCTTTGTCCGACGAATGGAATTGTGTCGTCAGGACAAGACACTTTGAACACCTTATGTGAGTTACGTTCAAGTAAATGTAAAAGTAAAGTGAATAAAACTGATCTTCACCTCTCGTGTCTTCTCTTCTTAACCAAAGTAGACATCTTGCGCTTCGAACCCAATGCCATTGTGGGATGTTCAAAAGTAGCCTACTCTGTACGTATTGTTCCCTCTTTCATTCCGAAGTACCTACGAATGCCTATCCCCCAGGGTACGCTATGCCAACTTAGGCATCACGTAGAATAAAAACGACTCATCACGGACACCAGGTTCCTATTCTTAAAATGGATAACCAGACCCAATCTATCATCCCTAAAAAAATCGGCACTTATTTCTGAAACATCCTGTATATATACATATACAATATAATATTTATAAAACTGTGACAGAGAAAAGAATTATAATTGAATGGAATCCAAATTTAAGGAGTGCAGTTTTAATTTAGTTCCGAAATTTGGTAATGTCCGACAGTCTGTGACATGCTGTGGTAAAGATTTCCAGAGATGGGCTGCAGAAACTAAAAAATAAAAATAGGAAGATGTTCTATGTTCAGTATGGGGAACTGTGAACGAGTATCTATAGCGTGATGGTTTGGTACCAGTTCATCCAGGGAATTTTCGTCCAGGAGAATTTTCATCCTCGGAACAGTTTTCCATTGGATAATTTGCCCAAAATTATTAATCCAAGAGAAAGTTCAACCAAAGAAAATTGTCCCATATTTATAATATTTGTGTAAATATGTCTGGAGCTGTATGAATGTCCATCTATATACCAGGTTGCAGAACAGGACAGCTTTCGTAGGTGGGATTTCGAAGCAAGTATTATTATTCGATCAAAATCGTCTTCATCATCATTGTCATGGTTATCAAAACTAACTAACATCAAAAACTGTTCACCACTTGTTATTCGGAATTCTTGCAGTAAAGCATGAAGATCTGATAGTGACTTTAGGTTTGAGGGAAAATTTCTCTGACGTCTTTTATTCATGTTCTTTTTTAGTGACTCACGCAAAGGAAGGAACGGAAGCTCTCCTGATGGTACACTCTCCAGCTCACGTTGGATAATTTGCGCTGGACCCGCAACAGGCTCATTCTCTGCAGCTCTCTTTAGCCTAACAAAACGCCTTAGGTCTTCCAATTCTTCTAGCTATGGTGGATGATCGTGAGCAAGCCTTCAAAACCTGTACATCGTTAGCATCCGGCACTGTAGTAATAGCCCGTTTCGTGCAATTTGGTTTTCTTCTACAAACCCAATAAAATTTAGTTCTATTAGAATTTCTTGAATGAAAGTTTTATAGATATCCTCTGCGGACCAAAATCATTTCATTCCTTTCACTTTGTATAATTTCTCCCTGGTCGCCCATTAGACCATTTATGAGCAACTGGAAATTTAGAACTGTATATTGATGTATGAGCAAGTGATAATTTAAAACTGTATGCAAAATATAAATATTTCAAAATTACCACGGATATGGATATGGGAATATTGTTGTGTGAATGATGCTAAGTTGAGGGTAAGAATGGAATATATTGGGCGAATTATCTTTGGATTAATATTTTTGGATGAATTTTCTTGTGTGAAATATTTTGGGTGAATTGTCCCTTGTGTACTCAGGTACAATAAAAATTGAAGTAAAAATAAACTGATGTCCCTGTACAGTACAAATATACCTATGTCACGGCCCTAGTTATAATGTGGGTATAAAGTGAAACATGTCCACCAAATCCGGCGCTGTACTGATGTTTTAGTGTACGTACTCGCATTTCGTCCGTGTTGGCCCCTCTATGCACGTCTTACTTACTTACAAATGGCTTTTAAGGAACCCGAAGGTTCATTGCCGCCCTCACATAAGGCCGCCATCGGTCCCTATCCTGTGCAAGATTAATCCAGTCCCTATCACCATATCCCACCTCCCTCAAATCCATTTTAATATTATCCTCCCATCTACATCTCGGCCTCCCCAAAGGTCTTTTTCCCTCCGGTCTCCCAATTAGCACTCTATATGCATTCCTGGATTCGCCCATACGTGCTACATGCCCTGCCCATCGCAAACGTCTGGATTTAATGTTCCTAATTATGTCAGGTGAAGAATACAATGCGTGCAGTTCTGCGTTGTGTAACTTTCTCCATTCTCCTGTAACTTCATCCCTCTTAGCCCCAAATATTTTCCTAAGCACCTTATTCTCAAACACCCTTAACCTATGTTCCTCTCTCAGAGTGAGAGTCCAAGTTTCACAACCATACAGAACAACCGGTAATATAACTGTTTTATAAATTCTAACTTTCAGATTTTTTGACAGCAGACTAGATGATAAAAGCTTCTCAACCGAATAATAACACCCATTTCCCGTATTTATTCTGCGTTTAATTTTCTCCCGAGTATCATTTATATTTGTTACTGTTGCTCCAAGATATTTGAATTTTTCCACTCCTTCGAAGGATAAATCTCCAATTTTTATATTTCCATTTCGTACAACATTCTGGTCACGAGACATAATCATATACTTCGTCTTTTCGGGATTTACTTCCAAACCGATCGCTTTACTTGCTTCAAGTAAAATTGCCGTGTTTTCCCTAATCGTTTGTGGATTTTCTCCTGACATATTCACGTCATCCGCATAGACAAGAAGCTGATGTAACAAGTTCAATTCCAAACCCCGCCTGTTATCCTGAACTTTCCTAATGGCATATTCTAAAGCGAAGTTAAAAAGTAAAGGTTATAGTGCATCTCCCTGCTTTAGCCCGCAGTGAATTGGAAAAGCATCAGATAGAAACTGATCTATACGGACTCTGCTGTATGTTTCACTGAGACACATTTTAATTAATCGAACTAGTTTCTTGGGAATACCAAATTCAATAAGAATATCATATAATACTTCCCTCTTAACCGAGTCATATGCCTTTTTGAAATCTATGAATAACTGATGTACTGTATCTATGCACGTCTTGTTCACGAAAATGTCCCTCCTCCAGAAAGTTTGTCCGGTGACCCTGGAAGAGGTGGCGGCCGTCCTTGAGCCAATCGAAAAATCACACTGCGAATAAGACTAATTTTAATGGGGTATGCCGGACTACGAAAGACACACCCAAGCCGTCATTACTACCGTATTGCGTACCTACCGTTCATCGAAGCGGCCTCCCACCTGGCGGGCAATACATCTCATTGTCATAAATAACACATCTCCCTTCTTACAATTCCGAATGCGGTCGTGTCAGTTCTTGTAGGTGTATGTACAGGACTGCGACGTATATTATTACTGTTCTTCGCAACATATGGACTTTCCACTCTCATGCATCATTGTCTTACAGCACGCTGTTCCCGCGTCCGCCTACACGTCTCGAGTGGGCCCCGCTATCTATATCATATTACAGACAACAGGCTGTCTTCCATTCCAATCTAGCAGAGAGCAAGCAGACGTATGCTAACTCAGTTATCACGCTCGAGAATTCATCTTGTCATGTTTATCAATACCCCCTAACAGAGGCTTAATTTGTGACGAGATCCAGCGTGCCCATGGACGACCCCCTGCGATCGTCTGCATCAACTGCATCGACATTTTATGAAGCCACAACAGAATCTAGCCTAAGCTCCTGAAACATATGATTACAAGTTTCAGTGTAAGTCCCACACAAAGTGGAATTATTCAGGCTTCCAACTGGAATTAACTTGCTTATTCCATTGAAATGTTGACCTCACAAGCCGAAATAATTATTGTAACCGGAAAAGGGATAGAGCAGCGGTGACCAAAACTCGAACGGCAGTGATTACACGCGAGAGACTATCTAAGAAGTAAGGAGACGGGGGAGAGGTACATGTATGTGTATGTATATATTCACACTGCAAATGGGTATATACCCAGTGGCAGTGGTAGACTACCTAATTACACTCAATTATAATAATTAATAATAAACACAATTAATAAAAATACAATTAATACTAACAATAATAATAACAATAATAATAATAATAATAATAATAATAACAAGGAGCATCCTAAATTAAATAAAGCGCGATCACTTAAAATGACATTTAAAGTAACTCTAACTTGTATCTTAACCCTAAGTTCGAACTAAAGCCCACGAGTATGATATGTTCATACCTGCACAAGTACCTTTCAGCACTACACTCATTTCGCTGACAACTCACTCACTGCAATGGAACTACGATACATTTCACTGATTCGATCCTAATTTCACTAACACTTCAAAAACATTTAACTGTTCAAATACTTTGAACTGTCACTATAAACTATGAAACTTCATTGACAGAAACACACTTCACTTACACAACACACTTCACTGACACAACACACTTCTTTACTGATACAACATTTCAAATAACAAAATATCAATTACACCCTTTAAATAGTGTGTATAATACACTACCGTCTATTCGTAAAGTCCTTAAGCCTATTTTAAATACATTTTTGGTTAATGGTAAAGCCTTTAGTAAGTCTGCAGGTAAAGCATTCCTGTCCCTGATAGTAAGATTGAGAAAAGAAAATTTTCCAGTGTCCGTCCTCTGTCTTCTTTCCCTCAATTTATATGAGTGCTCGTCCCTTGAAGAGTAATTTGGCGGCTGCAACCTATTTTTTATTTCTCTCCAGGCAGGCTCACCTCTGTATGTTTTGAACATTGTACATAATCGAATTCGAGTTCTCCTGTCCATGAGTATGTCCCATTTTGATGGTGAATTATTACGACAACGCTTGAGAGCCCGTTTTTGAATCTTTTCCAGTGTCTGAATATGGCATGGCATGAAAACTACAACCAGTGTTTGTTCGTGCAGTAACAGTTGAGTTCTTCATCAACCCCGAGAATAAAAATCGCAAAATTTGCTGTATCAGTAATGTCACTACTGTCATCCACAACCATTTAAAAATATATACAAATTTTCTTCATTCTTATAAATATTCCTCATGAATACAATCAGAAATTTCCTGAATTCTCTTCTGGATATTTAGTCTATAAATGCGCAGTTTTTCAGAATTAAATGTAACAATTTTCACTGGACAAATTATTCGAGCCACCTTGATCATTACGCTGTTATAAAACTCTCCTTCGTTGGAAGCCATAAGAGAACGAGCTATTTCCTTCGCCACTAGATAGCTGGCTTCCTTATATTTATTTGTCATCTTTCTCTTCATGACGATGATTTAAGGCTGATTTCAGTTCTTGCAGTTTAATAGCTCGTTTCATTACTATACTAGCACGTAATATTCAATCAGATTTTCTATATCATTATTATTATATTATTATTATCATCATTATCATTATTATTATTACTATTATTATTATTATTATTATTATTATTATTATTATTATTATTATTATTAAATCAATAACTGGTAAATAACTGATAGTCGTCATCAAAAGATTAAAAAAGAAACTGAAATGGAGATATGGCGTAGTAATTATTTTATCATTCAAGGGAATATGGATGTCTATATATTGAAGCACGTATATAAGAATTATGGTAACACTTGCTGATAAATAATAATAATAATAATAATAATAATAATAATAATAATAATAATAATAATAATAATAATAATAATACTTACTGCCTTTTAAGAAACCCGGAGGTTCATTGCCGCCTCACATAAGCCCGCCATTGTTCCCTATCCTGAACAAGATTAATCCAGTCCCTACCATCATATCCCACCTCCCTCAAATCCATTTTAATATTATTTTTCCATCTACGTCTCGGTCTCCCCAAAGGTCTTTTACCCTCCGGTCTCCCAACTAACACTCTATATGAATTTCTGGATTCGCTCATACGTGCTACATACCCTGCCCATCTCAAACGTCTGGATTTAATGTTCCTAATTATGTCAGGTGAAGAATACAATGCGTGCAGTTAAATTACATGTGTTAAAATTCTTTGAAACTTTCGCGAAATTAACTATTTATTCAGTCTCTAACCCTTTTCTGGTTACAATAATTAATTCAGCTTGTGAGGTCAACATTTCAATCGAATAAGCAAATTAATTCCAGTTGGAAGCCTGAATAATTAAATTTCTTTCGTTAATTCGAACCATGGTCAGGAGTTTCAACAACAGACATTGTCATAAAACCGCGGGTTAATTATATGTGGTAAAATTCTTTGAAAGTTTTGCCAAAGTAATTATTTATCCAGTCTCTAACCTAGCGTTGACCAAACTGGGTATCATGATTACATCGTGTAATCAAAGACATTCATACTGGTAAGGGGAGTTTCCTGTACATTGCTCTCTGATATTACTCACGTACTGAAGGTAAGCAGTGGCGGTACCATGTCGCTCTACAAACCCTCTGTCTATACGAGCAGCAACAGAAGGTTTCGTAGAGAATGAGAAGAGGAATTTATTCGCTGTTCTGTCGGAGAAAATGTAATATGTGGCTTTGCTCAACGGTTCAATTAGTAGTACTATATAGAAGCGACATTACAGGGCATTACGCTGAATACACAGGCATAAAATGTATTATTATTATTATTATTATTATTATCATCATCATCATCATCATCATCATCATCATCATCATCATCATCATCATCATCATCAAGAAACTAGTTCGATTAATTAAAATGTGTCTCAGTCAAATGTACAGCAGAGTCCGTATAGGTCAGTTTCTGTCAGATGCGTTTCCAATTCACTGTGGGCTAAAGCAAGGAGATGCACTATCATCTTTACTTTTTAACTTTGCTCTAGATTATGCTATTAGGAAAGTCCAGGATAAAAGAGAGGGTTTGTAATTGAACGGATTACATCAGTTTCTTGTCTATGCGGATGACGTGAATATGTTAGGAGAAAATCCACAAACGATTAGGGAAAACACGGAAATTTTACTTGAACAAGTAAAGAGATAGGTTTGGAAGTAAATCCCGAAAAGACAAAGTATATGATTATGTCTCGTGACCAGAATATTGTACGAAATGGAAATATAGAAATTGGAAATTTATCCTTTGAAGAGGTGGAAACATTTAAATATCTGGGAGCAACAATAACAAATATAAATGATACTCGGGAGGAAATTAAACACGGAATAAATATGGAAAATGGCTGTTATTATTCGGTTGAGAAAATTTTATCATCTAGCCTGCTGTCAAAAAACCTGAAAGTTAAAATTTATAAAACAGTTATATTACCGGTTGTTCTTTATAGTTGTGAAACTCCCCTTACCAGTATGAATGTCTTTGATTGCACGATGTAATCACGATACCCAATTTGGTCAACGCTGGGTTAGAGACTGGATAAATAATTAACACACATAATTTAGCCGTGGTTTTATGGCAAAGTCTGTTGTTGATTCTGCTGACCAGAGTTCGAATTTACGAAAGAAATTTGAATAGAAAATAATCACAAATACACAGTAATTACGAACTCAGAAATAAAACACTCTTGAAAATTATTATAATGACCATGGTTAGTGTGACACTTCGGCTACAGTGACAGTCATCAAGAAATACGGATTTTATCTGTATTAGCCCTAATCACATAAATATCAGATTGGCCATTCCCGTGTTATGAAATGGCAAACTATAAAAGAGAACAATCGCCGGAATCCCCACTGTCGAAAATAATTTTTTTTATAACGAATGCTAGATGTAATTACTGCTGAAAGCTATTGGACCTACTCCATGCAATTCTATCAGGGATATAACGTGACTTCTTTTGCAGTCGCTAGATGGCAGCATAGTGAAATTGATCAAAATTGTCTTGAAAGTTCATTAGGCTAATCAATCTGTTATATGTGATCAGGGGTAATAGCAAACAAATTAATGTTATTATTTTTATAACGACATTTTAATTACCTAGATTGTAATTAAATGTTGGCAAAACCAAGTAGCCTACATGAGAATATCAAGTACAGAATGCAGAAATATCTTCATAGTGGACAATTTTGTATTTAAAGAATTTTCACTGTTCGAGTATCTGGGATGTTTTTCCAGCAATAAATCATGTGGAAATTAAACATCGATTAGTGAATATCAATAACAGTTACTAAGTTCTGAACAAAATTTTGTCCTCTGAACAACTTTCAAAACACACTAAATTACTTGTTAATGACGGAGGAAAATTCGCTCAGCGTCGGGGAAATGTATATTCCGAAAGTGTAATGCGAAAATATATACCATAGGAAACAATAAGATTGTTAGATTTCAGTTACTTCATAACCATGATAAAGAAGTGAATAAGTCAGAACGCCAAATTTTGAGTGCAATTGCAAAATGTAAAGCAACGGAGGATATATCTTCGCGGCCGAGCAAAGTGATTCGGAAAATTCTAAGAGAACTTCCTTTCCAGAGTAATAATTCTCTGGACAATAATGTTTTAAATCGAACAAAAGGAAATGTGTATAAAGCACGCAGGAAGATGTATCCGAAATTACCAAGCAATCGAAATGAAACTCACGATGTAATTATTTCAAAGCGCGTTATAATTAATAAAGGAGAAGAGTTTGAGCTGCACAATGACAAGGATAACGGTATTATTATTTTTAGTTGTCATACAAATTTGCTACTTTTACTAAACTGTTTTTCAGTGTATGTTGATGGAATTTTCAATTATTGTGCTAAATTTTTCTTTCAACATTTTACTATTCAGTATTAGTGTTGAACAAGTGTTTGGTAATTGACACGCATAATAAACTGAAGTGTTAGTACAGTCCATGCAACAAATATCAGCTCATAGCTCCAGTGCAGTTCCTATCTTCTACTTCTCGGTCATCCAGTGGAGTTTACATGGTAAGTGATCAACCGTCCTGTTTCTTTCCAGTGCAGTTTACTATTTTCCAGTGCAAATGACAATCGCCCCCCATCAATTGCCGTGGTGTTCGGGGTCCGGAAAAATAGAGAATAGACCTTTTTAACAAACCCGATATTGTGGCAATCACTAGAAGCGGATGATTACATTGGCTTGGCCGCGTAAAACGAAGTGAAGGAAGTGCCATGGAAGAGTTTTAGTCGAACGTTCAGTAGGAAGAAGACCTTTTGGAGATCCGGTCTTCGATAGTGTGATCAACTAACAACAGATTTTCGGCTTCTGGAACACACTATAGAGAAGTCCAACAACAGAGACCAATGGATGCTATTTGTTAACGAGACAAGAATTGTCTCCGATTCGTGTGACCATTCAACAAACACAATTTTTATAGCAACATTTAGCAACAGTGTAAATTCTTTTTATTGTATTGTATTTTATTAAATTAATTAACATTCCATGGTATTCGTACATTGCTTCACAGCTAGAATATGGAACAAGTCAAAAAACTTAATACTATTAATTAATACTCACAGTCTAGTTGAAATATATACAGACGAGGTTTACAATATAGTCTACTAGTACAACACAATATCTTAGTATCAATTTCATGAAGCGCTGTTGAAAATCATGAATTCAATTACAGAATAGAAGGCGTGAGAAATTAGGTACTTCCTTAATTTGGCCCTAAAAATCTTATGTTTTGAGTTTCATTTTTTATATCGATAGGGAGGCTATTAACAATTTCTACTGCTATATAGCGCACTTATTTTTGATAGCACGATAGACTTGCAGATGGAGTATGAAAGTAATTTTTGACGCGTATTTATGCTATGAACTGTTGAATTAGTTACAAAGTTTTCACGATTACATACGAGAAAGATTATTAATGAAAAAATATACTGACAAGCCATGGGCATTATTTGACGCGTATTTATGCTATGAACTGTTGAATTAGTTACAAAGTTTTCACGATTACATACGAGAAAGATTATTAATGAAAAATTATACAGACAAGCCATGGGCATTATTTGTACTTTTTTAAATAGTCCTAAACGATTCCCTAGATTTGGCAACTACTATTATTCTAATTACCCTTTTTTGTAGTAGGAAAATACTATTACTATCTGTGGAATTTCCCCAGAATACTATTCCAAAACTCATTACCGAGTGGAAATATGCAAAGTATATTATTTTTAAGGTACCGGTATTGATATTTACTATCTTTTGCATAGATCTAATAGCAAAACATGCTGAATTTAGTTTCAGGGTAATTTCTTCAATATGATTTTTCCAATTTAACACATTATCGATTTTTAAGCCAATAAATTTGGTTGTTGTTGTTGTTGTTGTTGTTTCTAATAGGGATCTATTGTTAATTATTGCGCTTGAAGTCTGTGAGGTGAATTTGGACAGGATTTAAAGTGAATTATGTTAGTTTTGTTACAATTTAATACTAATTTACTGACCCAAAATTCATGCTCTACGTATACCGAACAGAGACTGTTGTTGAGTGGAACTTGCAGGTAGCCGGTAATGCCGTAGTGACCAATATAGTTTTCAGTTACTGTGACGCGCTTGCCTGCCGATCCGGAGTTGCGCTCGGGCGCGGGTTCGATTCCTGCTTGGGCTGATTACCTGGTTGGGTTTTAACCGAGGTTTTCTCCAACCGTAAAGCAAATGTCAGGTAATCTATGGTGAATCCTCAGCCACATCTCGGCAAAATGTCATCTCGCTATCACTAATTCCATCGACGCTAAATAACCTCGTAATTGATACAGCATCGTTAAATAACCAAGTAAAAAATGTTACTGTGACAAGGGTATTTTACGGGCAAAGAACTGGAATTCTATAAGAAAATAGGATGGAATGTGGGTAGTGTATTTTAAAGGAAATTTATAGGCCTATCTCTCCTATAACTGCAAATATCATACAAATTAGAAGTTCACATTAGTTAGCCCGCCCGTAAATGAATGTCTGAATGAGACGTTTTCAAAGATGACACACACATCTGAAAGGATGTGCCAGAAAATAAATAGTACAACGCGATGATAAATTTAAGAATTATAACTAATAATTAACTGCAGTAATTCGATATTTTTAATACTCGTATCAAGAAAATTTAGACGAGTTTATTAGGTGCATAATAAATCAAGATTTTTCTCAAACTTTCGCTACTGCTTTGGGACAAATATTTCATTAATAATTAATTATATTATTTTAAATTATACATGTGTGTTATGTTTCCATTCATTTACTTATTTATATTTCTCAACATATTCTTCTACTAAAAAAGGTAAATCAAATAGGCCTACGTTGTAATGATATTGTAATAACAAGGCAGACATGTGATACTGGCAGAGGAAAAGTTAATAATAGAAAATTCTACAATAAAGGCACTTCTTCAGCACTAATATTATAGACAAATGGTGGTAGTTCAATTGGCAGGCATTTAGCTGGCTAACATGTATAGGATTGTTTCCGATTTCTGATAACGAATTTGAATGACGTCATGTGCGTCAGGAATCACACCGACAGCTGAATTGCGACGAGAGGTGACAGACCAGTAGTGAATGATTTCATAATCAGAGTGCACGGTGCATCACAGTAGCAATGCCCAAGAAAATCGAGCCTTTCTGGGAGGGGTACATAACAACTCTTTCCGATGCCAAGTACAGTTACGTGAAAATCACAGCAGCCTGCAAAAAACGTGATTCTGTTATTTCCAAGAAAGGCATCTTGTGTGTACCTAATATGACTGGGAAATCTCGGATGGGATTAATTTCAAAGTGGAAAAGCAAGCAAATCCACCCCCGTCACAAGTCGCCGCACCCCACGAGATGATACAAATTAATTCCATTCGAGCCTTACCAATCTTATTAAGTACACAGAAGATGCCTTTCTCGGAAATAACGAAACATCGTTTGTTGCAGGCTTCTTTTATTTTCACTTAACTGTACTTGTCATTGGAAAAGGTCATAATGTAAAGGCTCGACTTTATTGGGAATTTCTGCTGTGAGTCGCCGTGCACTCCGACTATGAGATCACTCACTACTGTCTGTCACCTAGCGGCACAGTTCAGATTTTCGTGTGAGTCCTAACGCACATGACGTCATTCAAATTCGTTATCAGAGATCGGAAACAACCCTGTAAATAGGTCAAGTTCTTCCAGTAAAAACTTGTCTGAAGTAGGTTTGAGGCATAGTTTGAATTTCGGACCAAAATCATATAAAATTCTATAAAAAATAATCCAGAATTGAAATTATTAAACAATAAATTATTAGAAAACAAGTGCTTGAACTAGTTATAAAATCATAATAATTATCTTATTTAATTTTCATTATTTATTTATTGTCACTTTACCAAAGTCATATTATCAACTTAATATCGATTTAATTATGCATATATGATAAACAGTTTAATATATAGACTTACCTATTTGCGCTTATTTTTTATATACAGCAGATTATTTTGTCACATCCGACTTAAAGCAGCTTCTTTTTTCGTGTGCGACCCAGTTACAATTTATTAATATAATAACTTGGATAATTTATATTGTATTATTTATTTATATTAGGGCCTACTGAATTTTGTGGCATTATTACAGTATTGTGTTTTGTGTTACCTTTTATTATACTACACTTGTTTTTATTTGTATTCTAAGTAAACAGAGAAAGTTAACATCGTCCACTGCTCTGAGTAAAAGGACATCTGACAGTGAAACGAGCGGACCCGTGCTCAAATTCTGGTTGAAACAAGTTACCAGATTGACGCATTTTCCGGGGTCTTCCCTCAACCCGTTAACAACAACTGCTGGGTAACTTTCGGCGCTGGACCCTGGATTCATTTCGCTGGCATTATCGCCTTCATGACACACGCTCGATAAACATAGCGGTTGATAAATCGTCGTCAAATAAATAATTGACGAGTTTAACATCAATTAATTTTTAATTTTACTACGCTTGAAATTTAAAGGAAGAATTTTAAATGTGCCAACGCAAGTTTCAGGGATTGAAAACTGGTATTCAGAACCCCAATAGACATTCAATATCGTATGTTTCAATCGAGCGTTTTAGTCAAATAGAAAGGGTAACTGATCTCAACATTGAAGAATGGCGTTTTTTTATTGTCGTAAAAACTGTTTTGTTCATATCCGGAGTCGAAACGAAGTCCTTTGAATTGGTGGTCTGTAACTGCTAGTAATTAGCTTACCACCACCATCACCACCAATAATAATAATAATAATAATAATAATAATAATAATAATAATAATAATAATATTGAACATGGGACTACAAAAATTCTCAACGAATCACATAACTGTCAACGGTCATTCTATCCTCGTAAATTTATAATTAGTCCATTCCAGGTTATGGCAGATGTGAGGAATTTCTAATTGGATATCTTTAATTTAAACCAATAAGAAGAGTAAATTACGTCAACTTCAAATAATCAATTTTTTTCTTTGGAGAAAAGTGTGCTGGTGGCTATATCCACATTCGAAACGAAATCCTTCGAGTTGGTGGTCTGTTTAGGGTGACCACATTCACATTGATAGAAAAGAGGACACAAAGCTTCAAAAAGGAAGATATTGTTCGAAAAAAAGAGAACAGAAACTATGTACTTAGATTTAGGACTAGGCCTATATTATACTATAAATTACGTCAATATCTATTTTCTTACAAAATATTTACAACACAGATTCAGGCTTATATCATACTTTAAAGTTTGTTCATATTACAAAATAATTATGATAAAACTTGATAATAACGATTTTACAGTTAGCTACATTATGAAAGTCAAGGGAACTACAATTATCAAAGAGGACAGAAAATATCTATTTATATTTAGGCATAGGCCTATATTATACTTAAAATTATGTCAATATCTATTTTATTACAGCATACTAATGATAAAACTTAATAACATAACATGATTTTACAGGTAACTACATGAAAACCAAGGGAACTATAATTACAAGCAGTAATTGAATCATGAATTGTAGAAACCCCACATGTCCATTAGAGGAAATTTTTCAGGAGACACAAAAAACACCTTCAAAAACTTTTGGTATTCTGAAGGGACTATTTTTTATTAAAACATAATAAATAAAGAATAATAATATAATATAATAAATAATAATAATAATAATAATAGTAATAATAATAGTAATAATAATAATAATAATAATAATAATAATAATAATTTCTAGCGTTTAACCCTATGAAGCACAAATTAATTTTTTATATTTTTCATATCATGGATCATACTAAAGCTTCAAACAATTTTTTTTCAACATTTTAACTCTGCACACAATTTAAAAACACAGATCACACACACACACACACACATATTACTCAAGAGGTGATTCCTTGGTGAAATATCTGTGCCATAAAATTTAGAAAGAAATAAAACGGTGATTCTTCTGAATAACCATTATGCCGCAAAGGGTTAACATACATGAACATTAATTGTCCTTCTCCGTCTTCTTCATAAGAAATGTTTTAAAGAAATAAAATGGTTGTCACTAGTTGTCAATTGCAGAAATCACAGATGCCCAGGCAATTCAGATATTTTTCCAGAAAATGCTAAAGATAAAAATGTACCAGTAACTTAATGTTCCTTTTGTGTCGAAAAGTGTGGTGGTCATATCCAGAGTCGAAACGAAGTCTTCGAATTGGTGGTGTGTAACTCCTTGTAATTGGCTTACAAATAATAACGAATATATAAAAATTGTCAACGATTCACGTAACCGTTGACGGCCATTTTATCGCCGTGACTTTATAGTACATTCTACGTAATGGCTGATGTGAGGTATTTCTATTTGAATATGTTGAATTCTTTGTGACAATGGCTACCAAGATTCCTAACATTCTCTTTCCTTTTTATACGCTCATTTGTGAAGACACGAGTATCACGAATGCTGTGAAATATGGAGAATAACCAGCAGGCTGTAATGGGGAGGGGGCAGTTTCCTATTTCTCGCTTGCCTTGCAGTACAGTAAAGTAAGGTAATAAAACATTAAAAAAGATGGACAAACATGAGATGTGGTGAACGACACACAGGACATGTATATAGGTCATCATCCTAATGTACCGGCCATTAACTCCTCCATTCAGTAGGCAGTTATCATCATCAACTCTTTCAAATTGCTGCTTCGGAGAGAGAGAGAGAGAGAGAGAGAGAGAGAGAGAGAGAGAGAGAGCAGACCAAGGCCGCTGCCGCGCTCGTTGATGGATCAGTGTACACTCCAGCCGACCCGGAGCAATATGCTCTGCACTACAGGATGTTGAGTTTCATAAATTAACAGCTTTCAAAGTAACACTCCTTTACATCTCCATGTCGCAGTCGACGCGGACAACTTTTAAACCTCAGGAACCTTACAGTGTTGCCAACTTCAAAAAAAGAATTGTCCGGCTAGTTGCTACTAAAAATACCGTCAGATTTGTCACAAAAACTGCTAGTTTAAAAGGGAGACGGTTGTTAGGGTGTGTGGAAAATGAAGAAAAAAAAGGAATTGTCTGAAAGCAGCCCGGCATAGATTTGGTGCCAATGAATATGGTTTTTTATTTTTTTTGTGCTGATTGAGCTAGTTTCCATGTATAATGAAAATCACGTAAGAGTATTGTAGTTCCTAAAAGGCTAATTTGGCCGTCTCTTCAGTGTTGCCAACTAATACCAGATATCACTAAAGAGGGTAAAATCACAATGCTACGTACTGAAATAATAATAATAATAATAATAATAATAATAATAATAATAATAATAATAGTGTTAACAATAACAATGTCTTCCTTATTTATCACATCTCATCTTTATGTTGCAAGGTGTTTCGTAAATAGTTCAAATAATTTATTTATGAAATATTATATTTCCCTCCTGGACTTCTCGCATATTATGTTGATAATTAGGATTTGTATGATCTAATAACACAATTTATTTTGCAAGACAACATGAAATTTATTGCTTTCACTAAAGAGATTATGACTCATGGGACCTAACCTAAAAATATATTTACTTACTTGAATTTTCATCAGTTTGCTTTACTGTAAACCGAAATCATTGCTGCCAGCATAACAGTTAGAAAATAACTGCCAGTTGTAGTATTTGTCAGTACCCGAAATTCGAAACGAAGTTGGTAAAAGAAAATTCAACCTGAGAGTTAGAAAATAACTATAATCCACTAGCATATTTAGTAATAGTGGAAAAATGGTTAGATTTCACTCTTAGGGTATTAAGTAAGCCGATCCGGACTATAATCATTTGCAAGACAGAAATGCTGTAATTTTGTTTTCTTTCTCCCCTAAAGTTACATTTTTCGTCATGTCGGTACACTTTTCTCAGGAACTAGGCTAATTAGTTACGATTATGAAATTTTCTGGATATGTTAATATATAGTCTACATGTTAGTCATATTCATGCAATTATTTGAAGATAACTAAAAAAATGTGTGATTTATGCCAATTTTAATAGTTGGAACAAATTAATTTCTTCAACAACGAATTTCATTTGAGCCCTAATACCAAAATGATGGATATATTAAAAAAAAATTGTCCGGCTAGTTACTACTAAAAATACCGTCAGATTTGTCACCAAAACTGCTAGTTTTAAGAGGAAATGGTTGTTATGGCGTGAGGAAAATGAGAAAAAGTTATCTGAAAGCAGCCCGGCATAGATTTGGTTCTAATGAACATAGCTTTTTGAAATTTTTTTGTGCTGAATGAGCTTTTGGCTATTGAATTAACCTAGAATATGATGAAGGATGGGTGGAGCGGAGAAAAATTCCTTCCGGCACCGGGATTCGAACCCGGGTTTTCAACTCTACATGCTGACGCTCTATCCACTAAGCCGCACCGGATTCCAATCCCGATGCCGAATTGAATTCTCCCAGTTTAAGCTTCACTTCTTAGTTTTCCCTTTAGCGGCGAACCCCCAACATTGTATCACAGATATGTGACAGTGGCACAATATCCACCGCACTATGTGGCCGGGATGCGACGGAATGAGCGCCGTCTTAAATCACAAAGTGATTATATACGCATATCATATTATTGCGATGTATCGAAGTGTTGGACATTGGACACTGTGCCACTTTCACACATCTATGACACAGAGTATGAGGATTGGCCACTAAAGTGAAACTAAGAGGTGAAGCTTAAACTGAAAGGATTCAATCCGAAATCTGGTGTGACTTGGTGGATAGAGCGTCAGAACGTAGAGCTGAAAACCCGGGTTCGAATCCCGGTACCGGAGAGAATTTTTCTCCGTTCCATCGATCCTTCATCATATTCATCATATGATATTGCAGAATTCTTGCACGGAAATATCATATCACATGTACTTCGGTACATCGCAATAATAACCCAGTAGTTCTTTGTAAGACTGAAAAATTTTGTTTTCTTTTTCCCCTAAAGTTACATTTTTCGTCATGTCGGTACACTTTTCTCAAGGAACTAATTAGTTAGGATTATGAAATTTTCAGGGTATGTTAATAGATACATGTTGGTCATATTCATGCAATTATTTTAAGATAACTAAAAAAATGTGTGATTTATGGCATTTCTTATAGTTGGAACTAATTAATTTTTTCAACAACGAATTTCATTTGAGCCCTAGTACCAAAATGATGGACTTATTAAAAAGATATTGCATGGTTTTACTTCAGTTTTCTCCAACAATGAGTGGTTAAAATTTCGCTACCATCAGAACTATAGAAAATTAATAACGTGGACCAAAGTTATGTTGTGTACCGATGCTCTAAAAAAACATTTAATATTAAAAACATTATTTATACTTTATAAAGAACGAGATGGAAACTATTCTAGGTTAATTCAATAGTCAAAAGCTCCATCATTCAGAACAAAAATTTTCAAAAAGCTATGTTTATTAAAATCAAATCTATGCCGGGCTGCTTTCAAGTAATTTTTTCTTATTTTTACACGCCATAACAATTATCTCCCCTTAAAATCAAATTACATAATCATCATTTTCATTTAGAGTAATGTGATCCGTGTCCAATTTTGATGGAACTGTTCTGTAGTAATAGTATTTAGAATGGATGTGGAAAATTCATAATCGCAACACTTTCCATGTCCTCTTTAGACATCTTAATTATAGGATAACATTGAGCACGTTAGTTTTCAACCCATTGTGATGTGAAGTTTTAACGAAATTCAACTTGTCACTTGAGAGAAAATTCTGATAATTCTCTAAAAGGGTTGTTTCCACTAGCATTTCTGTACTCATTCACTTCGCTCTAGAATTAAGCTGAGTTATTTTCTGCCACTGAATTGGAGTCTGTTTTATTCATTTCAAATGATCGTGAGTAACTATGAAATATTGAAATCCCATTTCAGTTTCCAGTGGAATTATGAGTTCCTTCAAAACTTGTAAAACATTTTTCAGGTGCAAAAGCTAATTTTTTTCTTCAGAATTCTACATTTTGTGATAAGCGTTGTTGCAGTTCGGTCATTAGATTAGGTAAAAATAGTTTTCTTTGTTTAGTCAACTGTCCGAAGACAGTTTTTAATCTCATAACACCCAGTTTATATAATTCTGCTACCCAGTTTATTTCAGTGTTTAATTAATAGTTCATAGTATTTTGTTGTTTAATTCGTAAATAACTCTTGTATACATGTAACTCTCATCTAAATCAAATTGTTGAATTCTTTGTAAGTTCATGCATATGTATATACACTTTTTGCTGGTTGTGTGGAAGAGAAGGCCTTACGGCCTTAACTCTGCCAGCTAAAATAAATCATTATTATTATTATTATTATTATTATTATTATAAGACATCACTCAGGAAGCAACTAAGCCAGAAGATAATGGTGTAGAGTGGCCAGTTCCTTTCCCCCTCAATTGCATACATCGCTGACTATACTTCGTTCCATTATGTCTGACAGGAAAAGTAAGCATTGTCGGCAGAGGAGGAGACAAGTATAATTTGTATTCAATCAATGGCAGAGATCTCATTCCACACTTGTCTTGAAGTTGGGAGCGGATTCGATTCCCGCTTGGGCTTAATACCTGGTTGGGATTTTTCCGAGGTTTTCCCCAACACTAATGCAAATCTCATATAACCGGAAGCTTTCGGTCGCAGCATGCGCAGTGAGACATTCTTTGACTTAGAAAAAAATTCGAGCCGCTCAACTATTTTTTTACTTTGTTATTGAACGACGTTGTATCAACTATAGATTATTTAGCACCGATGAGATTGGTGATAGCGAGAGGATATTTGGTGAGATGAGGTCGAGAATTCGCCATAGGTTACCTGACATTTGCCTTACGGTTGGGGAAAACCTCGGAAAAAAACAACCAGGTAATCAGCCCAAGCGGGAATCGAGCACAGCTCCAGATCGGCAGGCAAGCGCCTTAGCCGACAGAGCTACGCCGGTGGCACTAGCCAATTAGTTGTGAGATGATTCTAATAAAATATGGCCTGATAACACCTGAGGGCATAATGTGGGGGAAAAATGTGTATTTTACCAAAGGGGAATCGTATTTCACGGATTAGAGATAGGTTGGGTTAGGGGTGAGTGGTGCATGTTTGCCATCCTCATTCTGAATATAAGTGATTCAGATGATTGAAAAATCCGTTGTGCTGGATGCCGGGCTAATCAGAAAATCATGTCCAGCCCCGTAAACCAATTCCGGAATTTGAGGTTACGAACAATTTTAAGACATGCACGCTATAAGTAATGGACTTCACAGAAAAATATTTGCTAAACTGTTGAATAAGTCGGGATAAGTTGAAAACGGCAAGGGAAAGGTAATAAAACGTATATGCATAATGATCACAAGAAAGACTTTTTAAAACTTTACATGTAAATCTTTTGTTAGTAGTTAAACAATTATTGTCCTTGTAGTGTTACAAAGTACAAAGAAATCGTATATGTAAACGCGTGCCAAGAAATATCAGAGACTGATTTAGATATGCAATGTATAAAATAGGCGAGAATCCATAGCTCTTTGAAATACGTAATTCGATTCTGAGGTTGGATAAACAGTTTCGAAATTAAAGGTATATAACTGTACAAATAAAAGTACTGAAGCTTGTTAAAAATAACAGTTTGCATGCTGTTTCATCCTATGTAGAGATAGCATCGTCAATATCCTTGATAACTAATTATTCCCTTAAATTTGTTTAAGAACATAACGTATTTACGTCAATATACAGAGTGGAAAGGGTTTACGTGCAAATATTTTGATATTTGTTTATGAAAAACGTAAGTGAAATAACGCCCTTATTACTTTTTCTCTTGCCCTTATAGTTTTTTCCATACATGTGTCATGTATTTTACGGTATGGTGTTATATGAATGGTAGTACTACGAAACGCCTGTCAGTTTAGACTTCACGCACGTATTTCGATATTATTATTATTATTATTATTATTATTATTATTATTATTATTATTATTATTATTATTATTATTATTAATGATGAAGTTACAGGAGAATGGAGAAAGTTACACAACGCAGAACTGCACGCATTGTATTCTTCACCTGACGTAATTAAGAACATTAAATCCAGACATTTGAGATAGGCAGGGCATGTAGAACATATGGGCGAATCCAGAAATGCATGTAGAGTGTTAGTTGGAAGACCGGAGGGAAAAAGACCATTAGGGAGGCCGAGACGTAGATGGGAGGATAATATTTAAACGTATTTGAGGGAGGTTGGATATGATGATAGAGACTGAATTAATCTAGCACAGGATAGGGACCGATGGCGGGCTTATGTGAGGGCGGCAATGAACCTGCGGGTTTCTTAAAAGCCATTTGTAAGTTACTATTATTATTATTATTATTATTATTATTATTATTATTATTATTATTATACTCCAGCATGAACAGCTAAGGGTGAAATTCGAACGTATTACAGTACAAAATAAATCATGAATGTAAACCCATGTGCTAATGTAAAAATCTGATTGTGTTTGGTTACACGATAAATTATTTGATAACCTGTTACACCACAAAGACTTTCATGGTAAGTCTGAACAGTAGACAACCCCCGAAAGCTTAGAAGCAAACATTCTGTTGGGGGAAGGTAAAAAAGTTAAATATTTTTTTTCCACCATGTTAATAATGTCAAAAATAATACTTATACAAAATCTGGCCACTCGACCGCAATTACGAGGGCTGTAAAAAATAAGTTCGCCGGTTAACAGAAAGAAAACACAATTTCATTGAAAAAATTATTGGAACACACACAGCAATTGTTGAGCTATTTTTCAACACATCCTCCACCGGAACTGAGACATTTGTCATATCATGGGATAGACAGAGAGGTGCAGACGGCTGTGAAACGCTGGTTCTGATCCCAGGCGGCTGACTTCTACGACACAAGAATACAAAAATTGATCCCATGGTATGACAAATGTCTCAATTCCAGTGGGAAATATGTTGACAAATAGCGTAATAATTGCTGCATCTCTTTAAATAAATCTTTCTATGCAATTGTGCCTTTTTCTGTAAACGCCCCAGAGAAAATCACTTCCTGGACGGCCTCGTAATTGCAGTCGAGTGGCCAAAATTTGTATAAGCATTTCTTTTGACATTATTAACATGGTGGAAGGAAAACATTTAACTATTTTTATCTTCCCCATCAGAATGTTTGCTTGTTAGACCTCCGCGTAACTAGTGAGGCGTTCGTAAAGAAAACAAATCGCCTGGAAGTATTAACTAACCTACAAACATATGTTTTCATGTCAAAAAAACTTTGAAAATTGTGAAATTTGTTGCATAATGTGGTTCAGTATATTATCCCCGATTACCTCTAAAATATTTGCACGTACACCTCTCCCCCCTGTACACAGGAATCGTTGGTTGCACTACTACTTTTTTCTCTGCATTTTAAGGTATGACTTACAAGTGTAATCCGAAAACAAATGTACGTCTTATTTGAATGCGTAGTAAATGATTATATTGTGTGTGTCTTTTGAATAATAGGTAAATAAATAAATGATAAAATGTAATATCATTTCTAACATAAGGAAGCTGAATTCTAGCGAAACCCGTAATACGCAGAATTTTATTTGTTTAAATAGAAATTATCAACAGTAATCTCACTAGAGGTTTTGATTTATCTAGAGAAAATCAAAACTCGAGTGGGATTTAATTGACTATTACACGATTAGAAGAAAGTATATAAAGATTAGAAGTAACGAAGTACTCTAATAAAATAAAATATTAATTGACTTATGGAAATACTGAACTGTCTTCAAATGTATTATTGTATGTACCATCTCAACATTACAAATATTACGCTAGATGGCAGTAGTGTCTTATGACTAGCTGTTTTCTTGTTATCAGTTGTGCCAACTATAGAATCTTCATTGAATTCTGTGGACGGTTACTAATCAAGAAGGCTTTGTTGATTCAGTTTAATTTTTATTAAAAGAGTTGCATTCCACTTCAATTATCCGGATCCCAGTAACCAATCTCACTTAACAAATTTAATGATTTTCAACAAATGCTAGTATTAAATAATCTCTGAGATGTGACTATTCATGATATACAGCAGAAGCTATAACATAACCTAAATAATATAAACAAGTGTTAAAATGTTTCAATTAGGGATGATGAAATAAAGAAGAAAAGATGTAATTAAGGATGATGAAATAAAAAATAAACATGAATGATTTTAACAGGAACAATTATTGAAAGTACAATTTTCAAATTTGAATGTTTTAGTCGTTGGTGGTTCAGTTGATGTTATAAGGGACGTTTGCGTAAAAGAAGTGGAACTCGTTGATGTACATGGTGTATTTCTCAACTTTTTTTAGGATTTCCGAATGGTGCTCTTCATTTATTTGTAAATAGGGTTTCATTCTTGTTCCTAAATGCCAATGCGAGTAATATTTGAAACTGCTGTGCATCGACTGGAGTGGTTTGTCATTTTCTGTTTTTTGATGTCCACACCAGTGCAGTTTGAAATGTTGGCAAATAAAGATAGGGTAGTGATAAAAACAAACAAATGTTAGGGAAGCGATAAAATTAAACAAATGCTAGGGAAGCGATAAAATTGTGCGATAAGCAGCCACGATTGGTTGAAAGACGTCCTTTCGTACCGTTTTATTGGTCAAAAGTAGTATGACGTAATAAAAGTTTAATAGTAATTTTAAATACAGTAACGTAAGGATTTTGTATTTTTGAAGAGAAAAAGTGTAAAATCAATAATGACAGATGATTTGCGATTTACTTAACAGTCGTGTTTTCGCATTATATTATCTCATATTGAATTAGATTGATTCTATGTATGTCCAATGTACTTGAATTAAAAAAATTATGTTAATATACTATAAAAATTCAATTGAGACACAATGAAGTACAAAACATGTAACACCCGAGTTTGTAAAAATATGATATGTAAAAATAATTTTTGTCAGAAAAGGTACAGAAATTTACAAGGATAACAGTTCAAAAGATTTGTGAAAAATGATAATTCCAAATGTTTATTCCCAAGCTATAAACAACAAAAGCGTTAGACGACTAATAACAACGACGCCTTTAGACAACTCTGATGAGGAATAACAGCTGGAAGCTCCTAGACATAACGAAATGAAAGCTGTTAATTGCCCAATCGTCTAAGGAAGTTAAATACCCTAGGGGGGATATACAACTTTATTGACACGGCAGAGAAAATGAGGTAACATGTCTCTTTGAGTCCAAGGTGACACGTGCAAGTTATAAGACTAATTCAAAGATAACTTGCTACGTGAGCAGTCGTAAGTATATTCGATTTTAGAAACCGTTCATTTTAGGTGCATTCGTGGAAGGACATTTAGGTCTTTGTCGTGTGCAACTAAACGTCTAGACACCACTTGGCACTTAAAACAAGCTCGAAAAAAAATTGTCGGATGTATACAGAATTTTATTACAGCACTAGCGTAATGAAAACCATTGAATACATGCGGACATATGGCTTATTTCTTCGAATATTAAGATATTCTATGAACTAAAATTTTATTATGATGAAAAAATTGAAAGTTAAATGTTAAACTAAGAAATTTTTTCGTCTTGTGTGCATGTATAAATTAGTTCAAGAAATAACATCGAAAACTATAATTTATTCACTGATTTCAGTACAGCCTATGACAGCATTAGTAGAGCTTCTCTCTATAGAGCTACGGAGAAGTTTTGACCAGGTTAAAAACTCATAAAGTTACTAAAAACCCACTGTGATAAATAGTCAGTGTCATAAAAATACAATCAGATTTGTCTGATTCACTAATCACTATAAACGGGTTAAGACAATGTGATTCTCTAGCGTGTTTATTATTCAACACAGCCCTTGTAAAGGTTAATACGAAATGCAAAAATACAAACACGAGGTACTATTTTTTATAAATCACTTCAGTTATTAGCATTTGCTGATGGCATTGATATATCATGACAAGGTCAAAAAGAGATATCAGAAAAAAATTTCAGGATTTGAAAATTGCTGCAAATGTAATGAGAGTAAAAATTAACAAGAAAAAAACTAAATGCCTGATAACTGAGATACATAAAAATCTATCTGCAACACATAATAGACGATTTTAAATTTGAAAGAGTACAGAGTTTTATACAGGGTATTAAAAAAAAGTATCCAATATTTTAGGAGGTGCTAGTATGCATCAAAACAAGAAAATAATGTCTAATAAACATGGGTCCTACAACACACGCTTTCTGAGATATGAACACTTGTTCATAGAAGGTGCTCAATGTGACGTCCATTCACGGCAATGCATTCCTCTGCCCCTTGGGGTAAGGAATCATGAAGTCTTTGAAATTTGTTTTAATACGTTAATAAGAAAGTCCTGATAAAAATCTCCAGTTAATCTCTGTGGTAGCACGTATGGCCCTATTAATCTACCACCAAGAACGCCTGCCCATAAATTGATTGAGAATCTGTGCTGATGCCTTATTTCTTCAACTGCATGGGGATTTTCATCAGCCTACACAAGCTGTTTACGAAAATTCACAACACCATCTCTGCTGAACCCCGCTCATATCCGCAAACAGAATTTTTTTTTTCAGTATTCCTTGCGACGTATCAGTATTCCATGCCAGGGGTGTCAACTACGGTATGATTATCTGGTAGTCTGCTGTATTGTAGGGCAGAAAAATCCATTGCCATGAATGAACGTCACATTGAGCACCTCCTATGAACAAGTGTTCAGATCTCAGAAAATGTGTATCGTAGGAACAATGTTTATTAGACATTACTTTCTTGTTTAGATGCACAGTATCACCTCCTAAAATATTGGATATATTTTTTACATCCTGTATATCTTGAATCATTAGTAAACAGTAACAATATCTCATAGGAAATCAGTAGAAGGATGTAGTATGCTAGCAAACATTATTGTAGACTTCGGAAATATTTCAAATCAAGGTTGATTTCTCGTGAAACTAAATGTAGATCAATCATATATAGAAGTCTAATAAGATCTGTACTTATGTATGCATCTGAGACATGGCCTCTGAATTTTACATATAACAGTTAAGCATATTCGAAACAAAAATATATTATGGAGAATCTGTGGACATATCAAAGAAGGAGAATAAGAAGTAACCAGGAGTTGTATCAACTTTATAAATCTCCTGATGTAATACGAGCAATGAAGTTCTCCAGATTGAGATGGGCAGGCCGTGTTAAAGGAATGAATGAGAGCGATATACCGAAAAGGATTATGGAATTTAAAACTGAAGAGAAAGGGAAGTAGGAAGACCTAGACTTCGTTGGGTACATTGCATTATGATTGACATTAGGAAGCTTGGTATTAAAATCTGGTGGATGGCAGCCACAGATAAGGACTTGTGGCAAAATATCGTGAAGGTGGCTTAGGCTTGACCCGGGCTGTAGAGCTACAGGTGATCATGACCTCAAGAAAACTTGTGTCGAGTTTATATCTATTCGTAGATTTTCAGAAGTCAGATATGTTGAAGTAGATTATTATTATTATTATTATTATTATTATTATTATTATTATTATATTGGTGCAAGAATTTCAACAATTTTTACAGAAATGATTAATTTAATTTTGTGATTTTTGATGATAAAATGAAAAATAAGTTTTCAACACAACTAATCACAGAAACACTAATATAATAGTGCACTTTAAAGATTATATTATTGAGAACAACCAATGAAAAAACTCAATTTATTTACATAACTTCTGTTTGAGAAGTGTGTACTCACAGTCATATGTACAAATAAAAATATTTTTTGATATTATAGTATATAATAGTACCTTACGTCTGATAATTATTTCGCCATTTAAAATATTACTAACTGATCCAATATAACGATGTAATAATACATGGGATCATGGCTGGAAATATTTGTGCATCTGTAGTTTAAACACAGATTGAGCACATTTATGTTGATCGGTCAATAATTGGTCCTCTGTTATTCTTAATAGCAATAAATGACCTTCCAGAATTCATTAAAGCATAACAATAATTATTATGTATGCAGATGATACTACTTTCCTATGTTCTTCCTCTGCTCTAAATCAATTACATGCTTTTAACAACGATATACTATCACAGATGGCTTTATGGTTTGAATCTAATGGTTTCTTGCTTAATCAAGAAAAAAATTATCAACATAACTTTTAGCCTAAATTTGATAATAAATAAGGACAACAGACTCAACTATACAAAATTTCTAGGTTTTCTTACTGCCTCTAGTTTAATATACGATAACCACAAAATACATATGCACAAAACTATCAAGAGTTTTAAATTTGATAAAGAAATTAACGACCTGAGTTTCTCAAAATTATTTAAGATGTGCCTACTTTTCTTTCCTTCAGTCGATAATCCGATATGCCCTAATTTTCTGGGGTAATGGCACCAAAATTGGAAGTATCTTGATTTTGCAAAAGAAAGTCATTAGAATTTTATGTAAATCAAAGTATGTGGAATATTTTCGGCCAATTTTGAGACAATCACAGATTTTAACAATCATAAATTTGTGTATATAAGATCTAGTACTTTACACTGGATAAAATATTGACAATTACTCATTAGTGGCCAATATACATGATCATGAAATTTGAAATAATGAACAAATTATTATTCCATAGGCCTATTGTAGATTATACAAGAGCAACACAAACTTTTCAATTATGGGGATGAAATTATATAATAAGCTCCACAGTCAATACTATAAATTACCAATCAATAACTTCAAAACTAGATTTTCAGTCGGAGCTAAAAGAAACTAAGTCACTTTTCACAACTTTACAGGAGAAGCAAAAAAAAACATTTTACTAATAGCACAAATGTAGGCCTATATATTTTTATGTTATAGAAGACCAAAGAACACTTACAAGTCTGACTTTGTTCCTTCTTCCACCACTCGATGCGCATGACATCTTTCTTCAAATGGTTGCATAACCCAAAACCTGAATATTTTGACTTAGTTCCTTTTAGCTCCGACCGATTCAATTGGATATTATATAATCCTTTTTATTCTGTTGGTGAGTTTTTCAACACAAACGTGTATGAAATTGTTCTTTAATAAATACATTTAATTGTAATTAGTTACAATTAATACATTAAGGGTGAAATGTTTTCTTTAATTTAAAAGTTTAAAATTATTTCATGTTTACATTGCATTATTTAAATTTTACTGTTTCTTTTATTAGCGTTTTATCTAATGTATTATAATGTTTTTCAATGTATTCTGACGAAGCCTAAAACTATATGTGTAATGGCCAAAATAAATGGAGTAAAATTGAATTGAATTATTCCATACGTTCACGTACAGTATATATCCCGTTTAAGGTTTTATGAATATGTAGTTAAATGAAAAGGAAAACTTTCGTGAAACAAATAATTTACCTATTTCAAACACCTAAAACTGATTTTTTATATCATAAATATCTCTAACATTACAGGGAAATCTGAAAGAATCTATTTTACATACACACAAAAAACCTAAATGTTTATGAATTTACATATCTGGGCCACGACAGTGGCGACGCCGATAGTGATAGTGGATATAAATGTTATAGCAACAATATCACCAAGATCATGCTCACAGTAAGGGCCTAGCCTCAAATACGTGACTTAGCGCTTTTGCCTTAAGAGACGTTCCTAACGAACTGCAATGTACAGGATCTTAGGTGCCCTATGTGACAGCATTGCGAAACCGTACACCGTATGGTCACGAATATCTGGCTTACAGCTTTAATTTCGTGTTGTTTAAAAAACATTATAAGGTGTACTTTCCCCATGTGATAAGTAGGTTCTAGACTAACCTCAACCTAATAATACGCATAGGTCAGAAGTGAACTATTTTCAGACCACATGACATGTTAGCCACAGCTGTGTTCCACCAGTGATGATACTTGACATATTACTGAAATAACGGCCATAGACGAGAATGAGTGTAAAGCTACAAAGAAAATATTTATATTTGGCGACGAACATGATTAATATTGCAGAATTCAATTTTGATACCGAGACAAAATTACGTAATGTTTGTACCAAGAACTTTACTGCAATTAATATAATAAATTGCATGCTGAAAATCAGTGACATTAATCTAGACAGGATTTCAAATAAATCTGTTTTTGAAAAATTATCGAAGTTTGTGCCTGTGTCTATATTTAAATATAAATTAATTTTAAGAAATGTTTAATAAATTATACAGTTCACTTCAATTACGTTTCAAACTAAAATCAAGAATCAAGTCGCCCTGAGTGGCGCAGTTGGTATAGCGCTCGCCTTCTGTGCCCGCGGTTGTGGGTTCATCCCGGCTCAGGTCGATGGTATTTAAGTGTGCTTAAATGCGACAGGCTCATGTCATTAGATTCAGTGGCATGTAAAAGAACTGCGGGACAAAATTCCGCCACACCGGCGACGCTGATATAACCTCGGCAGTTGGAGCGTCGTTAAATAAACCATAATTTAATTTAAATTTTCAAGAGTCTCTGCAGATAGGAATAGAGTAATATACTTTATTACTAAATACATAACGCAACACACACATAAAATACACACAAGCATACACAAATAAAAATTCTAAACTCTCTCTCTCACACACACACACGCACACACACACACACACATATATATATATATATATATATATATATATATATATATATATATATATATTACTTACTTATAGACATACGTAAACTGCGTACATGCATACAGTCGGCCTCGGTAGCGTAGTTGGTATAGCGCTGACCTTCTATGCTCGAGGTTGCGGGTTCGATGGCATTTAAATGTGACAGGCTTTTGTCAGTAGATTTACTGGCATGTAAAAGAACTGCGGAACAAAATTCCGGCACACCGGCGACGCTGATATAACCTCTGCAGTTGCATTAAATAAACCATAATTTTAATTCAATTTTATAACATACATACATATAAACAAACGAACATATATACATAACGTATTTTACGTCACCGGCGTAGCTCAGTCGGCTAAGGCGATTGCCTGCCGATCTGAAGTTACGCTCGGGCGCGGGTTCTATCCCCGCTTGGGCTGATACCTGGTTGGGTTTTTCCCGAGGTTTTTCCCAACCGTAAGGCGAATGCCAGACAATCTCTGGCGTATCCTCTGCCTCACCCCGCCAAATACCATCTCGCTTTCACCAATCACATAGACGCTAAATAACCCTATACCTTATACGGCGTCGTTAAATAACCAATTAAAAAAATATTACATGCATACACATAAAAGAATCAGAATAACTACATCAGTTCTTTACTTCAGTAGATTATTAAACGACGCTATATTAACTGCGAGGTTATATATGTATATCACATACAAAATCTGGACCTGTCAAATCGGGTAAACGCGAAGGCCATGGAATATCACAAGATTGGAAGTTGATGCGACCATGGAAGATCCTTTGTAAAGTCTGCGGTTTGTAACAGGGTGTTGCATGATATTAAATATCTGAAGGACATGTTTCGGCGTGAAATTGAACATAATGGCCAGGAGTTGTGTGTTTGTGCCATGCAAGTTTCCAGAAGTGAATTTGAATTGGAGGTCATCTGAAAGCTGTGGTTTTTTAAATAACTTTAAATGTGTAAATGAAATCCAAACGCATATATATGCTAGGGACTATTCGGTTGTTAAAATATATATCTGATTTATTCCGTAAAGTTTTATCATACTTTCAAAGCAATTTGCTGAAAATGCCCCATCTTGTATTGCATACTGACATGGGTGTACACAGGCGTCTATCAAGTCCTCAGGAACTTATAATCGCGCCGTGAAGACAAACAATGCAAATCAGTTACAAGTCAAGAAAATCATTGGTTCTTGAAACTGGCTTCATAATTGAGAGCCATTATGCTACAAGTCACACCTGGAAGCTAAAGCAGTGTCACTGTAAAAATGACTACATCATTTGGAACGAACGCGTTCTTCATGCGGTCTGACCGGTTCAAGATGAAAAGAGTCATTTTTAGAACGCGTTTTGAACTTAAATGCTTGCTGGAATTGAAGGGGAGCACAAGTCGTGTCACTGCACACTAAGTAAGACGTGATATTTTTACTTTACAAAGATAAAGACGTATTTTGGTGCTCAAAAATAAATTTGCTGTTTTTCATGGAAATACATCATTAAATTGTGCACCAATATGCCTGGGTTAAATCCCAAATCTCTCCGCAGTGCATATGAAGGGAAGGCATATGTCACTCTTGATAGTAATTCGTCCGTCGGATGGGGACGTTAAGCCTGGCGGCCCTCTTGGTGCTATTCGACAGGAGTAGGCTACGTGCCGGCACCGGGTTTCCCCTTCTCCCTTAGTCACCTTCATCATCATCCTCACCCATTCCCTACACTACACTTACACGAACACTTAACATACATTCACCCTAGTACGATATAACTCTTCGGAGGTACACATCATGCATAATTTGGCCCGCCGAAGTGGTGTGCAATTTGAAAATGGATCACAGTCCTGCCATCTACCCGCAGTATGCGGAACTCGAATCACGTAAAGTGAAGTGGGTAGCCATTAGACACACACACACACACACACACACACATTTCCAGCATCCCTGACACTGGAAAACTGTTCTTGAGTACGCAGCCTGTGTACAGCGATTTCCTTAACCCTCCTGCTAACAATGTTTTTTACAACTCAATACTACCAAGGAGAGTAATACAATTACCCTCATCAAAATCATATAGGCCTACTAAATTTTTTTTAATCATTTGGGATTTTTAATAATTCCAGGATATCGAAACAGATGCTATGATAAATCCCCAGAAGAAGAAGATCTGTGGGTCGACCAATTCAAAGAAGGAAGGAAACTGTAAGAAGTCACTAGGTCTATTATTTGACAGCCAGATGATGATGATATGACAGCCGTGGCGAAAATGTGACTCACGAGCACATTGTGGCTCGCAATGATAGTTGTGCATTTCTCTTGCTTCCTACCCGCTCCAACCCCCACCCTCTCACTCACTGGAGTCAAACTCCGTTCCATTCATATTTGTCTCTGACCTGCGAGTGGCGTATCGTCCCAATGTCTCTCTCGAAACCATGTACCTCTACAAAAACGAAAGTTTCAAGTAGGATGGGAGGACGCATTTTTTTGCTGCCAATATGATGAGAATATTATGATTTGTTCATAAGTACTGTATTACGAGGAAAACGGGTGTATAACATAAAACAGCATCATACTACATGTTACTCATGAAATAATAATAATAATAATAATAATAATAATAATAATAATAATAATAATATGTGCGAATAATGCGATTAGATCTTCAATTTAAAAACTCACAGTTATATTCGTCGTCCTTCCCCCACACGTTACCTGCACTTTGTTTACGTTTTCACTGTGCCTAAACGAGACGCTCTACTCTTAATCCAAATACAATAATTCGTCATTGAAATCATCAACTGTGAATCTGGCTCTCATTTCACTTTACTAGGTCTATTGTCACTGGTTATCTCCTTTAACTCCCGAAATATGGCCGGTTACAGATCATCGTAGTTAACTTCCCGTTTATAAGTCTTAACCAAGGTCGATGCACCGTAACTAGGTGCTAGGTGACAATTTTAAGCTGCAGTTACATTAACAGATGTTGATGCACGTGGACAATTCTCTTAAGGAGTAAAAAGGAATACCTTTCTTTTAAGAAAACAGATTTGATTACTGGAAAACCAGGCTAAACTTTGGCAGTGAGAAAGTTGAATATTACACAAGCCTCACATGGAATAATTGCCTGGAACAGAGAGGCTGTATAATGTAGTAACATTCCGATATCTAGTATTCAATTAGCGTCTGAAGCTTCAAGAAAACACTATACCAACTCTGAAATATGGGACGCATATCTGTTTAAATGTTATTGAATATTCTCTGATCACTCGCAGAGTCTCGATTCTCTCTCTCTCTTCGCTCCATGGAAATCACGAGTCCGGCAGAACATTGCAGAGAGAGAGCGCGCGAGAATGAAAAGGGGCTGGAAATATAAATTAGCTTTTCGCCTAAGAGGCTGGGTGTCTGTACCTTCTGCTTGTATGCAAATTCCCTGTTCCTCGAGTGGAGAGTGAAAGAGAGACTAGCGGAGGGGGGGGGGGGTAGAGAACTCTGTATAATTCATTAGCTCCGGCAAGGTTAACGAACAACATCGCACGGTGCAAAGGAGGAATGTTCAACCTGGGGTCCGAGAAACAGGTGTACAGTACAGTGATATTTCACAGTGACTAACGTAACAATTGTATAAAAATTGTGGATACATACATGAAACATAATAAATGCTGGTATTTTTATATTAGTACCATATTATTTAGTACATAAAGCTCTATTCATGGAATTAAAAAGAACGTTAGAAATGTCAACTCTATTTATACAATACTCATTTCAGTTAGTATGACAAACGTAACATTTTATTACCCTCTGAAAATAGAGACATAAATTAAACAATTTTTCTGTGATTTGGTTATTTACAAAATGAAATTATAAATTGCATAATTAATAATATGTTTTAGATAAGTTTCGTTGAAAATTTCATATTTCAATTATGAATAGATCACCCAATATATGAATATATGTCAATACATGTGTGTGACTAACGTAACAGAAAGTAATATGCACAAAAGTAATTTAATACGCATTTACTGAACAAGTTTTACTACTGAGTAAGAAGAGTAGCATTACATATTCCATCTAAGGTTTCATATCTGCAAGTTTTTACAATGAATACTTAATCAATTAATAGATAATATTTAATATCCATACGGAAAGAGACACTTCTACGGCCAGAATCTTACAACAGTTTCACATCTGTACTGCTTCCTCATCTCCTGTATTCCTGTAGAGGTTAATGTAAAGATGTCCTACTTTCAGTACACTGTGGGTCCACACCTGTGGAGTAACGGTTAGCGCGTCTGGCCGCGAAAGCAGGTCGCCCGGGTTCGATTCCCGGTCGAGGCAAGTTACCTGGTTGAGGGTTTTTCCGGGGTTTTCCCTCAACCCAATATGAGCAAATGCTGGGGAACTTTCGGTGCTGGACCCCGGACTCATTTCACCGGCATTATCACCTTCATCTCATTCAGACGCAACATAACCAAAATTGTCGTAAAATAACCTAATAAAATAGAGTAAGAAAGATTGGACAGTTTGAATATTCAAAATCCCAGATAGGCTACAAAACACTGCGCATGATCGAAGACCCAAAGCATACATACACAATGTAACGCTTAATTGAGTTATTTAAAGTAACTCTATTTGGCTTGTTGCTAAACTCCATCCGAAACTCAATTGAAGAATTGCAAAATAAATGTTAATATATTGAGTAGATAAATTTTATACAAATTTATGTTTATTAAATTCGAATGTAATTTTCTTCACGAAGCTAAATGAAAGAACTCTTCAATTTTTATTTTGTACATAACAAACGAAATTAAATGAACAATGTTGATTTGTTTTACTTTTCTTTCCTTCCCAACCGTAAAAGGAAAGTAGAACATGTTTAATTTATTAACTATTATCATTTTAACTATATCTTTTAGCAATTAATTATAATTTAGATCTTACAATTTCATTGTTAATGGGGTGATTTACCTTTTTAACAATAAATATATAATTAATACATTTGAATAAAAATCATAAAAAAAATTGATTTTAAATAGCAATAACAACTATATTTACACCACTGATTGAGATTCTGGCTGATATGTACGTCTACTGTCAGGCAGTACAACTCAGTTGACGATATGTAGGTCTATCAGAGGAAGAACAATTGTATGTATCTGAAGTCTGATTAGTGTAACATGTAACAAGTCAGTGATGTATGAAATGGAGAGGGAAAGGAACTGGCCACACTACCCCATTATCTCTTAGCTTAGCTGCCTCATGAGTGATGCCTTGTTTTTGTCACTTGTGAGGTTCAGACTTGTCTTCGGACAATTGACTAACAACTGTATTTAAATACTAAATTTCCTTCCAAACTTTTTCCAATGTCGATTCTTTAGACTGAGAGGGAAGAAATATGGATATTTCCCTTAAGTCGAGAGAAAATTGAGAGCACTTATCTTATAAATGACTCGACACTGTAGCTAATGAATTAATACATTAATTTTGCCTTCTATTATTACATTTTTATTAAGCAATATAAATTTTCGCAGGAAAAGTGAACTTAATTAACACAGATTATTATCTTAAAATCATTAACGGCCATGTATGTGTGTCAACATGTAGAATCAGAATAAATTAAGTATTTAAGTCACTGTTTGTTTATAAACTGCTGTTCATTTTAGTAAATATAAATTATTGTAGCATTTAACCAGCCCTTTGTTTTCATTGCAAGCAGGCGAACATTATCGTGTGTATCTCGCTATAGACCATACACTTTCTACCACCAAGAGTCGGCGCATCTTTCATTAAGAAAAATATATTGTGAGATGCAATATCTACATTTTCTCCAGTTCACGTAATCTAATTTTTTTCCAAACTCTATTATCATTTTATTTTACATGTACTAATCCCTGTATCTTTTAACTCCGAATACCGACAGTTGTGTCTACACGGTCTACAGTAACGTATTCTATTGTGTACATGCTTGAAACTTAGTGTCTTTGTGTGTTCTTAACCTCTTCACTGGGTCTGATGTCGTGGTGCGATATTCGTTTGCTTACTGGCAATGGGTCTGCGCCACACATACATTAGTAAAAGAAACATTATTCTCGCATTAGATGCACACTGAGGCACCAAATGTGAATTATTGTTTAAAACATCGTCTCAATACATGGAAAGAATATTTCACTATACTTGAAATGAAGGGTTCAGAGCCATAGTGGGCCAAGCGCCATTTATTAAAGACGGAGAAAGCAAAGGTTACAGTTAAGTGAATACCATAGTTTAATGAAGATTGACAGTTATCATTTACTTTTAAAGTATATATTTTATATTACTTGTTATATGTTTCCATTGAATTATGGCAATAACTTCATTTTAACCCTTGTTTTCTACGGTTTTAGTAAATGGCGCTTGGCCCACTATGATTCTAAACCCTTCATATATAATGGATGATTCAGAGGATACATTTCAAACATCAACAAGCAAATTAGAAATAATAATATATAGCTATAGTTTAAACATTTCTAGTTCTAAATCAAAATCAATGGCTTTCAACGTAAAGAACCTAATTAGAAATAACATTGTAATTAATAAAAACACTCAGTAAATTAACACTTTTAACGCACCGTAAAGAACAGCTTGTTACGAAACCAAAACGTAAGCCTCGGAATGGGACAGATTCTCTGGCACGACTACAGCAAAGGAATAAGGTTATGGGATTTTGTATTTGGAATGTAGCAAGTCTATATAGAACAGCAGGAGTAACATTAGTATCAAAAGAACTAGCTAAATATAGAATAGACTTGTGGGAGTACAGGAGGTTAGGTTAGATGGCAATGGCATATCAGCCGGATTAATCTTGCTCAGGACAGGGACAGATGGCGGGCTTATGTGAGGGCGGCAATGAACCTCCGGGTTCCTTAAAAGCCATTTATAAGTAAGTAACTACCTAGGACGTACAGTAATGGCAAAAAAAACGAACCGACACTTGTAGCTGATTTCAGATCCTTGTTCACTCCAGAGCATCGGTAGACTGGTAACTAAGAATTTCGTGGTTCGAATCCAGCCTGGAAATGATTTTTTTTTTCCTTATTCAAATTTATTCCCAATACTATTCGATTGCAGCGATATTTTACTACTTAATTAACTTATTCGCTGAACATGAATTTTACCAGCTTATTTTCTAATGGCTTTCGAAATGGGTTACGTCAGCAGTCGAAACTACAACAATTTCAATAGATTACTCGCTGTCTTGTGGATGCGGGCGTGGCATGCACAGTGGCTCATTTCGGGGACTTTGATTATTCCGTCGGTCCGTTTTTTTCCCACTACTGTACAATGCCGTACCAAAAATAAAAACTATATACAGAGTGTTAAAAAGTATCCAGTATTTTAGGAGGTGCTAGTATGCATCAAAACAAGAAAATAATGTCTAATAAACACACACTTTCTGAGATCTGAACACGTGTTCATAGGAGGTGCTCAATGTGACGTCCATTCATGGTAATGCATTTCTCTGCCCTTAGGCGTAAGAATCACGCACTCTTTGAAATTTGCTATAATACCTTAATAAGAAAGTCTTGATAACGATCCCCAGTTAATCTCTGTGGTAGCACGTATGGCCCTATTAATCTATCACCAAGAACGCCTGCCATAAGTTGATTGAAAATCGGTGCTTATGACTTGTTTCTTCAACTGCTTGGGGATTTTCATCAGCCTACACATACTGATTACGAAAATTCACCAACACCATCTCTGCTGAATCCCGCTCATATCCGCAACCAAACTTTTGTTTTCAGTATTCCATAACATGGAATATGATATTATCAGCGGTGTCAACTGCGGTATGATTATGTGGTAGTCTGCTGTATTGTAGGACAGAGAAATGCATTGCCATGAATGGACGTCACATTGAGCACCTCCTATGAACAAGTGTTCAGATCTCAGAAAGTATGTGTTGCAGGACCCATGTTTATTAGATATTATTTTCTTGTTTTGATGCATACTATCACCTCCTAAAATATTGGATACTCTTTAACACCCTGTATAGTATAGATAAAAAGTTTCTCCAAGCAACAGGTGTCATCAACAAAATGCTAAAGTCATCTGAATTCATAAACATATCATACTGAAGATGTATGACATTTTCGCTATACATAAACTTTCATACGGATGATAGATTTGGGAATAAAGCAAAATAAATCCATAAGGGCAGTAGAGATGGCATTTTTAAGGAAAACTACAAAATATACACGACAAGGCTAGAAAAAAAAGAAACAAGAAATTTTATCAGTACTCAAAGTCAACCCAATTTTGGACAGAATTCAAAATTACCGTTGTAATTGGACTGAACATATTGTGACAGCGACGTGAGAATCGAACTCACGACCAGCGTCCCGCATGAAAGCAGATCGCACAGGCTCCACGGAACATTGAGTGACGTCGCGCGGTGGAGAGAAGAGAGAGGGTGTATTACGTCACGCGACGAGTCTGCGCGCAGCTGCTACTTAACGCAGTGAATGTGGAACGACCTTCTCGACTATTCCAGACGTCTGTCGATGTAGAGATATCGAGATAATTCTCTACACACCTGTAGAAGGTTCTCGCAACTATGATTTTGCTATAAAAGAGCAGGCGCCAGCGAACTAGAGCAGAGTTTTCAGTTATTCAGTCAGTGAGAAAGCCAGAGCAAGCAAGCCAGCCGGAGTTCGACTCGAGTGTGCGTCCGCATCTGCGTCAGCATCCGAAGGCCTGAGTTCGAGTGCAGTGGACCGCAGTTGGAGGGACCTGAGTTCGAGTGCAGTGGACCGCAGTTGGAGGGACCCGAGTTCGAGTACAGTGAACTGTCTCTGAAGGTCTGTGGTTCGAGATACTGTGAACTCGAGTGACTGAGATAGAAGAACTGTGAACTGAGAACTGGTAGTTCTGATTTGTAAATAGTGCTTTGTAAATACTAGTTAAGATTAACAGTTCATTGTTGTGCGTAATAGTCCTAGTAAATTGTCATTGTCGTCGGTGGAGTGCCATTACGAATGCTGTGTTGAGTGAGGATCCAATTGTTGACGAGAGCGTTTAAGGCGAATTGTAGAAAGGAATTATTGTTGTGGTGAATAAATTACATTGTTGTTACTAATAAAATTCACACTGGTGTCAGAATCGGGACATTATCGACAATGGAGAACCTACAGCAGATCCTGCAAGCCATCGCGGAAATGAAAGCAGAAATGAAAGACGAAATGAACAAGCACATCAGTGAGGTGAAAAGTGACATAAGTGAAGTGAAAGGCGACATAAGCGGAGTGAAAGGCGACATAAGCGGAGTGAAAGATGACGTCACTACACAAATCGAAGGTGTTTCGGCCCACGTAGATGGAATTGTCGCCATTGTGAGAGACGAACATAAGGCCGATCTGGATAAACTAAACCAGAATTTTACAACTATAAACGAGACAGTAGCCGAGTTGAGACAGGATGTAGACCATTTCGACGGAAAAATCCGCGATCTCGAGCGTCGTCAAGAGCAGTCGAGTGAGGTGATGGACCGACATGCTGAAGAAAACAAGCACATACTCACGTTGATGGACCGACATGCTGAGGAAAACAAGCACATTCTCGCGTTGGTGGATCGCCAGGCTAGAGAACATAAACAGATAGTTGCCGAGGAGGTTCGACGTGCCATGCAAGAAGCGGCCACAGAGTTGAGGACTCCATATAGTGGCCCTGCGGAATCATCGCCTTCAGCCAGACATCACAACGTCAAGACGCCGAAGTTCGACGGTACGACGTCTTGGGCGATATTCCGTCGCCAGTTCGAGGCCATCGCAGAGCACAATGGGTGGACGCCAGCAGAGAAAACCACTCAGCTGCTGGCCGCGCTTCAGGGACAGGCGTCGGAGATTCTTCACAGCGTTCCAGAAGATGGGACAGCCACTGAGATAATGGCGGCCCTGGAGGGACGTTATGGTGACCATCAACTTGCTGCAGCATTTAGGACCCAGCTAAAAACGAGGGTCCAAAAGTCAGGCGAGTCCCTGCAAGAATTCGCGATGGCGGTGGAACAACTGGCCCATAAGGCGCTCAGGGGCCTACCTAATGATTTCATCGCTGGAGAGGCGGCCTACACCTTCGGCAGCGGAGTTCGAGACCCGGAAATAAAACAACAGCTACTCTTAGCAGAGCATCGCACCATCAACGCAGCTCTGGCGGCGGCCCTCAGGATGGAGGCAGCCAAGTTGACTGCGAACGTCTCGGCATCGCACCGGATTAGGAGCGTCGCGGCGGCCGACGTCGAGGACCGTCAACCGAAATCACCCGAGCGACGAAGACGAGGATTGCCTACCTGCTGGTCCTGCGGCGAGCCTGGGCACCTGAGGAGGGACTGTGACCGATCTGGTCACAAACAGGAAAACTAAAAGGGGCCGATGCGATGAGGGGCACGTCGGCGCCGTCATCACCATCCCCTCGGCTGATCTTGAAGACGGTTAACAGAAGATGCGACGATGGGCTGATTGCTGACGGATGGATAAGAGGCCGCCCATGCAGAGTACTGGTAGACACCGGGGCGTCGCTCACTATCGCCAGACCGGAAGTCGTGCGTGGACTACCTGGGAGGACACCGCTGCGCCGGTATGAACTACGTACTGCCTCAGGCGAGAACCTGCCCATCCAAAAAGAGGTTTTCCTGGATCTGACATTGGGAAAGAGGAGACTCGAGATGTGGGTGTTCGTCGCCAACATCACTGAAGACGTCATCCTGGGACTCGACGCCATGCGGATCTTCGATGCAACGGTGGATGTCAGGCGCCGTATCCTGCGGTTTGGTCAGGATGAAGTGTTCCTGAGGGACGTCGAAGACCAACCCATGGCCAGCAGACTCACCCTGGAGAATCATGTGACAATCCCGGCAGGCTGCGAGATGGTGGTGACGGCAAGACTGGACGGACAGCCGAAGAGAAACCTGCTCCTCGATTCGCAAACAACTCCGATAGATGGGGTTTATGTGGCCAGATCCCTACTCCCGAATCAGAAGGTGGTACCGGTGAGGGTCCTGAATGTCACCAATCGGGACAAGGAGGTGCCTAGTGGAACTGTACTAGGTAACGTCGAGCCGGTGGTGTCTGTGACGTCGCTGGCAGAAAACGAGGAGTGTCACCGACTACATCCAGATCTAGACCCACCACTGAAAGAGCTGGCTCGAGAATTGCCGGCGAATTTAAGCAAAAGAGAAAGAAGACAAGTCCACGATCTACTGACAGAATTTCAGGACGTGTTCAGTCTGTCTGAAAATGACTACGGGAGAACGGAGAAAGTTCAGCACCGCATCGACACCGGAAATGCTCGCCCAATCAGACAATCTCCTCGACGCGTCCCTCTAGCTAAACAGAGGGAGATTGACAGCCAACTGGAGGGCATGAAAGCAAGAGGGGTCATCGAGGAATCCGACAGCCCTTGGTCATCACCTGTAGTGCTGGTGAAGAAGAAGAATGGGGACCTGCGTTTCTGCGTGGACTACAGAAGACTGAATGACGTCACTAAGAAAGACTGCTTTCCCCTCCCACGAATTGACGACACCTTGGACACCCTGGCCGGAGCAGAGTGGTTCTCGACGTTGGATCTCAAGTCAGGATACTGGCAGGTGGCGCTACATCCTGAGGACAAGGAGAAAACGGCATTCTCTACAGGCCAGGGACTATGGCAGTTCACCGTTATGCCGTTCGGCCTCTGCAACGCCCCGGCTACATTCCAGAGACTAATGGAGTCCGTAATGAGAGGCCTGACATACGACACTTGTTTGCTGTACCTTGATGACGTCATCGTGGTGGGCAAGACTTTCGGCGAACAGCTGTTGAACCTGAGGAAAGTGTTCGAGAGACTGCGACAAGCCAGACTGAAGTTGAACCCGAAGAAATGTCATCTATTCCAGAAGAAGGTCAACTACTTGGGACACGTAGTAGGGACCAACGGAGTGGCCACGGACCCGGAGAAGCTACAAGCCGTCAGAGGATGGCCGAGACCGAGGGACAAGCAGGAGCTGCGCCGCTTTCTCGGCCTCTGCACTTATTACAGAAGGTTCGTAGCTGGGTACGCCAACATCGCTAAGCCTCTAACCCAGCTGACCGAGGAGAAACGACAATTCCAGTGGACAGACGAGGCGGAGTCATCCTTCCAGTCGCTGAAAGAGGCGCTCTGCACTGCTCCTGTACTGGGATATCCCATCCCTGGAAGGAAGTTCACGCTCGACACGGACGCTAGCAACGTAGGCATCGGCGGAGTACTCTCTCAGGAACAGGACGGGCAAGAGAGGGTGATTGCCTACTTCAGCCGAACATTGTCCAAGGCTGAGAGAAACTACTGCGTGACCCGTAGAGAACTTCTTGCCATTGTGGAAGCCCTGAAGCACTTCCACAAATATTTGTATGGCCAGGAATTCCATCTGAGGACAGACCATTCTGCACTCACCTGGCTATTGGGCTTCAAGAATCTGGAGGGGCAGACCGCCCGTTGGGTTCAACGTCTGCAGGAGTACAACTTCACCTCTGAACACCGACAAGGGAAGAAACATTCCAACGCTGATGCCCTGTCACGACGTCCGTGCCCGGATGGCTGCAAACACTGCCTGAAAGTAGAAGAGCGGGATGGCGCCCACGCAGTCCGAGCAATTGCCGCCCAGCCGAGCCCAGGATGGGATAACGCCGCCATAAGGAGGGAACAGCTGGAGGATCCAAACATTGGACAGCTACTACGTAATGTGGAGTCCGGCCAGAGACCAGTATGGGCCGATATCGCCAACCGTAGCACCACTTACAAGAGCTACTGGGCCCAGTGGGAATCCTTCACTGTCAAGGACGGTATCCTGAAGAGGATTTGGGAGTCGGCCGATGGAAGGACCCGCATAGAACAACTTGTCCTGCCCAGGAGCAAGGTGAAGGAAGTGCTGGAGGAGACTCATGCTGGAGTGACTGGAGGCCACCTGGGAGCCAACAGGACGCTGGACAAGTTAAGGCAGAGGTTCTATTGGTTGCATCAGAGAACCGACACGGAACAATGGTGCCGAAGATGCGACACCTGTGCAGCCAGTCGCGGACCAAGGACCCGCAGCAGGGGAGCCATGCAGCAGTACAACGTGGGAGCTCCTTTTGAGAGGATCGCCATTGATGTTGCTGGACCGTTCCCGGTCACGGATCGCGGGAACCGCTACCTGCTAGTCGCCATGGATTACTTCACAAAATGGCCAGAGGTGTACGCGATTCCCAACCAAGAGGCTTCGACGGTGGCCGACGCGCTGCTTGACAACTTCATCTGCCGATTCGGGGTGCCCCGGGAATTGCATAGCGATCAGGGGCGCAACTTCGAATCCAACCTGATGGGAGAATTGCTCGAGCGTCTGGGGGTGCAGAAAATCAGGACCACTCCCCTCCACCCACAGTCCGATGGTATGGTGGAACGCTACATCAAAACCTTGGAAGAGCATCTGCGGAAGGTGGTGTCCAACCATCAACGAGACTGGGATGCCAGAGTCCCACTGTTCCTCTTGGCCTACAGAGCTTCGGTCCACGATACAACAGGGATGACACCGGCAAACATGGTCTTCGGGAGAGAGCTGCGCCTGCCCTGTGATCTGCTGTTTGGCACGCCACCCAGCGCCGACCAGCCAGCAACTGACTATGTGGCAGAACTCACCGAGAAGTTGAATGGAGTTCACCAACTGGCCAGAGAGCACCTCAAGATGGCCAGCGACAGGATGAAGGTGCGCTACGACAGATTAGCCAACTCTGCAGGATTCCAGGAGGGCGACCTGGTGTGGCTGTATCGACCTACCAGGACCAAAGGGAAATCACCAAAGCTGCAGCGTGCCTGGGATGGACCATACCGCGTGGTGACCCGGATCAACGACGTGGTGTACCGCATCCAGCTACAACCTCGAGGGAAGATGATGGTGGTGCATCTGGACCGATTAGCAGCCTACCAAGGGACTGCCCGGGACGAGCAGCCCTAAGGAGGGGGCAATGTGACAGCGACGTGAGAATCGAACTCACGACCAGCGTCCCGCATGAAAGCAGATCGCACAGGCTCCACGGAACATTGAGTGACGTCGCGCGGTGGAGAGAAGAGAGAGGGTGTATTACGTCACGCGACGAGTCTGCGCGCAGCTGCTACTTAACGCAGTGAATGTGGAACGACCTTCTCGACTATTCCAGACGTCTGTCGATGTAGAGATATCGAGATAATTCTCTACACACCTGTAGAAGGTTCTCGCAACTATGATTTTGCTATAAAAGAGCAGGCGCCAGCGAACTAGAGCAGAGTTTTCAGTTATTCAGTCAGTGAGAAAGCCAGAGCAAGCAAGCCAGCCGGAGTTCGACTCGAGTGTGCGTCCGCATCTGCGTCAGCATCCGAAGGCCTGAGTTCGAGTGCAGTGGACCGCAGTTGGAGGGACCTGAGTTCGAGTGCAGTGGACCGCAGTTGGAGGGACCCGAGTTCGAGTACAGTGAACTGTCTCTGAAGGTCTGTGGTTCGAGATACTGTGAACTCGAGTGACTGAGATAGAAGAACTGTGAACTGAGAACTGGTAGTTCTGATTTGTAAATAGTGCTTTGTAAATACTAGTTAAGATTAACAGTTCATTGTTGTGCGTAATAGTCCTAGTAAATTGTCATTGTCGTCGGTGGAGTGCCATTACGAATACTGTGTTGAGTGAGGATCCAATTGTTGACGAGAGCGTTTAAGGCGAATTGTAGAAAGGAATTATTGTTGTGGTGAATAAATTACATTGTTGTTACTAATAAAATTCACAATATTAATCGAATGGACACAAGCAAATTACCACATTTAATCCTGAAATACCCCACATGGAAGAAGTCAAGATCGAACTCTCAATGACTTCTTGTTTGATGCATTATAGCAGGGGTCGTCAGCACTGAGCACGCTGGGGCTAGAGTCACTTACCCGCGGAAAACGCAGTGCACTATAGTGCTCTCGTAGCTGCCAGCGGGTATGCTCTCTATCTCTCCCTGCTGCACGACGGTGCACACGGGACGGCACCGCGTACCCAATGCACATTTCAGCGAGTGCTGACGACCACTGCATTATAGTATCGGAAGCGGCCATGAGGCCTACAACCCTGATTGCTTTATATCATTTCCTTCCTCGTACATTCCGATATTTAGGGTTTGGAATGACATTTCAATGGGAGACATCGAGATGCGCTATGGTTACCTCAATTGACTTCCAACAATAGTGCTATGTGTGCCAAGATTTCCAGCTCGAGATAGTATTAGGTACGCCAAGGTTTCATAACTGCCAATAATGTTGTCATATTACTATCTTTTCCCTTCCCTTTTACTAGAATTAGGATTGGATACGAAATTAAGTAGGTGTGGTTAATATGATTGGTCAACGAATTTTGTCAGTAAGCATAATGGTTAAATGTTTTAACAAATATCTTTTCTCCATATTTATACTATGTAATTTATTATATCTAAATAAGTTTAGAGCATCTAATTTCATGAAATGTCTTTTTAACAAAATTTCCTCGTGGTATTTATTCTATTGTTTCAGAATCATAACATTCTTGTACTTGTCACAGACTTCACGAATTCTTCTTACTGGTACAGTGGGTCTGTACATGCTGATCACTGCTTCGGATTTTTACATAGGTTAAGGTTTGGAATTGCAATAGGGTGTGAATGAAAAGAAATGTGTTGGAATGGTTAGGATTAAAGGAAAAATTGAACTTTGACTGGAACGGTGCTACAACATTTGTGTCTTCTTTCATCTGTGTACAGTTTAAGTTTGCCCACATTCTGGGGTGAGAGGGTAATTTAGCTTCTGGAGAAGTATAGTTCTCGAATATTTAATAGCAAAAGGAATGTATTCCATCTCTTCCAAATTTGCTAGCCATCAAGTCATCTGTGAAGCAGTCGCCAGTAGGGCTAAGAATTGTATGTCGTTACATTGCACTTCATGCGCTTCTGACTTTAGGTACTAGTACGTAATTACGATGGGGTGGGAGATTTCAGTGTGTTTCGTTCAGCAGTGAACTTTAGTTGATCGGTTACATTACGACCGAATACGGCTATTCGTAACAGGCAAGATTCAACGTCCTGTAAAGAAGAATAATAGCAAGATGCCGAGGACGAAATTTGTGACCTAATTTAAAACGAGAAAATTTGTAATAATGATACAGATTTTGAGATAAATAATGCTTGTGTAAAATATTTCAAACATTCCCCCATTGTTTCTGCAGAAGTGGAACGAAGTTTCTCTATGTGTAATGCGTGTTTGCTAGCAATCCTTCTCCTTTGAAAATTTGAAAATGTGGTTTGTTATTCACTGCAACAATATATGAAATGAAAAATTATGTAAAATAAAAACGTAATACACCATCGTAGTAACATAGTGAAATAATAAGGCTGATGCTTATCAATGTTATATTAGGTGTACTTTCTACAGACAGAACATAAAATGTCTTCAAAATAGTGTAATTTTTCTTTAACAAAGAAAATGATGTCTTTAAATGTTTCTTTAGCAGAAAGTTGTGTTTCTAAGTCAAAGGAGTGGCTTTCAACAACCCAAATGCAGAGGACTAACTTACCGTGATGATAAGCATGAGTTCAAACGAACGAAAGACACTGCGTTAACTCACCCCAACTCTGAGACGTACTCAAAGTTAGAGACGCATGAAGTGCAATGATAGTATGACGGCATATATTTCTCAGGCCTAGTATAGTATTGTATTGTATTTATAACATTCCATGGTATTCATACATTGCTTCACAGCTAGAATATGTAACAAGTCAAAAAACGTAATACTATTATAAAGTCTTAATTTATAGTCACAGTCTAGATGAAATACTGTATATACAGACGACATTTACAATACAGTCTACTAGTACAACACAAAGTTTTAGTATCAATTTCATCAAGCGTTATTGAATGTCATGAATTCACCTACAGAATAGAAGCCGTGAGAAATTAGGTACTTCTTTAATTTGGCACTAAATAATCTTATATTTTGAATTTCATTTTTTATATCGATAGGGAGGGTATTAAAAATTTTTACTGCCATATAACGCACTCCTTTTTGACAGCACGATAAATTTTCCCATGGAGTATGAAAGTCATTTTTACCTGTATTTATTCTATGAACTGTTGAATTAGTTACAAAGTTTTCACAATTACATACGAGGAAGATTATTAATGAAAAAAATATACTGACAAGCCAGGGGCATTATTTGTATTTTTTTGAAAATAGTCCTACACGATCCCCTAGATTTGGCACCTACTATTATTCTAATTACTCTTTTCTGTAGTAGGAATATATTGTTACTATTTGTGGAATTTGCCCAGAATATTATACCAAAACTCATTACCGAGTGGAAATATGCAAAGTATATTGTTTTTAAGGTATTGATATTTATGTACTATCTTCTGCATAGATCTAATAGCAAAACATGCTGAATTTAGTTTGGGGGTAATTTCTTTAATATGATTTTTCCAATTTAACTCATTATCGATTTTTAAGCCAAGAAATTTGGTTATTGTTATTTCTAATAGGGATCTATTGTTAATTGTTGCGCTTGAAATTTGAGAGGTCATCAGTGTCTTCAATTTGTAGAAATGTAAGTCCAAAAAAGTAGCTCTAATAATTACCAGACTCATGTCCACTTAAAACAAAGTTAGGTGCCGTAGCGCACTTAGATATTGTACCTGCAGAAATTTCTCTAGTCGCGTGGCGCTGTTGGAATGTTTACCAATGCACATTTGTAGATTAATACCCCAACCGTAGCGCACGTGGTATACAACCATTCCAAGGTGTTTGGTTAGATCAAAACAACGCGAAGAAATCCACAACTTTCTAGTGTAACTTATTGTGGCGTTTTTGTAGTATTTTATTTATTTATTTATTTATTTATTTATTTATTTATATATTTACTTACCTACTTATTTATTTATTTATTTATTTATTTATTTATTTATTTATTTAATTATTTATTTATTTATTTATTTATTTATTTATTTATTTATTTATTTATTCTGGTGTAGTTAAGGCTGGCCTTCTCTTCCACAACACCAGGAATACAAATACAATAATATAAATAAACAGAAAAAAATACACTATATACAAAATAAAGCTACACAAGAAATAAAGAGAGAGAGGAAAAAACACTATAAACAAAGTAAAGCTACACAAAAATATACACAGGTTGCAGTCGGAGTTGTGAGATAATTTTTCTACATATTTCTCTAGTTTTTTTGGTAAGCCCGGCTGCTGTTATGACTTTATTATTGTTACTGTTATTACTATTATTATTGTTGTTAGCGTGATTAGCATTTTGCGCCGCCGCGGGGAGCGTTCGCAAGGTTAAACTGCAGGACATCGTGAGTAACTATCGGAATTAGTGAGCTCCCCCACCTGGCTCAGTCAGAGAGATCGCAGTTGCGTGCATGCGTGTTCGGGTTAGAATTACACGGCTCTGCGTGGGTATCCGGCAGACGACACGTGTCTGACGCCATTCCACTGCGAGATTCATTTCGTATATAAATGATTGTAGCAAATCTGGAACCTCAGGGTGTATAAAACAGACAGTGTTCCGCAACCAACGCAATAGCGTGCACGATTAAGTGTTCAAAGGGTGCGAAGTTAAATTCTCTACCATTAATTCTACGTACTTCATGGTTTTTCTACGTCTGTTAGCAGCAACGCTAGGATAGTGGCATCGAAGACCAGACGTAGACCACCGTCACTGCCACCACCATCATTCATTCACCTGTGGCATTACAGGTCATGAACGACAATGACCTTCTTTACAGCACTGCAATATTCTTATCTATCTTTTGGGTCACTTTTCTTCATCTTCTTACATCCAGAACCCTTAGGCTGGTATTCATAGTCGACACTTTCGATTAAAGTGTCCTTTGGAAGACGCAAAATATCACTTTTCCGTTGCACAGTCGACACTTTGGTGCAAAGGAACGCTTTGGATGAAAGTGTACTTCCGACCACACTTTGAGCCGAAAGTGGCACTTTGTAGAAAAATGGCGGACGTCTTGGAAGTTATCGAATTATTTATTAGAACGTGCGGAAGAGATGGCACAATTAGTGGACAATGTACGAAAGCGCTACATTAGGGATAGGCCTGAAGACAATCCCGTGGAATGTTATAATCATACAGAATTTTAAAAAATGGTTCCGATTTGATAAAAAAACTGTTATTGAGATTGCTAATCTTTTCGAGGACTTGTTGACAAAAACGAATAACAGAGGTTTGCCAGTGCCTCCAATAATACAGTTATTGACTGCATTAAAATTCTATGCTATAGATGTGTACCATACATTAATATCTGTAAAATTATAGTTCAGGTATTTGTGTAGTAACATTCGTATATTTATAACCTCAATTAGATGAAGTGATATGTGGATAGATATTCCTATATAACCTATTTTTATTACTGAAACGAATTTTTTTAACTTAAATAATATTAAACTAACTTCAATCTAATGTAGGCGTAACTATCTTAAATTAGCATTGAGAGACCTCACGTGCCTGCCTTCTAAGCAGATTCCATAATTACATTGGGTTTAAAACGATTTTGATTTTCGTTGACGACCTGTATTTTGAGATAAGGTTTATCTTGATGTTCATATAATCATTATTTTGATAATATATGTTTTCATGCCGGTAAGCAATACATCTGATATGGCTGCTTTTGCTGAGATACTGCCTCTAGTTCATGTGCAGTCACAACCTCACCATGAAAAGAGATCTCATACCATTAGGCCTATTTTGGTTTGCATTTTAGAAAAATATTGGCATTAAAAATATTCCTGAAGAGCAGGTAATAAAGGAAACAAGTGAGAAAGAGAGAGAGAAATAATAATAATAATAATAATAATAATAATAATAATAATAATAATAATAATATCAGCAATAGGCCTAATGAGTTTATTTCATTCTTTTGACTTCTATTCACTATTCACGAAAAAGACAAAAATGAAAATAAAGGGAATAAAACGATATATCAATGAAGCAGTACATATAAAAACTAACCTAACGATATAAATTATATATATATATCATAGACAAATAAATATGTATACACACAAAACTTAACCTACTCAGTCCAACTTAACCTAACTACATAAACAAATAGAAGATATGTACAAAATCTAACCTAACTATATAAATCAGTGGAACTGATGCATACAAAATCCAACTTAACGATATAAATCAATGAAAAAGATAGGCACAAAACCTAATCTAACTATATAAATCAATGGATCAGCTATGTACTGTACAAAACCTAAACTAATTGCACCAGCAGTATCACTACCTATTTAATAACATATTATATATCTGAACTGACTGAAATAATCTAAACTAGAAACTGAAATAAAACAACTTTAAATATATATTTTCTTTCTCGTGCGATAAATTAGACTCCCAACTCAAATCACAAGCATTATAATCTGTGGGTTACACATTAATTTGTTATTGTTTGTTCACTTGTTTTGAAAGGCATTGTGGGACTTCTGTTACCAACCAAATTGTAACTCTACACTTTGCTGGCGTAAAGTAACACTTTGTAAAGTGCACTTCTTCAATCGTCTATGAATACCACTAATATGAAAGAGCCACTTTCGTCAAAAGTGTCACTTTGCAAAGTGGTGATATAAAGTGTCGACTATGAATACCAGCCTTAATATCTCTCTTTCCAGAGTTTCTTGCCAGGGTAGTCTTGGTTGTCCTATCACACGTCTTCTTCCTGATTTATCTTCGGACAGACTTTAAACAGCACTGTACTTTCCCATTCGATGTGCAGGCCTATGTCACAGCCATTGTTTCATTTTACTTTTAACGGTTGAAATGGTTCTGGGGATAATAAAATTGTTCGTCTATTTCTTAATTTGTTCGAATTTTTCATTCTCCGTCTACAAAATTTAGTCCAATATTCCGCGTAAAACTTTCCTTTCCCATGTTTTTGTAATATTTCCATTTTTTTTGTTAAAACTAAAGATTCTGCACCATAAATTACAGACCTTAAACATAGTTTTATATATTTTGTCCTCGTTTATACTCGATAAATTTCGACTCATCAGTACATTTATCAATAAAACATCGTGTTTATTCTAATTAGCAATTTCATTTCTTGATCAATCTCATTATTTTCTGTAATTTTATTAAACGAATAAAATGTCAATTTATTAATACGTTTATATCGCTAATTTCTGACTTACACCACTTGGCGACGAAGCAGCCTATAAGTTACGTCACAACTCGGATAGCTAAACGTATTAATTTGTCCAAAAATTTTATTTTTCTCATAATCTTACTTCTGCCTTTGATTGAGATTCTAGCTGATATGTAGGGCCTACATCTATTGTCAGGCAGTACATCTCATTTGACGCTACGTGTCAGAGGAAGAACAATTGATTGTATGCATCTGAAGTCTGATTAGTGTAATATGTAGCTAATCGGCGATGTATGCAATGGAGGAGGAAAGGAACTGACCACCCTGCCCCATTATCTCCAGGCCTAGTTGCCGTATAAGTGGTGCCTTGTTGGTATCACTTGTGAGGTTCAGCCCTGTCTTCGGACAGTTGACTAAACAACTTACTTCGTAAAGGTTGTTGACTTAAAGAGATCTTTATTTTGGATTTATTGCAACATATTTTTATTCGGAAACATGGTATAATTTCGATCATTTAGATGCTGAATACATTAGGGGATAGAGGACATCCTATCTGACTCCCATCCAATTCCATCCACAACTTGTTATTACAAATATAATAGAAAACTTTATCATACAGCACAATACAAGTAAACGTAAACAATAAAAACACATGTAAAATTAGGATCAAATTGAAATTGATAACAAAATTATTGAACAGATGACAAACTTCATTTACTTGTGAAATAAAATGTCGGAATACAGCATAGATATAGAAAATAAGCTACAAAATATAATCAATTGAATGGATAGATAAAAAGAAACTTTGGGCAAGAGATGACAACTGACACAAAATTAAGATTGCATAATATAATTTCAAAGGCCCCCCTAACATTTGTATGTGAAACTTAAATTTTATACAAAAAGCAACAAGATAATTTTAAAGTGACACAAATGCGTTTCCTAACCTCTCCTCTGATTCAGTAGCTTAGATATTAAAAAATAAATGAAAGATACATTCGAAATACTTATAAATTAAAAACATCATTGATGAAATAGAAGAACACCAAAAACAATGGCTACAATACACCGAGAGGATGGAGAACAGATTTCCAGAACTTGTATTAACTTGTGGCATCCAAGGCTCTTAACATGTTGGTTTCAAAATGATAATGGTTATGATGAAAATAGACTGTAATATCATTCGGAACATAATAAACGAATTTAAATGTTACTAATGAACGTAAATGGGAAAGCATTTGTCTTTTACGTGAAGGTCAATATTTTTTTTATAACTTCAAAGCCTTGGTTTTTCTGAACCGACGTATGCGACGTGCGAGTTGCGAGGCCTGCGTCGCACAAATCCGGAGTACACGAGAGATAGTGAGTGGTTTCTATAAGTGCGACATGCGAGGTCTGTACAACTCGCAGCCATAGAAACGACTCACTCTCTCTCGTATAGTCCGGATTTGTGCGAGGCGGGCCTCGCACCTCGCACGTCACATCCGTCGATTCAGAGAAACCAAGGCTTAAAAAGGATAGTTGTGAAAGAGTAACATAATATCAACATTCACCGGCGAATGGTCATGAAGAAACAATGATACAAATGTAGTAAATTAAATGTATTTACGTTCGTTGAATGTAATTCTCATACAAATATAATGATCCCTTTCTGTTAAAAGCTTGGTTTTTAAGAACTGACGCATGCGAGGCGCGAAGTGCGAGCCCAGCTTCGCACAAATCCGGACTACATGAGCTATAGTGAGTGGTTTTTAAAGCTGCGAGGTGCGCGGTGTGCGCAGCTTCGCAGAGAGACCTCGCAGCATCGTCTCGGACAAATTCTTCCTGCCGGATTTGTGCGAGTTTTGCACTACGAGCCATCAGCAAATAAATTTTTGATCTCAAAGAGGGAAGAAACAATGTTGTGTTGTAGAGGTGTACATTGGACACTTTACATTGTTTAATTTTAAATGAATTAACGTTTCGAAGATTAGTTCTATCTTCGTCTTCAAGTGAGAAAAAAAAGGAGGTGAGAAGGGCCTGCCTACTCGTTGGAGTCGTTAAAAACAGTTATTCTACTTGACTGGTCAACTATTGTAGAGAGCGGAATATATACGTAAGGTACTGAAGATCAATTTGAGGATTCACAAGCACGGACATGTGAAAAAAAAAAGTATCTAGGAAATAAAACAGTAACGGTTTATATACTTAAAGTAGGGAAAGACGGTCAACTTACGCAAATAATCGTGCATCTAACAGTAAAAAAAAAAGTATGGGGAAGTATAAATCTGTACAAAATGGTGTATTTTTAGTAGGTTATTTTACGGCGTTTTATCAACATCTTAGGTTATTTAGCGTCTGAATGAGGTGAAGATGATAATGCCGGTGAAATGAGTCCGGGGTTCAGCACCGATAGTTACTCAGTATTTGCTCATATTGGGTTGAGGGAAAACTCCGGAAAAAACCTCAGCCAAGTAACTTGCTCCGACCGGGAATCGAACCCGGGCCACCTAGTTTTGCGGCCAGACGCGCTAACCGTTACTCCACAGGTGTGAACCTAAATGATGTAAAAACCGGGACTCTTGCCTAGTTTTTTCTCAGGCTGCAATGCATAACTGGAGACTGTACTGAAATTGTTTATTTAATGTTAATTTCAGATTTGTTTCTGAGCTTCGATATAGTTTTCACTTGTTATCCATTTCCTCTACTAGTACTCGAAACCTCTCGGATGAGCCTGGCGCCCGGTCATTGCTGAGACAGGGCACAAACACGGAAGACAAGGGACAAACAGGTAGTTGCGGGGGAGAAAAATAAATTTCAAGACCATCTTTGTTACCTTGGCTATAATTTCTCTATTCTTGAAAAGACAGATGTACTGTACCAAAGAGAATCAATAGGTACACCAGATCTACATGGATTATTAATAGAATTATGAAACCAGAATACGCTACCACAATATATTGGCATGACCTATATTAATTTATAGCAGCGAAGAATTGACAATGGAGAAATCTCATGAGAGCAGAATAGCAATTTGTGAAATGCGATTCATGCGCAGAACACTGTGGGATCTAAAAAAACAATGATATTTTGCAATAACTCAAAACCAATTTAGTTTTGGAATACATCCGTCATATCAAACAATCTGGAAATACCAACTAGCAAGAATGAACTCAAGTAGGATTTCTAAAGCTATTTATAACTACACACCAAAAGGCCGAAGATCTCTGGCTAGACCTGCTAAACGCTGGCATGAAATTTTATGTAAGATCGTAACAGACCTTAACGCTAACTATTGCCAGGAAGATGATAATTATGATGGTGGTGGTGGTTATAGTGGTGAGAACATAGCCCATTGCTATTCATCATCATCCATGTATTAGGCATCTTCTGCCTGCAACAACACTTAACTTGTCTCTCCAACGTTTTGCTGGTCTTCAACGTCCCTCTTGCCAATTAGGTGATACTTCCAAAACTGCAATGTAAGTCGGGTGTTGTTCCTTATTTTTAAATGTAGTTTCCAATTATTTCTGTAACTCTTAATTTTGTAATTGATTTAAAAATTCCTAATTCTAAATGGAGATTTCATGTTTTTGTAGTCTAGTTTTAGATAATCTGTAACACATCTGAGGAAAATTTCATTTCATTTGCTTGCAACCTTGATTTATCCTTTTCTCTCAAGATTCACGTTTCACAGTCATACAAGAGGCAAGTGACTGACGTATCTTTTTAAAATTTTAACACTGTTTCTCTTTTATTTCCTAAAGTCCTTCTGATTTTGTCAGTCATATACATTTTTATCAATGCTTTTTGTCGAAGGAATATGAATTTATTAACTTGTTCTATTGTGTTGTTTTCTAAGATTAATTTAGATCGTATTATATATTTGCCCTGAAATGCAATAGTTTTTGTTTTCCACGGAAATTAACTGTACAGTTTATATAATTGATATAACATTTTCTGTAAATTATGTTCATGTTCGAAATGATAACCTGATCATCGGCAAAGAGAACTGTCATTTTGTAATTCATCTTAATCATTACACCAAAAACTTTGAGCCCCAATCTCTTCAGTAGTTGAATTTCGGAGTTGCCTAAGTACTATGCCACTGGGGAGCCAAGAATAAATCGCTGAAGCTACCAGCACCTGCATACATATCTCGCGCATTACAAGTGTGGACTAACAAGACGCTGTCGATATACATCATGAGCAGGTGAAGTATTGTTACACGTCACATCTAACAGCATTAATACTTGTGATGAATTTGTTATGCTAATAATACTGCATCCGCTACAGGTGTTGTGCATAATCAAAGAAGAATGATTGGGTATGAATAACGCTTGGGGACCGGAATGTGGTACACGGTTATCAACCACAACTTCTCCATATAGGAAAGAACCTGAGATTGATAGCTGCGCTGTGAAACGACGTTCTAGTATTCAAATATTCGGAGTTCGATTACCGAGACAACTCTCAGAACAAAATGATAATAAAGGAATTGGATTCAAGTTGCAGAGTTTCTGGCTACAGATGTAATAGACAAATTTTGGTCTCTGATAGGAAATGTGTGGCAATACCACAGGAATCGAGAAGATATCTTTGTCTTATGCGGGACTTCAGAAATGCTGAAAACACGATCAGAAAATTCTCCTACATATGGATCATAAGTGTTACTTTCTTATCTTTAACTGTGAAAGTATAGAAAGAACAATCGTACTCAACACTTTAAAGCAAAAGCCATGATGACAACATTGCTGTTTATGAAAATTTTGTTCAATAGTGATGACATTGTCAATTAATAAACGATCCTGATAATGGTAACAGTGACAATGGCAATTACAAAAACGACAATTAAAGTTATTGGGTTATTTTACGACGCTGTATCAACATCTAGGTTATTTAGCGTCTGAATGAAATGAAGGTGATAATGCCGGTGAAATGAATCCGGGGTCCAGCACCGAAAGTTACCCAGCATTTGCTCGTATTGGGTTGAGGGAAAACCCCGGAAAAAACCTCAACCAGGTAACTTTCCCCAAACGGGATTCGAACCCGGGCCACCTGGTTTCACGGCCAGACGCGCTGACCGTTACTCCACATGTGTGGGCAATTATAGTTAGGCTAAACGAATGACAATTAACAAAATGACCGTGGCAAGTAATAATGATATGATTACAATTACGAAAATTAAATGAAATGCAGAATATAAACGATATAAACTCTCAAAAATACTGGTGGCAGAGTATAGATAACTGAATGAAAAAATCAAATCTTTTTCTGTAACTGTTAGGTTTTTCCCAGAAGAAAATGTTTTGTGAGTCTAACGTTTTTGAAAATGAGAATAGACCGTCATTATTTACTTTTCCGTATACGTACGTACGCTGAAGCAGTCGTTTGTTACTCTGTTGTGTATGGTATGTGATGGAAGCAAGGTCTTTGGCAATGGCATTCACGTTCAGCGGAAATGTAAACAAATATTAAATTACTATCAATCTTAAAAACATGTTTTTTTTTTGCAAATTAAAATTATCATTATAAAAATAACTACATTTCGCTAGACATTTTGTTCAGTAGACGGACATATACTGTCTATATAATTTTAACAGTCTATATCGCTTACACCTTGTATTAATGTATAATGATATGAATCACAACCATAAATGATAATTAAATGAATGTCAATTATATGCAAATGATTATGATAAATATTAATGGCACGAATGACAATTACGATAATAAGCATGATAAATGATAATTATATTAATTACAGTTACGAAAATGATCATGATTGTGATAATGATATCTATTATAATTGAGGGGCTGGGTGCAAGAAGGGCATTTTAGAGGATGTGACCTTTTCGAGTACAACGCTTTATTGTGTTCTCTGATCTGTTATGCATATGAGCCGTTCAGAGCAAAAGTGGTGTAAGTCAAAATTGGGTAATGAGGTTTAAACTAAAAATTCTGTAAAATACAGCGCAAAGTAGCAATTAATATGTCCTTCTTGCTATGCACTGACTATTAATAGTTTAAATAAATTGAATATTAATTGCTTCTTTGCGCTGTATTTCACAGAATATTTACTTTAACCTCCATTAACTATTTTTGACTTACATCACTTCTGCTCTCAACGGCTCATATGACCACCATGTTGTAGTTCAGTACTGTAATCGTAGAGGTCAGGAGTACCCAAAATGTAAAGGCGTGCATAGATAACATTATTACAGTTTGAATTTTCAACATCAATTTTCTCAAAGCTTGCATTTGAGAGAAGTGCCTTTCTTGCACCCAACCCCTCAACTACGAAAATGAACATCATTAAGTAATAATGACAAAAATGATAAATAGAAAAATTATCAAGAGTAATCTCACTAGACGTTTTGATTTATCTAGAGAAAATCAAAACTGGAGTGGGATTTAATTGATTATTACACGATTAGAAGAAAGTATATAAAGATTAGAAGTAACGAAGTACTCCAATATAATAAAATATTAATTGACTTACGAAAATACAACTGTCTTCAAATGTATTATTGTACCATCTCAACATTACAAATATTACGCTAGATGCATGCTAAATGGCAGTAGTGAGCAATGCCTTCTCGTCGAGAAGTTCTCGATCTATTATAAACGATGGCAATGTTACTAGTCAAGAAGGCTTTGTTGATTCAGTTTCATTTTTATTAAAATGCAACATTCCACTTCAATTATCCGAATCCCAGTAATAAACGTCACTTGACAGATGATTTTCAATAAATCTTAATATTAAACAATCTCTGATACGTGACTATCCATAATATAATATAGCAGAAGCTATAACATAACCTAACTAATATACACAAGTGTTAGAAAAGTTTTAATTAACGACGATGACATAAAAAATAAACATGAATAACTTTAAAAGGAATAATTATTGAATGTACAATTATCAAATTTGAATGTGGTTGGTGGTTCAATTGATGTTATATTGAACGTGTGCGTAATAGAAGTGGAACTCGTTGATTTAGGCCTACATGGTGTATTCAACTTATTCAGAATTTCCGAATGAATAATTTTAAAAGGAATAATTATTGAATGTACAATTTTCAAATTTGAATATGGTTGGTGGTTCAATTGATGTTATATTGGACGTGTGCGTAATAGAAGTGGAACTCGTTGATTTAGGCCTACATGGTGTATTCAACTTATTCAGGATTTCCGAATGGTGCTCTTCATTTATTTGTAAATCGGTTTTCAGAAGATGCATAGGTATGATCAGTGATTTTTATTAATTCTTGTTCTTGAATGCCAATGTGAGTCATATTTGAAACTGCTGTGCATCGACTGGAGTGGTTTGTAATTTTATATATATATATATATATATATATTTTATTTCAGTAGGTTATTTTACGACGCTTTATCAACAGCTTAGGTATATATATATATATATATATATATATATTTTGACGTCCAGACCAGCGCAGTTTCAAATGTTGGCAAACAAAGAAACAAATGCTAGGGACGCGATAAAATTAAACAAATGCTAGGGACGCGATAAAATTGTGCGATAAGCAGCCATGATTGGTTGAAATACGTCCTTTCGTACCGTTTTATTGGCCAAAAGTAGTATGACGTAGTAAGAGTGTAATAGTCAGGATAAATGATAATGGTATGAATGGAAAAATTCAAAGCGATCATGACAAATAACAACGATATTAATTAAGATTACGAATATGAACATCATAAATTTTAGTGATATAAATGACCGTTGTGGATCTCCAGATTTCAATCCCGCCGACTTTTGGTTGTGGGGTTACCTTAAAGAGCGAGTTCTCCTGACACATCCAACAACCCTACTGCAACTGAAAGATGCCATCTCTCAAGAAATTGCCAATATTCCAAGACATTATCTGCAAAATGCTGTGCATGGTGTCGAAGACAGAATGCTGTACGTTAAACAAGAGAATGGCGGACATCTTCCCAATGTTTTGTAAACCTCGTTGTTTGCCCAACACTGTGATGTTTTTTTTTTTTTTCCTATCTGAAATATTATAATTTTATAGCGGTTTAATGTTTTAACTGACTTTTGAAATACCCGATACATTAAAGCGTGAGGCAGAAGAATCCTCTATAAAACTTTGCTCTTCAGTAGACTGTGTTGTACCTTATGTAAAAATTTGGCAGCTTGTGTATATTGCACACACCCTGTGTAATGCAATATATATGAAGGGAGCAAGTTTTACGTGTCCGTGTCACCTTATTTTCATAAAGTCCCTCTCATTCACAAAAACTACAGTCATAACCATAACCATCATCTTCCAAGTGGCCATCGTCATCATCATTGACGTCGTCAAATTAGATTCCGTCGTCATAATGAAATATTCATCACTCCTCCTGATAATTTTATCACCAGTTGCAAGTTACTGCAGTCTACTCATTAATATGGCCAATGTGATACTGGACGAGAGAAAAAATAAAAGAGTTAAGATCTAACTCCATAAAACATGTGTTATAATAAACACCTGTAACACCGCTCTGACAGGATAATATGCTTGAAACCACATTACCAGGATAAAGTTTTAAAAAAGTGCTACGTCTTAGCACTTAGTCAATAAAAAAAACTTGCTTTCTAACAGTATTTTAACTGTTGCCATTTGTCAGAAGCGTGAAGCATCAAGAGAAGACTGGGTCTCGTTCGGTTTCAATTTTAGAGTGCCCAAAAGCGTGTTTTTTGTAAACAAGCTACTAGTTAAGACGATAACAAAAATAACTTGTACACGGATTATGGATTACATGCATTATAAATTACTTTTATTTGGTAATGCACATCTGTACATGAATAAAGTTTGCGTAAATAATTTGTACAGGAAGCATGTTATTTATATAACGACCGTTTTTAACTACTCAAAACTGTTCAGCGGGGAAGAGTTATATGTATTAAAGGAGCAGCGCTGAAACAAAAGTGACAATTTAGTACAGTCATTCCCAATTATATTTCTTCAAGGGTTACACTGAATTTTTATTTTTCAGACGCGGAACAAATGCAGGAAACAATAATAAAATTAGTACTCAAACTTTTAAGAAAAATGCTGTTTAGATTTCATTATAATGCTCAGAATATTTTCTTTATTATGCCCAATATTTATTACCAGTAATTTTTACTTTACAATAACTGTGTCAGGAAACAATTTATTAAATAGTATTTTATATTTAAATATTTTATATTTAAATCTGCCCGGAGAGAGATAAAAATTAGGTTGCAGACGCCAAATTACTCTAAAAGGAACGACAACTCACATAAATTGAGGGAAAGAAGACAAAGCACGGACACTGGAAAGTTTTTTTTCTCAATCGTACCATCAGGGACTGGAATGCTTTACCTGCAGACTTACTAAAGGCTTTACCAATAACCAAAAATGCAGGCTATTTAAAAATAAGCTTAAGAACTTTACTAATAGACGGTAGTATATTATGCACACTATTTAAGGGGTGTAATTGATGTTTTGTTATTTAAAGTGTTGTATCAATGAAGAAGTGTGCTGTGTCAGTGAAGTTTTATAGTTTCTAGTGGTAGAGCAAAGTATTTGAACAGGGAAATGTTTTTGAAGTGTTAGTGAAATCAGGATAGTGTCAGTGAAATGTGTCGTAGTACCAGTGCAGTGAGTGAGTTGACAGCGAAATGAATGCAGTGCTGAAAGGTACTTGTGCATGTATGAACATATCATAATCGTGGGTTTTAGTTCGAACTTAGGGTTAAGATACAAATTAGATTTACCTTAAAAGTTATTTTAAGAGATCGTTCTTCATTTAATTTAGGATGCTCCTTGTTAATATAATTATGCTATTATTATTATTACTATTATTATTATTATTATTACTATTATTGACATTAATTATTATTAGTATTATTATTAATTGTGTCTATTATTAATTGTAATTATCGAGTGTAATAAGTTACCACTGTCACCGGGTATTTACCAATTTGCAGTGTGAATAAATACATACATAACCTCCATAATGGGAGATGTGCACGGTATTTACTCGAAATTTTATTCAAACGGGAAGGTGTAACAGATTGTGGATAATTTCCAAACATTTTAAAGGTTGTTGCTTGCTAAACCTGGATGTTGATGCAAAAAATTTCAAAATCATATAATGCGAGTTTCTTGCAATTTGGAAAATTATCTACGAGTAGGCTATAATATATTTTCAAAAAGAGTAATGTTATTGAAACCATTCTAAAGTTCTTGTGAACCCTGAATGTCATGAAAATGTTAAATTGTGAGCTAACTTAATCTATCTCAAGTAACATTGTTTTTTCTTCTTCAGAAATAAAACTGATGTATGAAAGTACTCAAATGTTGGATGGTTCGGAAAAGTATAAGAAATTATGATAATAGTGTTGCGATATTTATAATGAAGAAATGTGTAGGTTTTTTTAAACGTGCCGTACTAGTTTAAGAAGTAGATAATTACGACTGTATGTTGTAGAGAAGTAATACTAAATATAATTTAATGGTAGAGGAAGATTTTAATAGAAAAAGGATCACTAGGAAAAAAAACTAAGGCAGAGACTACTGAAGTGATTTGTGTGGAGTGTGGCATTGTATGGAGCAGAAACATGGTAATTACGAAGAAGTGAACAGAAACGACTAGAAGCATTTGATATGTGCGTGCGTGCGTGTGTGTGTGTTTGTGTGTGTGGAGAAGAATGGAGCGTGTAAAATGGACAAAGGACGAAATGAAGCTGTCCTAGGAGTAGGTGATGAAAGAATAATGCTGAAGCTGATAAGAAAGAAAAAAAAATTCGCTTGGCCAATGACTAAGAAGAAATTTCCCACTGAAGGATGCATTAGAAGGAATGGTGAACGGAAGAAAAGTTCGGGACAGAAGAAGATATCAGATGGTAGACAACATTAAGGTACATTTGTCATATGCGGAGACAAAGAGGGTGGCGGAAAATAGGAACGATTGGAGAATGTTGAGTGTGCAGTGAAAGACCTACATTTGGGCAGAACACTATGAATGAATGAATGAATGAATGAATAGTAATAATAATTATTATGATTTATTTAACGACGCTCGCAACTCCCGAGGGTATATCAGCGTCGCCGGTGTGCCGGAATTTTGCCCCGCAGGAGTTCTTTTACATGCCAGTAAATCTACTGCCATGAACATGTCGCATTTAAGCACACTAAAATCCCATCGATCTCGGCCGGGATCGAACTCGCAACCTCGAGCACAAAAGGCCAGCGCTATACCGACCCAGGCCGACGAATGAATGAATGAATGAATGAATGAATGAAAAGTTATGTTATGGTAACAGATGAAAAGGATGAAATAATGAAGGTTAGGGTGATTAATTAGCGTGACGTCTTGAAATTTGAAAAGAAATAATAAGTCAAATAAAAAAAACATGCATACAACCATATTGAGCGGAGGTGATAGGAGAGATTCAAAATTTACTAGCAAAATGACATATGAGGGGGTCAGAAGCAAAGGAGTATAAGTGCACTTAAGTTATTTGTGAGATAATGTGGTTGAAAGTACTTAAGATTTCGTAAATTCTTTGAAATTTGTATTTTAGTTTTAGTGTGTAAAAAGGTAAAAAAAAGGTAAGGTATCCCCGTAACATGCCATGAAGGCACTTGGGGGGCATGGAGGTAGAGCCCGATGCCTTCCATGACCTCGGCACTAGAATGAGGTGGTGTGGTCGGCACCACGCTCTTACCGCTTTTTACCCCCGGGAAAGACCCGGTACTCAATTTTATAGGAGACTGAGTGTGGTGAGGTTAAAAGATGTATCCTTTTGCCACTAAAATTTTAAATGTTTTAGCTTACCCTTGATGCACTTAACTCATGTTCTCAGGAATGTCACTTGTACCCCTTTGCTTCTGACACCCTCATGTATTTAAAAATGTTTTGTAATGTTACTATTGTAATATATACAGCATAATTTTAAATATATAATGAATAACTTTAAAATGCTTTATTTTAACAAAGCAAATAAAAAAGAGAAACACTCTGGTAAAGTAAACTGTATTTTATGAATATGTTCCAATACGAAGTGCCTATAAATTCAGTAAATAATAACTACCTGCAATTGAAGGGTTCAGAACCATAGTGGGCCAAGCGCCATACATTAAAGACGCAGAAAACAAGACTTAAAATTACGTTATTTCCATAATTCAATGGAAACATATAGCAAGTAATATAAAGTATGCACATTAAAATTAAATGCTATATCAATCTTCATTAAACTATGGTATTCACTTAATTTTAACCGTTACTTTCTCCGTTTTTAATAAATGGCGCTTGCCCCGCTATGGCTCTGAACCCTTCAATCCTGAATAAAAATGGTGGACAATGAATAGTTTTGATAAGCGAATTTTATTATAAGCTTTGAGACAAGTTAAAAATGTGTGATATATTATGGATTGAAATAAAGCTACGTGGATCATTCGCAAATCATAAATTTGTAAAAATGAACGAAAGATAATGAATTTATATATAGTTCTACGCAATCTATTACATAAATAGGTGTGATTTGTTTATCTCATCCTAAGTGTTGATCAAGTGTAATGTCTAAATATTTTACGGTGACTATTACACTTTTACTACGTCATACTACTTTTGACCAATAAAATTGTACGAAAGGACGTCTTTCAACCAATCATGGCTGCTTATCGCACAATTTTATCGCGTCCCTAGCATTTGTTTAATTTTATCGCGTCCCTAGCATTTGTTTATTTTTATCACTACCCTAGCATTTGTTTCTTTGTTTGCCAACATTTCAAACTGCATTGGTCTGGACGTCAAAAAACAGAAAATTATAAACCACTCCAGTCGATACACAGCACTTTCAAATATGACTCGTATTGGCATTCAAGAACAAGAATTAATAAAAATCACTGGTCATACCTATGCATCTTCCCTGAAATCCTGTTTACAAATAAATGAAGATCACCATTCGGAAATCCTGAATAAGTTGAGGGATACACCATGTACACCAACGAGTTCCACTTTTACGCATTCGTCCAATATAACATCAACTGAACCACCAACACTAAAACATTCAAATTTGAAAATTGTACTTTAAATAATCATTCCTTTTAAAATTATTCATGTTTATTATTTATTTCATCATCCTTAGTTGAAATTTTTCTTATTTCATCATTCCTAATTATAACTTTTCAAACACTTGTTTATTATATTTAGGTTATGTTATAGCTTCTGCTGTGTGATATTATGGATAGTCACGTATCAGAGATTGTTTAATGCTAAGATTTATTGAAAATCATCTGTCAAGTGAGGTTGATTACTGGGATCCGGATAATTGAAGTGGAATGCAACTGTTTTAAGAAAAATGAAACTGAATCAACAAAGCCTTCTTGATTAGTAACGTCCACAGAGTTCAATGAAGATTCTATAGTTGGCACAACTGATAACAAGATAACATCTAATCATAACACACTATTGCCATCTAGCGGAATACAATGGTACAATAATACATTTGAAGACTGTTCAGTATTTTCTTAAGTGAATATTTTATTGTATTAGAGTACTTCGTTACTTCTTATCTTTATATCCTTTCTAATCGTGTAATAGTCAATTAAATCCCACTCGAGTTTTGATTTTCTCTAGATAAATCAAAACCTCTAGTGAGATTACTGTTGATAATAAGATTGAAAGAACTTGAAATTATGTTTAAAATAATAAAGTACGTAGTATGCAGGATAGAAATCTTGTGGTAGTATCATAATATTGTGAAGAAAGTGTAGATATGTTGAACTGATAGACCCTATGAATGAAATGACGAAAAACGAATTTCTTTACGAGTACATGGTATGTAATCTGAAATTCTCTCCAATAACATAATTGGATGTAGGATTAATATTCAGTAACAGACGCGAAAACTTCAGGACGCAGGATAAGCATAGTTGTTTCGATCATAGATTCTAGGAGGTAGGAGATTATTTTTATCGAAGGAATCCCACACGCTGGGACGCAAAAGTGTACGGCCCAATTAGACACTTAAGAAACAATGTTAAGTTAATGTTAATTAATATGACTCAAAATATTTCGGCTTCCGAAATTACAGAACACAATAAGGTACAAAAACCAACACCTCCTGGGTGAAAAATAAAACTCCACGAGATGGGAATCGAACACCAGGTCAAGGAATTAGACACTAGAAGAGTCACCGATGATCCGCAACGGAGGAGGGTAACAATATTGGACTTTATTCTCCAGCGGCACGGCCTATTCTAATTCTAGTTCTGGCGGTAGATTATGTCCCCTGCAATAAGACCCCTTCTCCGGTCTTTCGTGTAATTACAGAAGATAGAGATATAAAAGGTGGAGATCGTGGCCAATCTAAACGTAATGTCCTGCGTTTAATGTTGAGAGAGTGCGAAGAAACCTCAGATACAAGAAACAAAACCAGTTCTCTAACTTTACATGAGAAAATTCGGCTGTACCATGTCTGACTATATGTTTACAATGATATATCAGATTACTAACTTATTAACTTAACAGGCCGAAGATAATTTTGTTAGCACGTATTAAAAGGAAATATTTATAATGCAATATATTCTTTTCAATGCTCATTTTTATAAATATAGTCTTCAATATCTGAATTTTAATGGACACTAGGACTGAATTTCTACAAAAACTGATCAAAAAATCAATTTTCGTTTTTTTTTTTTTTGTATGAAAATATTCCTTGGGTAGGCCTACTTAGGAAGTTAATGGTAAATGCTTTTCGCCTCTACATCTTCTTTGAGGTCCAGGAGCGATTTCTATATTAGGTCTGCTCCATATGTCAGTATTGTATGTCTGTCAGTGTCATTTCCACGAAAATTATGAAGACTGTGTAGACACAACTGAAGACAGAACAGTTGATGACGCTAGACGACTATATAATAATTTTGATGTTCAAAATTTTGCGGCGGTGGTGTTAGTGAAACTGGTTTTGACCACTTTGTAGTCCTGGTCAGATTATTTAATACCCTAAGGGTGAAACCTAACCATTTTGCCCCCCATTACTACATAAGCTAGTGGATTATGGTGATTTTCTAGTTTGCAGGTTGAATTTTCTTTTGCCAACTTCGTTTCGAATTTCGGTATTGAGAAATACTACAATTGATAGTGATTTTATAACTGTTATGTTGGCAGCAGTGACACAAGTTGTCAGTAGTTTAAATACTGAAAATTCAAATTGTTCTAGATTTCTGAGCCCATTACTGGAACCTAGTGAAATTTGAACATACTAATAATTAATTAATAGCAGTATTAATATAAATATAAATAGTTATTTTATCTGTTGCTTTGTGTTGTGGTTACAGTTTCAAGATTAGAGTCAGGTAGGCTAAGTGTAAATAAATATAACATATTTCGTGTGATATATGTCCTTGAGTAATCGATAGAAACACAATTTCACATTTTAATTAATTTCTATCGTGTTTAGACTTTCATCACAATAATGGACTAAATATTCTGAAGCTTACATTTCAAAGTGGCATTTGTTTTCGGAATACATACTAATCATTTCACGTGATCAAACAAAATGCATTTTTAGGTTAGGTCTCGTGATTCGTAAACTGCTTAATCACAGCAATGAATTTTATGTTGTTAGACAAAATACATTTTAATATTAAATCATACACTAATCTACTAACTACTAACATAATGTGCGAGAGGTTCAGAAGAAAAATATACTCTCACAAATTATTGAACCTTTCAGAAAACACCTCCCCAACATAAAGATGAGATGTGGTAAATAAGCAAGACATCGTTATTTTTAATACTATATTATGATTATGATGATGATGATTATTATTATTATTATTATTATTATTATTATTATTATTATTATAGTACATGGCATTGTGTGATTTTATCTTCTTTTGGTGATATCTAGTATTAGTTGGCAACACTGAAGAGACGGCCAAATTAGTCTTTTAGGAATTACTCTTACGTGATCCTCAGTATAGACGAATATGTCAATGATACTCTAAGGCCGGGTGCACAAAGAATCAGACGCGACGCGACACGGCGCGGCGCGACGCTACGTTTTGCTTTACAACGCCTCGCGACAGTTTAAAACTGTCTGCTCGCGACAATTGATTTGCTGGCTGTGGGATTGGAAAACTGGCCTAGGCTAGAAAATGGCGTCAATAATAGAGGACTGTCTATATGAAAAATTCTATTGTATTTGCTTATTATTTCCTAAAGACGCAAGCTCCTAAAAATCTATACGATTGAAAGAGTCTTAAAATTAAAATGTACTGCAGAAACGTCATTTTGTATGTTTATGACTACTTCACGCCTCACAATAAAGAAAAATAATATATTAAATCAATAATGAGTGATAGTATAGATCAGAGAATTAGTCTTACTACAAATTACACTGGTCAACAGTCATTTTGCGCCAGACATAAAACTTACAAATTCTTACTAATTTCGACCTCCTGAATTAATAAATAATAAGCAAAATGTTCCATCACTTCGGGTTTTCGAGATGCACAATATAATTAATTTTCTATGCATTTTATTTTAAAAATCACCGTATTTCGTGTGTAACTATTTTTTTTTACAAATGTGAAGACCCATTATGTGAAAACAATATTAGTATAAGTAGGGCACCATGTTAGAAGCACTTGTAGGAAAGGAAATTATTTTATTGCCCTTCTACGAGTCTATTTCGAGGGAGTGAAACAGGTTCGCGGTATAAATTCACTTGAGTTTACCTGATTTTACTTGAGGTGTGCATTTCTTTGACGGTGAGCTTTAATTACATTACTGTAGTTTATATTTTGCAATATATCACCATGTCAAATCCACTTCCAGAAGCGCAGAAGCGGAAATTGTTTTATTGCCATTTTCGGTTCCATTTGGAGGGGAAGAAACAGGTTCGCCGTATGAAAACGCTTCAGTTTACCAGGATATTTCTGTGGTGTTAGTATTCTGTGTAAGACGTGTATTTCTTTAAAGTGTGCTTTAATGATAATATTCAAAGTACGAATAGTTTATACGTGTGGATTTGAAGGTTGTAGCATTGCTTTTTGGAATGCAATTAGGCTACACAAAATTTTGCTGCTTTCTGTACGAATTGGACAGTCGCGCTCGAGATATTTTATTTTTATTTTATTGGGTTATTTTACGACGCTTTTCCAACATCTAGGTTATTTAGCGTCTGAATGAAATGAAGGTGATAATGCCGGTGAAATGAGTCCGGGGTCCGGCACCGAAAGTTACCCAGCATTTGCTCGTATTGGGTTGAGGGAAAACCCCGGAAAAAACCTCAACCAGGTAACTTGCCCCGATCGGGATTCGAACCCGGGCCACCTGGTTTCGCGGCCAGACGCGCTGACCATTACTTCATAGGTGTGGACTCGCGCTCGAGATAAGCATTATAAAATAAAACGACAATCACTAGAACCAAGGAAGAAAAATATTATACATCAACCCCTTGTACCTCAAAGTGAAGTAATTTTACCCCTTTTACACAATAAGTTAGGGTTAATGAAAAATTTTGTTAAAGGGATAAATTATAAAACTGAAGCATTTAAAAATATCCAGGAAAAATTTCCTGCTATTAATAATCCGTGGCGCTACACCCCGTGAAGAGCCCAGACCGACCAGCCGGCTGCTGGCCTCACGTCCACATGCCAAAACAGAGGTGGACGATCATCCAACTAGAATGGAGGTATCGTGTGGTTAGCACGATGATCGCCCCAGTCGTTATATCTGGCTTTTGCAACCGGCTTTCGCTACCTATCGTAGCTCCCCAAGTGCATCACGATGCTAGGTGGGCACCGGTCCCATACACTGGCCGAAATTTCAGGAGAAAATTTCTTCCTCCACGAGGACTCGAACCAGCGCGCATTCCTTAACATTTCCTGCTATTAGTGATTCAAAAATAAAAGAGGGAATTCTCAATGGACCACAAATTAGAGAAATAATGAAGGACAATCACTTCGAATCTTTGCTGGAAGGAAAAGAGACAGCCGTCTGGATTGTATTCAAGGAGGTTGAATTAATTTTCTGGATAACTGTAGAAGTGAGGACTATGAAGAACTAGTGAAAAATATACTGTTGGCGTATTAAACTAGGGGTTGTAAAATTTCCCTGAAAATTCACTTCCTTCACTCATATCTTGACTTTTTTTCCCGAGAATTGTGCGATTTCAGTGATGAGCGTGATGAGCGCTTCCATCAAGAAATTTTAACTATGGAAAAAAGATACCAAGGACAATGGAGTACCAATATGCTAGCAGACTATTGTTGGACTTTAGCTCGTGATGTACCTGATGCCCAGTGTAAAAGAAAATGCAGAAAAAGAAAGCTGTCTGAACAGTGAATATTTAGTCTTATTGTCATTATATAAAACAATATTTTGAACAGATATAAATTCCAAAATTTCTCAAAAACCGCAACCAACAACTGATTTTATTGTCATATTCGTATTCAGGAGGCTCAAATTATATAGAAAACATATATGCCTAGCGCAAAAAAAAAAAAATGTTACGCAGTGTTATTATTATAAATTATTATTCACCTGGTGCTTTCATCTTATTTGCAATTTTTCTTCACATATTTTCAGAAACCACATTATTCTCGTGATACTGTTTCAAAGATTGTACAGGATGTAGGCTATCTTTCCTGTACTAAATCAACTAATTTATCCGCATCGAGCTCTATTATGAATAATGTGCACTACACAGCAATAGTATTTTTTTTTGTAGATAATGAAAGCGTGCAATCATAGCCACTACTAACGCATGCGCAGTACACTGCAGCTATCAGACAGTCTCCTCGCGACGAACTTCAAGCAGTCATTCGATGTTGTCTCTTCGTGTCTCCTTGTGTCTGCTCGCGACCGTCGCGCCGCGTCTGATTCTGTGTGCATCGCATCATAAGAAATCAATGGGAGACAAGTACCACGAGACAAAATGTCGCGTCGCGCCGCGCCGCGTCTGATTCTGTGTGCACCCGGCCTTGGACACTAGATAATTTTGATCTCGAAGATATATGATGGTGACAGTGAAGAATGTTCAGCCCACCAAAGAAGAAATTGGCGATGATACTGAAGACTGCGTGATAATTTTGATATCGATAATTATGGGATGCAGCCACCAGTGTAGCTCAGTCGGCTAAGGTGCTTGCCTCCCGATCAGGAGTTGCACTCGGGTGCGGGGTCGATTCCCGCTTGGGCTGATTACCTGGAATGTCAGGTAATCTATGGCGAATACTCGGCCTCATCTCGCCAAATATTATCTCACTATCACCACATCCATAGACGTTAAATAACCTCGTAGTTGATACAGCGTCGTTAAATAACAAAGTAAAAAGAATTTGTGATGCTCATATATAAAGTGGTTCTGAACAATGAAGGCACAAATATTGGTATATTTGAAGAATGCATGATTACTTTGATATCCAAGGTTATGACATGATAGGAACGATGATTCTGACGAACGAAGATGAAATTATCGATGATACTAAACGTACTTCGTTCCATAATGTCTCACAGGAGAAGTAAACATTGCCGGCAGAGGAGGAGAGAAGTATAATTGCTATTCAACCAATGGCAGAGGTATCATTCCACGCTTGTCTTGAATTTGGGCGAAGGTAGAACGCTTCAGACCGCCCAACTTCAAGACAAGCGTGGAATGAGATCTCTGCCATTGATTGAATAGCAATTATACTTCTCTCCTCCTCTGTCGGCAACGTTTACTTCTCCTGTCTGACATTGTGGAATGAAGTGTAGATGACGGCGTGATAATTTTGTTCTCTAAGGTTATGTTCTGATGACATTGATGAGGATTCTGATTTTTGAAGACGAAGTTGTCGATTATGCAAGCTCCAGCATCATAATTTTCATGTCAATGATAACGTTGTGGAGAAAATAAAAAGGGTTCTTAACTTTGAAGACGAAAGTGGTGACGGTACTAAATACGGAGTAATAATTATGATGTCGATTAATTGATGGTAGTAGTGAGGATGGTTCTGTTCACTGAAAACTAGTGTCAATGATGCTTGAAAACGAGTGCTGATGCGAGATGACGTCGGTGATAATGTTTATATTCAAAATTATATGATGGTGCTAGGAAAGATGGTTGTGTGCACTTAAGACTAGTGTCTTGATGCTATGTGACGGCGGTGGTAATGTGATGGTGTCAGAGAAGATTGTTCTGTAAATTTAAGACGAGTGTTGATTATGATAGATAACGACGGTGATAATACTGATGTTGAAGATTATGTAATGTTGCTAGGGAAGATGGTTGGGTGCACTTAAGACTAGTGTCATGATGCTATGTGACGGCGGTGGTAATGTGATGGTGCCAGAGAAGATGGTTCTGTAAATTGAAGACGAGTGTCGATTATGATTGATAACGGCGGTGATGATATTGATGTTGAAGATTATGTGATGCTGCTAGAGAAGATGGTTGTCTGCACTTAAAGCCAGTGTCATGATGCTATGTGACGGCGCTGGTAATATGATGACGCCAGGGAAGATGGTTTTGTAAACTGAAGACGAGTGTCGATTATGATAGATGACGACGGTGATAATATTGATGTTGAAGATTATGTGATGGTGCCAGGGAAGATGGTTGTGTGCATTTAAAACTAGTGTCGATGATGCTATGTGACGGCGCTGGTAATATGATGACGCCAGGGAAGATGGTTTTGTAAACTGAAGACGAGTGTCGATTATGATAGATGACGACGGTGATAATATTGATGTTGAAGATTATGTGATGGTGCCAGGGAAGATGGTTGTGTGCATTTAAAACTAGTGTCGATGATGCTATGTGACAGCGCTGGTAATATGATGACGCCAGGGAAGATGGTTTTGTAAACTGAAGACGAGTGTCGATTATGATAGATGACGACGGTGATAATATTGATGTTGAAGATTATGTGATGGTGCCAGGGAAGATGGTTGTGTGCATTTAAAACTAGTGTCGATGATGCTATGTGACGGCGCTCGTAATATGATGACGCCAGGGAAGATGGTTTTGTAAACTGAAGACGAGTGTCGATTATGATAGATGACGACGGTGATAATATTGATGTTGAAGATTATGTGATGGTGCCAGGGAAGATGGTTGTGTGCATTTAAAACTAGTGTCGATGATGCTATGTGACGGCGGTGGTAATGTGATGGTGCCAGTGAAGATGGATCTGTAAATTGAAGACGCGTGTCGATTAAGATAGGTGATGACGGTGATAATATTGATGTTGAAGATTATGTGATCGTGCTAGACATGATGCTTGTGTGCACTTAAGACTCTTTTCGATGATGCTATGTGACGGTGATGGTAATGTGATGGTGCCAGGGAAGATTGTTCTGTAAATTGAAGACGAGTGTCGATTATGATAGATGACGACGGTGATAATATTAATGTTGAAGATTATGTGATGGTGCTAAGGAAGATGGTTGTGTGCATTTAAGGCTAGTGTCCATGATGCTATGTGACGGCGGTGGTAATGTGATGCTGCTAGGGAAGATAGTTCTGTAAATTGAAGACGAGTGTCGATTATGATGGATGACGACGGTGATAATTTTGATATTGAAGATTGTGTGATGGTGCTGGGGAAGATGTTTGTGCACTTAAGTCTAGTGTCATGATGCTATATGACGGCGGTGGTAATGTGATGGTGCCAGAGGAGATGGTTCTGTAAATTGAAGACGAGTGTTTATTATGATAGATGACGACGGTGATAATATTGATACTGAAGATTATGTGATGGTGCTAGGGATGCTTCTGTCCACCGAAGACGAAAGCGTCGATGATATTAAATGATGATGAGATGAAAAAGATAATGTGAGGGTGATAGTGACGATGGTTCTCTGTACTCAACAGCGAAGATCGCATGGAGCAGTTATTACTTTGCCAGCGGGCAAATATAAGTGGTTTTAAATGTAATTAGTATTCATGCCCTAACGCAGGGACAACAAGAGCACAAAAGCACCGCGTCGTGGTCTGGAAGGCGATCAATGGCCCCCGCTCGGCAGCGGTGGGTGGTGCATAAGGGGCCCGTGACATGCAAACCTCGCACATGTGCTTCACAAACATCCACCTCGCATTTTATATCATTATTTTCTTGGACACATATTAAACCCGCGGAATTTTCTGCTTCTATAACCGAGGCCGTCTGGAAACCCCAGCGACCATGTAACCCACGCCCATCTCCGCCATTATCGCTTCAATTTGCGGTGCACAAACTGTTACGGAAATAAATTTAATTTGTTGTGGTTTATATAACGGTTAGATCGAAGCTTTGATGGTGCATGGACGCCATGGCCTTAGGTTCGAGAATGGACTACAGTAAGAAGAGTTGTCTTCTGCCACTATCATTCCATGTGTTTTATTATGTTGAAATCTATCGTCACGTTGATTGCACAATATGACAATTTCACCAAGTATTCGTATTCCAGCAGTTCTGATATGAACACTATCCAGATATTGCCGTTTGTAAATTGTAATATCGGTGTAAAGTAAGTTATAGATGAAATTAAAATAGGTGTTTCACTATTGACTTTATAAATATATACCAAGGTAAATATTTAGGAATTATTATAGATCAGCATTTACGTTGGGTTAAACAAATTGATTTCATGTGTACAAGTATAGGAAAGACAATTCATAATACTTTGAAATTTTATCACTAAGGAGGCATTGAGAATAATATTTTTAGCTTTAGTACAATCATTAATACAATATGGTATAATAAATTGGGATGGAGTAGCATCATCTGTACATAATCCATTAATTTTATTACACAGAAGATTAAAAAAATTTGTCTAACCAAAAATATGGATTACCCAACAAATTTAATTTATACAGATTTTAAAGTATTAAATATTGAAGAAATTTATAAATATAGTTTACTAACTTACTACCACAGAAACCAAATAAAATATAAATCTAATCGACATGAATATCGTACTCGAAGACAAAAGTCTACTTTCCCATTAATTGAGCCTAAATGTCATACAAGTGCAGCTCTTAAACATGGTGCTTGTTTCGGCCCAAGACTTTATAACAAAATTAAAAACCGTTTTCCAAATTTCAAATATTTTAAAATTGAAGCTTTTAAAAAAGAAATTTATAAAATTATTCATGATATATAATATTAACAAATGTATTTTTTTACCTTTCATTTCTGGCGACTATATTCATGTTTTTATTGAATATCACTGGCATCTGTCTGATTGTCAATTCATATTAAATGTGCTTTTTTCTCTCTTTTTCTCTTTCTTCTTTTTCTTTTTTGCATTTGTGTGTTATTTATTGGTTTGAATTAAGTTACTTACTTTATTTAGTAAACTGTCCTCGTAAATTTTATGTTATATTATTAGCTAAGACCACATTGTACGCGAGCCTGGCTCTTACGGAGTGGATAGAAACATTTTTGTTTTATAGTTTTAATTTCTACTCACTAGCTAGGTAGCTAGTTAAATAAATAAAAATAAATATATTATTTTTAGTCTGTTATTTATCGATGTCATATCATCTACTAGATAATTTAGCGTAGATGGAATTGGTGAAATCGAAACGGAATTTGGCGGAAAAAGATTGAGGATTCGCCATGTGATTACCTGATATTTGCCTTAAAGTTTTCCTAAAAAATTCTCGGAAAACACCCAACCAGGTAATCAGTCCAAACAGGAATCGAACTCACACCCGAGCGCAACTCCGGATCGATAAGGTAAACGCGCTACCGCCTGAGCCAAGCCGGTGCCTGATATCTGATTACAGAAATCAATATTTTTACTAAATGTTTAACAAAACTACATCCTCATAGAAGTAAACTGTTTCACTATTCCTTAGATAAAACTGGCTGCTTATAGAAATCAAATGTATGTTTCACTATTGCTTTCATAAAAATATCCAATCAATAAAAGTCAACTGAACAAAATATTTTACCATACAATTCAAGTGTGATTCACTAAAACTTCGCTTAAATTATCTCATCACTGAAGTCAATTGTGTCGCTTTTGGTTATGTAAATGTAAATAGAACAGAAAAAAACATGACAGTGAAAAGAGAACGCATGGAATAATATTCAATATAATACCACAGTCTAGTATATACAGTCACGAAGCTTAATACTTAGTAAATATACATCCATAGACAGTTGCTAACCACTAGGATCGCTATTATCGCCTCATTACAGACAAATGCGAAATAGTACCGGCACAGTCTATTGTTCCTAGCACCCTCACAACTCAAGCTTCGTGACTGTATATACTAGACAGTGATAATACGAAGACAGAAGAAAAGACAACAGAAGAATAAAGTGAAATACAACGTAATAGAATATTAGCACAAAGGTGCACATACACATCAGAAAGGAATGAGTATCACAAAATGGAAACAGAATAGTACAAAACAGAATAAAGAAAATACAAAAAGAGAACAAAACTAAAAAAACCGAAATAAAACAGAATGGAATAGTAAGCAACCTAACACAATATTATGGGACAGAAATAAACTGGAAAAACAGAACAGAAGCAAATTGAATACAATTGAACAGAACACAATAGAAAAACTGTAGAAAGAAACAAAAAAAAACATTAAATGGAACAATGTGAAATAAAGCACCATAGGAAAACAATAAACCAAATAAAATAGCACAGAATAGAACTAAATATAATACAGCAAAATGCAATATAGCAGAGGTATTACACTGTATAACGAAATAACTATAGGGAACAGAAAAATTGTAAATTATGTTTCATTTAACGACGCTCGCAACTGCAGAGTTTATATCAGCGTCGCCGGTGTGCCGGAATTTTGTCTCGCAGGAGTTCTTTTACATGCCAGTAAAACTACTGACATGAGCCTGTCGCATTTAAGGACACTTAATTGCCATCGACCTGGGCAGGAATCGAAACTGCAACCTCGGACACAGAAGGCCAGCACTCTACCGACTGCGCCACCCAGGCCGATTAAGAGAATAGAACACTATAGAAGAGATTAGAAAATGAAATGGAAGAAATAAGAAAACAGAACTATGGCAGGGAAATTGATAAAAATATATTGAAACGAAATAAAATTTAGGTAATCGGATAGGAGAAAACAATACAAGCAGAAAAGACAGGAATAAAAAAAAACATCGTAATATAATTGAATATAATGCAAAATATAAAATTGCGAGCAATGGAAAGAAAACATGAAGACGTTATAAGGGAGAGACCAGAACAGCGTAAGTGGGAATGCAACAAATAAATAGAAAAACAACGGAAGAAAAAACGAAAATATAACATCGAATAGGACAAGTAGAGTAGAATACCAGTAGAAAAAGACCACATCACTAAAAGAAAATAATAAAACAAAAGTTAATAGAACAGAATGGAATAAAATAACATTTATCATAAATAAATAACAAAGAAGTAATAGAACAGAACAGAAGGGACTCATTCATTCATTTAGTGTTCTGCGCAAGGGCAGGCCATTCACTGCAAACCCACCCTTCTCCAGTCTTTCCTATTTTCTGCCTTCCTCTTTGTTTCCTCATATGATCCATATATCTTAATGTCGTCTATAATCGGAAATCTTCTTCTACCCCGAACTCTTCTCCCGTTCATCATTCCTTTCAGTGTATCCTTCAGTAGGCAGTTTCTTCTCAGCCAATAACCCAACCAATTCCTTTTCCTCTTCCTGATCAGTTTCAGCATCATTCTTTCTTCACCCACTCTTTCCAATACAGCTTCATTTCTTATTCTATCTGTCCACTTCACACGTTATATTCTTCTGCATATCCACGTTTCAAACGCTTCTATTCGCTTCTCTTCACTTCGTCGCAATGTCGATGTTTCTGCCCCATACATTGCCACAATCCATACAAAGCACTTCACTAGTCTCTTCCTTACTTCTTTTTCCAGAGGTCCGCAGAAGAAGCTTCTTTTTCTATTGAAAGCTTCCTTGGCCATTGCTATTCTCCTTTTGACTTCCTGACAGCAGCTCATGTTACTGCTTATAGTACACCCCAAGTATTTGAAGTTGTCCACTTGCTCTACTGTCTCATTTAGAATTAGCAAGTTTATCTTCTGTATTTTTCTTCCAATGACCATGGTCTTCGTCTTATTTGTACTTATCTTCATCCCATACTGCTCACAGCTGTCATTTAGCTCCAGTAGCATATCCTTTAGTATCATTTCCCCTTCTGCCAACAACTCCATATCATCAGCAAATCTTATGCAATTTATTCTTTTTCCTCCTACTATCATTACTTCCGTGTTCTAAAAAGAGTTCTTTACATATTCCTCCAAGCAGAAGTTCAAAAGGGTAGGTGATAAAGGACATCCTTGACGTACTCCTAACCCAATTTCACTTCCTTCTGACATTTCTTCTTCTATCCTGAATTTCACTCGTTTCATATGAAGATTAATGAACAGTCTTCTCTCTCTCCAATCCATATCAATTTTCTTTAGGATCCCCATCAGTTTATTCCAATCCACTCTGTCGAAAGCTTTTTCTAGGTCCACAAATACTACATACAGAACAAGGAAAATGAAATAAATAAAATAATGGCAAACCCAGCACGGAAAAAAATCGAACGAAACGTAAAGTAACAGAACGGAAAAGAAAGATACGAAGAAACAGAAGAAAAGGAAATGTAATGCAACATAACCGAATAAAAACAACGCAAGTAAAAACAAAATTAGAATATAGAGCGGGGCAAAGTGGACTAGAACACCAGTAGATAAAGAATAGTCCAGTGAATATTGTACAGAAGAAAAACATGAATATGTAAGAATGGAATACAATAGCAGTTGTTATAAACAAATAGCAACCAATGAGTAGAGCAGAGCATAAGTAATTAGAACAAAAAATGAAAGAAAGAAAGAATAGCGAAATCAGTAAAGGAAGAAAAATTTAAAAAGTTATACCGAAATAGAATTGAACAACATAAACAGAACATAAAAGTAGAATACAAAACAGACGAAAATAGAATACAAAACAATATTTTGAGTACACAACATAATAACATAAACAATATAAAAGCATAAGATATTAGTGCAACGAAGCATATCGAACACAATTTAATATTACAAAATTAAATAGAAAAAAATACAATAAGAAAAATATAAGAGAACAGAACAGCATAGACAAGGCAGAAAAGAAACGAAAATGAAATATTTGAGAACGAAAAAACAGAACACAGCAAAATATAAAATAACAGAAGAAACGAACGAAAACAGAAGAAAAATTTAACAAACAGGAATAGAGGAATAGAACACTAATAGAAACAAAAATGGACAAACGAAAATAAGGATGTAAAAGAATGGGAATACAACAAAATATATTATAAATAAATAATACAAAGAATGCAACAGAATAGGACAGAGTAGAACAAAGATAATGATACAAACACAGAAGAAAGTGAATATTATAATATAACAGAATGCAATATAACAGCTGTGTTATAAATAGAGATGAGAATTCCATGAAAATGCATGATTTTATAAGAACATAGAACATAGCTCAAACTTAGTACTTAACCATTTCATTACTATCTGGTTCCAAATATGTGTACTTTTTCCGTGCATATTTGCATGTTTTGGCCTTTTTGGGGATAAAAACATGCATAATCCATATTTAAGGAATTTTTAGCCCAATCATGCATGTAATGTATACATTATATTCAGTTTAAATGCATGTTTTAATGGTTTTGAGTGGACACCTCAGTTTCTCGATTTTTATGTCCCTTATTTTAGCTCCAGGAATCAGAATGAAGAAAGAAAAGAAAAAAATCTAAATAACAGAAAAAGGTTCATTCAAGTTTACACCCATAACTTCTTGCAGTGAAGAGAGGTCATTCTCTGCCTACAAAAACATATTGGCGACAAGCGCAGAAACCTGACAGAAAGCAATTTAGAAATGTTGTTAGGTTGTTAACTGTCCAAAAATGGTGAGGTGAAATAAGAAATTCGGAACAAAAATGAAAGTGCATATTTTATGTATTTTTCGCTTGATCGTGCATGTTTCATAGTTTGATAGTGCATGAATGCATGCATATTTTGGGATTATATAGTGCATGAAATTCTCGTCTCTAGTTATAAATAAATAACGATAGAATAGAGCAGAATATAAGTGATTAGAACAAAGAAAATGGAAGAAATAATGCAAGAGCAATCCAGAACACAATAAATAGACGAAAGTATATCGAAATGGAAGAAAATTGAAGTGAAACAAAAAGAGAGACAACAGAACTAAATGTACAAGTTACAGCACAGAAGAAAAGATAATAGAATGGAATATAGTAAAATAAAAAAGAGAGTAGAATGGAACGAAGTGTAACGACATGTAATGAAATGGAAGAAAACTGAAGTGAAACAAAAAGAGAAACAACAGAAAAACTAATTGTATAAGTTACAGCACAGAAGAAAAGATAATACAATCGAATATAGTAAAATAAGTAAAAAAGAGAGTAAAATGGAACGAAGTGTAACGACATGTAATGAAATGGAAGAAAATTGAAGTGAAACAAAAAGAGAAACAACAGAAGAACTAAATGTATAAGTTACAGCACAGAAGAAAAAATAATACAATGGAGTAGGGGAGATTGTTCTACCTTTAAACATTTTTCACATTTAATTTTTTTTAATTTAGGGAAATGACATTTTTTAAATTAAAAAATGCTTTAAATAATCACTGAAGATTCTTTCACAGCTTCCTGTATGTATTTTCTGTTCTACACATCTATTAAGGCTGGAAAAAATAAAATGTAATATGTTCAAAAGTACAACAGGTTCATGTATCTTAGAACATACCCTCTTGTAAATTGAAACACATGGAATATAGGTGGGAATACAGTTGTAAAAACTGACAATCAAATATAAAATGTATTTGCCATCATAAACCAGAGCAGGCTTCTCTGATTTAGATTATATTTCCTGGAGGAGCAAGGATTGCTTCAATAGCTTTCTTCCAGACATCCGGATGAATTGGGGGCCTCTTAACTCCAGACTTACTTCGTGACATGATCTTAAAATAAAAGAAAGACAAAAACCTATAGTATCGTGCCCTTTGGAAGATATTCCATGGTACAAGATGTTCTGTGTTCAAAGGTACAAGAGGGTGCACGTTTAAACAAATATGGCTCCCAAAACTAGAGATTCGAATAAATCATAGAAATTAAAATATGTTGTTACTCACCAGATGATAGGGAACATACTGTACATGGTGGATAGTAACAAATGCAATCTGGTTTTGTGTTAGAAAACATATATCAATGAACGAAATATTTACTTTTGGTACTATAGAAGATTGTTTTGTTCACAGAACTCACACTTCGCAATAAATCAAACCGAAACTACGACAAGGGCTACTTAGCAGCTTTCTCTACAATCTACTCCAGTCTGAGTCCTCTAGGTAGTAACAAAAAAAAATAAAAAAAAAAAACAAAAATGTTCAAAGGTACACTATGCTAAAGGTACAACAGTCTCCCCTATAGTAAAATAAGTAAAAAACAAAGAGAGTAGAATGGAACGAAGTGTAACGACATGTAATGAAATTTATCTTGTTTCAACAAGCTGAAATACAATATGACAAATGAGCAACACAAAACACTACAAAGCAAATAATTTAATTTATAAACTAACACTTGGAAACCTTTCCCCGTTGATTTCAAGGAGCAAGGGACTGACTAATCAAGAACAAAATGAGCGCGCATATGTGTGTGTAGAACTGTGGATGCAACGAGACTTCCATCTGATCATCTTCGTAGCGTTGGACCGGTACAGGGGTCGAGTGGGGTCGTACGAGAGGCTGTGGGTAAGTCAGGGGGTGGAGGGGCAGGAGGATGTGTGGTTAGACGTCGCGTGGAGCTAAATCTGGCCAAGGCCTAGTGCTAGCCCATATCATCCTCAGCGTCTCAGTTCCCTATGGGTGAGACAACGGAGCTTCTCCAGTCGCATCGCATCGCATCACCACTAAAATGTCACCACAATCGATAATCATTCCGATCTTCTGTAACCCACCAGTATCACGCAGTGACGGATCGTTTTCTGAAGACTCGGGGTTCACTTCTAAGTGTTTACAGAAAGTGAAGTATTTTAACCTCTTATTAATTACGGAGAATGGATCAAGATATTGCAGAAATGGACTTCAATTTTTTTTACATATAGACTATAGATTTTACACATCTACCTGTCACAGGAAAAGTATTACTTTCTGAAGTAATGGATAGATACTATATAATACGTTCAGTGTTGCCAACTAATTAGAAGGAGAATAACAAACTTCCAAAGTGTAAATTGAAGACATTACTTACTTACTCACTCACTCACTTACTTACTTGCTTTTAAGGAACCCGGAGGTTCATTACCGCTCTCACATAAGCCAGCCATTGGTCCCTTTCCTGAGCAAGATTAATCCATTCTCTATCATCATATCCCACCTCCCTCAAATCCATTTTAATATTATCTTCCCATCTACGTCTCGGCCTCCCTAAAGGTCTTTTTCCTTCCGGCCTCCCAACTAACACACTATATACCCTGCCCATCTCAAACGTCTGGATTTTATGTTCCTAATTATGTCAGGTGAAGAATACAATGCGTGCAGTTCTGTGTTGTGTGACTTTCTCCATTCTCCTGTAACTTCATCCCTTTTAGCCCCAAATATTTTCCTAAGCACCTTATTCTCAAACACCCTTAACCTATGTTCCTCTCTCAAAGTGAGAGTCCAAGTTTCACAACCATAAAGAACAACCGGTAATATAACTGTTTTATAAAGTCTAACTTTCAGATTTTTTGACAGCAGACTGGATAATAAAAGCTTCTCAACCGAATAATAAGAGGCATTTCCCATATTTATACTGTGTTTAATTTCCTCCCGAGTATCATTTATATTTATTACTGTTGCTCCAAGATATTTGAACTTATTACGTGACATTATTGCAAGTTCTATAAAATACAGTTTAATTCTCGCTCACCAATATCTGATCGATATTTTTCTATTCTTCCTTATGTGAGAGACAGTCCGTCCCACGCCGTAGCGTTATGGTCTAAGTACTAAACCACACTACATGAAACAAAACAGTTTCAGGCTGGTTGAAACTCAATCAGACAATTTGATACAACCAACTAGCCCTTGATAGGAAGGTTAGAGCTTGTCACACGAATGCACTAAGACCAGGCCTACAGAGCCCATAAGTAGGGGAAATATGACGTCAGTCTCACTCCACTTCTATTGCGGATGATCGACTTCCGAGTATAGTTGTTTATATTCTTTTCCCTTGCAAGGTCCATCAGTGGCGGCACTGTAATTTTCAAAAAGGATTGTAATAAATTCATTGTATTATAATGCGTTATCTCGTTTCAAGGTTTACAATTATGCTAGATTTCCTGTCGGTAGGTTCTTTGAGATTTATTTGCACCTAGCCTGCTTTAGATTTTCGAAAACTTTCCTCCTATCATCACATAGGGAAACATAAATTTATAGCATTTAAGTAATGAACCTTGAAAGTCACTATTAATTTCAATTCAAAATGAACACAACGAGTGACGTCTTTGATTTAACAGTATATAAGTAAATAATCAATATGCAGTTCGTAATAATGAACTTACCCGAAAGTTTTTACATTTCGTCATTCTTAATATGGGCTTTGTTGAAATGTGGTTTAATATTGAAATGACAAGTAGAAATAAATTGGATGGGACACAAGCAATTCTTTCGTCTTCAACAACAAAATAATCATATTCCCATTTCCTTTGGAAGTAGTGTTTCTTCACGGGTTTAGATTTTGCCATATTCCAGTTCTCTTTAAACTGCAGTACACGTATTGTGTATTTATTTATTTTTTATTTATTTATTTGGCTGGAGTGTGTTACAATGTTCAACGACAGCATTGACATCCGGTGATATAGCTATCACTCACTTATCAACAGGAATTAAAACTTTATTAATGCACGAAAAATCACAATAAATTCTTAAAATAAAGTAATTGGTTTGTTGCCTGCATGCAACATTTCGGACTTATTCCATTTTAGTAGAATACAGAGCACGGAAAGAAAAGTCGGGGACTGTACATAACTTATTTTACGCAAAAAGTGGACTTAATCGGCTTTACTAGTAATAGGACGATATATACACAGTAGACCTTCTTACATTATATGCACACATACATTTTTAAATTTATTTTACATGTCTTTTAACTTATTTATTACCCTCATTCGTTATTCTCTTACTTTATATATCACTGCCACCGGGTGTATACCCAATTGTAATGTTAATACATACATACATACATACATACATACATACATAGCCTACATACATACATACATACATACATACATACATACATACATACATACATACACATACATAAATCACTTTGTATGAAATTTGAAGCTTTCTAGAGGTATGTTCCTAAGCATTTTATCTGTTCATTTGTAATTCTTGATAGCGTATTGTATACCTGCCGCCGCGAGAATGAATGTTGATGCAACCGAGCGTAACTAGAACGCTACGACAGCACTGGTAGAAAAGGTGGGTGGGGTAAAAGGGATGGTAAGGCAGTCGCTCTGAGGACCTACATTTCTGCAGCTATGACTAAGACGAAACGTTTTGTTTCTTCCAATCAGGGAGAGACAGCCGAGAATTCTTTCATGTCTACTGGTTTGGAGCAGTCAAAACCCCAGAAAAATCTTTCCAGCTGACTGTGAATTGTTTGCTACCGCGTATATTGAAGGTGTTTGAAATAGCTCCGTAACAAGAAATCCAAAGTTGAGGAATACGGGTTGTCTATATCAGTTATCGATTCGTTATCTACATTCTTACTAGAAATGAACAAAACTAACCGCCACTCTCACTCGCCGCGTTCGTTGCATTTGTCTTTCTAGTCTCGTCTCGTAACTGTCGTGCGCTTCGAGTCTCGCTCATCATTCTAGAAATAGCATTTTGTCGGGGTAGAATGATTTCGTAACTTTGAATAGCATACATCATTGAAATAAATAACATTGTAAATGTTTAATTGAGACAAAAGGACAAAACAGAACAGTATCTTAGTTATCAAATTGTTCTGGTTCTATTATATGACATTACCTATGGTTATATAAATAGAACAAAATAATTCTCAAATAAATTTGCATTTCTAAGAAACATAAAATAATTACTTTAAATAAAGTGATAATATATTTTTTTTTTACTTGAGATTGTACACGTGATCTCAAACATATGAAAAGAAAATTCCTAGCCTTTTACTAAGGGCCTAGTAATGAAATAAAAATTAGGAAACGGATTATTATACACTTAAAGGTAGAGATGAAGTTTCAAATAGGTTACTTGATTGTTTATACATATATATATATATATATATATATATATATATATATATATATATATATATAACAGTTGCCAAATTAGATAAACGTTTAGTCTGGTATAAACAACTGTGTGTCCACACCTGTGGAGTAACGGCTAGCGCGTCTGGCCGCGAAACCAGGTGGCCCGGGTTCGATTCCCGGTCGGGGTAAGTTACCTGGTTAAGATTTTTTCCGGGGTTTTCCCTCAACCCAATATGAGCAAATGCTGGGTAACTTTTGGTGCTGGACCCCGGACTCATTGCATCTGCATTATCACTTCATCTCATTGAGACGCTAAATAACCTAAAATGTTGATAAAGCGTGGTAAAATAACCTACTAAAAATAAAAAATAAACTGTGGCGATTCAAGGCTGCTTGACGTTCAAGAGTTGATCACTCCCGAAGTCTTGAGACACTCACACGTAATCTTTACGTCATCGACGCGATGTAGTCAGTATTGTCGTGCGGGTTTTCGGCTTTGCGAGCTCTATTAGTCTTGCTTTCTCGATCATTGTTCAACTCTAATTCTTACTATATTAGAATATAATTGAAGAGTGTGATCAAAACGTGTTCAGTCCATTTTTATGAAAGTTCTGGGCTAGTTCTTTTATCCACCGGTCTACGGACTGAGCGAGTTTTAAGTGACATGCACAATTACACAAACTTTTAGACAAGGACTAGCAGAAATCTGAAAAAAGCATATATATATATATATATCGTAAACATGGAAAAATGGACTGAGCGAGCTTTGGAATCACACTCTTCAATTTGGAAACTGAAATAACAAATAATAATAATAGTAATAATAATAATAATAACAATAATAATAATAATAATAATAATAATAATACTTTATTTATTCTGGCGAAGTTAAGGCCATCAGGCCTTCTCTTCCACTTAGCCAGAAAGAAAAGAAGCTGATATAATTTTACTAATATTTAAAGAATACTAATAAAAAATTTGTAGTCACAAGTTGAGTAAATAACAAATACTAACTTAAAATCTAATATAGGATTATTGTTTAATACATAGGCTAATGAAACGCATTATTACTATATTAATGCATAGAAACAAAATTAATTGCTACGTACTGCAAGAAATTGAGCATGTTTATCTAAAATAAAATAAACTAATTTTTATATGGAATGTAATGCTGAGAAGCTCCTTGTGTGAATAGAAAAACGTCCTGCAATTCACAATTTTAACTTGAAGGATCACAGCAAATGTATGTTTGATAATGACTTGTTTGCTGCAGTCTGTATTGAAGACGTTAGAAATGTCAACAAACTGTTTCCGGCTGCTTGAAAGATTTTTTTTTTTTTGCTGTTTCAAATATCTTCAACACACACTGCAGCAAACAATTAATTACCACAGTCTAGTATATATAGTCACGAACCTCAATACGTAAGGAATATGCATCCATAGATAGTTGCTAACCACTAGGATCGCTACTATCGCCTCATCACAGACAATGCGAACTAGTACCGGCACAGTCTATTGTTCCTAGTACCCTCAACAACTCAAGCTTCGTGACTATATATATTAGACTGTGTAATTACCAAACACAGAGTTCCTGTGATCCTTTAACCCTGCTGTTCTGTTCGGGTCTATATGACCCGAAGTGAATATTGTTTTCTTAATATTTTCTTGAAATAGTGAGATATGCTTTTGAGACTCAGTGACTTTGTCTAATAATGAAATATGCATTTGTGATTTAAAAATAATTGATATTTTCCAAATAGATTTGTCATAATCTGTAATTGTTACTTATGTAACGTTCGGGTCAATATGACCCAACATAAGATTTTATTATTTTCTAATGTGGTATTAGCATTTTTCAAGAAATTGTATCATGCTTTTATTATAATGAGTAGAAATTGAAATTATTGCCAACAATCAGATACACTAATTAACAACAATGGACTGGTTTCCTGTTGTTTTTCTGAATGAATTCCTTCTAAACTGTTGCATTTTTTCTGGGTAAATATTTCAGTGTTGTTTCTCAGTTTGAGTTCACACACCATGACGGAAAGACCACTGAGTAATGCTCAGTTAGTATCAATTGTGAATTCCTCCGACAGTGAAGAGTTTGTTTCAGAATTTGTAGATAATGTACGTGAATCTGAAAGTGGAAATGATGACGATTTTGACAGTCAACAACTAGTCAATATTGTTCAGTCAGTTCTTTCAAGAATAAAGCTATAGAATGGAAGTTGAATCCACCTCCACAACAGGGCCATCTTTCTGCCTCGAACCTCATCACGATTACACCAGGATTTACAAGGTATGCCACCATAATGAAATAATGTAGATGCCAAACATAGAAGGACGGCAAGTTTATGGCCAGCAATGGACAGATATCGACTGTATTGTTTACCAGGCTTATGTAGGACTCTTGCTTCTTGCTGGTGTGACTCAATCTCATGGGGAGTCAACAGAAAGTTTGTGGGATCAGAAAACGGGCAGAAACATTTTGCGGGCAACTATGTCACTTGAAACATTTTGCAAGATATCGCATGTCTTTCGATTTGATAAGAAATCTACTAGAGAATAACGAAGACGCACTGATAAACTTGCTGCTATTCCTTGCATTTGGGAGAAATGTCTGGAGGTCCTTCCTAAATTCTTCAATCCTAGCGAAAATATAACTGTCAAACAGTTAGTAGAATTTTGAAGTCACTGTCCATTCAAGGTGTATATTCCCAGAAAACCATCGAAATACGGAATAAAAATATGGACGCTTTGTGACAGCAAAACTTCATATGCATTGGTAGCACAAGTTTATACAGGGAAAGAATATGGACTATCAAAAAAGGTCAGGTATGAGGGTAGTGTGTGATCTTTCCAGTAACCTGAGGCGTCAAAATGTAACTTGTGACAAATTTTTCACTTCTTACAATTTGGAACAATACTTTTGAAAAAAAATGACAATGTTGGGGACTATACGGAAAAATAAGCCAGAACTTCCACAGCAAATGAACAGAAAGGAAATTAATAGTTCTTCATTCTACTTCACAAATGATACTACTGTGGTTAATTGTGTCCCAAAGAAAAAAAAATTACTGCTAATGAGTACACTGCATCATGTCAATCAAGTCAGCAACAGGAATGATAAGAAGCCTCAAATGATTTTAGATTAGAATGCATCCAAAGGGGCTGTAGACACACTTGACCAAGTAACATATACATATACTTGCAAAATAAAAACAAACAGATGGCCAGTGATATTTTTCTATAACATTCTTGATGTATCTGCTTACAATGCGTATGTATTGTGGACTTCGATAGACCCAAATTGGAATGCAAATAAATTGACTAGAAGGAGATTATTCTTAGAGGAACTTGAAAAATCACTGACAAAGGAACATATTTCATCAAGAAAGCACTTTTTAAGAACAGAGGAAGCAATCAGAATTGTCAAGAACATTCAAAAACCTATAATTGTGACTACAGTGCCGGTATCAGAGTCTACAAGAGGAAAAACTGTAAAACGTGAACGCTGTAAGTTCTGTCCATCAAGCAATGACAATAAAACGATCATGTTGTATTGAAACTACAGCAAACTTATTGTAAAGGTCATGGCATATATTTGTGTCACATAATTGTAAGCAATGAGAAAGAATTGTGATTAAGTAGGCCTATATCATGTGTGTTACACAAAACATAAGACAGAAGTTAATCATTATAACATAAAGCATTTAGTTCAATCTATCATTTTTCAAGGCCTATTGTTATATTATAAGTTAAACATTTCATTCAAACAAGTATGTTTCTTCCATTTGTTATTAATTTTTAATAAGAATGTAGAAAAAAACAAATGAATAATATAGCAAAATAAAATATCACAAACGAATAATAGTAAAAAAAAGCAAAATAATGTAAGATTAAAATAAAATAAAAAAATTAATAACAGTAATATTAATTAGCAATAACAATAATGATAAACTATGTTGTTGTAGTCATGCAAATGTTCACAAACAGGATTTTGTAATTTTATATGCATTTATAATAGGTCGGGTCATATTGACCCGAACAGTACATTCGTATAGTAAAATCTAACAGAACAGCAGGGTTAAGTTAAATTTTGAATAGCCGGACGCTTTTTATATTCACAGAAGGAGCATCTCAGTATCACACTACATCTAGAATTTAGTTTATTTTACTATGTTTAAAAAAGAAACTCAATCTGTTACAGTAACAGTACTTATTCGATAACTTTTGTTTCTATACATTAATGTAATAATTGTAGTTTATTAGTTAATATATTAAACAACATATCGTCGTTGATTTTATGAAACCTTCTATTTGAATTTAGAGAAAATAATTTTTCAGGAGGAAGAAAAATTAATTAAAAATCAATGGGCCTACATAAAAATATGAAGTCCCTCGGTAGAAAATGTTGGTGAATATGAACATAAATGACAGAAACTCGCTGAAGAGAAATTACAATTACTAATAAAATGATGGTCTTACAAAACAATGAAATAACACCATTTTAGTTTATCAAAAGGTACTTATCAATGTCTGCCCGAAGTTCAGGGAAGCAAAATATATATGTGGTTTTTTTAACCATGAGCCTACCAGTCTTAACTTCTTCGTGAAGCTGTAGCTATCAGTCTTAAGTGTAAAAATGGGAGGGAAACTTGCATAACTTTAAATCTGTTTATACCTGCATATATATATATATATATTTCTTTCCGCATGAAATTCTCATGCACCGAAATATTTTTTACTGCATCTTGCGTAAGAATTAATCTATGTACATATCAATCTTCGAGCGTTACTATGTATAACATCCATTGTGCTTCAGACTAACTGAATTTCTTAATTTATTTTCGCTTAAATTTAAGCTGTCAAAATTTCCATGTATATTAGTTTAAAACTGACGAAAATGTGACTCAAGCATATTTATATGACATATGTTTCCCTTACTGATTGCATGAATCATTCCTTACAACTTGAGTAAACTACTAAATGAAACATGAAGGTTCATTGATCTCTTAACCGTGATATATCAAGTAAAACATGTAGTATAAATCATTCAGCAGCACACAAATTCCTTCCGTTCGTTAAATAGTGAATTTAACTCCGTATACAAGTAGTAGCGTTTATGAACCGTCCAATAGGAAATGCCAGTGTAACGTTTTACGAACTGGAAAGACTATAACAAGAAGAGGGTGTGAGCCATTTTTAAAGCACAGACACTTCTTGATTTATGTGCTCTTAATTTGTGCGCTTTTGGCTTAACGCGTCGCCTCTTGAGTTCGGATGTTGCAGCTTGAGTCTGTAACACGCAAGGGTGGGGCCACAAATACAGAGCACCGGGGTATACACGTTTATTTTAATTATAATTACGACACAAAAACCTTTTATTTCAAGTTTACCTTAGGCTCAATTTAGAAGGAAACGTAATAATTTATAAGGAAACGTAAACAAGTTTGAATTCCCATGAAGACACTAAAAATAGTTATTTACAATACGAGTAACGTAAAGTTTCATATTACAATACGAGATTGGAAAGTTGTCAAACGAAACAACAGGCCGAGTTTGATAACCAGTCGAGTATTGTAATATGAAGTTACGATAGATAAATAAATAGTACGTTTTATCCACTTTGATAAAAAAAATACTTTTTAAATAAAATTAATTGTACTTTTTTTTAGCTTTGAACATGACTTTTGTGGAAAGCCGATCTTATTAGTTTCTTCCTGCGAGAGACAATTCGTTTATATTTGTTTTATTAGTTTTGAACGCGATAGGTTTTTTCTTGTAACAGAACAGCAGCACTAGGAGAAATAAACAAACATTGTTAAAATGAGTTCAAAAGCGGATACAGATATTGAAAGTGCTGCAAATTCTGCAATTGAATGTTTAGTACCATCGAAATCTCGCGTAAGAAATGAAGTGGAATATAAAAATTTTGAAGATTGTGACTTCCAACAAGAATTTAGAAAGTGTGTCGAAAATATAGTTGTTAATGTTTATCATAAACAAAATCAATTCCATTTTATTTTATTTAATGTGTGGTTCACATTACGCAACCGGTTAGGTAATAGCAGTACCAATGCCTAACTAGTTGCGTAATATAAATATCATTACCTACCTAATGGAAATATCATTACATATCTAGTTGCGTAATGAATGTGTTTACAACATTTTTATTAGTGATGTAAAGTCCACATTACATAATAAGAGGATAAAATTACTCAATGCACATAAAAAGGAGCACTTACTAAAATTAACTTGCAATGGTGTGTAAACTCAATTCTCAATGTTTCGGAGAAAACGACAATGATAAATTTAATTACTTTTCAGTAAAACCTGAAATTCTAAGCTAACACTTGATTCTGGAACCGATTTTTGATGACGAAGAAATGTATAGCCTATTTCGAACGTCATTTTTAAGCGGCTATTTTCTGTAACGACGCCGTGTCAAATTCGCGTTTATTTATAGAAGATAAAATTGCTGACATCGAAATGGTAATATAGCCAGATCTGTCAGGAGATTTCAAATGGAATTACCTAAATGTAGAAATATAGAGTGCCTTACTGGAAGAATATGGATCATCCCTAAGCACTTCAGTCCAAATAGACTTTGCATCCGTGATAAAACGAGTTGTACGCCGCCATACTACGCATTCCCCTCCAGCCCTCAAACCAGTATGGTTGTCTTCCATACCACCTCAGGAAACTAAGACCGTGGAGGCGGCACCTCTCATGCAGATCTATGAAACGCCTGAAATCCACCACCAATGCCATCTACAAATCATTGTACAAATCGTGAGTGACACCCACAAGAGCGAGCGATCGATTTCGCGTCACGCAAACAAAAGTGGTGGCCTATTTTCCGAGAAGAAATTACAGTCGAACAAGAATGTAATCAGTCGGAACTAAAAGGCACTAAGTCACTTTTTACAACTTTTCAGGAGAAGCAAAAAACATTCCACTAATAACACAAATATTATATTTTTACGTTATAGCAGACAAAACAATATTTAAAAGTCTTAGTTTCTTCTTCCACCGTTCGATGCGCATGATATCCGTTGTACAAATTGTTGCATAGCCCAAAACTGCATATTTTGACTTGTGTAGCTCCGACCGATTCAATTGTTGAATGTGTTTGTGGCATGAAGAGGGAAGAACGAGAGAACCTCGAGAAAATCATCATAAACTTGTAAATTCCTTCTGAATCTCTGCCACATAATCACAACATGGAGAAAAAAATCAGCGTCTTGACACTCTAACCTAACCCTAGAGCAGCATTTCAAATGTTCTTTAAACGTGATTAGCTTTTCCTGAACGAAACAGTGTAACTCATAAGCTCTGTGATGTTCTGTTTCTTACCTTGAAATTTAAAATTAAGAATGTTCACATGTTCTATAAGGTCGCTCATAGAAGCTAATATGCACAACCAATCAGTGTTTTGAAACTTTTGTACGTAATTAAAAGTTTCAATTTCTACATCTTCCTGTAAAAATTGAAGTAAATCCTTCCAGACGTTGAAAAACTGGTTCAATTTTAAACCGACACTAAGCTAAAATATTTCAGAATAAAGAGAAATCTCACTATACACCGCATCCAATTCTTCGAAGAATTATACCAGTTTCCGGTGACTTTTCGTTCAGGGGACCAGTTTATTACTGAAAGCGGGCCGAATCTGGCCCACGAGCCGCCAGTTGGACCATGTTGGTCTACTCTATTGCTAATTAAGAACACAAAAGGTGTGTTAATTAAAATATTGCGATTCGAATTTTGCGAGTTCACACCCGGTCGAAGGATATGGATTTGAAAGGACGATGAAATTCTTTGCACTGCTTCCTCTTAGAGAGGAGTACTGTAAGACCAAGGGACGAGCCGTATCGGAAGAAGATCGCTGCTGTAAGTTTGATGTCATCAATTTGTGTTTAAATTACAGATCTGCAACTTTTATGTATAATGCACAAGTCACCCGCAATTAGGTCACAACTTTCACTCTTCAGTATTCACACGATAATTTCCGGGATTCAGAGATGTAGTCATAACTTTCGTGTTTATTGTTATGTTTTTGTCCCATTGTTGTTATTGTTATCTTTATTTACTATTATTTCTGTTACCACTACTCTGCGACTAAGGGTCCAGCCGTATCGGAGGCAGTTTGACACCAGTTTGTGGCTAAAGTGCCTCGAGTTCGGATTTCCAAATTCAATCATTCATGCATCTTTCACTAGTAATGAAGCCTTGACATTGGCGGTGCTTCTTAAATCTTCAGCTGGCATATCGGTCTTCGGTCTTGTTTTGACTGCGGTTTTCCTTACCCCCTCGGCCCGGTGCGGCGACTAGTTGGAGGCCGTTGTAGTATGCGGCGGTAGTGGCTGTCTATGCTGTTGCACTAAACTGTGCGCGGCTAGCTTAATTTCTCGGCCATTTAATGTTCTTTCCAGGTCACGGTTTTTATGTTTCACCCCTGAAAGATTTATAAAAGATCCTTAAGTGGGAAACTGTGAACGAAGTAAAACAAGTGACCTTCAGATTATAAGCATATACAAATATTGAGATTTATTTATTCTATTTCCTTTATTTTATTTTTCTAATACTTGTAACACAAAATATAGCATACACAGATCAAATTTTAGCTCACCGCTGAAAGAGTAGAACTCGTGCTTAGGGACGGAAATGATCCCCATTTTCTTAATAAGTGTATCTGATTGTTATCTCTGTATTCTTTGAGTTTTATAACATAATCAAAAATGTATTTATATATGTATGTATGTGTGTATGTATGTATGTATGTATGTATGTATGTATGTATGTATGTATGTATGTATGTGTGTATGTATGTATGTAGGCGTATGTATGTATGTATTCACACTGCAAACGAGTATATACCCGGTGGTGGTGGTAAATAATTACACTCAATAATGACAATAAATAATAAACACAACTAATAAAAATACAAGTAATAATAAATTAGTAATTCTAATAAAAATACTAATAAAAATAATAATAATAATAATAATAATAATAATAATAATAATAATGAGAATCCTAACTTAAATGAAGCACGATCACTTAAAATAACATTTAAAATAAATCTAATTTGTATTTTAACGCTAAGTTCGAACTAAAACCCACGAGTAGAGTAATTGTTTGATGTATCTTATTTATTTCCATTGTATGTTAATTATGAAAATTTAATATTATTATATCATTCCGGCGGGGCCCGAGAATTAATTTTGCAAGTGTCATTTGGCTCTTCAATCAAAAACAATTGAACCATAGTGCCGTAAATTTATTAAGATATCATTCATTCGCATTAAGCCTAATGAAGAAACATCTATATTTAGTGAATAATTGAAACTCTAATCTTCCGAATAAAATTTGAAACACCTATAGAAACTGGTTATCTTCAGCACGTGAGTTATGACCACAAGCTTACATCACCAAAGATAGAATGAAACACCAAGAGGCATTGCTGCATTCAACCTACGAGTGAGTTGAGGTTTCTATCAATAAACAATGAGTAATCAAGGGGCTGAGTAATGGTGAAAAGCGTTTGTTTTTATCACGACGATTCTTTCAATCCAGGTGTGACTGTATTAAAGCAATAAACAAAATCGGTGCCATGTGACAAGTTGAATGACAGTCTGTCATTCAAAACGCAGTCAGAAATGTTTTATTATTTCCGCTACCAGTTTCAGTTCTTTGACATACACTATACATAAATGGTTCAGAGCCATAGTGGGCCAAGCGCCACTTATTGAAAACGGAGAAAACAAGGTTTAAAGTTAAGTGAATACCAAAATTTAATGAAGATTTACATATCATTTTGTTTTAATGTGCATACTTTATAATATTACTTGCTGTATGTTTCATTGAATTATGTATTCATTTAATTTTAACCCTTGTTTTCTCAGTCTTTAATGAATGGCGCTTGGCCCACTGTGGCTCTGAACTCTTCAAATCATCTATAAACAAAAATAAACATTATTAATGTCGCAGTAATTGTCCTATAATTGACGAAAATGTTTTAACATTAAAAACATTTCCTTAATTCCGTGTCACATAATTTTACAATACTTAATAAAGATTATTAACTAAGTTTGCGGAAGTAGAGTCGAACTTGCTTAACTCGAAGTTCAAGGGACCATTAAAACTCGAATTATGCAAGATTTCGTTAGACAAGTTTCAATTGTTTCTCTACTTTCTACGAAAGAGGTGTTGTAATTGAAATATATCGACATTTCTTCGAGAGAAGCGATCCAAACGTACCAACTAAATTAACTAATCCACCATGGGAATCGTACCCGGAAGTTCTTCCATAAAAAAAACTAATGCATTTCAATAAGAACAAAACTATTTAATTATTCAAGATTTTATACAAAATTGCCAAAATACAGGACATAAAAAATCTTTAAAACTTTGCCAATTTTGTAATCTTTGATTCGTGCAAAATTCTCCGAGTTTACTGAGCGACTGAAAACTGCCTCACTCACAATTCGTTGTCCTTCAAAATCGCATCTTAATTACTGGATGTTCGTGACCTGGGCGATTGTAGGCAAAGGTTTCTCGGAATATTCTGGCCCTTTTTCTTCAGAAGACAGGACAACAGTCTGCACGTGCTATACTGAGGGCTGATTTGTGTAATTTTGAAACTGAATTTCGTTGGATTTCACTTCGAATTACCCAAAAAAGAAATCGAATTACAGATGATTATTTAACATTGCGTTGTATACAAAAGTGAAAATACCGTAGAATTATTCACGATTATGAATTAAACATATTCGAGTTAAATAAGTTTGACTGTGTTATTAATTTTGGTTACTGCACTGCAGTTTGTTTTTGAACATAAGTTTGTCGTTTTCCTTGAATGAAGGCAACGGCTAAAAACTCAAAAATATCTCATCGTGTGTCATTCTAGTTGCACGTAAAGGTATAGAAAATTGACTTCGAATATATTAAAATACATCCTCCAAGGATATGAAAGCAGCAGCAGTAGTACTGCTAGTATTTTAACGACACTTGTAACTGCTGAGAATTTTCTGCATCAAAATTCAACACAGGCGACAAATGACAGACAAATTTTTCCTGGAGTCCTATCAGGGACTGTCCTTTTACTTGACGTAAATTACGACACAGCCTCCCAATTTTACTAGCCTAGAGAGGAAGTCATGCTAAAGTTAACGTGCTCCAAAATGAGTGTGGACAATTCAATTATCCACACATGAAAATCCAGACACTTAAAAACATTTAAATGTAAAATTTAACATACAAGATAGCAACTGAACATTAAAAATTGCATGATGTATTAATTGTTTACCTGGTCACTGTGGTGCTGTAGTGTAAAATGGGAAATCTTTGTAGTTTGATGACAGAATTTTCTTGACTACAGTTCAGCGTTGTTTCCGAATTAGCATTGATGTAATTATAAATCACGAACATAAAGTATGTATTTAACTGGCATAACTTAAGTAATGATTGAATTCGTCGCTGTGGCTTTAGACTTCGCATTACAATTAAAAATAAACTCTCTGGTTAGATTGCCTGGAGGAAAGTAGAATTTATCAACAGTAATCTCACTAGAGATTTTGATTTATCTAGAGAAAATCAAAACTCGAGTGGGATTTAATTGACTATTACACGATTAGAAGAAAGTACGAGGGAGAGTCAAAATGTAACTTTAATAATTGTTTTATTAATTGAATACGTACAATAAGACTACAAACACTTCATCACTTTTAACATAGTATAAAAGGAACACTTGCATTGAATGTAGTTGGGACTATGTTGAAAAGTGATAAGATCTTTGTAGTCTTATTGTGCATATTCAATTAATAAAAGAGTTAATAAGGTTAATTTTTTACTCTCCCTCGTATATAAAGAGTAGAAGAAATAAAGTATTATAAAACAATAAAATATTAATTGACTTACTAAAATTCTATTTCACTAATGTTAGCTTCACCAAATCGTTTGAACGGAGCCGCTATTTTCATTTGACTATCTATGGGATAAACAAATGAAGATCGCAAAGCATGTTTTATAGTACCGTAAAGAATTTGCAGTTTGAAATTTTGGCAAACAAAGAAGCAAATGGTAGGAAGGTGATTAAACAAACAAATACTAGGGAAAGTGACAAAAACAAACAATTGCTAGTGAAGTGATAAAATTGTAGCGATAAACAGCCATGATTTGTTGAAACACGTCCTTTCGTAGAGTTTTATTGATCAAAAGTAGTATGACGTTGTAAAAGTGTAATAGTCACTGTAATTGTATGTAGAATGTTAAAACATTGAATATTTTGGGAGGTTGTGGTATTCATCGAAACAGGAAAACAATGTCTAATAATGAAATTGAGCCTAAATTAATATCTTCCGAGAAATGAGTACTTGTCCATCAATACCATAGGAGATCCTCAATGTGATTTTCATTTCTAAAAATCATATAGTATTCTGAGAGGTGGTAGTACTAATCAAAACAAGAAAAAAACTTAATAAACTTTAGTCTTAATTGTTGTACGAATCAGAGCCTTTGAAATTAGTATTGCAAGAATAGCATATCCTCTAATGTGAGTTCTTTGCTGGTTTCTTAATGAGTATAAAGTACCATATCGGAAATAAAGTAAACAATAGGGTACAGTACATAGTATAAAACTGCGTGAGCCCCTAAGAAGTAAGGCAGAAGAACGCATTACAATGAATGGAAATCTCATTGAGCATGTGCTATGAGGTTTGTGAACAAGTATTCTTAAACACGTCATGTTTATTACACCTTCCTCTTGTTTGGATGAATACTATCAACTCTCAGAATACTGACTACATTTGTTTTACTGGAAATTACATTCAGCATCTCGGAAATCACATTCAACATCTCTTATGATGTTGATGAACAAGCACTCATATCACGGATGATATTAATTTTAGGATCCAGGTTTATTATAATTACTTGTTATTTTATTTTGATGAATAATACCGCCTCTCGAAATACTGAACCCTATTTTTAACACCCTGTATGTCCCTTGAATGAAAATGGTGTTCGTGGTGATAGTGATGGTCACGGTATTTGCGAATATAATAACAACAAAAATGTTCGTGGATTACCCGTTAATTTAATATGCAATCGTTTCTTAACGTTGAATAAACTTTATTCAAAAGTCAGTGCTACACACAAAACGTATGTCAAGTTGGTACGTAACATTAAGTAAATGCCAATAACTCAGTAATTGAAGCGTTGGACCGAATAACGGTCTATGTTACAATTTTTCATAATCGAGTTTTTAATGGAATAATGCTCTGTACAGTCTTACACAACTGTCACAAAAATTGTTTTTCAATATCTGTATCAGAGGCGCTTCTATACGAATTGCAACCATGAATTTCTTTGTTGGAACAACGGTCTATGTCACTAGTCACTTCTAGCGTATCCAATTATTTACATCGTATCGGGAGTTATTTCACGGGAGTTTGTTCTATTTACGAATTCTGGGTACTTGAACACTAGGTTTCGGCTGATCTATTACGTGAAATTGACGACTGCTACACAGTGACGATTTCTGCGGTAGATATTGACCGGCTAAATAAATCTAAAAAAGAAAAGGATCCAGACAAATTAATATTAATATGTGGAAAGATGTTTCACGACAGTCGCTGAGAGACAGTGGCCTTGAGTATAGAACAAGGAAGACGAAGTCGAAGTTAGTGCGAAAGATTCCCAAAATAATATAAGTTCCTGTGTGTTACTTTTGCAATATTTTATTAGTTATACTTTAATTTACACTTTATGTTGTGTTAGTTAGTATATGTTATGTTTCGCCACTATAGTTTATCTTAGAATTTTATCACAGTATTTCGTTTCAGGAACAGATTTGTGGAAATGTGCTCGCAGCTTGCTCTTGATGTCAGAAATCTGTTTAAAATGTTTTTATTCTCCTACAGACAGCATTTAAAAACTATAAATGTTATTGTCTTCACTATTAATAAAATTTACACTTAACAGATAAACCATCTGTTGGGATCGATACTGAATATTCGGACAGGGGTTGAAATTCCATCCCCCAACAATTTCTCAATTGTAATATTTAATTTTATTTATTCATTTTTATTTTACAACTTTCATTAATTTAATGGTGTCCCTACATCTCAACAATGCAGTTATTTTGTAATAATAGTGTTATTATTTGATCAATATAGCATGTTTATTCATAATATGACATTGAGTGTAAATGTAATAAATTACATGGTATTAATTCTTATTAATATATAGCATTTAAAAATAAATGTCATTATCATTTTGTTCATAATTTAACATTTTATTGATTTTGTATATTTAACAATATTCTAATTGTATAAAACTATTGTCTGTATTCCCCATTTTTGAGGAGTTAAAAATGTTACAAACTTCTATGATGTGTAATATGACTTTCAATAACATACAATCGTGTATTTCTCTGATTGTACAAAATATATTGATGTAATAACGGTCTATGTTGCCCGTCAGATTGTATATTTTATGAGCGGAATTACGATGTAACATTTTTGGATCGACGCTAAATAACCTCGTAGTTGGTACAGCGTCGTTAAATAACCTACTAAAAAACATTTTTGGTCCTCTTGCATAGTTAGCAAATTGTAACATAGACCGTTATTCGGCCCAACGCTTGAATTATAAAAGATAGACAACGTATATGTAAATTAAATATTAAAGGAAGAGCTTTCTATCTACGTACTTAATTCTATTCCATAACGAATATTTCATACACTGGTACATAATTACTGAAAATATGCAAAAATTTTCACTCATTCCCCACATTCAGTCGATTGCCATGCTTAAAGAATCAGAGAATAATCTATGCATATTGCGATGAAATACATAAAAAAGCACGAGCTTCTATAATATTAAGTATGCAGATTTTAGCTAGCTTTTGTGTTTAAAGAGTTTTGCTATAATTTATCAGTAAAGCTTTGTTACGTAGTTCTGTGACGTCATCTACAGATAAGATATCATGTCGGCGCGAAACAAGTGTGCCAAGTGCATGCACAAATAAATTCTGATAAAATTGGTGTGGATTGGAAAGAGAGGAGGCTGTTCATTAATCTCCATAAGAAAACAACGAATCAAAGTAGGGATATGAGAAAAAAATGTCAGAGGAAAGTGAAATAGGGAGAGCAGTACGACAAGAATGCCCTATATCATCTACACAATTCAACATCTTCTTGGAGGATTTAATGAAGAACTGTTTTCAGAACATTGGAGGGGTTATGTAGGAGGAATAAGAATAATAAAGCTCATCATATTTGCTGATGATATGAAGTTGTTAGGAGAAGAGGAGACGATACTTAGGGATATGCTAATGGCGCTAAATGACAGCTGTGAGCAGTAAGGCATGAAGATAAATGGAAGCAAAACGAAGGCCATGGCCATTGGAAGAAAAATAAAGAAGGTGAACAAGCGAATTCTAAATGAGACAGTAGAACATGTCGACAGCATCAAATACTTGGGATATACTATAACCAGTAACATGAATTGCTGCCAGGAAGTCAAAAAAGGATAGCAATAGCCAAAGAAGCTTTTAATAGAAAAAGGAACATCTTCTGTGGGCGTCTGGAAAAAGATCTAAGGAAGAGACTAATGAAGTGTTTTGTGTAGAGTGTGGTAATGTATGGGGCAGAAGCCTGGACATTACGACATAGTGAAGAGGAATAACTAAAAGCATTTGAAATGTGGATATGGAGAAGAATGGAGCGTGTGAAATGGACGGACAGAATAAGAAATGAAGTTTTGCTAGAAAGAATGAGTGAAGGAAGAATAATGTCGAAAGTGATCAGGAAGAGAAAAAGTGACAGGCTGGGTCACTGACTAGGAAGAAATTGCCTACTCTAGGATGCACTGAAAGGAATGGTGAACGGGAGAAAATTTCGGGACAGAAGAAGATATCAGATGATAGACGACATTGAGATATGTGAATCGTGCGTGGAGACTAAAGGGAAATCAGAAAAAAGGAAAGATTGGAGAATGCTGGGTTTGCAGTGAAAGACCTGCCCTTGGGCAGAAAACTATGAATGAATGAACGAACGAATTAATTAATTAATTAATTAATCTAATAAAGTTCAGAACATACACATATACATATACAGAGTGTTATAAGTATCCAATATTTTAGGAGTAGTAGTAGTAGTAGGTTATTTTACGACGCTTTATCAACACCTACGTTATTTAGCGTCTGAATGAGATGAAGGTGATAATGCCGGTGAAATGAGTCCGGGGTCCAGCACCTAAAGTTAACCAGCATTTGCTCATATTGGGTTGAGGGAAAACCCCGGAAGAAACCTCAACCAGGTAAGTTGCCCCGACCGGGAATCGAACCCGGCCCACCTAGTTTCGCGGCCAGACTCGCTAGCAGTTACTCCACAGGTGCAATATTTTAGGAGGTGCTAGTATGCATCAAAACAAGAAAATCGTGTCTAATAAACATGGATCCTACAACAGATACTTTCTGAGATCTGAACACTTGTTCACTGGAGGTGCTCAATGTGACGTCCATTCATGGCAATGCATTTCTCTGTCCTACAATACAGCAGACTGCCACATAATCATACTGTAATTGACACCCTTGGCATGGAATAATGAAACGTCCCAGGGAATACTGAAAACAAAATTCTGGTTGCGGATATGAACGGGGTTCAGCAGATATGGTGTTGTGAATTTTCGTAATCAGCATATGTGTTGGATGATGAAAATACCCATGCAGTTGAAGAAACAAGACATCAGCACCGATTGTGAATCAAAGTATGGGCAGGCGTTCTTGGTCATAGATTAATAGGGCCATGCGTGCTACCACAGAGATTAACTAGGGACCGTTATCAAGACTTTCTTATTAACGTATTAAAACAAATTTCAAAGAGTGCGTGATTCCTTACGCCGAGGGGCAGAGGACTGCATTCACATGAATGGACATCACATTGAGCACCAACAATGAACAAGTGTTCAGATCTCAGAAAGCATGTAATGTAGGACCCATATTTATTAGACATTATTTTCTTGTTCTGATGCATACTAGCACCTCCTAAAATACTGGATACCTTTTAACACCCTGCATAAATACACTGCATAACTTTATTTAGACATGTATATCTATTAACAGGCAGTACATCTCACTTGACGGTATGTGTCAGAGGAAAAACAATTGTTTTATATGCATATTAAGTCTCATTAGTGTAATATGTAGCCAATCGGCGATATATGCAATAGAGGGGGAAAGGAAATGGACACCCTACCCCATTATCTCCTGACCTAGTTGCCTCATAAGTGATGCCTTGTTGGTATCAGTTGGGAGATTCAGACCTGCATTCGACAGTTGACTATACAACAACAATAACTACTACTGTAATTTGGGAACAAAGGAACTGAGGTTCCCCTGTTTCTTTTTTTTCGCCAGAGGATCCAAGATCGAGACATGGCAGTTAACATGAGATTTGTAGTGAACAATTCATCTGTGAGACAAGTGTTCTTTCAGCGTTTTGGATTCCGCTGTTGTTTTCATTGTTCCGCTTTAGTTTAACGCTCAATATTATAACTCTGAATACGCTACGTAACTTTCAAGGACTCTATTAACACCTCCATAATTCCATTGATGCAAGTTGTATAGGGACAACGTCCAAATAAATGCTGGTATTTTCAAAAAGCCTCCACTAACAGTAGGCCTTCAGCCGCCATGGAAGAGGGACGGAAATTAAAAATAATCACTCTAATGTAAATCTCATATTTTCTCATTACTCTTTACACGCAGTACACGAATATAAAAATAAATGGCGAGGTCACCAACAAAGAGCGGCAAAAAACAGACTACTAAAAATAATTTCATTATAAACAAAAATGAAAAACATGACAGGGGGCTGTGAAAGTCTTCGACAAACAATAAGGAACGAGAGATTTTAAACACCATATTAGAAGTGGGAGAAAAACAAACTAATGAATAATTATTGTAAGGATAGACGAATTGCGAATTTTGGTAGAGTAATTTCCAAATAACTTTAGTTTTGAATTGGACTTAGTAAGGAACACATCACATATGCTGAAATATGTTATACCCCGCCTCTCCTCTCATGTTAGAAGAATCCATTGGTAAGGTTTTGTTTTATTTGATTTCTAAGTTCTTCTATACAGTGATAGCAATTTTATTTCCACACCAACAACTGCGGAAAAGATGAAGACAAAATTATGACGTTGTTTCATTATTCATATTCAGAAAAATAATAACGTAATTAAGCAAATAAATATGTAGAAACCATAGCATAAAAATCATACACCTGATTCAGAAAATTTAAGCCCTTGCTAACTGTTATTACCTGATAGAGAGCTTTCAAACCATAAAATTATATGATTTTGTTCCAATCCCAAATTTCACTTATTCTGACATACGTACTCAAATTGGTTTTATTTCATGTTTCTATAGGGAAATTGAAATTATATCAATTTTTATAAAAATAATATAATATTGAAGAAATAAAGAAATACAGAGTGCTAAGAAACGGTTCCAATATTTTAGGAGGTGCTAGAATGCATCAAAACAAGAAAAATGTCTAATAAACATGGGTCCTACAATACATACTTTCTGAGATCTGAACTCTTGTTCATAGAAGGTGCTCAATGTGACGTCCATTCATTGCAATGCATTCCTCTGTCCTTTGGCATAAGGAATCACGCACTCTTTGAAATTGACCTGGTTGTTCTTGATAACCAAAAATCTAGGGGATTTAGATTTGAGGAACGAGCCGGCCAAGGTATGGGGTCTCCCCAACCATCCAGCGGTCCTGAAATGTCAGCGTCAGGTGTTCACGCTCATTGCGGAAAAAAATGTGCTGGTGTGCCATCATGCATGAACCACAACTGTAGTGTTTGCTGTCATGGCACATACTCCAGCAAGGTGGACAATACGTTAATAAGAATGTCCTGATAACGAGCCCCAGTTAATCTCTGTGGTAGCACGTATGGACCTTAATCTATCGCCAAGAACGTCTGCCCATACGTTCATTGAGAATCGGTTCTGATGCCTTGTTTCTTCAACTGCATGGGAATTTTCATCAGCTCACACAAGCTGATTACGAAAATTCACAACACCATCTCTGCTGAACCCTACTCATATCCGCAACCAAACTTTTCTTTTCAGTATTCCTTGCGACGTATCAGTATTCCATGACAGGGATGTCAACTACCGTATGATTATCTGGTAGCCTGCTGTATTGTAGGGCAGAAAAATGCATTGCCATGAATGGACGTCACATTGAGCACCTCCTATGAACAAGTGTTAAGGTCTAAGAAAGTATGCGTTGTAGGACCTATGTTTATAAGTCACTTTTTCTTATTTTGATGCATACTATCACCTTAAAAATATTGGATACTTTTTAACAACCTGTATTTCACAGACTTCATTTGTTACATTAATATCTCCCAACAAACAACAAACAGCATATGAATTTGAATTGAATTCGGTGTATTACAATATAAAAGTGATTTAAAAAATAAGAATCAAGAATTGATATATGATTTCTCATTAAACAATTTGTTTATTCCGAAGCAATTTAGTTTCTCCTGTTATCAGTTAAGATTTCTATATAGGCCTGCGTTACATAATATGAATATTATGTTATAGGATCATCCAATCGTCTGGACACATATAAATATTCTGTTTTCTTCCCCTCCCAAAAAAAGATTGACAAGACGTCATGTCCCTTGTCTTACGGAGGGAGCGTATCAATGAGTTTAAAGACCTACCTACACGTGACGTACACCTAACGTTCAGTATCGGGACCGAAAATCCGCTGTGTGATTATGAGTTTTCCGAAAGAAGTACGTATTGAATTGGTACTGGGAATTGGTCGTGAAGGGTGGTCATACCGACAGACAGCAGATGTGTTCAATATACATCATCCTAGAAGGGTTCCCATTTATTTTGACGCAGTAAGAAGGTGGCCAGAAAATTCAAAGGAACAGGCAATATCTTGGATAAATCACGTTCCCGACGACCAACTGTAACGGGCGACGAAACGAGTGCTGTCATTGCTAAGGTTACAATTGGCCCCAAAATGCCAATTCGCAGGAGATCCTTGAAGCTGAGTATGCCTTGAGAAAAAGCGAGAAGTGTTTTAAAGCCCAGAAATTTCATCCGTACAAGTTACACGTACTGCACAACAGCACAACTTCACCGAAGACGACTCTGACAGTTGATTGGAAATGTGCGAATGACTCTCTAATGTGTTGGATGAAAATGACCGCTTCACAGAAGAATGTACTGTTCAGGGACAAGGCTTTGTTTTAAATTAACGGTGAGGTTAACCGACAGATTGTTCGGTATTGGTGGCAAAAAGAAAAATTCAAATTTGCATAGCTAGTAACGGACACCATGTTGAAGGTGTTATTCAATGAACTTATTAATTTTCGCCTGTGTCCAGACTTGGATTACTTTGTACATCACATTCGGTCTCAGTTACCTCGCTCGACAGGCTTACACGGTGACAATTCGGAAGGCACACAAATACTGACAGTTTCACACGAAACACATATTTATTACGACGAAAGAATAATGAAGGAAGGGGAAAGAAAGGACGATAATATGCATAAAAATAAAGATGAATGAATGAATGAATGAATGAATGAACGAACGAACGAATGAAAGTATGAATACTAAGTATAGCAAATATGGAGAAAAATATGTAGCTTCATTTTTAAATTGCACTGTTAATTAGATATTTGCAATTAATATTTTCCATATTCACATCAATTCTAGATGTATAGGGTATTTCAAAAGTCAGTTCAAACATTAAACCGCTTTAAATAAAATATTTGAGGAAGGAAAAAAAAAAAACAAAAAAAAAACGTCACAGTGTTGGGCAAACAACGAGGTTTACAAAACATTGGGATGATGTCCGCCGTTCTCTTGTTCAACGTACAGCATTCTGTCTGATACACCATGCACACCATTCTGCAGATAATGTCTTGGAATATTGGGAATTTCTTGCTAGATGGCATTTTTCAGTTGCAGTAGGGTTGTCTGATGTGTCAGGAAAATCGTTCTTTAGGGTAACCCCGCAACCAAAATTCGGCCTGATTGAAATCAGGAGATCGCGGAGGCCACATTGTTGGAAACTGCCTACTGATGACACGATTTATTATAGGGGAGACCCGGGCAAAACGAATAACCCGGGCAAAGAGAATAATGCATATTTCTTAGAAACGCCAACAGTTAGCGCTTTCTGCTATGTTGGGGAAGAATTCCAACCATATTTTTCTGTTGGAACTGACTTGTCGTCATTCTACCTAGTAAGAGAAGAAGTCAGCGTGTGTTTGAAAGAAATTGACTGTTTTCTTAAAATATTTCAAGGTAAGAGAAACAAATGTACAACACACAATACTGCAGAAACATTTTATGTGATAGTAATATATAGGCGATAAGATTACTTCTAAAGTGCCGTAATTACGAAGAAGATTATTGACGTTTATGTTTGTATAACCTTAAATGAAAAGCGAAATGCATCTGCGGGCAAAGTGAATAGGGCAAAGTGGATAACTTATCCGCTTTGCCCTGCCACCTTTATTTGACTATATAAGTGTTAGCTGTATTTTTGTATGTATTTGTCTATTGTAATATGGCGTGTTAGATCATTTTACATAGTGGAGGCATTAAGTCACACTAATTAAATTATAAATCAGTAACACTGATCTTAATTTTTATTTAAAAGGGTCGTAATGTGTTTTCAGATGCTTTAATTTTTCAAGAGGAAGACGGAACAAGCCAAAAGATCTGAAGAAGCCATGAAGAAAGCACAGGAAGAAATAAAATCTTCCAATCATTGGTTCTGCTATCTGGTCATACAACCACGATGTGTTTGTTGATGAAGATTTTGCTCCAGATCAACTTACAGATCGCCCACTTGAGATAGAAATCAGCGAAACGACAGCTGGCTCAGATTTAACAAATTCTGCGGTGCCAGCTTCTTCAGCGGCTGAAGAAACAGTTAATGCTCACTCAGAATCAACCACCTCTGTGATGTCGTTATCTTCAGAGATTGAAGGAATATTCAATACATCAATTACACTCAGATTTTCAGTTCCGGTTACACCAAAACCCTCAACATCGTCAGCAAGAGAATAGAATCCAAGTCAGTTCTTTTGATTTAGATCAGTGCCAAAAGTGGATGCCCGAAAGATACGAGGTAAACGAAGAAAATGTGAGCGCTCTGAAGTTCTTACATCTATACCGATTAAAAACGTTGAAAGAGAAATAACTTATGGGCAGGAGCAAAAGTAGAAGAAATCCAAGTCTTCAGTGCTAGTGAAACATCGACTTGTTCAAATTTGTATTTTATACTAATCTAACGTGCTGTAACAGGCTGTAAATAATATTTCCTGTCGTCTAATGTAACTCATTAATATCGTGCTTATGTGTTGATTTAATTTTATTATCAGTGAATAAAAATTAAATAGAAATGTGAAAATGTTATAAGGCTATTCACTTTGCCCGGGTTAATTATTCGCTTTGCCCGTGTACCCGGGCAAAGCGAATAATTAACTATATTTTCTTTCTCAAATCATATCACTGTCCGTAGGTACGAGAAACGAATTGCTGTTTTTTATATATGTGGACAACATGTGTCACAACCAATGTCATGAAGATTTTATTTCGTGAACACCAAATATAGCCTGTGGCATTGTTTGTTCTTAGCTTATCTGCTTTGCCCGGGTTTCCCCTAATTATGTGTTTATCTTATGCCTGTTCACTATTTAGTTCATATATTGCACTTTACAGAGTTTCGAATACACAGGATTTCTTTCCAAGCTCACTCTTCAGTTTTAGTTTAACCCCTGTATTGTTACCAACAGATGATCGTATAGAATTTAAAGTTATATCATAACTCAAGGTTGTTAGAGTGGGCGATTTTCTAAATGTATACTTCTGAATTAAGTGTTTAAAATGTGGATTCTCAAGTTTATGGAACGGAATATTCGCACATATCAACATCAAACACAAGTCATAATAAAAAGAGGACTGATCCGAAATGAAATCACTAAACAATTCCAGATGATCGATGTGTCTTTCAGAGTCAGAATGATTTTGTAAATCATAAAGCTCATTAACTTTTATGTCTAACTTACACACTTTACGCCATAATATATTTTCGTCCTTGAGTAAAAAAAAATGTCATCCCCGAAGTCTTTAGCAAGCACAGGCAAAGTTTCAGATTTTATTGGAGACATTTTAAAACGTCATCTTCACAGTACCTTTGCTAGACCACAACTGAACTCCATACGAATGGTTTACTTTTTAAACAGAAAAGAGGCGTGTTGTGTCGAAACAACTATAATAATGAAGTAAACAATGCAAAACTCGCCCCCATTAAACTTCGTATGAACAGTGTTCCTTTAACTGGTTCTGAGTTTCAATTTCTACCAGTTTTGCAAATTTAGCGGAGTTTCCATTCAAATTGGTGGATTGTAAACAATGTCGGCAAACAAAAATTTGTATCTAACGATCAACAAAATTTTGAACGGATTTAAATAATTCTGTCAGTAATTTTTTTTACTTTTGAAATTTATACTTACTTATGGCTTTTAGGAAACCCGGACGTCCATTGCCCCCCCCACATAAGCCAGCCATCGATCCATATCCTGAGCAAGATTAATCCAGTCTCTACAATTATATTCCGCCTCCCTCAAATCCATTTTAATGTTATCCTCCCATCTACGTTTCGGCCTCCCCAAGGGTCTTTTTCCCTCCGGCTTTCCAACTAACACTCTATATGCATTACTGAAATTCATACAGCTAATAAATTTTGTATTCATAAATCTTGACAAGAAATACTCAAATCTGCATAATATTTAATCATTTTAACTTTTATTTAAAGTCAATGGAAGTATATTTTGAGACATGTTCTTTAGTCATTACCAGGCTTCGAGACTTCGGACCCGATAGAGCAGTTCAGTGGGAAATCCGCATAACGGCGTACTGAGTATAGTGGTAAAGCGTGCAGTGGGTTGGGGTGCCGTAGAATGGATGCCAACAAATACGCAAAGAAAAACGTTCTGGATTTGAAGGTTCTGATGAATAATTTGGTTTTCATACAAACCGTGTCTGAAACTATTACACGGTTAGAAAAGTCAGAGCAAGAGATGCCGGAAGCCCTCAAATTAATTTAGAAAATGATGCAGAGAATTAATGAGACATCAAGTACACCGGTTACTAAACGTGTAAAACAGAAGTGGAAATCAATTTTATGTAAAAATAACTGATATGGAACATTGTGTAACATAAACAGCAAATTAGTGAACATAGAGTCACCCGAGAATAAAGGACTATCTCTTAGGATGCTATTCATAGACATTTCACAGCACGCGCTACGAACGTACTAAGCTAGCTCCGGCTATCCACTGGTTACTTCTACAGAATTCAAATCATCTCCTTCGCTAACACTGGTTTATGAATACGAAAAACGCTGATCATCCACCGAAAGCCCGCTCTAAAAATGTCTATGAATATGGCCCTTAGAGACTGCAATGATGTTAGGTTTTTTCGTTTTGCTCCTATCACGTCAAGCGACGTAGAGTGCAGCTTTCTACAGTACAAACTTTGGCAGATAACCGAAAATGATTTACGTTTGAGACACTGAGAATGTATCTTGTAGTACATTGCATTTCGGTACTGTAACTGCACTTCCTAAAGACGACCAATAGGACAAATGAAAAAATTAAAATTGCTACATGCTTATTTCCACCATTAATACTGTGTATAATTAAACACAAATGCTTATAAAAGACAAGAGAATAAATGCTTTTCACATTCTTTTGACATTATCATTGTGTACTGTATATTTACTTTTAGAATGTACATATGTGTGTTTCCCCATACTACCGTACTCTACTCTAAATAGCAATGTTGTTACCTCAACACATTTCTATCTACCTGCAGCGAGTCAACAACCTATAGTGCATGCACAGTAAACTTATTGTATCGGGTCCAAAGTCTCTAAGCCTGGTCATTACGTGAGCAAATAAGGATAAAAGTGGAGATATTACGAAACCAAGCTATGGAACGCGGTTCTTTCCCTGGCTGCTATTAATACGCGTGCACATGACTCGGTTACTTAACATCTGAAGAGGATTTATTCGTATATGAGGAGCAAAATGAAATATTAATGTGTTAACTACAGTATAAGGGGTAAACAATATAAACTGTCAAAATTACTGGTGGTAGAGCATGAAATAAGTGACGGAAAAATTCAAATAATATTTTTGTGTAACTGCCAAGGTTTTCCCACAAAAAGAAATACGTTTCTTGAGTCCCACTGTTTTATTGAGAACATACTGACAGTAATTATATACTTCTCCCGAAACGTACGTACGCTGAAGTAGTCATTTGTTACACTGTTCTATCTCTGTTGAGTATTGGTATATATTGGGCGCAAGGTCTTTGGCAATGATATTCACATTCAGTCGAAATGTAAACAGATGTTAGATATTACTCGACCAAGGCGAGTGGAGCCGCGGGCGTAATGTGAACTACGCGATGCGGTATTACGAACGCAGGAGCAGTAGCGCCACGGCTCCGGACTGCAGGACTCTACTGACCTTGGTCGAGTAATACTATATATCTCATAAACATGGTATTTGACAAATTACAAATAAAATTCACTAGACATTTTGCTCAGTAAACCGATATGGATTCTATACACAATTTAGGCAATTTCCATCGTTTACACCATGTATGTTATGGTCAGTAGGTAACAAAAGCAACAGCTTTCTTTAAAAGCATATTTTTATTTAAATATATATGTATATAGGTAAACCGTGAATAGTAATAATCATAATAATAATAGCTATATGATCACTGTTTTATATCATATATGTTTTTATGAAGTAATATTTCCCTGTTTTTTATGTCTTGTATTTTGTATAATAATGTGTCTATATTTTATGTGCTGAATATGCATTTGTATGTAATATGTCTATTTCATGTCATATATATGTATTTGTATCATATATATCTGTGTTTTTATGCCATAAACATCCATAAAGTAATATGTATGCTTCTATGAAATGCTTACTGTTTTATGTAACAAGTCTGAATGTGTTATGTCCTGGGTAAGTATTTTATGTAATATGTCTGTGGTTCATGATTTTTATTATGCCATACACATTTAATGTAATATGTGTGTTTTATGTCATATGTATATGTAAGTATTTGTATAGGGCTATAATGCTCGTATGTATGATTTAATTACAGCCCTAATATACCTTCGGGTAAAATAGGGTTCAATAAACTTGTAAATTCAATAATAATAAAATCGATAAACCGCAAGTAATGTCATTAATTTCAGTAGTTTATTCTTTCAAATATTTCAAACAAAAAGTTTAATAAGATTATGTTTCTTTTTGCTTCCTTTTTGAGTTAAAAACTGTTTTATATGAAACATTTCATAGCGTGTTTTGGAAAAGCCATTGATTGAATTCCCAATATGCTCAATCAACTTAAGAGAGCAGTGTATTATGATACTAAATTATTTAATGAATTTTAGTTTTGTCCTTTAAATGTGAAGAAATTTGATCCGAACGAATGTAACATTTTAAAATTCCTTTGCAGAACGAAAAGTTACATTTGTTCGGATTAAATTTCTGCACATTTAATTGACAGAACTGAAAATCCTTTCAATCATTTATTAATTATTACACTACTCCCTTAAATTAACTGAGCATATTGGGAATTCAATCAATGGCTTTCTCAAAACACGCTATGAAATGTTTCACATAAAACAATTTTATCTCGAAAAGGAATAAAAACGGGCAAAATTACATTAATTTTTTGTTTCAAATATCTCAAACAATAACAACCTGAAATTAATTATATATAGATGAACCATAGGTAATAAGGGCTGGGAATCATGATGGGAAAGGTGAAGGTAGTGGTGGTGGTGGTGGTGGTGGTGGTAGTGGTAGTGGTAGTGGTAGTGGTAGTGGTGGCGGTGGCGGTAGTAGCAGCATCAGTAATAGTAATAACAATAAATATGCATACATATTTTTGTTGTTAATTTTAACGAAGATTAAAAGTAATTCATTTTTTATTTATTTTTTTAGCTACCAAAGTGAGTACAAATTGGATTTATAAAACAAAAATGTTTCTAGCCACTACCGTAAGAGCCAGGCTCGTGTACGGTGTGGTCTTAGCCAATAATATAACATAAAATTTACAAAGACAGTTTATTAAACACAGTAATTAACTCAATTGAAACGGATAAATAAAACACAAAAGCAAAAAAAAAAAAGAGAAAAGGAGAGAAAAAAACACATTTTATATATATATATATATATATATATATATATATATATATATATATATTGATATTCAGACAGAAGCCAGTGATATACAATAAAAACATGAATATAGTCGACAGAAATAAACAGGTAAAAAATACACACATTTGTTAGTGTTATATATCATGAATAATTTCATAATTTTCTTTTATAAAAGGTTCAATTTTAAAATATTTCAAATTTGGAAAATGGTTTGCAATTTTGTTATAAAATCTTGGGCCGAAACTAGCATCATGTTTAAGTGCTGCACTTGTATGATATTTAGGCTCAATTAATGGGAAAGTAGACTTTTGTCTTCGAGTACGATATTCATGTCGATTAGATTTATGTTTTATTTGATTTGTGTAGTTGTAAGTTAGTAAACTATATTTATAAATTTCTTCAATAGTTAATACTTTAAAACTGTATAAATTAAAATTGTTGGGTACCGGTTTAGCGGATTCTAACTTAGTTCTGACGGAAAACAAATATTCTGAGCTGGCAACACTGGTCAGAACAATGCACAATAATTAGCGAGAAGTACTGCTGAAAATAGAAGCTATGAAAGTCTAATAATATACTCACTAGTGATACTGCATTTTATTTATTTATTTTTATTCGCGGTTTATTGTTAAAGTAAGGCTTTTAATTTATTATTGCGAATTATGAGTACTTCTGACCATCGTGTGGTGATAAGTGGACGTGAAATGCACAAAAAATGGACCAATCTTTTAGAACAGCTACTACAAACGATTACGACATTGGTGGCTAAGCAATGCAGAGTGAGAAGCTGGTAACTCTCCGCTGCTATATTTAACCCAGTGACTACTGAATTCGTAACTGTTTACCATTTTGCGCAAATAAGTTCACTGATTACTGACACAAGTCTTTGTTTCTCTCAGTTACAATGCTTCGTGGCTAAAGGAAGAATGGGCACAAGCAACATACGGATTTCTAGTAACGTTTAAAGTGACGTCTGAATCGGGAAGAGAGCCTGCCGTGTTGAAATCGCTACGAATATTCAGTTGGGTCTTGTTACGCATAACTTTCTCATCCCTTTGTAGATGGTAGTAGATCCATCCACCGAAACAACGAGAGTTATACCCTAGATCATATATATCCCAGATAGGTCGGCCTTATAGGCTTTGAAGTTAACAACTTTTGTCAGGTTTACTACGCTGCCATCTAGTTGTTACATAAGGAGTCACGTCATAATAAAATTCCCATTTGAATTGCATTGGCGACTGTACTGCCATCTTGTGTTCGTTTACGGCGGACGGGTGGCGATCCTAGCGGATGTTCTCTTCAAAGTGCTGCCGATTTTAACATAGCGATGAGTTATCTGTTACATATATGATCTAGGGTTATATTCTTTATTTATAAGAATAAAGTCAAAGTATTGCGATGTATCAAAACAATCGATTTCGAGATTTTAGCGGACATTCATAATTTAAACAGTTCAGTAGTGAGAAGTTGTTTAGGATATAACGTCTATCTGCCTGTGTACAACATATCCCCTAAACCTAATTGCCATACAGGCATTTCCCTATTCAATATCCACGGATCAATTTCTCGGGGACTAATGAACATACAATATCTCAATGAAAATGGTTAGAACTAGGGTGACCAGATTCACATCGATAAAAAGAGAGGATACAAAGCTTAAAAAAGAAGGACATTGTTCGAAAAAAAGAGGACAGAAAATATGTAACCTACTTTCATTTAAGCTTAGGCCTATATTATACTTTAAAGTACGTCAATATACAGTACAGATTTAGGCTTATATCAAACTTAAAAGTATGTTAATATATATTTTGTTACAAAATAATTATGATAAAACTTGATAATAATGATTTTACAGTTAGCTACGTATGAAAGTCAAGGAAACTATAATATTAAAGAGGACAGAAAATATATATTTAAATATAGGCTTAAGTCTATATTGCATTTAAAATTATGTCAATATCTATTTTATTATAGCATACTTATGATAAAACTTAATAATATAAAATGATTTTACAGTTAGCTACATGTGATAGCCAAGGGAACTATAATTATTATCAAAAGGAGGAGTAAAGAGAGTTATGAACGTTGGCAAAGAGCATATTCTGTCGATAATGCTGCCACCTACTCGAAAATTACTTGAAAAAGGCGTCAAATCAGATAGTTTCAAAATACCAGGCATACAAGTTATAAAAAGGACATTTCTTGATTTTTTTAAAATCCACCCGGACCCCGGACAAAAGCCTAAAAAGGAGGGCATGTCCGGATAAAAGAGGATGTCTGGTCACCCTAGCTAGATCATTATAGAAAACTATGCCTTTATCACCTACCCTGTTCAAAATCTATTTAGAGGATTTAGTGAAGAACTGTTTCCAGGACATGGGAGAAATGACAACAGAAGGAAGAAGAATAAAGTGCCTAAGATTTGCTGATGATATGGCGTTGTTAGCAGAACAGGAAATGATATTAAGGGATATACTACTGGAGCTAAATGACAGTCGTGAGCAGTATGGAATAAATCCAAACAATACGAAGAGTATGGTCATAGAAAGAAAAGTAAAGAAGGTAAACTTGCGAATTCTAAATGAGGCAGTAGAGCAAGTGGACAGCTTCTGATACTTGGGGTGTACTAAAAGCAGTAACATGTGCTGCAGCCAGGAAGTCAAAATGAGTATAGCAATAGCAAAGGAATTTTTTAATAGAAAAAGGAGCATCTTCTGCGGACCTCTGGAAAAAGAACTGAGGAAGAGACTAGTAAAGTGCTTTGTGTGGAGTTGACATTGTGTGGGGAAGAAACATGGGCATTACGGCGAAATAAAGAGAAACGAATAGACGCATCTCAAATGTGGATATGGAGAAGAATGGAGCGTGTGAAGTGGACAGACAGAATAAGAAATGAAATTGTGTTGGAAAGAGTGGGTGAAGAAAGAATTATGCTGAAACTGATCAGAAAGAGAAAAAGGAATTAGTTGGGTCACTGGCTGAGAAGAAACTGCCTACTGAATGGTGCACTGGAAGGGATGGTGAACGGAGAAGAGTTCGGGACAGAAGAAGATATCAGATGGTAGACGAAATTAAGATATACGTGGATCATATGAGGAGACAAAGAGGAAGGCTGAATATAGGAAAGACTGGAGAATTCTGGGCTTGCAGTGAAAGACCTGCCCTTGAGCAGAACACTATGAATGAATGAAATGGTACAGAGATAAAGTGGACATATATTGCAGTAATACAGAAAAAAATGACTGTGTGATTTGTCAAGGAGACAAAAAAGTAATCCAAGAGCTGAATAAATCTTTGGCCAAGACTAAGGATCTAAAAGCAACGAGACAAGTTGGAATAAATGCATGATTACTTAAATAAAACAGTCTGTTACTTAACTCCTGACTTCTACATTTTTATGTCAGAACATGTCAGAACTATATAAAGCCCAGGAAGATTGGTTAACTTCCAAAGTAATTTCCATTTTCAAGTCCACACCTGTGGAGTAACGGTTAGCACGTCTAGCCGCGAAACCAGGTGGCCCGGGTTCGATTCCCGGTCGGGGCAAGTTACCTGGTTGAGGTTTTTTCCGGGGTTTTTCCTCAATCCAATATGAGCAAATAGTGGGTAACTTTCGGTGCTGGACCCCGGACTCATTTCACCGGCATTATCACCTGAGCTGTTGATAAAGCGTCGTAAAATAACCTACTACTACTACTACTACTACTACTACTACTACTACTACTACTCCATTTTCAAAAGGGAAAAGAGTAATGAACGAGCATAAATTATAAATGTATAGGTTTGGATGATACTGCCTACATGATATTATCCGAAAATAATAAACCAAAGAACCTAAAATATTCCTGAAAATCTAATTACTGAAGAAAATTGTTTTCAGGGAGGGTAGATCCTTTACTGATAGCAAATATTGAGAAACACAGAGAGTTTAACAAAGGAACACATATTGCTTTTGCTCTGACTTTAAGAAAGCTTTCGACAGCGTAGTTAGGAATTTATTTTGACGAATATCCATAGCAACTTATGAAACTTGTACAAAGCATTTATTGCAGAAGGAAGAGCTGTCAAAAATAAATATATTATCCCTAATTATATTTGTTATTTAGGGTGTTCAACAAGGAGTTACCATGTTAACTACACTTTTTAATGTTTATAGTTGTGAGTTTCACCTCTGACTGAGGGTCTGGCTGATGTTACGTCTATTTTCAGGCAGTACATCTCATTTGACGATAACTTGTGTCAGTGGAAGAACAATTGTTTGTATACATCTTACTTGTGATTTGTGAAATATGTTACTAGTTAGCGGAGGGGAAAGCAACTACCACCCTACTCCATTATCTTCTGACATAGTTGTCCCTTTTGTGATGCCTATGAACAATCGATTTTCGCGAATGATTTTTTTTTTTCCACGAACTGAATCATGGGAGTTAAAACTGTTATATGTATGAAAGGGACTCGTTCTGACCATTCGCGAAAATCGGGTGTCTCTAATTTGAGGCCTTATTGGTGTCATTTCTGTCTTCGGACACTTGATTGAACCACAGTGATGGTTTAATGAGAAAATTAATAAATTTAGCAGGTCATGGATTCAGAATATCCAAAGCTACATACCTAAATATTTAAACATACTCCTTGTTTGCCGATGACTTGCTTATCCTCCAAGATACTTAAGTTATCTTAAAAAATCTATTTTTGAAGTAAATCAAATTTCTGGAAAATGTAATATGAAAATTTCAATGAGAGAAACAAAAGTCATGACTTTTCATGGCAAAGATCCAATGCGAAGTAATATAATATTTAATAACGAATTTATCTTACGTGTGCAAATTTGCTACTTCTGTTACAGAATAATGTTAGTTACGATAAAGATTACAATGTAGGCAATGAAATATTCAATTTCCAAATTATTTCAGGAACGATTATTCGAAAAGAAATTAACTACGCAGGCACAAACATAAAGTTCTATAAATCTATCGCTACTCCTTGCACTCTTTTACGAAGCGAATTTTGGACAAAAAGTAAAATACAGTCTTAGGAATGAAATTGCTCCGACAAATCAAAGGATGTATAGATACGGAATTAAAATTTGGAGCGAGTTTTGATAGGAATGCACCTGTATGTAGGCAACAATTTTGCACGACTGTAGCATATATACAGGGGCTCTTCTTTACTGCACATGCATAGTGTATTGTAAGCGAAACTTACACAATAATAGAGCTTCAAATTTTATTTCTGTATCTGTACGAAACAATATCACGCAACGAATAATAATAATAATAATAATAATAATAATAATAATAATAATAAATTATTTTAGCTGGCAGTGTTAAGACTGTAGAGCCTTAACTTCCACTCAACCAGCAAAACGTATACACACATATGAATGAACTTACAAGCTACAAACAACACAGCAATTTGATTTAGATAAAATTTATGTGTATACAAGAGTTACTTATGAATTAAACCGTAAAATACTATGAACTATTAATTAAACAACGAAATACAAACTGTGCAGCAGAATTAAACTAAAATACATACAATGTTAATATATTTCAAATAATGTTAGATAATAAAAAGAGATTATTGAGAGACAATTTTGAAAATAAAGCGCTATCAGGATTCATGTCTAAAGAAAGAAGTTACCATATAGTCATTGACCGTTAAGTCAGTATAATTAGAGTGAACTGCTAAGAAGGTTATCCTTTAAGCTATTTTTAAAAATGTTTATTGTCTTGCAGCCCCTAATACTTTGTGACAAGTAATTCCATTGTCGCGAGGTGAATACTGTAAAAGATGATGAATAACAAGATGTTGTATGAAGAAGTATACTTAGCGTGCAGTAGAATAACTGCAACCTACAAGAACAAGTATCGAGAACCCAACTCTGATTTGTAATCTCGGTAACTCCGATATCTTGATAGTTTCCATATTCATTTAATTCTTAGGGGGTTCTCTTTTTCTTGGTTTGTTTGGTTTGTTGTTTCTTTCTTTCTTTCTTTCTTTCTTTCTTTCTTCCTTTCTTTTCTTCCATTTCAGGGACACATTATATTTGAGTCATTTTTGAGTTTCGTAGGAATTCCTATCCATGGCAAATATCACTACTATGTTTCATATTTACTATATAAATTACATTTTAAAATAATCAGTAGAACATAGAGAAAAAATTGGGACAACATTTTAATTGTGCTTCAAAGTATTAGATATATTTATTATTTCCATAAGCTAGTTGAGCTACTTGTAAATAAAAATTATCCACAACCACAAAATTGAAAGAATATCGTTTTATTACTTCACAGATGGCGGGAAGATTCAGATACTCTTGTTATTAAACTAACTCCTACTAAATTAGTACCAACCCTAGGCACTTTACATTTTTACTCTATTAAACCTAAACTTAGAAATTAATTTTAAATGAGTCACAGAATACTGATAACCTTGGTATTACCTGATATGTATGTGGTAATTCATATATTTGCAATTTGTTTCTGGGCCCTATTGTAGAGTATGCTGTTATTAGAGCATATTCCTCTCATACATGGGCTATAGGTGGAAAGAATAAATTGCTTTACAGTATGTAATTGTGCTTCAAGTTTTGCATATATAAAGGTAGGTTAGGTTAATTGTATGTGCTTTGAGTTACTTAATATTTTGATAGTAATAATTATACTGAAATGTCAATTATTTGTTAGTAAATGTACGACTTGTTCCTTTGTTTATATAACACAACCTCAACTTGCTAAATACATTTTTTAAATTATAAAAAATATCAACATAATCAAATGTTCCCTGAGTAACTGTCCTTTGTGTTACCAAAAAATAGGAACCAAAATAACTGGGTAATACCAATCATGTTAACATTTCAATTAAATACTCTGGTAAGTATAAAAAGTGTGTGCAATAAACCAGTTTCTTAAACTGAAGTGTTTCAAGCAATCTGGGGAATCTATAATTTTCCATTTCTGATCCTCTCTATTCCTGCGAACTCAGAGAATAACCCATTTATACTACAGCAAATTTCATGAGATCATGTGGCATATAATTTTGTTTTCTGTATTTTATAGTTTCAAAAGTATTTTATAAGAGTGGGTTGTAAAATAATTTTCACCCTAGGAAAACGAAAGATTTCATGAACATCACTCTTATGGTTTCCCCCAGTATCGGTAGATAAGAGGAATTCCTATGAAAATAGACTTTGTTGAAGGTTTAATATTGCCGTCGTCCGCCCAGAATTATTTTCTATGAAGTATAAAACATGTACAGTAGTGGCAAAAAAACCGGACCGACACTTGTAGCTGATTTCAGACCCTTGTTCATTCCAGAGCATGATAGACTGGTAACTAAGACTTTCGTGGTTAGAATCCTGCCTGGGAAGGAAACTTTTTTTTGTTGCTTATTCAAATTTATTCCCAATACTTTTCGATTACAACGATATTTTACTACTTAATTAACTTATTATTCCCAGAACATGAATTTTACCAGCAATCGAAAAGTATTGGGAATAAATTTGAATAAGGAACAAAAAAAAAAAAGTTTCCTTCCCAGGCAGGATTCGAATCACGAAAGTCTTAGTTACCAGTCTATCGTGCTCTGGAGTGAACAAGGCTCTGAAATCACCTAGAAGGGTCGGTTCGTTTTTTTTTGCCACTACTGTACAATGGGAAGAAACTGTATTCCGAATAAGAAAAATTTTATTGAAACAAGGTATTCCTTACCTAGACCCTACTTCTTAAATAAGACGTAGCAAAAGAGACGTGGAATATTAGTAATAGAGAGTAAAATAATCCAATTTTATTAAATATTCAAATTGAAGGGTTTTTGGAAAAAAAAAACGTAGTCCAAAAACACGAATTTTCAGGAGAAACAAAAAACTACCTGGCATGAATGTTGTTGATACTTCAAGTATGAAATTCTTAAGGTGTTGTAGAAACGTGGGAAAACTGAAGTACATTTATAACTTTTATTGCTTCGTAGAAATACATGGGTAAATGTAGGCAACTGTGGAGAATTGTTATTTTAAGAAAAAATACTCTGTTGTGGCTAAAGTGTGCCTCTTTTTCAATATAATTCTTCTTTATTACATCCTGTTTCTTCTCCTTTTGTTGCTTACGTTTCTTCCAAGGGGTTACTTCAGCACCTAAAATGACTCCATAACTAATACAACAATTCACGTGCTAAACTATTTTTTCTTGGAGTGGCATTTGCCGAGTACATAAGAAGTAGTACTGCCAATCTACTACAGTTTGAAATTGTATGGATATTGTTTCAAGATTATTGTTGTTGTTCTTTAGTCAACTGTCCGAAGACAGGTCTGAATTTCACAAGTAACATCAATAAAGCATCACTCATGAAACAACTAGTGTAGGAGGTAAGGGGTAGGGTGGCCAATTCCTTTCCCTCTCCATTGCATTCAACTCTGACTAGTTACATATTACATTAATCAGACTTCAGATGCATACAAACAATAACTGTTTTTCCTCCGACACCTATCGTAAAGTGAGATATAGATCCTTACTTACAAATAGCTTTTAAGGAACCCGTAGGTTCATTGCCGCCCTCACTTAAGCCCGCCAACGGTCCCTATCCTGAGCAAGCTTAATCCGGTCTCTATCATAATATCCCACCTCCCTCAACTCAATTTTAATATTATCCTCCCATCTACGTCTCCGCCTCCCCGTCTTTTTCCCTTCGGTCTCCCAACTAACATTCTATATGCATTTCTGGATCTACTGCTTGATAATAGATGTAGGCTATATATCAGCCAGAACCTCAATCAGAGGGGCTTCAAGATTATATGAATGTGATATTTTTAAATCGTCCTGGACAATGGCTGTTTTCACAAAAAAAAAGTCTTTGGACTATGGTTGTTTTATGAAAACCACTGAAAATTTCCACTCCTATATCCTAGAACTATGTTGTTTGATTTTCACTAACAGCTAATTCAGTAGATGACCGGTACAATACGCTCATAACATGCTTAATATATCAAATTTGCTTTTTTGGACTATGGTTCTTTTCTTTTTAAACCTTTCCATTGTTTTTGTGTTGCTTTCGTTTTGACTATTTAAAGTTCTACTAACGAGTACCGGGAAATTGTGGTATCGACCGAATAACTAGTTTATGTGACTAAAGAGTATCTGTTACCTGCCTTGTTAAGCCATATGCCATGACAGACAGTTTATTTCTAATAATAAAAACATATCTTTTGCAATCCAGAAACAGAAAATTTATCTTTGTACCGTATTTGAGTACATGACTAGCAAATTTTTTTTTTATAACTTTTACATATTAGTTTAGGAAAACAAGCTATAAACATAAATGCCTATTGTAGCATCATCAGTCAACTGAAATGCCGCGAAACGCGTACAATCTGTTATGACAATATGTGTGTCATACGGCGACACCGATTATTTTACATACTTCAAAAGGAATGAAAAAGTCTATGCCACACTTCTTAGGAAGGTTAAGTGAACAGTAAATCACTAATAGCTCACGTGGCATCAACATAACTAGTACACGAGAAATGAGAGCTCAATGAACTCACCATGAAATCTGTCGTCTTTGTGAGAACTCTGTTCAAGACGTCCAGTTCAAATGACAGGCCATTGCACGTATGTGGAGACGGACGGACAAGCAGCAGGACCCCTGAGGAACGTGACAAACATATGACAGTTCTCTGTATTATTTAAAATTGACACTTGCACTTTATAAATATTTCTAACTTCATTGCTCAGTAAGATAGGTACACAAAGAAAAAGGAAATAAATGCATTTTTGACAATGTCTTGTGAAAATAAATGTTAACAAATGAAGAATAAACTTATTTTGATATTGGAATTTCCGTTATTCAGCATGGACATACATTTATTTTATTTCTAAAATAAAGTAAAAGTAGTCCGAGAATTTTGTCGTCTATTGCACCGTGTCCATTGTGCCCAAAGTAGTGGATTTTGAGTATTGTGAATATGTATCGGCGATAATTGAAAATCTCCTGAAATTTTGCGGAATTTTTATAAATTCATGTTATAAGCTTCAATTTGGCTGTTCTCTCTTAAATATGCAATATTATAAATGAAGGGTTCAGAACCATAGTGGGCCAAGCGCCATTTACCAAAACCGTAGGAAACAAGGGTTAAAATGAACTTATTACCATAATTCAATGGAAACATGTAGCAAAAAATATAAAGTATACACATTAAAACTAAATGATATGACAATCTTCATTAAACTACGGTATTCACTTAAAATTAGCCCTTACTTACTCCGTTTTTAATAAGTGGCGCTTGGCCCACTATGGCTCTGAACCCTTCAAATGTTATATGGAACGATATTATCCGGGCTAAAATGACGTGGTCTGTTGGCGCTGTTGCTACTATACGTTTCGTCTGCTGCTCCGGTAGACATCGTCAGTGGTTTGGCACACGGGAGCGCAAAGATCTCCTTAGCGTGCCGGTAACGACCGGCCGTAAGGCAAATTTCAGAGATAATCTATGGCGAATCCTCAGCCTCACATCGCCAAATATCAACTCCCTATCATCAATACCAACGGCGCTAAATAACCTCGTAGTTGATACTTACTTACTCACAAATGGCTTTTAAGGAACCCCAGGTTCATTGCCGCCCTCACATAAGCCCACCATCGGTCCCTATCCTGTGCAAGATTAATCCACTCTCTATCATCATATCCCACCTCCCTCAAATATATTTTAATATTATCCTCCCATCTACGTCTCGGCCTCCCCAAAAAGTCTTTTCCCTCCGTTCTCCCAACTAACACTCTAAATGCATTTCTGGTTTCGCCCATATGTGCTACATGCCCTGCCCATCTCAAACGTCTGGATTTAATGTTCCTAATTATGTCAGGTGAAGAATACAATGCGTGCAGTTCTGCGTTGTGTAACTTTCTCCATTGTCCTCTAACTTCATCCCTCTTAGCCCCAAATATTTTCCTAAGAACCTTATTCTCAAACACCCTTAATCTCTGTTCCTCTCTCAAAGTGAGAGTCCAAGTTTCACAACCATACAAAACAACCGGTAATATAACTGTTTTATAAATTCTAACTTTCAGATGTTTTGACAGCAGACTAGATAACAAAAGCTTTTCAACCGAATAATAACAGACATTTCCCATATTTATTCTGCGTTTAATTTCCTCCCGAGTGTCATTTATATTTGTTACAGTAGTTGTTACAGCGTCGTTAAATAAGCAAGTAAAAAAATAATAAAATTCAACTACTGTCTAACTTCAACAATTTTTGAGAAGAAGCTTAGGTAAGATATAATTTAATATTGTTAAGATAGGCAATTCCATATCCCCTTAACACACTGTACATACGATGCGAATTCCCGTTTTTTTTTTAATATCCGTTGTTATGTAATGGCAGACAGCATTTACGAAACGTCGCAAGAAAAAGTGATAGCAATGTCACATAATGAAGAGCGACTGAATGTAGCTCTCCTAGAGTGCACCTCCAGCATAAGGCAGCTCAGAAGCGAAGCTAAATCCGTACCGGCAAGAAGATGAAGGCGGCCGTCACTGACCACACCGCAGGTCACCCGCTAAGATCGCTCGCGTCGAGTTGGGAATGAGCCTAAAAATACTCGGGAGCCCCCCTTCCCACTCTCTAGTACCAGGCAGGCTTTCCATCATCGTCCACGTTACTCGAATGCTTCGGATCTCGCGTCTGCAACATAGCAACCTCAAGGGGGTATAAACACGCTTGCATATGCAAGCACCTACAACGCAACGTGTCCCCCTCAGACCCTGGGACCTCACAGAGGTCGTCCAAGCAGTATGATGCCTCTACAAGCAACTAAATATTACCACAGTCTAGTATATACAGTCACGAAGCTCAATACGTAGTAAATATGCATCCATAGATAGTTGCTAACCACTAGGATCGCTAATATCGCCTCATTACAGACAATGGGAAATAATACCGGCACAGTCTATTTTTTCTAGCACCCTCACAACTCAAGCTTCGTGACTGTATATACTAGACTGTGATATTACACTATTCTTGTAATGTAACAAACAGCTCTTATGTCTTACTCTTCAGGCATTCAAACTCCCTCGAGCAGACCTTCTAAAACAGAATCGTTAATTTGAAATATAAGGCTCATGGAAATTGGGTTGTGAGCGGACTGCAGAGTTGATACACATAATTTCCGATCCCAGACTCTTTCGCCAAAGCTAAGTACAGTTGAACCCCGATTATCCGTCACACTATTAACCGATTGTCGGATTATCCGCCATTTTTCCTAACTCCTATTTTCTTTCTGCTGCAGAAAAGTATATGAAGTACTATACGTTATGTTTCTACATAGTTTTTCTACAGAAGGTTATTACTAGGGGGCGGATGATGATGACCTAAAAATGTACTTAAAATGATCAATAAAATGTCCTTAGAATAATGCAAAAATGACATGAAATTAAAAGAAAATTACACTTAAATATTATTCATCGTACTTGCACCACAACTTCTCAAAAAGTAGTCACCTTGTTTCAATGACTGTCCTGCAAATGTTAAAGAGAGGAGGTAACTTCCTGCAATTTAACTAAGATAAAGGAAAAGAGCATGCAGAAATGAAAGTTTTAAGGGAAAACTACAGATTTTAATGAGGGTTTACAATGTGTTTCAATCAGGGATTGTCCATATCAGTGCCTTCATTCTCCATCTTCTCTTCCTTCAGCTCTTCACTTTTGCTACCAGACCTTCCAGATGGGGAGTGTAAATTACAAAACAAATTGTGGAAGCAACGTGCATTCTTGCAATCTTTGTGTTAAAAAATACTCCCTATTGTAGTACATCCCTTCTGAACCATATTGGAAAAGCAACGTCCTATAGTTCAGGAAACGGTGAAAGTTTCCCCCCTTCCAAACATAAATTCTAAAGACACCCTCGTACCAACAAAAGAACAGTAGCGGTCAAAGTCCTCACTTAAACTAACTGTTGTCAAGCATTTTATATTAGTTCTGTTGTGTGAGGTGACGCCTTCAGTGAAATGAGGGATGGACTTCAGAGTTTGTTCCAAACTATAAAACTCAAGCTTCACTGTTATTAAATTATTCAGAAGTAATTATTAGTAGGACTTACTACAGATCTGTTTGCTTAGAAAAAGATTTAACAGGCCTATATGCATTCAAAATGATCTAAAAGTTCTTCAAAATTTAAAAAATGACCAATAAATGCCGAAAAAAATGTAAAAATGACCTATTAGTTCAAAAACGTCAAAAAAATGCAAAAAATGCAATATAAGAAATTAATTTTGTACGTTGATATTAGAATAGAAATGATATCTATATTAATAGGCATCGTCATACTGAGAAAAATAAGAAGATATCTTTTCAACAACATCCGCCCCCTAGTTATTACAAATCTTTACTTTTATTATAAAGTATGCAGTAGAAGTGCTTCGCTGTCGGCAACGGAAACAGTTACTTATAAAATAATAACTTCTTGCTTCCAAAGAAATTACTCCAAGAATTTCCACAAACCCGTGTACAATTCAGTCCTTATCCTTACTATTCGAGTGGCTGCACTGTACAACTTCTGTGCAAAAATGTGTTCCACAATTGTGAAAAGAAAACGTATTGTGTTAATTATGGAAAAAAAGAATTACAAATAATTGAGAAGTTTGGGAAAGAAGAAAGTGTGGTTAATGCTGCTTCAGTCAGAGTAGGATATTGACGTTACAACTGTACGCGATTTAACAAAAAAAAAAAAACAAGGATGAAGTGTATGAAGTATGTAAATCTACAACATGAGACTTCAAACATTCCTATATTTTCGCAGACAATAATCAACCATCGTTGACAACAAAACTTTTAATGAACTCCTGAGCCACTACATAGCACGTTAAACACAAGACCACGAAAGAAATTACAGAATTGTGTGTTATGCAATTAATTTACAAACATCTTTTATGGTATGGATTATCCGATTTGTTCGATGAACCGTTCAGTTCACCCCCTTTATTACCACGGAGAATTAGCAAATGATGAACACACTACTGCAGTAAATGGCAGCATAAGACATTTCGTCTTCACTAACAGGCCACTCTTTAGATTTACAGCCTCTGTTGCTACTGTAAACAATAGCAGAAATCTGTTTTTCAAATAATGACATAAAATGATTTGTCGTGCGACGGTCTCCGTTGACGTCCCTCTGGCGATTAGTCGAGGTAGAGAGAGGGGAAACGGGAGTGACGGGACAAGAGGGCCGAAGCTTAAATGGGAATAATATGTTATTATGGTGAAGAAAAAAAATACTGTTTTAACAATAATGGTTTATTTAAAAATGACAAGCAAATTAGTATAAGTGTTCCCTGGTTCTGGGTAAAGGAAACAGGAGAGTCGCGGTAGAAATTGGTAAATTAGAAATTCGTCCTGAGACGTCGATTTATAAATAATTAGGATAGTGAACGATAATGAGATAAGGTTATATCAACGTCGCCGGTGTGCCGGAATTTTGTCCTGCAGGAGTTCTTTTACATGCCAGTAAATATACATAGTTGAAAAATGCGAACATAATATGAAAAAAAAAAATGGAAAGGTCGTTTCCAACGCATAAACGGACAGAGACTTCCAAAATTGGCATTTCGCTGAGAGCCAAGAAAACGTAGAGATACGAAACGACCGAGGTATCGTTGAAATAATTATCTCTCTCAAGATAAATTCATAGGAAGAGGCCACAAAACCCAATCCTATATAGTCCATGATAATGATGAAATGTATAAACACTTTCAGTTTCAGTACTTGAAAATTATGGCAAATGTATTTTCGATGTCCTCATGCTTACGCTAAAGACCACGCCATTCTACCGGTTCTCATACACCAACGTAATTACGATTAAATGAACGTTCACTACTTAATTCCATTTTTGTGCAAAATAGTTATACGCAAACACTTCAGTTGCCAATTACAGACGTGGGCAAATTATTAGACTAAATTAATTATACTGTATGTGCAACGAAGCTGTATTTATCGGTAGAAATAATGAACAAAAATGTATTTTGCACAGATATAATGAACAGAAAATTGAGTCTGGAGATTAGTGATATTTTGTGAACATTCCCTTATTCTTTATTAACACGTTGATTTTGTCAGGGGTGCTGGAAACCAAAGTCTGGTACTTTTTTAAATATCAGCATCATTTAGCCAGATATCAGACAGTGCTTAAATGAGTCCATGTTTTGTTGTACGCCTCTTTTTGTTCACTTTCTTCTTCAGTAGAGATCACAGATTTTCAATTTCGTTCATGTCCGGTCTTCTTGCAAGCCATGGGAGAATATCTTATGCAGTATATAATTAAAACACCAGTAGTACCAACATAACCAGAAAAAATATACTTAACCATTGGAAAAGTGTACCAGAAGATGTAAACAATCATATTTGTAACAATAGACACTCTGTGAATTGTACTGACAGTTGATATGACGAATTATATTGTGTTTCAAAGAATATGTTTTAGTCTAATAATTTGTCCGCGCGTGTAATTTGATACCTACTGTACTTCAACTAACATCATTTATCATTGTCTTTAAGGTAAAATTCCATGTACGATTAATTTCTTCCTTCAGAACTCACATTAAATACATGTAGGTCACAACTGCTTTAACCAATTAAACATTTGAGTGTCAATTCTGAATCAGAAATGGATTGAACATGAACTGCAAATGAGAAAGATTCAGAAATAAAAGTGCAAGGCATGATTTACTGTAACTTGTCGTACCCAAATGATGATCTACGAGCAACGCTACATCACTTTCCACGATTGTGCAACAGTAAGATATTTTCATGTTTACAAATTAAGAAATTATGATGAAAGATGATCACACACGGCCGAGATGAAATTCTTATAGTCTCGACGGATGCAAATTAAGAAGTACTAAAAGTGAGATCAAGATTAATAATCAGTGTCTTAATTAAATTAATGGAATGTAGAAATAAATGGAAGAATCATGTTAGTCGAATGGAATGCTAAAAGATGTGATGAAAAACATCTTATTTCAACGAGAACATTTGAACTTGTCAAAATATGTGGTGCAGAAGGGAAAGAAACGTCTTATAAATTACCATTCATTAATCTAAAATCTTCAACACTGTAGTCAGTAGTAGCGACCCGATTTTTATGTACTGGAAGTTAATATTCAAACTAATACAATTATAAACGATCAAGCAATATCCTCACTCTAGTACAAATAATGTCGCTGTGTTTGAAAGTAATACCCAATAGTACTGAGTGGTTCGGGCTTTGTGTTCACTGTGTAACTAAGTTCACGCCATTCACTGTAACTGGCTACAATTTTCGTGATGTAGACTTGCAAGTTGTGTTTTAGTATGTGGTTCTCGCTTTTGAAAAGCATATTCAATAAAATAATAATAATAATAATAATAATAATAATAATAATAATAATAATAATAATAATAATAATAATAATAATTTATTTCAGCTGGCACAGTTAAGGCTGTAAGGCCTTCTCTTCCACTCAACGAGCAAAAAGTATACATACATACATATGTATGAACTTACAAAATATTCAACAATTTGATTTAGATAAGAGCTACATGTATACAAGTGTTATTTACGAATTAAACAACAAAATACTATGAACTATTAATTAAACACTGAAATACAAACTATGTAGCAGAATTAAGCTAAAATATATAGAATGTTAATATATTTCAAATAATGTTAGATAATAGAAAGATATTATTATGAGACAATTTTGAAAATGCAGCACTATCAGGATGCATGTCTAAAGGAAGGAGTAACAATGCAGGCAGTGATAGTTTGTCAGTATGACTGGAGTGAAATGCTAAGAAGGTTATCTTTTAAGCTGTTTTTAAAAGTGTTTATTGTCTTGCAGCACCTAATACTTTGTGACAGGGAATTCCATTGTCACGAGGTGGATAATGTAAAAGATGATGAATAACGAGATGTTCTGTGAAGAGGTATACTTAACGCGCCACAGATAAGTGATCTGGTATTTACGTCGTGGTTAGAGTATAGATAAGAGAAACGAGACGAAAGGTAATTTGGTGCTGAAGTGTGCAGAATTCGAACGAGTAAAGACAAAGAGTGTAAAGTTCTGCATTATTTAAGTCGGAGCCACGAAAGACCTTGCGAAGGACGGTGATATGTGATCATATCGTCGGATGTTGCATACGTATCTGACGCACATATTCTGAACTCGCTGTAACTGATAGGGATTTTTTTGGAGGGGTGCTTTGAAGTTCCAGGTGGACTCAGAATATACTTTTAAATGCAATCTTGGTTTCGGATCAAGTTCGGGGCCGGACATTAAAATTAATTTACTTGCGTATCTAAGAGGGCACGAAGACAGTTAAACACGGAGACGATAAACTGCTTCCAGATCAAAAAATTACGTAAATTCCCTCCTGTTTACGTGAACTACAGTACGTAAATTGCCTCCCTTTTATCTGAGAGAGTGAACGTGTTTACCGTTTTTAAATACGCCACCGTACTCAACATTTTCCTTCCCATTTGCAGACTTAGGACTGTCAGTAATATAGGCTTACATGCATAATTTGCAAAAATTACCGATATGTTTAAAAATGTGGTTCAATATGATTAAAATATTTATTAGTTTCCGTCAGAAAAACTTCGTCATAAAACTTAAAATGTCTTTAAAACATTAATTACCGATTTGTTTATACAGGGAGAGATTCAAAACAAACAGCTCTTACGAACTCAAATCGATTAAACTTTTCTTGCAGGAATGCAAGTATTTTATTTTTTGAAAATAATTCTTTGCGCAAAACATATATTCCTATTGCCCAGGCTTTCAAGCGAAACGTAGGCTATGTATCGCTCTATTTTTGTTTAAGAACTTCAATGAAGTGATAAATATTGAATATTGGGAAGATAGTTAAGTTTTCTATAGAATAACGTCATTTCGGCGGATGAACAAGTAGTACCGTGCGAGATTCACTCAGTGACGGATTTGAGGATTCGACATCCTAAGCAAAGTGGAAGGTACGTAATTTATATACAATGTCTCTAGTGAACAGGAGGCAATTTACGAACATATAAAAAATAAACAGCCCTTGGAGGCAATTTACATCACACAGTTAAAGAAGCAATCAAGGCAGTAGGAAAGAGGAAATACAATTTAATTTGTAAGATTATTTAGACATTAAATACCCATTTCCCATAAATCGCCTTACCCATGTTATAACCTACCGTAATTTAATATTTAAATACGGTAATCTTTTTTTTTATTTTATTGGGTTATTTTACGACGCTGTATCAACATCTAGGTTATTTAGCGTCTGAATGAAATGAAGGTGATAATGACGGTGAAATGAGTCCGGGGTCCAGCACCGAAAGTTACCTAGCATTTGCTCGTATTGGGTTGAGGGAAAACCCCGGAAAAAAACCTCAACCAGGTAACTTGCCCCGACCGGGATTCGAACCCGGGCCACCTGGTTTCACGGCCAGACGCGCAGACCTTTACTCCACAGGTGTGGACCGGTAATCTTACAAATTACACTAATTACAGAGATTCTATGAAATGATATTATAAAAATAATAGAGGAGAAAACAAAACAAATGGAAAGGAAAACCTAGCTACTGCAATAAAATTCTGTTAAGGGGTTAGGTACAGCTTACAACAGTAAAATGTTTTAAATATTCAATACTTTTTCCCTCCATTATTGTATCTTGTACAATAATGAAAATTAGTATGTGTAAAACACTGTCCTTCTGCTATATAGTTTTTTTTCTTTTTTTCAAAATTCAGTTCACTGTGCAGTGATGAAGCGTTTCCCACAGAACTCAAAAACTATCCACCATTCTGTGATGACATTTTTTGTGTGTATTTATGCATGTCATATCTACAATATGATGCAAGATCACTTCTCTACTTTTGATAGATTGTGTGATAAAAAATAAAATCATTTTTAAAAACTGTCAAATATCAGTATTTTCTTCTAACACAAAATAAAAAAATATATTATTTATTAAGGAATGTAGCTGAAAGAGCATGATATTTTAAACATGAGTTTCAGCAATAAAATCAAAGAGATAGAACATGGAAAAGTTAACAAGTTTATGAGATATGAGGGAAAGGCTTCATCACTGCACAGTAATTTGCCACCATTTTGAATTTTTAAAAAATATATATAAATGATTTTTTAAATCGTAAAAATATTTTTTTTTCATATAGCAGAAGGACAGTGTTTTACACATACCCATTTTCATTACTGTACAAGATACAGTAATGGAGGAAAAAAAATGTTGAATATTTCCAAAACTTTTACTGCTGTAAGCTGTACCTAACCCCTTAATACCGGTAGTCTATCTCCTCCAAAATATCAGATATCCAGGATATCGAATCCCGGCAACTTCAACGACAATCTTCTATCCGATCTTCTGCTTACGAATCGTTTTTACTAACGTACTTTGGTACAACATTGCTGAAAAAATAATAATCAAATTTAAAAATGTAACTGTCTTTGTTAGGGGTCAAAGCGAGTTGTGTATTACTGTACATACTATATCGGAGTACAATAGTAACTGACAGCCCTACCTCTTGTCTTTTTCATTGCTTCTTTCCTTCTTTCTTTCTTGGAATTCCTTCCACAGCTTGTTTCTCCTACGCGTTTTCGCGCCTTATAATCTCTATTAAGTTGTGCCATAAATAACCGGACATTGTGAAATCTCTAGCAGAGCCGTCGCGCTTCGTGTTGATCATGAGCCTAGCTGGTATACTTAGCATTAATTCTGTCATGCACTTCATTCCTACTTTGATTTCAAAATGGAGCACGCCGTCTATTGCACGATCGTGACTTCTAAAGTCTAAGACGTTAAGATGGAAATAAAGCCAACAATATGGGTTTCTTTTCCCTTACACAACTCTTTTTTTTTTTTCGTTTTATGGTTTTCTTCACACTAAATCACTTCGTTTTATTTCTCTTACAACAGCATTACACACTACCTACCGCTCCGTGCTCTCAGGTTCAAGAATTATTTCCATGAATCTAAAATGAAATTTCTGTAGATTTAACAGATGATTTTTTTTACAAAAATAATGAAAATCCTGTACTATTTAACAAGCAATTCTTGTATGTTTGTAAACTTTATATTGAAAACGGGCCTATCTTGATGAAATAATATGAATCTACAGTCTTCTGGTATGTCAATAACTGCTAACCTGAATGCTGTATAATATAGAATAATTATTTATCATGTATAAGTGAACCTAAAATTAAACATATTTATGGAATTCATAGAACAGAATTAGATGATTAAAGCAACAAGGAAAATTGATTTACAACTTTTTATTATAGAGAATTGTCAAAAGTAGCAGATATAGAAGTTCTAAGGTTTTATCACAGTCTCTATATACAGTCACGAATTTTGAGTTTTATGGTTTTATTATAGAGAATTGTCAAAAGTAGCAGATACAGAAGTTCTAAGGTTTTATCACAGTCTCTATATACAGTCACGAATTTTGAGTTTTGGGGGTACTAGGAACAATACACTGTGCCGGTACTATTTCGCATTGTCTGTGATGAGGCGATAGTAGCGAGAGAATTGTCAAAAGTAGCAGATATAGAAGTTCTAAGGTTTTATCACAGTCTCTATATACAGTCACGAATTTTGAGTTTTGGGGGTACTAGGAACAATACACTGTGCCGGTACTATTTCGCATTGTCTGTGATGAGGGGATAGTAGCGATCCATCTATGGATGCATATTTACTACGTATTGAGCTTCGTGACTGTATATACTAGAATGTGGTTTTATAGTAAACATGACTGGTTTAAACGTGTACTAAAAGCAGACGTAAGTGCACGTTTGAACCAACACAAATTACATAAATATATATGAAAAAATAGTTATTAAATTACATATTTATTATTTTTAATCACTATATTTATATAGATCAACTTTAAATTATTAAGCTTATGTACTTTTGTGAACTATTAACAATAACTACTAATGATACAGTTTTCGGGTGTAAGAAAGCGATTTAGTCAGGTCTCGACTTTTGGGGAAAATCATTTAGGGAATTAAATAACTCGGGGGGATTCATTTAAATTCAGAATTCCTTCAACTATATAGCCTACATCAAATCAGATTTTGGAGGAATAGCAAATGAACTTGAAAACATAACATTAATGGCTGTATGTTAGACACCTTTTATATGCAGACGATCTAGCGAGAGATATTATATGCAGACGATCTAGCGAGAGATAGGAAATTCCGAAAAAATCTTGCAGAGAGCAGTACACACACTATTTTTTTTTCATGTAACTATCAGTCGTATGACTAGTCATGATATTTAAAAAATAATTGATTGACAAATGTTTTCACCTTGTTGAGGCATATTCAAGTTACAATCGATACACAATTACATATTAAAAAAATTAACAAGTTAAAATATGTAAAAATATTAACATATCAGATTGCTTGACTATCATGCTATTACTTCCTTGTAATACAGTTTACATTAATTGTCAGTATGCTATACATATATTACATTAATAGAATTAATATCAATTTCAATTGGTTTCCAGCAGTAGATATTCTTCTCTGTACAGCTGATCACGCAACACAATATGGTTACCAAAAAGCAACCTGTATAAAGGATATCAACGGCTGGAAACAGTCATTTGGACTTTGTTACAAAGATAGTTATAAAATCTAACCATATTATTCTTCATTCACATATAACTTATAGTATGACTTGAGATTCAATCAAATCATAAATAGTATTACAACTTGAGTAAAATTAATAAGAACTCTGTTATACGTCATTCGTTATCTCGTGAAACCAGTTGCATTCGTGCGCCATAGCTCATAGCAAAATTTTATGATGGGGGCAAGTAATCTAGCTAGCTGCAAGTAGAAGCGTAGCGAGGTAGGGAAGCTTGTCAGTCCACTTTTCCCTTCCCCTCCCGCGCAGGTAGGTTCCGTGAGATACTGAGAGACCTATAGTAATAAATATGATATACCGAGAATTAATGAAATTATGCCTACAGGTATATAAGAAATTAGTAGCATGTTAGTCACACAATTTTATATGTTCATGTTATTACATATTTTTTAACTTGTTAACTTCAATATACGTAATTGTTTAATTGTTTATTAATGGTAATATCAAGATACCTGAACAAGGCGAAAACGCTTGTTAATTAATTATTTTCATATCATGACAGATCTAAGTCATATTACTGGCAATTATATAAAGAAAATAAAGATAACGGTTTGATGGCTTATCGGAAAAATAACCTAAAAATTAATTTTAAAATAGTATACACTCTAAATAAGAAATATGAAAACATTGTATAAAAATATGAAAACATGTAGCTAACAAATATCCACAACGAAGATGAAAATGATTGACGGCTTTCAGAGGAGTCTACCCAATCAGAACAAAAGTTATTATAGATAATAAAATTATTAATCAGATCAATACGTTTAACAATCTATGATATGAGATTACCTATTATAATAATATAGATGTGGCAGGAAAAATAAAAATTCAGCCGTATGTATGGTACAACTGAATGTACGTTTAAGGCTACAACAAAGGAAATACACCTGAAGTTTTGTAAAGTTATGACCACTCCGGTTCTATTTTACGGGTTCGAAAACTTGGATCAAACGAAATATTAAATACAACGGATTGAAGCTGCTGAAATGAGGTTCCCGAGACATGTGGCCAGATGCACCATACGAGATCACAAAATAAATAATAAATGCATCAAAAACTATAAACTACTAACGTTTCAAAATAAATTTACCAACATCGAAATTATTGGATAATGCATTTAAATAGAATGGACGACGAACGCTTTCCCAAACAGATACACGAATATTGACCCAGACGAAGAAGAAACGTGAGCGTCCCAGAAATAGATGAAGGGAACAGCTTCAACATGGTTACACAGACCATGAGATCGGAACAAACCAGATATTTAATCCGTGATTAATGATGCTGATGATGATGAATTCCTTTAACTCCTGTGCAGTGCTGCCAATTTCGGTGGCCTCTCACTTAATCTGGGGGTTGTGTAGTGTTCAGAGAGAAAAAAACTGCCGTCGGTTGTCGGAGGGATTTTTCAGAGGTTTTAAAGTTTTGTGCAAAGTATTTTTTCTACCTCCCTTTGCGACATCAATGTTTTAGAGAATGGCAGTAAATAAATTTCAATAACAGACAACAATTCGTTTACTCCGTTTTTTCATTCTCTCGAACTGTCCAAAGTAAGAAGAAGTAAACTGAATACTGTTTGCCTGAAATGATAGCGAATGGCCCGTGTAAATATTGCCGATGAAAATTAAAGAGAAAATCGAACGATTTAACTGAGCATTCAAAGGAAAATAAACATAAAACTACTGTTCAACCATTTAGTTTATCACGCAGAACTATACATTATAATGCAAAAAATTGTAATTCACTTTTTTCGATGTTAATTCTTAATTAATTTGTCTCTGATTCGCCTTACATTATTAATATTGATCATTTGGCTCAGTAGTACAATCTTTGGAAAGAACGGAGCAAATATAATATTCTTTATGCCCTCAGGCCCCTTTACCGACAGATGATCGATCTTCCAGATACTAGATATCGTCCCATTATAGGCATAAAGGCAAACGTAACAATTTGTTGATTTTACAGGAGAGAGAAAAAACATTTTAAAAAATTACCACTTTAATCATTTATTTAATAACTATCTTAAAATGCTGGTACAACTCCGTATTTCAAGGTGTTTTAATTGTTTCAAAATAGATAAAAGAGTTTATTTTTTACTGCCAAATTAATGTAAAAACTAGAAGTTTGCCCTTCTGGTAGAACGCCGCCTTTCTGCAGTTCACAGCTCTGAACTAATTATAAATGCCTACGATATTTCGAAGTACAGTTTTTACTCAAATCAAATTTAAGAGTTTAATTAACTTCAGAATTGTACGTATTAATACCTTTCGCAAAATAATGTTTGAAAAACCTTAAACTTTATTCTAAAATTATAAGTTCGACGACCTTAACCTCATTTTTAAAAATCGAAACAATTTACAAAGCTTCTTAATAATATGATTACAACACAAACCAGCGAATGAAATTCAAACTTACCTGTTATTGTTGTACATTTTAAACATACAGTGGTGATGAATAATATTTATATTGCAATTTATTAGATAACTGACACAGTAACAACAATTCTATTAGCGAAATTCGCTCATCAAACACGTAGAATAACCAATATTTGCACATTAAAGAAATTAATTCAAAAAAATATCGCAAAATACAGCATTATAAAGGAAGAACTGTGTTTTTGGAAGCTATATTTTTTTTATTGCTTCTCTGTGATATTTAAAAGGAAAAATCAGTACGTATTTATGACATCATAACAACATCGCTTAATATAAGCATAGGACGTTGGCCCTTTTGGTGGTCACACCTCATTAACATCGGCCCCGACAACCAACTTTATTTTCTCATTTACGGTCACAATATTTCGAGAAAACATCAGGCTTTTGCATGTTGATGAAAAATATGGTATAGGATCACATAGTCAACATAACTCATATTATGAAAAAATGTTACATTGGCCCTTTTGCCTATAATGGGACGATACTGAATACACTCAACCAAATGTGCGGCACAAATGTTATTACTTAAATAACACTTGGTATGAAAATAAGTAAACAAAGGAGATTATTTTTTATGAAGCTATGGCACTAGGTAATCATATTGATTTATGATTCGAAGCCTGGACTTCAACTACAGGACAAAAAATTGAAGTAGCAGAAAATAAATTGGAGCGGTGAGATAAAAAACCATTCGAGTCCACTTTTGACCGAAATTGAAATATCTATACAGTTACTTAATTTGCTTTGTAATACACTGAGCAAGAGAGCAATTCAAGTACAGTAGAGCCCCGATTATCCGTCAATCTATTAACCGATTAGTGGATTATCCGTCTGTCTTTCTCTCGCTTTTTTTCTGCAGAAAGTATTGTGCATTGTATTAGCACGTTATTTTTTCTAGATAGTGTTATTACAGCCTTCTTCCTTACATAGTATGGTCTACTGTTCGAATTGTTGTACTGTATAACTTCTACATAAAATATCTTCTACGGGTATTAAAAGAAATCTTGTTGTGCTAAGTGAAAAAAAGTGTAAATAATTGAGTGGTTTGGACAAAGAGAAACTGTGCCTCAGTTGGCATCAGAGCAGCAGCAGCAGTTATTATTATTATTATTATTATTATTATTATTATTATTATTATCATTATTATCATTATTATAGATTTATTTTAGCTGGCAGAGTTAAGGCCGTAAGGCCTTCTCTTCCACTCAACCAGCAAAAAGTATACATACATTTGTATGAACTTACAAAGAATTCAACAATTTGATTTAGATAAGAGTTACATGTATACAAGAGTTACTTACGAATTAAACAACAAAATACTATAAACTATTAATTAAACACTGAAATAAAAACTATGTAGCAGTATAAAGCTAAAATGCATAGAATGTTAATATATTTTAAATAATGTTAGATAATAGAAAGAGATTATTATGAGACAATTTTGAAAATACAGCACTATCAGGATGCATGTCTAAAGGAAGGAGTAACAATGTAGACAGTGATAGTTTAAGTCAGTATGATTGGAGTGAAATGCTAAGAAGGTTATCTTTTAAGCTGTTTTTAACAGTATTTGTCTTGCAGCCCCTAATACTTTGTGACAGGGAATTCCATTGTCGCGAGGTGGATACTGTAAAAGATGATGAATAACGAGATGTTATATGAAGAGGTATACTTAACGCGCCACAGATAAGTGATCTAGTATTTACGTCGTTGTTAAGGTATAGATAAGAGAAACGAGACGAAAGGTAATTTAAGGAGATATAAAGTATATAAATCTACAACACGAGACGTCCACTATTAATACATTTCCAGAGATAATCACTACAAGGAGTTTCCTTAGCTCCTAAAAACCCATCGTTGACATCCAGACTTAAATTAGTGAGCTCCTTAGCCACTACTTAGCGTGTTAAATAGAAGACTATGAAAGAAGTTACGAAAGTGTAAATATTATTCACTAAATTTACAAAAATATTTTATGGTACGAATTATCCGATTTTTTTTATTGACCGTTCAGTCAACCCCATTCATTACCACGGATAATAGAGGTTCTACTGTATTTGATTTTAATGTATTCGTTTTCATGTATTGTACTTGAAATTTAATGAAGTCCCTGGCGATGAGATAATATACGAAAAATTGAATATTGTTAATTAATTAATTGATTAATTAATAAATAATAATAATAATAATAATAATAATGGTTTGTTTAACCTGGCACGGTTAAGACCATACGGCCTTCTCTAACACTCAAACAGGAGAAAAAATGCGACACAAGAAACACTACAAATTTACAATACAGCACACAAAAAAAATTGAAGGAGATAAACATGATACAATGTAAATAAGAAGTCAGTAGAAATGAGACATTATTTTTTTTACTTCGTTACTTCACGACGCTGTATGAAATACTTGATTATTTAACGTCGATGGAATTCGGGATTGCGAGAGAGTATTTGGCGAGATGAGGCCGAGGATTCGACATAGATTACCTGATACTCGCCTTACGGTTGGGAAAAACCTCGGAAAAAATCCAACCAAGTAATTAACCCAAGCGAGAATCGAACCCACTCCCGAAATCAGACATAATTGTATAACATACAGAAAGAAATAAAAAGGCGTAATGAAATGTGAACAATAAGTAAAAATAAGTGAGACATATATATAATGTATAAAAATATGATACAATAATGACAATAATAAGACAGTGAAGTACAGAGCACACAATAAACACAATTTTATTCGGTACACACAGAAGGAAAATTATGATAATAAGTAGCCCGAGTTTTCGCATGATATACTTAATATTATAGTCATTATAGGGAAAAACGATGAAACAAGAAACAGATGAAATAAATTAAATAACACTAACTAAATGCATAGAATAAGTCGAAACATACAACACTTGTCATAGCATTTAGTTTGACAACTCGTCTAAGATAATTTCCTAACTTGAATTTAAAAAGACGGATGAGGAATACAGAGAAGATGTGTGGAGTGGTATTTCTAGCGTGTCATCATGTTGTGATCGAGTATTGATGTTATGATAGCGGGAGAGAGTATGAAAACGGGCGAATAAATAAGAGGGTGATGAAGTGTTCACAATTCGATATAAGAAAGAAAACGAGTGCATATTTCTCCTATCATGTAACCTAAGCCAGATAACTTTTCGAAAGAAGGTGAGATATGATAATAATATCGATCATTACATATGAAGCGGACGCAAGCGTTATGAACACGCTGTAGATCATGGGAGGAATCATTGCTGAGATCACAGAACAAAATATCGCAATAATCGAAGTGAGGTAGAATGAGTGTTTGTACAAGAGTCTGTTTTAATTTAGATGGATAATGGTACAATATTTTTAGTGAATGGATGGTAGAGAATACCTTCTTACATGTAAATTTAATATTATGTATCCCAGTTAAGATTAGATTCTAAATTAACTCAGATGTTTTACGGCCGATCTAAACGGGAAGTAGAAGTTAACTCCAAAAGCTCATACTAGTGAAGGAATGGTCGAAGTGGATGATGAATAAAACAGAATGGTAAGTACTAAATATTAAGTCGTCGGCTTACAAGCAAAACAAATTAAGTAAAAAATATTACCTCTGAGAAAAAAGCCTTTTGAGAGATCTTAACAAAACTGAATCCTCAAAAGTAAGTAATGAATGAAAGGAAAAATTGTAGGAGAAACTATTGAAAAATATACGATCGTATGTATTTATATGGGTATTTGTGATTTTGAGAAATACCTATGTGGGCTCCAAGCCTGTTGCCCACTTGCCTCACTCCGTTTTTCACCGCTTCGCTGAAGGAACTTAAGAAGATTTGGAAGGGAAGAGACGAAAATGGAAATGACTTGATAGCTACCACATGAGGGGGAGGAATGTCGCAGGCTCCATTCGCAACATGGCTGAACAGTAGCAGGTAAAGTTCGCCAAAGCCTGAGCACAGCGAGTGGGAGGAGGGGGCGTCGCTATGTTCGACAGACAAAGGATCCGAGTCCTTGAACTAGACTTCGTTTCGTAATGTTTGACAGGCGATGTAAACATTGCCGGCAGAGAGAGAAGGATAATTGCTATTAAACCAATGGCAGAGGTCTCATTCTACGCCTATCTTGAAGATGGAACGACTGAAGCGTTCTACCCCCGCCCAACTTCAAGACAAGCGTGAAATGAGACATCTGCCATTGGCTGAATAGCAATTATACTTATTCCCCTCTCTTCTGGCAATATCTACGTCGCTTGTCAGACATTATGAAACGTAGTATAGGCGAGTGACGATCAAGTAAGCTCGTCCAGGAAGACCCAAGGCGACACGCGAGATTTGAGGCTTCTACTTGTGAAATTCATATGGCCGAGTATTACTGTCTTAGAAAAAAGTTTTGTCGCACGGATACTTTAAAAGTCCCAGAAAAGAGGCAGTGCGCATGATCAGAGGGTGAGCGATCTGGTTCACAAGAGAAGGAGTAGTTGAGGTAATGAAATTAGTTTTGTTTCGTTGTATGTCTGATCATGCGCACTGCCTACTTTCTGGAACTTGTAAAGTATCTGTGCGACAAAACTTTTTTCTAAGATTGTACGTCTGTGGCGTGATTCTTTTAGATCTCATACCGACATTTGGCTAAGCGCTTTAGGAAAACCAAAGAAAAAGTTGAGGATGAGGATGACCAGAATGAGTTGTTCCAATTTAGGAGACTAGCCAATTTGCTAGCTGGTAGCTGGTAGAATGGATCCCCTCATTTTTCCAGCTATCAGCGACATAAATGCATTTACTGCGCATGCGTCGTGACAGTCCGTGCAACTTCCCCACGTGCTAAACGCCTACTGCGGTTCATTTCGACGTGTATAATTGATTGTGAAAGATTAACACCAAGTAATAATAATAATAATAATAATAATAATAATAACGTTTATTATCAGAAAAATACAATACAAGGAAATAGTAAATTTACAAAATTCTAGCACTCCCCTAACAGAGAGTGTTGTCGTGCACAGGGGAGGATTCGATACATGATAAATTTACATGCATAAATTACAAGAAAATAATATCCAAAAATTAATAATAACTCAGAACTAAGCTTCGTATTTCAGCTACCTAAAGACACATTGGGTATATAATACACCGGACACAGGTAATGCAACGAATGAAGATATAAACAAACAGGATGTCGCTGCGTGTTCGTGGACTACAGTCAACTCTCGACGTTCTGAAGCTATACTAGTAAACACATGCGTTCGTTGTGTTCATTTTCGTCGTGATTTTTACAGTGAATAATAACGTGCATTCGTAAGTCACGGAACTTCATCGTATGCGGATGTCACTTGAAATGATTTTATATTGAAAGAAATTCTTTCAATAGCACATGACGTTATTTGTGCATGATGTAGTACAAGATATTCATATTATCTGATTTTTGTTCCTGTTTCATAGGATATTGCACATAACTCATTACAGAAAACCCACTAATTTTTATGTACTTTTCTAGAAATTCCATAAAATGTAGATTATTTAATTTCTTAATTGAGATGTTGCCGCTGAACTTCATGGTAGGCTACAAATATCCATGCCAAACGTAGGGTTTATATCTTCTTAATTTTCAGATTTTTACTTTTGGATTACGTTCAACACACTTTCTGTGCCTTTGGTATTGCAGTGTCTTTCAGTGCACTGTTTTTGTCACTTTTACGTTTATTTTACACAATTTACATGTAATATCTATATTGATAGTGAAAATATTAGTTCAAATATCCTCTACTATACCCTGCTTGAGTGTATTACCTAATGCATTTTACCTCTGCAATGAACCTTCAATCAGCAACAAAGATGTAGTTATTTAAATAATACGACTAGTAAGAGCAGTGATCGATAAGACTACACACTATGACTGCGTCCCGATTTTGACTTTTTAGAGGAAGAGGCCAAACAATGCGTAACTATTTTGTATACGAACTTACCTGTACATGCGCTGTGACGTCACATATATTCGAATTAGGCAACTTCATTCCAGTTTATAGGTAGCTGAAATACGAACCCTACTCATAACAAATAGCTTACATACATTTTTAAATTTCAAACTGTTGGAGGTAAATAGATGTGTGTATTTGTTTATTAATTTGTTATATATTCTAGGGTCGACATTAGCAGCCCTACTATTTCATTCATCATTTCATTTCGGCCTACTGTTTTTTTTTCGTCTGGTACCATTTTTCAGAAATTATATACATTTGTTAGTAGTAAAAGATTTTAGATTTCTAAACATAAAATATTAATTATTGCCTTTTATTTATTAATTACTAGACAATTGTGTATGCAATGGAAGGGGAAAGGAACTGGCCACCCTACGTCATTATCTCCTGGCTTAGTTGCCTCTTGAGTGATGTCTTATTGGTGTCGTTTATGAGATTCCAAGCTGTTTCGGACAGATGACTGAACAACAAATAACATAATCGTAATTTTAAGTTTTATTGAGTTAACTAATCATTTAAAAACAATCATTTAGGCTTTATATAAAAAAAACTTTCACATACAATGAAAAACTACTATTTATCTATGTGCACAAAAATTTTTATTAAGTTATGACAAATAGTTTTTGAGAAAATGGTGCCACAAAGGAAAAAGTAAAATATTGTCTCTCCAGGGTTCGATTATTGTCAACTAAAAAAATAATCTTAGTTACTTATTGCGTGTTTCAATAAATTCATCAGGGGCGCTTTTATGATTGGTGAAAATTGCATTTGTGCATCTGATATTGTATCTGGTACAGTTCTGCAGAAAATTCAATTTCTTTTGAAGTAAGGTAAAGCATACGGAACAGCTGGCAAACTAATAAACTATAGGGGAGAGTAGTGCTGCTTATGATTAGGTTTTTCTCCGGAGCAGTTGTTTGCACGCTTTCAATCGGAGACCTCCGGTTACCTCCGATTGATGCCGCGCAGGTTGTATATGTGCTGCGGCGCAGACATACACTTCCTGCTGAGCATTCCTTTAATCGGATCAGGTAGTGATTGGAGTCCGCTGACGTCCGCGTATCTTTTAGAATAAGTGTGTAATTTTTTGTTGTTTATTTTCTCTTTTTTATTTACCTCTCTCTCTCTTTCTTCGGCTCTCCTTTTTTTCTTGTTTTGCTTGAAGTACCTACAATACTATGTTAGCTGACAGATTTTTTTTCTAGTTTTCAAATTCATAGTGTATGTGGAAAGGCATATTAGTTTTATGTCATTGATCAAATTAATAACATTAAAATTAACTGAAAACTAACGCAGAAGTAAAGCTTTTCAGTAGCTAATGTAAACATTTATAATTTTCCTGGAAACACTTGTTTATTCACAAACAGTTTTTGTCAATTATTATTCTAATCGGTTTAGATTAACGTAAAATATATTAACGGAGCTTCAGAATGGAACAAAAGAAACGTGTGGTATGAATGGTTTAAAGTTTACTGTCCAAAATAATTTATTAAGATTCTTCACCAGACAGGATTGTGATCATTGTGTTAAAGGGTGTCAGTATTTGAACTGCCTCGTCTAAAACGCGTCACTCTTCCTCTGTAATAAAAAATATAAGCGGATATCAACTTAAGGATAATTGTAATTATGTTATTACCACACGTTTCTTTAGTTTAAGAATGAAACTCAATATTTTAATCTAATAACTCAAGTTGCCTTTTAAATATTCCATATAAGTTATGTATGATTTTTATTGCCTCGAAAGTTACGTTTTATAAAAATTTCAAGACTTTTTTTCTAGACTGTGGACCTTTGGAACAATAACACTAAAGCAGTTTAAAAAATCGTATCAAATGTTTTCCGTAATTTTAAAACTACGAAAACGATATCACTAATTAACCGTCAATGTGTATCTGAATGGTAATAATTTATTTTTGACAGCAAGTACGAGTACCACAACCGCGACTCTTAATGTTAGCCTAAACACTTACATACCTACATTTTAAAATTTAGACCTACTCAGAGAATCTATCTAACCTGGTCCACGCCATAGAAATTTCCAAATACGGATCTGTTAGCGTCCTAGGAGCGTTTGGCATTTCTGGCTACACAATCACCAACTCATATTTCATTTCAAGTAAGCGGCTCATCACTGAAGTTTGGAGTTTCATCTCGTAACAATATGCTGGATCAATCTTAGAGGATCCTTTTTTGCTGAAATTCTTCTACTTTTCAGTTTTTCATTCGCAATGTTACTCTGTCTGCACACAAAACCACGAAATTATTTATTAGAACTTTTATATATAAATCAAAGTAAACGCGCTTTTTAAAAGAGTTCAAAAGTGTTTTGAACAGTTAAATTTACTTACTTACTTTCTTCAAGTTCTCGATTGTGCGATCGCTTCAAATGGTCTAACAAATTCGAAGTACCTCCACCTTTAGAGTAAATTCACCCACAAAGTTCACAGCGTGCGACTTTATTATTATTTTCAACTAAATTAAAGAATTTCCATGCGACGGATATACGATTTGGTGCCATTTCGACTCACAACTACCCTCAGTCCGTACGCGCCGGTCGTCCTTGAGCTCTACGTTCTTCAACTTCGCTTAGCTCCGAACCACCGCATCCCTCCTTTGTTCCCTGTTCCTCCTACGATAGTATCGGAGATGACCGCAATCTCCGATTTCGCCGCGGTAGTAGTCACTCCGATGAGCAGCACTAGGGGAGAGTATCCATCAATGAACCGTTGCCATGTTCTTGATCATATTGACTATGTATGCGTGAAACGTTACCTCAAGGTCCCCCTCGTGTATGTCACACCTGGGTTGTCTTAGGTGGTGGCACAAACACGTGGACTGAAGAAAAAGCTCAGATAAATTTTTGTTATTTTTACTGTAATGTTAATGTAACTTTAAGTACAGAATAGATTGGCTTAATGACATTAAGTTATGAAATGACATATATAGCTGGAAGCAGTGTTCTGTCTGCTTCCTTCTTAGTTGTATATTCATAAATTTTGTACAACCTCTACAGCGCTCTTTAAGTGTGATTAGAAAATGGCGAAGTCGCTATGGATGGACCAGCTGGAGTTCGCATGGATGGACTGCATTTTAAAATGAATCATTCCCGGAAACCAATTTCCTTCAGGAACCGATCAAAATTAAGGCTTCTGGTTTTGTTTCATGTGTAAAGAAACCATCGAGGAAAATATGATTCAGTGTATGTCTTGCAGGAAATGGGAACATGAAGCTTGTGCAAATATTAGGCGAAGTCAAAAGAAATACTTTGTGTGGCATGTGTGTCTTGAGAAAGAAGACTATTTTATCTACAGTATCAGAATAATCTCAGACTCCAGAAAATAATATGTACAATCATATTATTATGTTGTTGTCTTGTAATTTAAAGTTGTATACTAACATTTTTTTACCTATTGTACAGGGACATCATTTTATTTTTACTTCAATTTTTATTGTACCTGAGTTTTTTAATGTACTTCACTCCCACCCCTTCTACTAATAAAGTTCCACACAGATCCAAGACCGCATACACAGTCATAGTAGCCTTAAGGTCATAGTAAACAGTACGTTCCAAAAATATGTTCGCGTTTTCCAGTGACGAAGGAGCCTTCAATATTGAATCATTTTCGCACAGGTACTCTCGTCCATTTGCCTACGTCGCATTCCGGTTTTCCCCACCTTCTTCTATTCGCCTCTCTGTAAAGGCTAGTGGCTGGGCTGTCTTAGCTCTTTTCTGAGAACATTAATTTCTGTAAGGAATTGGACGTCTACGTAATATTATACCCATACAACTGTTTGAAATAACTTAAATAAAATAGCCTCGTTAAGTAATTAACTGTCACATGATTTCCCCCCCCTTCTACGATCCTGCGACAAAACTACTTGGACGGACAGTAGATAGCATGTCTGAGTAATTTCATCTTTTCGGATCGAGCAGAAGTGAAGACTGAATTTACAGTACACTAAGGTACACGTTTACAGAGTAGGTAGAGAATTATTGCAACATGAGTTACTAGTACGCAGAACGAAACTGGTAATTGGAATTACACACATTAGAACTGAAGGCTGTATCGAAACAAACGGCCACCATTTTGAAAAATGTGTTTAAATATCCGTATTATGATTATTTTTCAATTTAACTTCACTCTCTATAGTGTACGCTAATGTGCTGTAGACAGTATAATATACACTGCATAATGAATACGACCGCATGGACAGCTCAGTTCGTGAGTAAAAACATTCATTGTTAATACTGTACTGTATTTTGATTAAACAAAAACCTAATGAAAATTATGAACTCAAAAGCGTGATATTTCCTAGTTTACGTAAATGGATGAACTACTTTTCTTCCCTCCTATACCTATTAAAGTGATTTGTTTGTATATTACACCAGTATCATCGAACTCCAGTCGTGGAAGGGGATAGGAAACGGTGTTTCCGGTTCTCAACCGTTGATCCAAAGGTATAGCCAGGTTAATATTAGAAATGTTAGTAAAAATAAAATGATGTCCCTGTATTAGCCAATTTGAAATAGCCTAAAACTTTAAGATATTGAAATGATAAGGACTGTGTTTTTCATGATTTTCAGTTTCGAAATACTATATTACAATTGGATTAAAAGTAAGTTCAACATCCATTAATCGAATCTATGTTTCTTCATTGTTATTATTTTTCCTTTGTTGACATTATTTTGAGATATTTAAAAAAAAAATTTCTTTTGTTCCATTCTTGGGAACATGGTGGTCCATTCATAGAACTCTGTCACCTTCATTGAACCAATAGCCGAATTTCAAATGAGCTAATCTTTAAACAGATATAAATAGACTGTAGCCTTGAAACTTCATTGTGTCATACCTTATTGGTAATGTAATTGTTGAAGCCTATGAACGGAATTTTAAGGCACTGCCTGTGTTAGATAAAATAAATCGTTAAGTAGTCCATTGATGGCTACTTTCCCCTACTAAATTTCTTAAGTGTTTACAAAAGTGGAATATTTTAATATTAAGAATAGTGCGCTCACATTATTTTTCCTTAGTATTGTACTAAATTATTAATTGTTTTTCGTCTCTAAATAACGCCTCTGACAAGGAAACATTCTCATGGAGGCAGAAAAAAAAAGTATTTTTTTATTCCGCCATGTTAATAATGTCAAACCAAGTACTTATACAAATTTTTGTCACTCGAGAGCAATTACGAGGGCCGCCCAGAAAGTACGTTTTCCTGGGAACGTTTACAGAAAGAAAACACAATTTCATGGAAAGATTTATTGCAACAAATACAGCAAATGTTGCGCTATTTTTCAACATATTCCCCACCGGAATTGAGATATTTGTTATACCGTGGGACCAACACATTGTTTCCGATCTGAAGGGACAGACTTCTAAGACACAAGGATACAAAAGTTGACCCCACGGTATTACAAATGTGTCAATTCCAGTAGAGAATGTGTTAAAATATAGCGTAACAATTGCTGTATCTGTTCCAAAGAAATTTTTCCATGAAATTGTGTTTTCTTTCTGTAAACGACTCCAGGAAAATTTACTTCCTTCACGGCCCTCGTAATTGTCCTGAAGTGGCCAAAATTTGTATAGCACTTGGTTTGACTTTATTAACATGGTGGAAGAAAGAAAATTATTTTTTTATCTGCCCCCATGAGAATGTTTGCTTGTGAGCTGACTGCATATTTTGTGAAAACTCCTGAAGAGATTCTAATAAATACGTAACTTTCGCTCCTCTATTTGCATTCTCTGTCTCTATCAGTGAGTCCACACCTGTGGAGTAACTGTCAGCGCGTCTGGCCGCGAAACCAGGTGACCCGGGTTCGAATCCCGGTCGGGGCAAGTTGCCTGGTTGAAGTTTTTTCCGGGGTTTTCCCTCAACCCAATACGAGCAAATGCTGGGTAACTTTCGGTGCTGGACCCCGGACTCATTTCACCGGCATTATCACCTTCATCTCATTCAGACGCTAAATAACCTAGATGTTGATACAGCGTCGTAAAATAACCCAATAAAATAAAAATCTATCACTGAGAAGCAGGAGGATATTGTCGTTGTTCCTGCAAAAACTCCTATGTGACATATTTATCGATTTTCAGATTTTTGCTCTATTAAATAACTTAAATAGTGATACATACTTATTTACTTATTGGCTTTTAAGGAACCCGGAGGTTCATTGCCGCCCTCACATAACCCCACCATTGGTCCCTATCCTGAGCAACATTAATCCAGTCTCTATCATCATATCCCACCTCCCTCAAATCAATTTTAATATTATCTTTCCATCTACGTCTCGCCTCCCCAAAGGTCTCTTTCCCTCCGGCCTCTCAACTAACACTATATATAAATTTCTGGATTCGCCCATACGTTCTACATGCCCTGCCCATCTCAAACGTCTGGATTTAATGTTCCTAATTATGTCAGGTGAAGAATACAATGCGTGCAGTTCTGTGTTGTGTAACTTTCACCATTCTCCTGTAACTTCATTCATCTTAGCCCCAAATATTTTCCTAAGCACCTCATTCTCAAACACTCTTAACCCATATTCTTCTCTCAAAGTGAGAGTCCAAGTTTCACAACCATAAAGAACAACCGGTAATATAAACTGTTTTATAAATTCTAACTTTCAGATTTTATGACAGCAGAGTAGATGATAAAAGCTTCTCAACCGAATAATAACAAGCATTTCCCATATTTATTCTGTGTTTAATTTCTTCCCTAGTATCACTTATATTTGTTGCTGTTGCTCCCAGGTATTTGAATTTTTCCACCACTTCAAAGGATAAATTTCCAATATAAATGAAATACTCCGTGAAGGAAAATTAATATCTCCTATATGTAATTACATTTCTTTCTTTCGAAAATCTAAGAATTCACAGTCTCGTATGTACTAGTGCCATAGAATGAATAAATGTGTTTTTCTTCCTACTGAACAATTTTATATTTTGCTAATAGGAGTTATTGCAGGAGCAACGACGATATTTGTAAGTCATAATGTTCAATGACATCGAACAACCTCAATAGTTGATGCAGCGTCATTCACCTACATGAGCCGTTAAGGCTGGCGGTGAAAGGCTTGTGACACTGCTTGCCACGCCACCGCCAGCTGTGTGCACGGTGCCGTTGTCACTCGCACAACCCACGCGAACCGAACATCTGCTAGGCTGAGGAATTCAAGTACACTGATTGATTGTCGTACCATGTCTCAAGAAGGTTCAGAGCAACACGAGTTGGGTACCGAAACGTGTGCTCCTCACCTCTTGAGAATAATGCCGGTGAGGTGGCAACGCTTCTTGCTCAAGGGGCACGGCTCTCACAAGCAAGTTCTTGTCTCCATTCAAGAATTAAACTTTGCCAAGTAAACGATATAACTAGGGGCAGAAGTTAATTAAAAGCCATCTTCTTATTTTTCACATCAGGATGATGCGTATTAATATGGAAATCTTTTCTATGTTAATATCAATGTAAAAAATTAATTTTTTATATGGCATTTTTTGCATTTTTTGAAGTATTTGAACTAATAGGTCATTTTTATACTTTTTTCGGCATTTTTTGGGTCATTTTTAATAGTTTTAAGATCTTTTAGGTCGTCTGGAATGCATTTTACTTCCTTCTTTACAGATAGGCCTATTAAATCTTTTCCTAAGCAAATAGATCAGTAGTAATTACCTACTGAGTAAGTCAGCCGTGGCGAAAATGTGACTCGCGAGCACATTGTGGCTCGCAATGATAGCTATGCATTTCTCTTGCTTCCTACCTCCTCCAACCCCCACCCTCTCACTCACTGGAGTCAAACTCCATTCCATTTGTATTTGTCTCTGACCTGCGAGTGCCGTATCGTCGTAATGTCTCTCTCGAAACCATGTACCTCTACAAAAACGAAAGTTTCAAATAGGATGGGAGGATACTGCCAATATGGTGAGAATATTAAATGTATGATTTGTTCACAAGTATCACAAGGAAACGGTTGTATAACATAGAACGGCATTATACTACATGTCACTCATGAAATATTAAAAGGTTATTAAAAGGTTAAGTATTATTATTATTATTACTATTATTATTATTATTATTATTACTATTATTATTATTATTATTATTATTATTATTACATTATATTATTATTTCAGCAGATGTATGAATAATGCGGTTAGCTCTTTAATTTAAACTCACAGATTTACAATGTGATGTTAAATGAAAGCTAGATGCAAGGACTTGACAAATGTTGAACTTTTCAAATCTTTGCCAAAAAATAAATATCTGAAGTTTCGTTCTTTTGCTTGCTCTGTTGAAGCCATGTTCGCTACAACTTACGTTTGTGAAAAATTATTTTCAACAATGAAAATAGTAAAAACCAAATTTAGATCACAACTGACAGACAAATACCTTCGTGATCAACTACGACTGGCAGTAAGTGACATAATTCTTGACTCTCGCGGAGACATTCTGAAGACAATTAATTTTAGATTATGATTATGTGTCCTATGTTTTCTTATTCATTTCTTTCTTCATTACACGTACTACACATTATTTTGTAATCTTGTACTATATAAAATTATATTTAAGTGTTTGACGTAAGGAAAATGAAAATCCGTTAATAAGTCAGACAGTTGCTTCACTTCCCCTTCGGATGTCTGACTTCCTCCATACGTGCTATGCAAGTTGCAGGTTACACAGTGGCTCGGCGCACGATCACATTTTCGCCATGGCTGCAGTAAGTGAATAACAGTGAAGTTTGAGTTTTATAATTTGGAACAAACTCTAAAGTCCATCCCTCATTCCACTGAAGACTTCACCTCACACAAAGGAAATATAAAATGCTTCACAACAGATTAGTTTAAGTGAAGACTTTGACCGCTACTGTTCTTTTGTATGTAGGAGGATGTCTTCAGTATTTATGTTTGGAAGGGGAGACATTTCACAGTTTCCTGGACAATAGGATGTTATGTCCCCAATATGGTTCGGAAGGAATCTACAGTACTAGACAGTAGACAGTATTTTTAACACAAAGATTGGAACAATGTACGCTGCACCCACAATTTGTTCTGTCACTTATACTCCCTCATCCGGAAGGTCTGGTTACAAAAGTGAAGAGCGGAAGGAGGAGGAGGAGACGGCGAATCAAGGCTCTGACATGGACCACCCCTGATTGAAACACATTGTAAACCAACATTAAAATATATAGTTTTCCCTTAAAAACCTTCATTTTTTTGCACGCTCTTTTCCTTTATCTTAGCCAAATTCCAGGATCTTGCTTCCTCTCTCCGAGATTTGCAGGGCAGTCATTGAAACAAAATGACTAATTTTTAAGAAGTTGTGGTGCGAGTAATTTGAATAATATTTAAATGTCATTTTCTTTTAATTTTATGTCATTTTTTTCATTAATTTAAGGACATTTTAATCATCATTTTAAGTAGATTTTTAGGTCATCAACATCCGCCCCCTAGATATGACCCTACATTTTAATATACAGAATGCAGTGCTGTAGTTGGGCCGCTACGGGCCGGTACATCGTACCGTCTAAAATAAAAATCGCTGTTACTGTACCGGAAAAAATATATACTCGAAAATATATTAATTATGTTTAAATAGTCTTTAATATACTTTTAAATGGAAGATGTTAGCTATTTGAAAAACATTTTGATCTTGATATATGGCATAAAAGTAGCAGCTGGCATCTTATATCCTTTGCTTAAACGTTAGTCCAGAGGTCTACAAAAGGCGTATCGTCATTCGTGCTCTCGATGCTGCCCGCCGAACACAGTGTGCTGTAAGGCTAGAGAAGGGGAAGAGACTCGTACCTCAACAGACGGAAGCGATCAGTGGGGAATCGCGGCAACGGTATGCTTATGTTTACAAATAATAACATCAAAAGAATAAGAAAAATATCATACGTTTGTATATTATTTTGACATACTATGAAGCTGGATCCCCGTCTGTTGCTATTGACACAAGCCATTGGTGCCTTTCAGGGCCTGGAAAAGATATTCTCCAGTTGTATTTTGTAATTACGTCTAGAAGACATTCAGACACAGTAAAATGTTAATTAACTCCTCGGATGAAAATGGCTAGGTGAGCTTTGTCATTTCTATCTGTGCTTTCGTCCAATGCAAGTGAGTAAGCTACAAACTGGTTAGTTGTGGTTTCGACTTCAGATTCAATTACATTTACAATCTTGAAATTCCTTCTCTGAACTGTAATTGGAAACAATTTAATTTTATTAAACTTTGACTCTGTTCTGGACACAGTATTTTTGTAACGTCCTGAATGCACGATTTTACAAATAATGCTTCTGTAAAGGGCTTCATTGATATTCCAATATTCCAAGTTAGAACATAGCTTGCAAGAAGCTTTTTTTGTTTAAGACTGAGGACACGTGTGTGATTTGTGTTTGTATTTTCTTGTTTTATATTTATCAAAATATTTGTAGGCCTACGCATTTCACCTAAAATTAAACGAAAAACTGTAAGTTTGTCGAGCGGAACTGAGTGTAAACGTATTGCAATATACTGATTATTATGTATAACCAAAACTTATACAAATATCCCCAAAATAAATTATTTTCACATGTCCACCATGCCTGTAATTGTATGATATTCTTTGTGAAGAGTCGAGTATTGTCGTCGCAGGTTGAATTTTAACACATCCTTAAGAATTTTCGAACAAATTAAGCATTTCACATTCTCCCCACTAACACAAAAAATTTCTCTTCCTATTCATCCTTGAATGTACTACGTCCATGATTAGAAGACATTGTGAAACGGTGGAACACTCCGACCAAACAATGATAATGGCAGTCCGCCACTGCTCTTCGTTTGCGCATAAACATTGAGTACAGTACAGGTGGAGATGGGTGAGGCGGAGCGCGCTCATTACGTACTGGCTTCGGTTCCGTTCAGGGGCTTACTCGCGAGTAGGCTTTTGGAGACGTCTGCGCTAGTCCATTCATTGTTTTATTGAAAACCATGGTCTGGCACTTCAGAAATACTGTAGTTGCGATTTGTTAGTTTCAAGCTTGCACAACGCCATGGTATTTCTATAAGTAATTAACACTAATTTTATGGCATGGCGCCTCAAAACTTGCGTAGATGCCTTCCAATAACACTAATTTTATGATAAGGCGCCTCAAGAATTCGGTTGCACTGAATCGCTAATTTTAAAATTCGCTCAGGCGTAATGCTAGCAGTTCGCTAGAAGAGGGAAATATTGCTACTTTTCGTGCGTTGCTGGTAAAATTCATGTTCTGGGAATAATAAGTTAATTAAGTAGTAAAATATCGCTGCAATCGAAAAGTATTGGGAATAAATTTGAATAAGGGACAAAAAAGGTTTCCTTTCCAGGCAGGATTCGAACCACGAAAGTCTTTGTTACCAGTCTATCGTGCTCTGGAGTGAACAAGGCTCTGAAATCAACTACAAGGGTCGGTCCGGTTTTTTTTTTTGCCACTACTGTACATTCGGCATTAGTAGAAGAGGAGATGTCAGTGCTGTTTGTTTTAGGATCTATTTCCTTCAAGAAAATACCCCGGTACTATTTTCTGTTTAACGCGGAATAAACCTTATGTCCACTATGCGGCCAGAAAGTTTAGATTAACGGAGAAAATCCATCACTGCCTCCGGAATCGAACACGCAATCTTCCAGCGTACAGCGCAATATCTCAACCGCGACTCTACCGCTGTTCTATGCAAAAGTTGCATATATATTTCGTATCTTTTTTTCCTATAACCTCTTTTCTTAGATTACTCCGATGAACTGATTTACAACCGAGCAACATGTAGGCCTATCTAGTCATGTGCAAGATCATGTATACAAACGGGAAAACAGAAAATGGCAATCATTGATAATAAAAGTATGTTCATCAATAAAAGCCTTAAAATATAATTGGCATCTTTACGTACTTTCTCTTTTCATCGTAAAATAAGAAAATAAAGACGAAATGCGATAAACTGTATGAAGTGTATCGGAGTGAAATTCTCTGAAGCGACAAAGACGCATGACAGCAATGCCGCAAGAGCCATGGTAAAGTGAAAAAAAAAAAAAATACAACGCTCACAGCCACCAGATACTTGCTTAGAATCTGGAGACCACTAGCGTGGCTGTTTTATGTGCTGTGAAAATTGTATTTGCATTGAGGACACTTCTATTTCAAGGTCCATAAAATCGAAACATTACTGCTTAGGAATTTCTTCTCGCATGCTAGAAAATCAAAATGTTGCAAGCTGTGGTGGTAAACTAAAGTTTACTTTGCTGATAAAACATGCTAGCAATTGAGAAACGAGAACTGCAAGCGAAAGAAAACAAAACAACAGCGATAAACCTTCAAATAGATTTAAAAGAGACCAGAAAAAAGAGAGAGAAAGAATGTGGAAATAAGTACGCTTATAATAAATACATTGAGAGTGAAAGAATGGAGCGTTCAATAAAAGTGAAAAGAGAAAATAGATTAAAGTTGCAAATAAGGGGAGGAAAAGAAATTGGTAAAAGGTAAAAAAGGAAGGAACAAAGAGGAAGGAAGTAGCGAAGAAATATATAGAATTCTATATTTGAATCTGTTATCCAATATGGTACAACTGGATGGGAAGGCATTACAATAACTGCTCTTCTTCCTCTAATTATGTTGCAAAAACGTATAATCAAAATTTGTTTGAAAAGACGACTGGATTATACAACAAACTTGATCCATTCCGAATTGAATGCTTTTAGAATTGACCAAATTTGTAAATACTCTTTAATGAAATTCTATCATAAAAATAGAATGAAATTTGTGCCTCAGCCACATGATCATAATACAAGACGAAATGAAATTGTTAATTTAGTTGAACCTAAATGTTTCACATCTGCTGCTTTACTACACAGTACAAATTATGGTCCACGTCTACATAATTCGATCATAAAATTTCATCCAAAATTGACTACTTTAAGCAATGAAATTTTCATATCCAGAATAAAAAAATTATATGACTTCCTTGTTTTATATGTACCATGTATTGTAAAACAAGTTTATTTCTAACATAAGTATATTTTTTCTATCTTATCCTTGTTACTATATCAACGTGACCTGTACTAATTATACTACTATTAATAATAAGTTAATCTATCACCAATCTCAACATCGTCTCTTTTTTCACTTAGTTATTACTAGTATTATTATCATGACTAACTTCATTATTATCATCTTTATGTGACCTTTTTTCTTAAGTATTTTGTCTACAAAATTTGTATATTTATATATGTTTCTATTTATTCTTATTACGAATGTGATCTTAGTGCAAGAATTTTAAATTTTATTTTCGAAACAGTAGAGATCTCTATTTTTGTGAATTACCGGTATGTATAATCTATGTAATCAGAATCTTAAAATTTTAATTCAGAAAAATTAAGTATGTTTGGTGAGCAATGTAAAATTGTATGCCATTTTCAAGTCTTTCCATCAAAACGGAACTGTCCCCGAACACGAGCTTTGTTCTTTCGGGGTACTTTCATGTAGCGTTCTTATGTATATGTTATTATTAAATAAATCTAAATCTAAATAGATAAACAGAGAACAAGACAGGAAGAAACTGTACAAAGAATTAAGAGCCAATATTAAGAAATGAGAGGGGATAGACGAGGAAAGGAAACGAAAGAAAAATGAAGTGCGAAGAGAAAGAAAGAATGAAAGTAAAACAGTAAGGAAAACCAGGAATATAATGCAAGATAAAATTGGAAAATGAGGAAAAAAGAAAGAAGAAGAACAAATAATGAAGAAAAAGAGAGAGAAAATGAAGAGAGAGAAGGGAAGGAGATAAAGTGAAAAGGAGATGAAAGCTGGGATTAAAGAAAAAGAGAGGAAAAAAAGTGGAAGAACGTAGAAAAGAGGTAATAAATGAAAGACAGGGAAGAAAGAAAAGAGGCAAAAAATAAAAGAGAGGAAAGAAGGCAGAAAGTGAGAAGGAAAGGGAGAAAAAAATAAAGGGAGAAGAAAGAAGAAAGGTAGAAAAAAGAAGGAAGAGAGAAGACTGAAAGTAAGGAGAAAGAAGAAAATCAGAGAAATAAGAAACGCAGAAGAGAGAAGAAAGGTAGAAAAAGAAGGAAGACAGGAGACTGAAAGTAAGGAGAAAGAAGAAAATCAGGGAAATAAGAAACGCAGAAGAAAGAAGAGGTAAGAAAGGAAGAAAGGAAAAATAAATAAACAAAGAAGAAAATAAAGAAAACATGAAAAAGGAATAGAGGAAATAAAGAAAAAAATGGGTATAAAGGTAAAAATGAAATGAAAACGAGAATGAAAAAGAGACAAGAAAGAAAAAGTGAAAGAAAGGAGAAAAGAGGTAAGAAAGAAAAAGTGGAAGAAAGGGAGAAAGACGTAAGAAAAAAAGGACAGGGAAAAAAAACGAGAAGTGGGAAAGTAAAGAGGAGAAAGAAGAAAAATAGAGGGAAGAAAGAAAAGAGGGGAAATAAAGGAAAGACAAGAAAGAAGAAAAAGTGAGGGAAGAAAGAAAAAAGCTGGGGTAAAGAGGGAAAAAAGAGTAAGATGGGAGAAAGAAGAAAGGGAGAAAGAAAACAAGCGACAACATAAAACAAAGGGAGGAGGATATAAATGTAAAGAAAGAAGAAAGGGAGGAGAAGAAAGAGAGTAAATAGGCGTAAGAAATGAAATAAAAATAATAAATTGAAGTGCGAAGAGAAATTGTGCCAAAGTGAAAAAGAAAGAAAAAGGGTGGTAAACGAAAAGGAACACGGGAAAAACTTAAGTAATGAAAAGTTAAGGAGAAAAGAACAAAGGCAAGAAAGAGGAAAGGAGTACAAGGGATATAATAGAGGGGGAAAAGGGACAAGAGAAGTGGAAATATAATTGTGGAAAAAAATTGCGGAAATGAGATTTAGGGGAAGAAAGACGGAAGGATGAATAATCCAGGTAATTTTTTTTCCAATGGCGGTTACTTAACTTACGTCAGTCACCCATATGAAGCCTGTAAAGCCTTGGATTTTCTGAACCGACGCATGCGACGTGCGAGGCCGGCCTCGCGCAAATCCGGACTACATGAGAGATAGTGAATGGTTTCTATGGCTGCAAGGTGCGCAGACCTCGCATCTCGCAGTTATAGGAACCACTCACTATCTCTCGTGTAGTCCGGATTTGTGCGAGGCGGGCCACGCACCTCGCACGTCGCATGCGTCGGTTCGGTTCAGAAAAACGAAGGTTTTAAATGTTATGGTTTATTTAACGACGCTCGCAACTGCAGAGGTTATATCAGGGTCGCCGGATTTGCCGGAATTTTATCCCGCAGGAGTTCTTTTACGTGCCAGTAAATCTACTGACATGAGCCTGTCGCATTTAAGCACACTTAAATTCCATCGACCTGGCCCGGGATCGAACCCGCAAACTTGGGCATAAAAGGCCAGCGCTATACCAACTCGCCAACCAGGTCGACACCAAGGTTTTATGTAGACCAATTTACCGACAGAGTTGTTACCAAGGGTGCGCCATAGGAGGCTGGTGTACGCTACATCCGCGATGACATGAGATGACGGATATTTTTTGAGATGTCACAGATGAATCGAAGTTTCCGGAGAAAACCCCTCTGTTATATGCCCAACAGAATTTATAAATCAGCCGGTGATCGAACCCAGGTCCAGAGGATTATAAGTCTAGCGACCTAGCCACTAGACCAAGGTAAATAAAAAGGACATAGAATGAGGTGCAACTAAGGAGGAAGATAAAGAAGTAAGAAGATAGATTGAATAAAAAGAGGACGGAAAAGGAAAAAGTAGGAAGTTGCAGAAAGGAGAAGAAAAAATTGATAAATAAATAAAAAGAACACTGGAGAAACAGGAGAACGTTAAAATGAAGCAAGGGAAAGAAAAATGAAAGAGGACTAAGAAAGAAAATATACAAATGGCGGTAGAACAACAAGAGAAGTGAGACGAAAAAAATAAAGGTAGAAATATATAGAACGAAGAAGGAGACAATAGAAAGTAAGAATTAAATAAGATTGGAAAAGAAAGGGATGAAAGAAATGTGGTGCGAGATCCGTAAGGAGGAAAGAAGGGACCAAAGAGGATGAAGGAACAAGCTGTATTCAGCGAGGTGTAATATATTTGTTATTCGTAGTCCCTGTATGTAAGTCTATTAAATTTGCATTTGCCTCTACTAAAAATTTACATTTAGGATCTGTTTACAGTGGAGTCTAACATTATTTGGATCTTAAAATCGTTTAAAATATGGGCGTGGACGAGCGTGGCTATGATTCAAGAGCGACAGTTTAATAAAGATCATCCTATGTAGTCCATACACTCAAATTAGAAAACAAAATATTAGCCGCATTTACATGGAAGTTACATGTTAGGAACAACAAGAGCCAGGTTCAAGGCGTGTGACAGGCACAGTGTCAGGATCAAGGCCAAGGAGGAAGGAACTACAACTCTTCACCAAGGATGACCTTAAGCCGCAAACTGCAGTGTCAATTCTCTTTCACATACAGCGGCAGTTCTCGCATGCCTATAGGCACAACCAGGGCACAAGTGAATTGAATGCTATTGCCATGTACACAGCAAGACTATGGTAAAGGACTTCAACATATGAAAATATTTCAACAGTTACTTGATTTCATCATATAGAGAAATTTTGCGGATTAAAACACAAGTAGCTTTACTATATTTTACGATTCCTCCAAACTAGAGGCCATTCATATTCAACTGAAAGAAAACAGCAATGATGAAGCTGTAGTGGGTTGAAGATGACAAGGGAAACTGATACTCGAGAAATATACAGAGTGTAAGGGGTATAAGTGACATTAGTTTAACTGATGATTATTCATGCCATAAGGAAGAAAAATGTCTTCACAATTTTCTTCTAATTGCAATATTTATCTAATATTAAAGTTTACAATACTAGGCCTACACGTTTTGCAACGTTGCTGGATGGGAAGGAGTGGGTTTACAAGTACATAGTACAGCTCAAGCAGGTACAGACATACCGGTACAGATGCTCTGTTCTAATGCAGGAGCTGACCATGATAATACTGTTGGTTACATAAAACGAGCAGCAAATAAAAACTTTCAATTTCATTAATAGAACATTATGGTAAATTTACATTTTATGTAACAATATTGCTCCATTTTTATTGTATGTATAAAAAATAAACAATGGTTTTCTGCAAAAAAAAAAACACGAACTTTTTTCTAATGCAAAATGTGTATCTCTCCCTCTTCCGTAAAGCACTATCATTTTTAAACAAATTTCTGGTTGTGTGATTTTCCAAACGGAGTAAGAGACTCCTACTTTCTAAAGATCGTTGAGAAATTGCTACAAAAGTTCGCCGATTAGGTAACCTTCTTTGAGGAAAACGTTGACGGTACATCCTTCTTGCCTCACTTGAATTACGACGACTTTGTCCATAAATTAATAACATATGATATTCCTAAACTGTAAATGACATTGTAAGTTGTTTATCGAATACACTGTACTGTACTGTATTACGTCTGTGCAGAGTACTGCCTGCTGAACACGTTGCCACGTCTCTCACGCCAGAATATTAACAAATTTAAGTATGCATTTTTATTTAATTTCACGAAAACGTAACAGAAAAAAAAAACAAATATTTATTTAAACTAATATTAACTCTTTGCTAGATATACCTACTGATGTAATTGTTTTCATAATTTTGCTAACGATATAAGCAGTATAACGCAAATAAAATAAGAAAAGAAATATTTTTTTCTGAGAAAACTATCAAGTTTTGACCCCATGTTGTACGGACCTTTTTTGATCCTGTAGGTAGACCGTTCCCGACGACTGTGAAAAGAATGGCACTTATACCCCTTACACCCTGTATATTTCCGTTAATTCAGAACTGTGTCCGACGCAGTCTCCTTTTTTACTTGGTTATTTTAACTACGCTATATCAAATACTAGGTTATTTAGAGTCGTTAGAAGTGGTGATAGCGAGATGGTATTTGGCTGCACGAGACCGAGGATACCCCACAGATTACTTGACATTCGCCTCACGATTGGGAAAAACCTCGGATAAAAAACAACCAGGCAATCAGCTCAAGCACGAGCGCAACTCCGGATCGGCAGGCAAGTGCATTAGACCACTGAGCTACGCCGATGGCTGAAGTAGCCTATTAGGCCTAATAATATAAATTATGCGACATACTTAAATCTCCACACTCGATTGTGCATGATTATATTGTTTCCTTCGTTATCGATTTGTAAACTTATCTCTCTCTTTGCTCTTTATTTTCGTTTTGGATTAGTCGTAATTACAAATAATATTTTAGAATGGCTATGCTAGAGCTCGAAATTTCGTAAGGTTTCCCATAATTAACTTATTAATGTTTTCATAAACTTCGAAATTGTAGATACCGCATGTAGGGAACCATACATTTCTAGCCTCGACAGTAGATGATGACCGAACGATCTACAATACCTATCTTCCGTAGCGGATTTTAGCTGAATTTTTCATTGTGTATCTTAAACATTCCTATGGCTGTCGCATAATAAACCTGCCTCACTAGCAATTTTGTACGCCATAACTGTCTTGATTTTTTCGAATATCTAAAAATACCATCGTCTTGTTGAAAAGGTAAATAATACTGTACAAGTAGTGGTGAGAATTGTGGTACTCTAAAAACCTTAAAATATACATGCAAATGATAATCACTTATATACAGGGTGTTAAAAAAGTATCCAATATTTTAAGAAGTGATTGTATGCATCAAAAACAAGAAAAAATGTCTAATAAACATGGGTCCTACAACACATACTTTCTGAGATCTGAACACTTGTTCATAGGAGGTGCTCAATTTGACGTCCATTTATGGCAACGTATTTTTCTGCCCTAAAATACAGCATACCAGATAATCATACCGTAGTTTACACCCCTGGTATGGAATACTGATACGTCGCAAGGAATACTGAAAAGAAAAGTGTGATTGCGGATACGAGCGGGGTTCAGCAGAGATAGTGTTGTGAATTTTCGTAATCAGCATGAGTGGGCTGATGAAAATTTCCATGCAGTTGAAGAAACAATGCATCAGCACCGATTCTCAATCAACGTATGGGCAGACGTTCTTGGCAATAGATTAAGAGCCATACGTGCTACCACAGAGATTAACTGGGGCTCGTTATCAGGACTTTCCTATGGAGTGTGTGCCATGTCAGCAAAGACTGCAGATGTGGTTCATGCATGATGGATGACACACCTGCATATTTTTCCGCAATGAGTGTGAAAACCTGACGTTGACATTTCAGGACTGCTGGATTTATTGGGGGAGGCCCCACACTTTGGCCTATTCGTTCCTCAAATTTAAATCCTCTAGACTTTTGTTATCAACAACAACCAGGTCAATTTCAAAGAGTGCGTGATTTTTTACTCCGAAGGGCAGACGAATGTATTGTCATGAATGGATGTCACATTGAGCACCTCCTATGAACAAGTGTTCAGATCTCAGAAAGTATGTGTTGTTGGACCCATGTTTATTAGATTTTTTCTTGTTTTGATGCATACTATGACCTCATAAAATATTGGATACTTTGTTAATAACCTGTATACACTAAAATAGCTGAAGATTCGGCCAACTTACCATAGTATAGAATTCCACAAAAAACAAAAAAGCCATATAATGGTAAATATTCAAATTATTAAGCACAAAGTAAAACGGTCACTTTAGTTTCTCAGTTATTGCCTTATTTATCTTTTGCTAATTTAATAAAATCGATTTGATACAAACAACTAATTTCCTTTCGTGACTGTATGAAACTTTGTGACAATCTTTTCCATGTTTTCAGGATCAAATTCGTTTCTCTTGTCTGTAAAAATAAACTTGTTCATATACGAAGTGCTTTCTACATCACACCACGTGAGGGGACAAAACTTATAATCTGGTAACACGATAGGATTAACGTCCACATCACTATCGTATCCTTGAATGACTTTGCCAATTTCCCTCTTCTTCTTCAGACCATCATTCTTTACTTTAGCTGACGACGCGTTTTCTCGGACACAATTTATTCACAGCTCGTTGATTTGATTTACGGAAACGTACACAATTACTGACATCGAGGGGAAAACATTGCTTTTAATTTGCACAAGGCAAAATGGCAGACCGACTCAGTAATACAACAACCTCTATAAGAGGAATATCAGAAGAAATACGCCAACTTCAGTCACCCTTTTTCAACTATACCGTACACTAAAGCCTACCCAAAAAATACACACACCTTGTAGTCGTAAGTAACAGTTAATTAGATAAAAGGAAAATTATTGCTTTCGGCTCATTTTTAGCATTTTGTGCGTATTCCCCTGCTCAAATCTAGCAGTTATAAATCAATTTTGCGCCAAAGTTCAGATAACTAGAAATAGTTTTTCTACAAAAAAAACATTAAAAATAGGCGTGAAATACGCTCTTAATATCTAACTACGTACAAACGTACAAAATATACACATTCTCGTATAAGAACGTACAACCATGCGTCAATCATCTTAATTAAACACGAAACATGTAATTACTAAGTTTCATTAAGATATGCAGTTCCGATATAAATGTGCTTTGCATAATTATACTTCTCATAACTACTTATAAGCATGGACAGACACGATTCTGAGTTATGGATAATTGGTGACACGGAGAACGGTAAACTGGATTATTTCGAGAAAACTTCGCCGCTTCTTTGCGCTCAGAGAAGAAAATCCTAAAACCATATCGAAAAACGTCCTTTAAATCTCGTCCTTATGAAGATGCTTTGAACCACTGGCGTAGCTCAGTCGGCAAAGGCGCTTTACCTTACGATCCGGAGTTGCACTAGTGCGCGGGTTCGATTCCTGCTTGACAGGTCACGTCATTTTTTTCAGAAGCTTTTCCCAACCGTATGGCGAGTGTTAGTTAATCTACGCCGAATCTTCAGCCTCATCTCGGCAAATATCACCTCGCTGTCACCAATCCCATCGACGCTAAATAACTTAGCAGTTGATACAGCGTCATTAAATAACCAAATAAAAAATGCTGTGATGAGATACTAAATAGAAAAGGTTGCTTTTAATACGACCCGTAGACATAAGAAATTATTTCCAAAAGTATTAACATAGATTTCAGTAGTCTTTATGCAACACTGTTGAAAACGCAAGCTTGGCCTGGATGTTCGTTATCACTCAAATTTCTCATACTCTAAGCCTGCAGGCCAAAATATAAACATTATGGGTGCTATGCATAGACATTTCGCTAGCCTGCGCTAAGAGCGTGCTAAACTAGCCCCGGCTATCGACTGATTACTTGTACAGGATTTATATCACATCACATCGTTAACACTGGTTTATGTATACGAAAAACGTTAATTCGCTGATCATCCACCGGAAGCCCGCGCTAAGAATATCTATGAATATGGCCCTATATCTTCAATCGCCTATATCATGCTGGATTTCTATTGAGTGATAGGTTGGAATTCCTCACAAGTATTAATGACACAGCAACACACAATTCACTGTAGACGCCGAATTATTTAATTCGTGACTTACAAGTTATAAATTAGTCTAGACTTCAGTGTAAAGTGTGACGCATCTGGCTATTTTTCGATAAGATGTAAAAAAGTTATTCAAATAGACCGTGTCCCGCTCAGAGGGATCGAGTAATAAATGCTCACCACTTAAAATCAGATAAAGATATCGTTCTGATTTACATCTGACAAGATAGAGAAACTGTCCAAGTCTACGCAACAAAACTTGAGAAGAGCTGCATGCGTAACTTTCGTTTGTTTGTTTCTAGGGCACTAAAACAAACCTAGCGACATTTTGTAGGAAAATACGCTATAGTAAACACCATGTGGACACCACAACAGAAAGTTCAGTGCGTGCTATGATTTACAGAAGAAAAATCTGTTACGCGAGTCAATGGACCATTCTTCTTCGTAGAGGCTACAGTCACAGGAAATGTGTATCTGGACAAGTTGCGGAACTTTGTTTTGACCAACTTCCCCCAGGATCGGTTTTTCAGCAGAATGGGGCCCCATCCAATTATCAACGGGTGCGTGAGTTTTTGGATGAAAAATTCCCCAATAGATGGATCGGAAGACGAAGACCCCTTGCCTGACCACCCATGTCACTCGATCTGATTCCGTGGACTTTTTTCTCTGGGGTTTTGTGAAGGATGCTGTGTACCAAAGAGGCAGAGCTAACACATTGGAGGAACTGAGGCAACGCATCACAAATCCAGCTGCGCTAGTAAGTCCACAAATGCTAAAGAACACTTGGTGGGAGGTTGAATACCATCTAGATGTCTGTAGAGCAACTCAAGGCGCACACATCGAGTTGCATTGAGCATTCTCTGAAACTCAGAGAGTTTTTGCATCAAGTTATGTAGAAAGGTATGTTATAAAACCATTATTTATACTTGAAATTATCACTTATTTCTCGACCGCTCTAAGCGGGACACGGCGTACTAATAGAAAAAAACATTTCACGTTTCTTTCGAACAAATTGTTGTGTCCTACAGTCTGTAATGTCAGCTAAATTTTGGTAGGTCACATTTTCATTAAATTATTTAGAAACATTCAAGGAAGGGTAACGACCCGAAGTTTCGGGAAGTTTCCATGTCAAACTACTGGAATTTTAATTTCAACATCCAGGGTAGAAAGCAGATGCTTTGATGTTTTCATCAGCCGGTTAAAACGTAAATTGCCACAATTATAAACGTCAAGGAGCATGGGATGTAGGAAGGCAACTCTAGAAGATCAGATATTTTTTAGATGAGCTGCTACTCTTGTGTGTATAGTACTGTACTTAAACCTAAGCGTAGTAAACATACTGTATACGGGATGTTGAAAAAAATAGACGGCAAAATTTCAGGCTTGGATTCCACACACATGTAGAGGATAAAAAATGTTATATAATCACGGATCCGGAAATTGATCATTATTGAGATATCAGACAATCAAGTATTTTATGTTAGTACGTTACTAGCTCTAGTTTAGTTTTAAATGATGCACCACGTTCAGTACCTTACAACAGGTGTTCGAAATGTTCACTCTCTGCCAAATTGCAGACTTCTGCTCGTCGTCTCATTGAGGTACGAATACGCTAAAAAAAATGCCTGGCTTTGTACGTATTCTTTGACAATTCTTGCATGAAGTGTTTCTTCATCCTTCACAGAAGTTGAGTATACGAACGACTTTCAATACCCCACACAAAAAATCCAACGGGTTTAGATCAGGTGAGTGTTGAGGCCAAACAATTGGTCAACCTCTACCTATCCAGTAATCAGGATAACGTTCATCCTGGTGTTCACGGACATTAAGACATGTACTGTACTGAGTTAGTTTGTACAATTAATTTGGAGCACTAACTCGCTTCAATGTCGGATATCTCAATAATTATCAATTTGGACCCAAGTTTATATATAACATTCTTTTTATCGTCTATATGTGTGGAATCCAACACCGAAATTTTGCAGTGTATTTTTGAAACACCCTGTATACAAATACGCTACATAAAGCTATTCAATGATAAGATAGAAACTTAGGGTCCCCTGTTACTTCTTTCTATTTATCCCTAAGAATTAAAATGAAACAGTATTCAAATTGTTAAGTGAGCTATTTTATACAATCTGTGTTAAGTTGCACAGCTTGTACATTATACACCCTGTACAATCGGCAAGAAAATGAATGGGGATTAATACTGGAATAAATATTCACGATTTTTCTAAACCATTAACCTTACCACACCAGGTGTAGCCGTTTTTGAGAGCGTTGTAAGAAAGGTAAAGTAGAGTAACTTCAAGCGGTGCTCCACTTCAACTATTTACAAGACAAAACCGACGTCCTTGTGGACTGGAAATCAAAATATGCAACGAGATGTTGCAATTGCGAAATATCATGTGACTCAGAGGTGTCAATCGAATAAACTTGTTGATTGTTCACAATGAGCACCGCTCAACTGGGATTTCCTGTTTATATGCAAAGAATACCAGTCAAATAGCGACTGGATTTCTGCGGTGGCTCTGTTTTCTACATCATCAGCTTATTACGCAGGCGGCCCGGATTCGAGTCACGGTGAGACCTGGAATTTTTTTATTGACTATTACACTTTTACTGTCATACTACTTTTGACAAACAAAACGATACGAAACGACGTCTTTCAACCAAACTTGGTTGCTTATCCTATAATTTTTTTCAGAGCCGTAGCATTTCTTTTATATCACCTCCCTAGCATTTGTTTCCTTCTTATCACGTCCCTAGCATTTTTTCTTTGTTTGCATACATCTTACTTTCAAAAAATGTACCTTTTAAAATGATTCATGTTTATTTCATTATTCTTAATTAAAACTTTTCCATCATTTACCTTGCTCCTATTATTTAGGTTAGCTTCTGCCCTATAAGATTATGGATAGTCACGTATCAGAGTTTGTTTAATATATATTGATAACTGAAGTGGAATGTAACTGTTTTAATAAAAATGAAACTGAATCAACAAAGCCTTTTTGACTACTAATCGTTCATAGAATTCAATGAAGATTGTATAGTTGGCACAACTGGTAACAAGAGAACAGCAGATCATAACAAACTACTGCCATTTAGCTGAATATTTTTAATGATGAGATGGTACAATTTGCACAAATTTGTATAGTTTAATGAAAGTATGCTACTTTGTATAGTTTTGGCCGATGAATTGTATATGCTTTAAATTGAATAGTAATCTATATAGCTCTATTGATAAATTGTTTGTGTTTGCATGATATGTATTATCAATTTCTGTATATCACAACTGGTTGAATTGTTTATGCCTTAAATTTAATTAACTTACTTGTTTTGTATTATACATATAGCTCAACTGATGAATGATCGTTTTCGTTTGTAAATTTAATAATCTGATTGGCTATGTATTGTATACTTTTAGTAGAGCCATCGATGTAGCTCAGTCGGCAGACTCGCTGGGCTGCTGATCCAGAGCTGCGTTCGGGCTTGGGTTGGATCCCCCTTTGGTCTTTGGTTTCTTCCGAGGTTTTCCACAGCCGTAGGACTGAAGCCGGATAGTCTATGGCGAGTCCTTGGCATCAACCCCTTTGATTAGATTACCCCCCTTTGATTTGATTACCTGGTTGGGTTTTTCCGAGGTTCTCCCCAAACCAAAGGCAAATGCCGGGTAATATTTTGGCGAATTTTCGGACCTCACCTCATCTCACTACATCTCGCCAAAATATTGTAAAAAATTGCACAAAATTGTAAAAATTATAGAAAATTACTAAATTGTAAAACTAAAAAAAAATTGTAAAAATTGTAATTATAATATTGTAAAATTTTGACTTGTTTTACATCTTAAAGCTTCATTGCTTATGTAAGATCTATGGAATAGAATAAATGAATGAATGAATACATTTTCAAGAGAGTTTAGTATTTTCGTAAATCAATTAATACTTTATGGTATTAAAGCACTTTATTTCTTCTAATCTTTATATAGAGTGATTAACGAGGATTTACCGCAACTTACAGAGCTTTTTTTTCGAAGACATTCCGAGCAAAAATTGTGTCTAATCTCAATATTTTCAGAGTTACATTAATTTGAAATTGTTTTTAAAATACCATTATTCTTTAGTTTTAAGGGTAAAAATATTACAGATAAAGAATTAACTATTTAGAAGTATCATTTCTTTAATTAGCTAGTATTCTGAAGCTAAAAGTGTGTTGTGAATTTCATAGTTGCTTCGTACAGATTTTTTTTTTCCGATTTTGACCACAAAATTACATTTTTCTTACGTATTTATCACAATAATTGTTACAAATCACGCCACTCTTGTAAATTCCATAAGATTATGCATTAGGATGTATAATTAAACTGTAAAGAATCAAGCTCCTAAAGTCGTATGGTTTGTAACAATTTTTATGTTAAGTGCGTAAGAATAATGTAATTTCTAGTTAAAAATTGAAAAACAAAACCTATACAAAACAATTAACAACACATTTTTAGCTCCAGAACACTAGCCAATTAAAGAAATGATACTTCTGAATAGTTCATTCTCTATTTATAATGTTCTTTTACCCTTAAAAGTAAAGAAAAAAAGGTATTTTACTAACAGTTTCAAATTAGTGTATCTTCGAAAATATTGAGATTGGGACACATGTTTATATGATATATTTTTGCTCAATCTCTTCGGAAATAAGCTCCATAAGTGACGGAAAATCGTCGTGAATCACCCTGTATACTTTCTTCTAATCTTATAATGGTCAATTATATCCCACTCGAGTTTCAATTTTTTCTAGATAAATAAAAACCTCTAGTGAGATTACTATAGGAAAATCCGTAGTGAGATTTGTGGCTAACAACGTCGTAATTGAGGTGTTCTTATTTCTTTACTATAGAGTAGAGGAACACACACAAGTAGATCATGCACAATTAAAACACATCAGGATTGAAAAAAATAATAATGAATTCGATTTAGAAATAAAGTGATACGAAACAATTTAATCATAAATCACATACAATAGCCATTGTAACTTCGCACTTTCTATATGTAAATGGAGCTATCTGAGCGATAAAAGAGGAGTTCTTGTGTTCCCTTCCCTATTCCACCTTCACTCTGCGTTTCATTATTATTATTATTATTATTATTATTATTATTATTATTATTATTATTATTATTATTATTATTTGGATTACATTAACCAAAATGGTATCGAATTACAGATGACAATACTCTGAGGAGACCGCAATATGTTTTCGGTGGGTGGAAGGCTAATGTAATCGAACTTCGTCGGGAACATAAATACGTGCAAGCAGAATCGATAGATAACGTCAGAGCTGAATCACGACATCTATAGGAGCGCGAGAGTTCGAACTTCAAATGTCATTCCTACAGTGGTAAGGTACAATTAGCCCGCTACAGGCTGCAGTGCTAACTTTCGGGCTGCTTCTTCATAACGTAGAAATGAAAAGACTTTAAAGTTTACCTCATTCATTTCACTCAGACGCTAGATAACAATCGCAGTTGATAAAGCGTCGTAAAATAATCCAAATAAAAGGAAGCAGACCCATGGGCATACTCTCCATTTGTGAACCGAAACGAAAACATAGAAACAACACAACTGTAGTTCCATTCTCGAATCTGGGTGACGTAATTCTACATATCGATGTAAGTTCCTTATCCCCGATACATTGTAGAGTTTTCTTAATAAACATGTAATTTTAACACATATTTATATGAATGTCAGATTTAATTGACTTACAGCTATAGAATATGAATGGTAATCGTCCGTAATTCAGGAAGAGTAGTTTTACACAGAGAAACAGGACGCATGTTCTAAACCAGGTATGCAAAACTGTGCTACAATTTTAGCAGACGTTACAAGCTGGAACACGTAACTCATCCCTTTCTTTCACTCCACGCGTCATTGGACATGCTAGGGGGAGAGATATATGTATTCAGTGTGCTTATGAAACGTCACACATAGGTCATCGAAAGCCAGAGAATTGTGGACGGGGGAATAAACTCTTTCCCCATGCTTCTACCCCTCTCTTTCCCAGTTCTGCATCCCTGTTCTAAACCTTCTTTCCAATAGGCCTATCAGAAATTCTGAAAACGTAAAATTCCGTAACAATTTCGAAATGAATTTCCTTGTGTTTCGTACAGCAAAGTAAACAGAGAGGATTATGAAAATCAGAAGTCGGAAGATAAAATGAACTAGTCCGTCTATTTTCTGGATTTCATTTGCGTGAGACTGCAGACTCCTTGAGGGGAACGGATGCCTCCTGTCTTGACAATGTTAAATTTTCAATGTGTTGGTACACTCATCTCCTAAACAACAGAAGACACAAAGCTGAAACTTTTACAGTTTGTAGTTCAATGTTTTCTGCGTCCATTAAAGCATTTAATTTAGTTTTACTCTCATGATGCTTTCCCCTTGCTTATTTCCTAAATGTCTAAAAATTTGACATCATTTTTTATAAATAAGATCTCTTCTGCAACATTACTTTTTCAAATTCTCATATTTTTAGGTTATTTTACGACGCTGTATCAACACCTTAGGTTATTCAGTGTCTGAAAGAGATGAACGTGATAATGCCGGTGAAATGAGTCCGGGGTCCAGCACCGATAGTTACCCAGCATTTACTCATATTGGGTTGAGGGAAACCCTCCAGATAAAACCTCAACCACGTAAATTGCCCCAACAGGGATTCGAACCCGGACCACCTGGTTTCGCGGCCAGACGCGCTAACCGTTACTACACAGGTGTGGACTAATTTTTCATAATATTACATGTAATGCAAAGAGCACCACTATGCCAATATGTGGTAAAAATTAAGTTTCCATCTGGAATAGGTTTCACGATGAATGTACACAAAGCTTGAAAAGTGACGAAAGGAGAAAAATAGGTCAAGAAAAGGGGATATAATCAAAGTGCGACTGGCATACAATTACAAAACTGTTAAAAAGCACACTTGTAGGAAGATTTGAAGGCTGATATTTTGTAATATTAAATTTAAAGTATACTTACAAATAGCTTTTAAGGAACCCGTAGGTTTATTGCCTCCCTCACATAAGCCCACCATCGGTCCCTATCCTGTGCAACATTAATCCAGTCTCTATTATCATATCCCACTTCCCTCAAATCCATTTTAATATTATCCTCCCATCTACGTTTCGGCCTCCCCAAAGGTCTTTTTCCCTCCAGCCTTTCAACTAACACTCTATATGCATTTCTGGATTCACCCATACGTGCTAAATGCCCTGCCCATCTCAAACGTCTGGATTCAATGTTCCTAATTATATCAGTTGAAGAATATAATGCGTGCAGTTCTGCATTGTGTAACTTTCTCCATTATCCTGTAACTTCATCCCTTTTAGCACCCAATATTTTTCCTAAGAACCTTATTCTCAAACACCTCTCTGTACCTCTCTCAAAGTGAAAGTCCACATTTCACAACCATACTGAACAACCGGTAATAGGGTAAACTAGGGTCTGTTGGACAGTCGGGCATGTTGGACACTCCGTACTTTAACGTGTTATCACGCCACTTGTGGGCACCACATTCAGCTAGAAGTCAATGACGGAAGTAGCCCCACTCGTGGCTACTTCCGTCATTGACTTCTAGCTGAATGCGGTGCCCACAAGTGGCGTGATAACACGTTAAAGTACGGAGTGTCCAACATGCCCGACTGTCCAACAGACTCTAGTTTACCCTATAACTGTTTTATAAATTCTACCTTTCAGATTTTTTGACAGCAGACTAGATGACAAAAGCTTCTCAACCGAAAAATAACAGGCATTTCCCATATTTATTCTGCGTTTAATTTCCTCCCAAGTGCCATTAATATTTGTTACTTTTGCTCCAAGTTATTTGCATTTTTCAATATCTTCGAAGGACAACTCTCCAATGTTTAAGTTTCCATTTCGTACAATATTCTGGTCACGAGACATAATCTTATACTTTGTCTTTTCGGGATTTACTTCCAAACCTATCGCTTTACTTGCTTCAAGTAAAATTCGTGTTTTCCCTAATCGTTTGTGATTTTTCTCCTAACATACTCACGTCATCCGCACAGACAAGAAGCTGATCTAATCCGTTCAATTCCAAACCCTTTGTTATTCTGAAATTTCCTATTGACACATTCTAGAGCGAAGTTAAAAAGTAAAAGTGATAGTGAATCTTCTTGCTTTAGCCCACAGTGAATTGGAAAAGCATCGGATAGAAATTGGCCTATACGGACTCTGCTGTAAGTTTCACTGTGACACATTTTAATTAATCGAACTAGTTTCTTGAGAATAACAAATTCAATAAGAATATTGTATAAAACTTCTGTCTTAACCGAGTCATATGTTCTTTTGAAGTCTATGAATAATTGATGTATTGTACCATTTTTTCTCTAATATCTGTCGAATACAAAAAATCTTATCAACAGTCGATCTATTACGCCTAAAACCACGTTGATGATCCCCAATAATTTCATCTACGTATTGAGTTAATCTTCTTAAAAGAATATTGGACAAAATTTTGTACGACGTCAACAAAAGTGATATTCCTCGAAAGTTATCGCATTTAGTCTTGTCCACCTTCTTAAAAATAAGTACAATTATGGACTCCTTCCATTGTTCTGGTACAATAGTCTAAGCAGGGATGTTTGTATCGAGAACTGCGTATATGCAGATTTCCGACCATGTATTTTGTTTTTGTTTCCTATCAGACGTACCTGATATTCAGTGTAACGGAGAATGGGTGTGGTCGTGAACTGGTTAGTGGTCGCATTTGGGAGGTTCCGGACGTTGGGTGCGGTGTGGAAAGGGTGGATAGAGCGATGTGTTGGACTTGTAAATTAATAAGTAACACACTAATGAATAAATCTAATATAAAGCTATTTTCTAAACATACTGTAGACATGAGCAGCTTAACATTCTGCGTTGCACGGGTGCGCCGGCTTACAGACCTGCTCACTCGTGTTTTGCAATGTGTTGGAGTGAAAGTATGCAATATGGCGGGTCAGAGGTGAGCCAGTGTCTCCAATTGTTCTAAAAACTCTTGGGTGGCTTACAATAACAACAATAATGAGTAAACAATATTTCATTCTACGCTTACAATGTTAACGCTTCGTTAAACAGTAAACCTTTAGCAATTAGGTATCAAAATCTCCATTAGCTTGAGATTCATCTCAACTCACAAACTCTGAAGCTCCATACATACGTCAGTTGTTGGCCTCAAGGTTGTCTCAGGACTGTCGGATCCTTACAGAACTCTGCACATATAGGGACGTTGCCTGAAGGCTGCTTGATGAAAATCCTCCTATTTTTATTCGTACAGTAAAACCTGTCTGAAATGCCACCTCTCTTGAGAGACCACTCCTCCCAAAGACCGATTTTTTGAAGAACCGAATTAAAAATCCATAAAACAATGTAAATCACACCTCTTTTAAGAGACCACCCTCCCCCGACCACCGACCAGTGATTGAATAGCCATTTCCTTAATTTTACCCCTTTTAAAAGACCATACTGTATTTTAAAAAATTACAACTTAGTATTTTATTACATTACTGTAGCCTAAATAAATTCCAAGAAATTCGTAGAGTACTAGAACTTAAAAAGATATTTGTCAACGTTGTTAAGTGATACCGTATTCACATTGAATGCTCATCTCTGTCCTTAATCCCTTAAGGAATGTTGGGGATTGCTACGAAAAAGGTACAATGACCACTTGCAAACAGCCTCCGAGGTATGACAAAGAGTTACTTGCACCGCTATTTAACAGTTTCTTGAAAGATAAGATTTGTCATGTATGACGGCTTTACTTTTCGTTTTGTACATGCACCGTCTTACTAATAAAAACTCTATATACAGACGTTTAACTGTCTTATACTTATATCATGAGTAGCTCGTTTATACGTCGTGTGTAAATTCCTTACTAATAATCACTACATACAGTACGTCGTGTATAACAGTATAACTGTTACACAGCTACGTCATAGTTTCGTAATTAGTTCGTTTCGAAAGGTAATAGAATATCTGAGGTTCTCTATTGCATCCGGTAGAGCGCTCTAGTGTGGCGTGTTAAGTATCGATAATACAACTGGGTCTAATCGATTACCACACTATATTTTGGTCAAAGAGTACAAGCTACAGCAATATTATTCTAATTATTCTGTGCTCTTTTGTTTGTTCTTCTGTGGTTACAAGGCAGCCATCATCATAAAATGACAGTCGGTACGAACAGCTGTTAGAGAGACGGCCGTTTTTTTTCTCTATATACAACGCTTAAACAAGGGGTTTCGTGTATATAGCTGCTGCAAAGCAATTCCCATTGTATAGTTACAGACTGTTTATACGTCCATAGCTTATGCATGGTTTATTAGTAACGTTTTCTGTCTCAACTCTATATAAGTCTCGTATAAAAACTATACACAGTTTATTAGTAAGACTGTAAAAATCAAATCGTTACTTGTTAATTACAGTGCAATAATTTATTTTTTCTTCCTCCTAGCTATTATAAAAAATCCAGTGATCAACCCACCGATGACGAGGATGAAGACTGTATGAATCGAGAACATACAAATGAACTTCTTAACATGTTAAAGAATAGTTTTGAAAATGAGATTGTAAAAAGGAAATGTAAAAATGTTAAGCAGAGTTCATTTTATTATTTTGTGAAGGGGAATCAAAGGAGAAAATTGAAAAAATAACGTAAAGTAAAAGATAAAGTTCTGATTTCAAGCTTTTATTCTTAGCAATATTTTCCAAAATCTTATTTGATTAACATAGGAACGTTTTAACCATTTTGTGTAAAAATAATTCCCCCTATTGAGAGACCACACCTCCGAAAGCCCATTTTTTCATGGAACCAGCAGTGGTCGTTTAATACAGGTTTTACTGTACTTCTGTCATGTGTGTGAATGGTTTACGTCGTGATTTAAATCACACAGATGCTCCAGTTATTCACTTTGTGTTTTGGAAAATGCCCTTTCATCAAGCAACTAAGTTACTGTCTGTTCAGTGTACATCTAACCCTGATATCAGTAAGTGCTCGTGTACCTACTGCCTTGTCATTGGTGGAATGATTTCTAGAAATAACTTTCCAAAATCAGAGAAAGGACATTGGAAATTTTTCTTTTCTCAACCGTAATATTAGGGACTAGAATCCTCTACCCGCAAACTTAAAGGATTTATCAATAACCATAAATGTTTGAAAAAATAGGCTAAAGGACTTCATTAATAGACGGTAGCACAATATGCTCTCTACATGTTAGATATGTAGTGAAAGTGAGTGAGTTATAGTGAGTGTGCAGAGCGTATTAGTGAAAGTGAAGTGAGCCATAGTTATTTCAGTAGGTTATAGTGCCCCCGTAATGAGTTAGATTTACAGTGAAAGTGAGTGAATTATAGTGAACGTACAGTACTTAGTAGTGTAAGTTCAATGAGTTATAGCGGAGTTTTTGTAGTGAAAGTGCAGTGAGCTGTAAATCCATTTCAGTAAGTTTTAGTGACGGAGTAATGAGTGCAGTTGTTGTCTAGTCAATTGTCTGAAGACAGGTCTGAACCTCACAAGTGATACCAAGAAGGCACCACTTATGAGGCAACTAGGCCAGGAGATACTGGGGTAGAGTGGCCAGTTCATTTCCCCCTCCATTGCATACATCGTCCACTAGCTACATATTACACTAGTTAATACCTAGTAATACCGTACACAAAGGAAATGGAAAGAGGAAAAGATGCTAGAGGAATTGGAAAGAGTAAGTGCGGAAGCAGGTTTGAAAATAAACCCAAAGAAGACACAATTAATGACCAACGACAGAAGAGAACCAATAAACGTAAACGACACACAGCTTGAATATGTCTAAGAATACATCTACCTAGGGCAAAATATATCTTTCCACATGCACAGAGATAAATAAATTAAAAGGAGAATAGGACAAGCTTGGAGAAAATTCTGGAACTCGAAGTTCATACTGATTGATACTGAAGACAAACCTGAAAGTGGAGGTGTTCGAGAAATGAGTTCTTCCCGTGCTGCTTTATGGCTGTCAAACACGGTATTTGAACGAGAAGCTGAGACAGACGGTAAAAGTCTGCCAGAGAAAAATGGAACGAAAAATAATGCAAGTGACGCTAAAAGATCGAAATCACTATGTGGACTTCAGGAAGAACACAGGTATGAAAAACGCAGTACAGGTTGCAGACGAACTCAAATGGAATTGGGGAGGCCACGTAGCTAAGATGCGTGACGCCCGGTGGACATACAGAGTGACCATGTGGGATCCCAGGATCGGGAAGCGGAGTGCAGGAAGACAGAGAACCAGATGGGTGGGAACATTCACGCAGAGAGCGGGAAAGCAGTGGACGAGGCGTGCAAGAAGCAGATCAACGTGGAAAAAACTGTCGAAGGAAACGTCAATCGGTGAAAAGTGAAATGTGTTCTAAAGTGCCAGCAGCAACACGAAAGAATATGTGAATAGTGAAATGATGCAAAGTGCGCGACAGAATCAGTGAATAGTGACCGTAAGCCAGTGAAAGTGCTTCATACCCAACACGAGAGAAGATGAACAAGAGAACAAGTTCTAACAGTTTCTAGGCTAGCTAACCTAAAGAGTGAATGAGAGCTACCCTGCCTACGTGCAAGAGCCCTTAGCCCTCAATGGATGTCATAGATTAAATTATAAATTATACAACTTATGAAGGATGTACAAAGTGTTACTATAAAATTGTATTTATAGTAATATAAAATATCTCCTTATAGGTTTTTGATTGTATATTCTTTTGTTCCTTCTCTTATTTGCTGTCGTTGACTTGTTTTGGCTATATTTGTACTCTGTACTTCCTTTGTTATTCTGTCAGTATATGTTGTCTTCATGTATATCGTTATTTTGCTTTTACTACCACGGGTGAAATTCCATTTGAAGTTTATAAGTAGATTGGGTCTATTCATTTGACATGACACATAAAACGTATGGTTTCATAATACTACTTTCCTTCAAGTACATTCCTATCCTCATGCCTATTTCCACACATAAATACATTTTACTTCAAACTATATATTATAATACCACTTAAAAAGGTATATCAGGAAAATGACAATGTTTTGAAATGTATTGCTGGTGCTAGGTGTTATACTTCAGGGCAGGGTTTAAGCTAGAAAATAAATAATTTTCGCAAAATTGCACAAATGAAAAATTATATTTGTGCAAATTGCGAAAAGATTGTTCAATATTCTAAATAATTGGACAGAGAGATAAAATTAATGTTTGCAGAAACAAAATGTTATGTAAGGCTTTTTTTTAGTTTTATTACCAAGCTTGGTAATTCAGCTACCTATAAACTGGAATGAGGTTGCCTGATTCGAAGTATATGTGACGTCATAGCGCAGGTACAGGTACGTTCGTATACAAAATAGTTACGTATCCTCTGCCCTCTTCCTCTAGAAAGTCAAAACCGGGACGCAGTCATAGTGAGTAGTCTTATCGATCACTGCTCTTACTAGTCGTATTATTTAAATAACTACAGCTTTGTGTTCTTATTATATTATTATGATGTACAGAAGTACATATTTTTCCGTGCAGGAATTCTGCGTTACCATATGATGAAGGATGGATAGAAATGAGGGGATTCGATCCGGCATCGAAACTGGAATCCGGTGTGGCTTAGTGGATAAAGCGTCAGCACATAGAACTGAAAACCCAGGTTCAAGTTCTGGTGTCGGAGAATTTTTTTTTTTTGTTCTATCCATCCTTAATTGCATCTTTGTGGCTGATTGAAGGTTCACTGCAGAGGTAAAATGCCTTAGGTAAAACGCTCGAGCGTGTAATATTGCAGGGCATAGTTGAGGATATTTTAACTAATATTTTCACTGTCAAGATAGGCAACATTACATATAAATTGTGTAAAATAAACGTAAAAGTGACAAAAATAGTGCACTGAAAGACACGGCAATACCACAAGGCACAGAAAGTGTACTGAGCGTAATCCAAAAGAACCAGTACCATCAAAATCTGAAAATTAAGAAGATATTAACTCCACGCTTAACATGCATTTGTGTAGCCTACCATGATGGTCAGTGCAAACATCCTAATTAATAAATTAAATAATCAACATTTTAGGGAATTTCTAGAAAAGTATATACAAAATTAGTGGGTTTTCAGTGATGAGCGACATATGCAACATCCTAATGAAACTCGAAATAATATCAGACAATAGGAATATCTTCTACTACATCATGCACCAATAACGTCATGTACTATTGAAAGAATTTCTTGAAATGTAAAATCATTTCAAGTGATCTCCGCATATGTTCAAGTTCCGTAACTTACGAATTCACGTTATTATTCAATGTAAAGATCACGACGAAAATGAACATCACAGCTCAAGCACGTGTTTACTAGTATAGGTTCAAAATGTAGGGAGTTGAGTGTACTCACGAACACGCAATGACGACGTGTTTGTTTACATCCTTATCCGTTGTATTACCTGTGTTCGGCGTACTATATACCCAATGTGTCATTAATTTCAGTCTTTAGGTAACTGGAATACGAAGCCTATTTATTACTTTCAATCCATCTTATCACACTCTACATATACTTATGTAAGTAAATCATTACACGTAGGTATGTTTAGAATCAATTACTGCTGAATTTAAATCATATTAAATACGTTATTTTATGGACACTCTAAACATTGAAATTCTTTACGAGTAGGCCCTTCAAGATTTATTGCTAGTAAAATGCTAACTCTTTTTACTCAAAGACGGTTTCTAATTACAGTTTTTACAAGTTTCATGCAACTAAACCCTCGCTCACAATTTAAAGTATACGATGGAATTGTGGAAGAAATTGTTTACTTAACTTGTTAACGTACATGAATTGCACCAACACTTTGAAATCCATTCCTGAACATCTATTGCTCAATATATTTTTGAACATTGCCCATGATATTAGAATTTCATTTAAATTCAGATTAATTCATGCACATCTCTGATTTCATTTTCTCAACTGCCATCTTCGTTTCTGAACTCCAATATGGTTGTAATATTTTTGCACACTTACATTCAAAGTTTGTTGCATCTTTAGAAGTCGAGTAGCAAAATGCGACAAATGCGACTGTGGCTTAAACCCTACTTCAGGGTATGGGTACTTGCAAACTCAATGCGATCGTACTATCTATGACCTGCGATGCCTTTCCGTACGTCACTGTAGCTTAACGAGTTCAGTCTAATTCAAAACTATGATCCAAGACCAGGGTTAAATGAAGTCATAGTTTCTTAAAATGTTCTAATATTCCCAAACCAAAAATGTGCTTATCCCTAACCAGAGGTCTGCATCGGACATTTTCGCTCGAGCGCCAAGTAGTTCATAGCATAATCCGATAGGTAGCGCACATGCATGATGGGTAAAATTGTCACGAGCGATAAATCCTCGAATGGTATAAGCCGAGCGTTAGACATTCGTTCTTGTTACAGTGATGAACTGTGTAGTAACATCATAGATGTTTATCATTTCAAAACTTTGCAGTGTTTAACTAACCTCTCCATAGTACAACTACAAAACTTGCTTTAAAGTGTAATATAAATGTTGTAGGTAAATGTTTTTTTTTTTTTTTTTTTTTTTCCACACAGGAGTGATTTTGTTTTTACCAAATCTGATAGATGTTATTATTGGATGTAAATGTAATTATTATAAACGGAGAACACTATCACGATAATGCAAGAACTTTATCAAGTTTTCTTGTCATAATAATAATAATAATAATAATAATAATAATAATAATAATAATAATAATAATCTCTAATAATTAGTGTATCAATCTTTGCGTCTGTAACAGTTGTGCAGCATGATTATTCGTTTTGTTATATTTTCTGTGACGTTATCTCTGTACTAATATTGTTATTAATCTACTGCTATATTAATAATATTTTGTAAAACGTTTCTACACTATCGCTGTATATAGGCGGAACACTATGTATGGACCTATCATATTATATATGTGGCAAATCAAATGTTGAATAACACTAGCCTGCGAATTTCAACTTTGTGTTTGTTGCCTAAACTAAGTAATGTGATTTTATATAACGTCGATGTGCTGAATCCGAATTTTCAATCCGTTTGCTTCTATCACGTCAGGTTTGTTTGCAATATCACTTTAAATGTATTGTATAATTACGTGAATTTCATCACAAACTTTTTCATTTCACTTTTTTATTTCAAATTCAAAAACAATATTTAAAAGACACAACTTGCTGAAATTATGTGTATGGTTGTTCATACATGTCACTAGAGTGTTTTTGCTTTGTTTTGTCTTGTTTACTTCACTATTGGATGTATAAATTAGCACAATGTATCACACAAAAAATTACACCACTTGCTTCTTAGTTGAGAAAGTCCTCCTGTTCCTCTTTCTTTTATGTTTCTCTTCAGGTATTTCACGCTTTAACATCCAACAATAATCACCAAGCATACTGATGCAATCGCGTCCCTGGTACCTCCTTTCGAACTCCTGCAGATCCTTGTGAAATCGTTCATCTTACTCTTACCTGAAAAATCCTATATATATGTACATATGTACTTAAAACAGCCTCCTTCCTTATTTAAAGCTTTTACAAGCTGTTTCATTAAGCCAAGCTTGATGTGGAGAGATGGCAGCACAACTTTAGAACAACTCATAAGGCTTTGGCGCACAACATTCTTACAACCGACTTCCAAATTTTGTCGAGGTGGCCAGTCTTTCATAGTCCAGTGATCAACTCGTGCCCTACTATCCCACAGGCAAAGAATGCATGGAAATTTGGTAAAACCAGATTGTTGACCCAGCAACATAGTAAAAACTTTGAAATCATCACAAACTTGCCAGTTGTGTTCCTATAGTCTAGTCGCAATAACAGCAGTTGCAAATTTGCGTATGATTTTTTGAGGATCACTGAATAGGCAACGGGCACTGAACCAAAAATGTTTCCATTATGAAGGAGGAAATCCTTTAAACTTCGCTTGGAAGCATCAATGAACAGTCTCCATTCTCTTAGGTCATAGTTTGGAAGTCCAAGTTTTAGCATAAATCCTTTCACATTACTGCAATATACAAGATCATCATCTTCGGAGAAAAAGTATTTAAAACCTATTTCACGTTGTCAGTATCAATAGAATGATGTTTGTTTAAGATTTTCTGGTCGCACAGGGATTGGTACATTAGGCACAGGTAAAATGGCTGACCGAACAACTGAATACAAGATTTGATTTTTATGTTTAGAATCGTACCCCTTCACATCACACGAACAGAAGTAGCAGTCATTACTATGGTTCGACTGCTCTCTCCAAACCATAGGTACTCCAAAAGATAGCAACGGTCTTCTGCAATTGATCAAATGACGGTAGTTCTTCAGTGCATACTCTACATACTTTGTGTGGTACCCAAGCTTTACTTTGGTCTCCAAGTTTGATTCCAAAATAGGTATGGTATGACTTTTTCACAAAATCTGTAATATTACACCTCTGCTTAGGCAATGTGTATATACTACATAAGTTGTATAACAAAAGTGGTCTGGATTATTTAGACATCCTCGATGCAACATGGTAAATTGTTTCTTACTGAACTAAAAACTTTCAACATTCTACTCCACAATAAAGCTTCAAACTGATTTCGTTTCGTTTCCTGATGAAAGGCAGACTAATGAAATGTATGAGAAACTAGACGAGTTGAGTTCAGTCTCTCACCAAGGAGTGGCTGACATTTCTAACTCCCACAAATAAAAATAATGACAAGGCTGCACGTTATTTCGCCCTAACTTCCTTATGCGCTTGCACCCCCTATCTGCTAAGAAACATCCAGTGTCCTTGGTTTTCAATATAAACACCTTAAAAATATGTTAAATACATTTGGTTTTCATATCCTAATATACTAAACCTACATATGTTGAAGTATTACAGTTTAAATAATTACGCTATAAATTGTCGTAATATATTATAAGAAAATTAAAATAACAAAAAAGTGGTACATGATACGAACTTTTTGGCTTTGAATTTGATTTCAGCAAGCTAAAAATACCCTAAAAACATTTAAACTTGAGAGGCAGGAATTTCATCGCAGACTAGTGTAATTATTAAGTAGCAATAATAACTGTATATCGAAGTTTTTCATAAGTTACTATTTTATTTAGAACTTCATGTTCCTGTTTTGGTACGTTCCAGTGACCGTTCCATTAAACATTTGTCATAAACGCAGAAAATAAAGCCTTATTTTTACCTGTGAGCAAAACATACGTGTATCTTATCTGTCGCCTTCCATACAAGATAAGACATGTCGGTGAGATGACCTTGTACTGTGCTTCTATTTATTACGAGCGTATCACGACCGATCGTATCTCACTCGAGGGTGCGACACTCGACCGAGTTGAAGCGAGCGATTTAACTCCAATGCAGCACTCTGTCCCTAACACTATGTTCTTTCAGTTTAAGAATTCATTACCCGAGGTGCAGTGTCGTGTGCAGTCGGAAGTTTACTTTTCTACGCGACATTGCATAGCATAGAAGAAGCAGTAATTAGTTCCTATTTCCAAATAGCTTTTAAGGAATTCGGAGGTTCATTGCCGCCCTCATATAAGCCCTACTTCGGTTCCTATCCTGAGCAAGATTAATCCATCCCTACCATTATATCCCATCTCCCGCAAATTCATTTTAATATTATCCTCCCATCTACGTCACGACAAAAGTCTTTTCCCCTCAGGTCTTCCAACTAACACTCTACATGCATTTCTGGATTCACTCATACCTGCTCTATGCCCTGCCAATCTCAAACGTCTGGATTTAATGGTCCTAAGGATATCAAGTGAAGAATACAATGCGTGTAGTTTTGCGTTGTGTAACTTTCTGCATTCTTCTATACCTTCATTCCTCTTAGCTCCAAATATTCTCCTAAGCGCCTCATTTTCAAACACCCTTAATTTCTGCTCCTCTCTCAAAGTGAGAATCCAATTTTCACAACCATACAGAACAACCGGTAATATAATTGTTTTAATTCACACATTCAGCTTTTTCCAGAGCAGACTGGATGACAAAATCTTATCAACCGAATAATAACACGCATTTCCCGTATTTATTCTCCGTTTAATTTCCTCTCGAGTGTCATTTATATTTGTTACTGTTGCTCCAAGGTACTTGAATTTTTCCAACTTTTCAAAAGATGTATTTCTAATTTTTATAATTCCATTTCGCGTTATGTTCTGGTCACGAGACATAATCATATACTTTGTTTTTTCGGGGTTTACTCCATACTTGCTTCAAATAAAATTCCCATGTTTTCTCTAATAGTTTTTTTTTTTTTTAATTTCTCCCAATGTATTCACCTCATCCACATAAACAAGCAGCTGATGTAACCTGTTCAATTCAAAACCCTTTCCGTTTTCCTGGATTTTCCTAATTGCATATCCTAGAGTAAAGTTAAAAAGTAAAGGTGATACTGCATCCCCTTGCTTTAACCCTCAGTGAATTGGAAAAGCATCAGACAGAAACTAGCCTATACGACCTCTGCTGTATGTGTTACTGAGACACATTTTAGTTAAGTGAAATAAATTCAAAAAGAGAAAACTTTTGAAAAGTGCAGAGCGAACCTGACACACATTTAGAAGGCATCATTCCACTATCAAACAACAACTGTTAATTTAAGAATGCTGATTTCATTAATTTAGAATTATTGGCCGCTGTATATTCTAATGATCTTAGTCTTAAAGTGATCATACTTTTATTTTGGAAATGTGTCATTTAATGATGCAGTACTCGTACCTTGACACATGGAATTTGATAGTAGTACCGGTATCTCGCATTATTTCTTGAATCACAGCCGTTGACTGCGGATGAATACAATTTCTTTTGTTGAAATCAAGATAAAAGTACAGTGCACAGACTATAGCTATGGGACTTATATTGGAAGGAGAAGAATCTCTTGAAATCCAGAAAAGGCATTGTTGTCGAAATTGGTTGTTAAAAAGAGAACAATTTTTTCAAGCAAATTTCATTTGCGATCTCACAAGCAAGCATTCTGATGGGGGCAGATAAAAAAAAATATTATTTTTTCTTTCACCATGTTAATAATGTCCAAAGATGTGCTTATACAAATTTTGGCCACTCGACCGCAATTACGGGGACCGTAAAAAATAAGTTCGCCAGGGGCCGTTTAACAGAAAGAAAACACAATTTCGTTAGAAAAATTTACTGGAATAGACACAGCAATTGTTGAGCTATTTTTCAACATATTCCCCACCGGAATCGAGATATTTGTCATATCATGGGATCGACAGAGAAGTTCAGACGGCTGTGAAACGCTGGTTCCGATCCCAGATGGCTGACTTCTACGACACAAGGATACAAAAATTGATCCCATGGGATGAAAAAGTCTCATTTCCAATGGGGGATATGTTGACAAGTAGCGGAGCAATTGCTGTAACTGTTTCAACAAGTCTTTCCATGCAATTGTGCTATTTTTCTGTAAACGGACCAACGGAAAATCACTTTCTGGACTGTCTCGTAATTGCGGTCGAGTGCCCAAAATTTGTATAACCACTTCTTTTGACATTATTAACACAGTGGGAAAAAATTAACATTTTTATCTGCACCCATCAGAATGTTTGCTTGCGAGAGCTAAGTAAACAGAAAAATTCTAATATTACTTGTCAATGGATGCTTAAACTTTTGATCGCCTGCGTGAACTAGTAAGGCCGTTAAATGGAAAGCAGGACACAAACATGAGGGATTCAATTTCTCCTAATAAAATATTGATTGCTACTCTCTAGCTACTGGATGCTTTCTTCAAAATCTGAAGTTTTCTACTGCCACCTCACAGCAAACTCTATAGAAAAATCATCCCGAAAACTTTAATCACTATTTTTCACTTCCTACAGGCACTGATTAAATCTTACACATTTCAATATAACCAAAAACAAATAAGAGATCTGCTCATATTTTCCTTTACTCTTAAACTAATAAAAAAAAAACTGTAATCTACAAAGACAGAAACAACAACTATGACATATCATCTGATAAACCGATTGAAGCCATCGTTTAAGTAGAGAGATCTAACATTAACTGATCCAGAGAGGAAATCAGGTCGCCTTAACCATTAGGGTCTAGGAATTCTCGTCACCGGAGATATCATTATACCTTCTTGTCACCGATTACATTTTGGTCACCGGCGTTCTCGTCACCGACTAGATTTAATAATCTATTAATATTTTATTGGAAAAATTTAATGAGAATTAAATGTAATGTTAAGGTTATTTCCGTGGTTACGCATATAAGTATTTGCCAAAATATTTTAGGCGTAAGGTGACGTTTTTACTTATTTTAGTTATTATTACATTTATTTTATTGATGGAGCATCACGAAGGGGAATTTCGATTCACTCGAAGTATTAGGGGCTTTGTGAAACTAATACATCAAGGGTATATCTATGCCAGGCATAAAGCTCGAGATTGCTCTTCTGAACATCCAAGTCATGGTCCTAACTGGGGAAGGATTCACGCCATTGAAAACATGGAGGCAATTAAAGAAACTGCACGAACAGCAGGTGCATCACCCGCAGTCATTACTCAGCGCCACGCAAGGAACGTTTCGAGTGAAACAAATATGACCCTGCCAAAGAAAGAAACCATTAAGAAAATTGTCCGAAAAGTACGAAGACAAAATTTGTCATCTGAGCCCTGACATACAGTATAGATGAATTGGAAGACATTGATGAGCAATGAGTCATCGGACAAAATTTTGGTGGCAATTTTGAAACATGTAACATTTTATGCAGTGTGGCAATTTTGAATCATTAATCACATAACATTTTATACAGCGTATTTATGGATATTTTACTTGTCCAAATAAATTATTATTTTTAAGAAAATGTATACTGGTGACCAAAATATCGGGTGACCAAAAAGTCGAAGTGACCAAAACACCGGGTGACAAAATTACAGTGACTAGGTGGTACAATGACGAGAGTTCCGGTGACTAGAATTCCGCTTCCCTAACCATTATGCTACCGCGTGCACCCTAGAGTTATATTAAGAATTCAAATCTAAACGTAAACATAATAGTCTGGCATTAAAAATCACAAATCATACGGAAATAAATTTGAGCATTCATAATGAGAAATGTGTATGTAAACAATAAACAATTATACAAGTTGTTAAGAAAAAGTATCCAATATTTTAGGGGTTGATAGTATGCATCAAAACGAGGAAAAAAAGTTTAATAAACATGGGTTCTACAACACATACTTTCTGTGATCTGAACACTTGTTCATAGGAAGTGCTCAATGTGACGTCCATTTATGGCAATGCATTTTTCTGCCCTACAATACAGCAGACTACCAGATAATCATATGGTAGTTGACACCCTGGCATGAAATACTGATACGTCGCAAGGAATACTGAAAAGAAAAGTTTGGTTGCGAATATGACCAGAGTTCAGTGGAGATGGTGTTGTGAATTTTCGTAATCAGCATGTGTGACCTGATGAAAATTCTCATGCACTTGAAGAAGCAAGGCATCAGCACCGATTCTCAATCAACGTATGGGCAGGCGTTCTTGGCGATAGATTAAGGTCCATACGTGCTATCACAGAGATTAACTGGGGCTCGTTTTCAGGACTTTCTTATTAACGTATTGCCTACCTTGCTGGAGTATGTACCATGTCAGCGAAGACTACAGATGTGGTTCATGCATGTTGGCACACCAGCACATTTTTGCGCAATGAGCGTGAACACCTGACGCTGACATTTCAGGACCGCTGGATTGATTGGGAGGCCCCACACCTTGGCCTGCTCGTTCTTCAAATCTAAATCCCCTAGACTTTTCGTTATCAAGAACAACCAGGTCAATTTCTTACGTCGAAGGGCAGAGGAATGCATTGCCATGAATGGACGTCACATTGAGCATCTCTTATGAACAAGTGTTCAGATCACAGAAAGTATGTGTTGTAGAACCCATGTTTATTATACTTTTTTTTCTTGTTTTGATGCATACTAGCACCTCTTAAAATATTGGATACTTTTTTTAAAACACTGTATCGGTTCTCAGGACGTGGAAGTGGCGATTCATGGATTCGGCTGTGGGGAGGAGTTGATTATGAGTGTTTTCCGAGGGAATAAGTAATGTTTAAATTCTTTATCATGGAATTTTGGCGTCAACTCTGACATGTAAGAAAATTTTGTAGTAGATACTACTTGTTCCTTGTATGTGCTGTGTGCGGAACACGCCAGAATAAAACTATGACAAATTATAATTTATTCAATTTTCGATCATGCATTACTGTATCACTTCTATTTGTCATTGACTGCATTATTTTCTTTTTGCGAACTAAAAATCTGGGACCTATCAAGCTCTTAATTTTGCGTCGTTACGGTTTTGTTTAAGGAAACGCATTCAAGATGGCATTTCATGGATTTTTTTAATATAAATTCAACATCAGTGTTATAGTTCAGTGAAGCAGCGTAATCCGGAGTGAGACAAGTGACCAACAGGCTTGGAGCTCGCATATTTAGTTTCTTTCAGCCCGAATTATTTGCGAGGACGCATTTTGCATACCTTTTTCATTTCTCCTCCCATTTTTCCTCTGTTTGAATTCAATTCAATTTATGGTTAAGGCTGAATTCACAATACAATCTTTTAACTCAAATACAAAGTAATGAATGATCAACTAAATATACCACAACTTCACTTAATTTTATACCCTGCAGTGATTCATCCTTTTCTTTCAGGCGATATCTGGCAAAGACGGAAAACAGCAAAAAAAAAGACATTCGGGATTTCATCAAACTTTCCTGGTTATTCTGAAATAAATCGTAAAGAAGAAGATTAACAATTATTAATTAGTCTTCAAAACTCAAATTAATTTAGTTAAATAACTGTCGTTTGTTTTAGAGCTACATATTCTCCATTCGTTCAGTACCTTGTCACAAATTATTGGCCACGTATATTTCTAAAATGCCGTAAGGAAAATGTGTGGTCTGGAACGTAAAGAAGAGAGGGGTCAAAGCCAAGGAGGGTCATAAAGTTGAACATACAGAAATATTGATTCATTTCGGCAACAGACTAGTTTACAATTTGTTTGTATTAAAGGAATAAATATTGTTCGAGTTTCACTAAATATAGGTAATACAATGACGTTCTATAACTTGTAAGAAAATAAATAAGAGATAAATAATCGGCTATATAAATACATAAATATATAATAAATAGGTATAATTAATATAATTTATATTCCATGCTAAGGTTTCAGTTCAGAATTTGTAGAAATGTAATCATCTGTTAAAAATAAATTATTATACATTCCTCGACAGGACTGAAAACAGGTCTTACATGGAGGCAGTTCGGGCTAGACAAACGCCCTTTTGGTGTAATCTCAGAATTAATCTGACAGTAAGTCGAAGAAGTGGTTTGACTTCAGGGCTATACAACCTAACATATGACACGGAGAAAACCAGCAGTGTAAACCTGGAGAACTGGATAGTACCCTCTAAGTTATTATTTTACTTTCCGATGTTTCTCAGAAAATTTACGACATATGTGCAGCAGCATTAATGGTTCTGTCGGAACAACAATAACTAAACAATATTTACCATAAGAATAAAAATTAAACACTTGTTCAGTATTGCTGCAACTGTTTCCATTACTTCTTTCACGTACATAGTTACAAACTTAAAGAAAATATCTAGTTAACTTGTGTATAATAATAATAATAATAATAATAATAATAATAATAATAATAATAATAATAATAATAATAAAGAAGTAAACAATTCGGTATTCATCGGGCCCTTTCCAAATTTTCTGAACCACATACAGGTTCCATTATCAGGGAAAATAGGCATAACCAGACAGTTCACCTACTTTGTTGAGCCCTTTATGTCTTGTTACCTTTATACCCTAATGTTGGAACCAGTATGGAGTTCCGAAAAAGTTGGAAATGTTAAATTTCAGGACACGTTAGAATACCCAAAAATCTATTTCTGATCACATTCGCTATGAAAGCCAAAAACGCAGGTTTATTTGTTTGGAGTAGCCAGAAATAATAATAATAATAATAATAATAATAATAATAATAATAATAATACGTGGCGCTACAGCCCATGAAGAGCCCAGACCGTCCAGCCGGCTGCTGGCCTCACGTCCATATGCCGAAGCATAGGTGGACGATCATCCAACCAGAATGGAGGTATCGTGCCGTTAGCACGATGATCCCCCAGCCGTTATAGCTGGCTTTCACAACCGGATTTCGCTACCTATCGTAGCTTCCCAAGTGCATCACGATGCTGGGTGGGCACCGGTCCCATACACTGGCCGAAATATGAGAAAATTTCTTCCCCATGAGGACTCGAACCAGCGCGCATTCCGTAACGCGAGTCTAGGCAGGATGCCTTAGACGACGACGCCACTGCGCAGGACTCCAGACACAATGAACCCAAAAGAAAAGGCGACCCCTCTGGTCACATGTACCTACATCTCTGCCTTGATAATGAAACCTGTAGTTTGAAACGTTAGGAATGTCAATTTCCAGGACACGGTGGAATACTAAAAAGTCCACTTGTGATGATTGTATTACTATTATTACTATTACTATTACTATTATTATTATTATTATTATTATTATTATTATTATTATTATTATTATTATTATTATTATTACTTACAAATGGCTTTTAATGAAACCGCAAGTTCATTGCCGCCCTCACGTAAGCCCGTCATCGGTCCCTATTCTGTGCAAGATTAATCCAGTCTCTATCATACATATTATTATTATTATTATTATTATTATTATTATTATTATTATTATTATTATTATTATTATGGATTAAGCTTGGATCCATTTAATGTGTAGTATACACCTTTTGAATTTATCATGATATATCCTTACTTGTTATTATTGTTAGATATTGCTATTTATTTTGTTGCATTTGATCAAAGATTAATGATGACTATTATATTGATTGTATTCCATCTCACTGCCATTTCTATCATTCATTCTCTTCATCATTTCTTCTGTTTTGTTTTGTATCTTGTGCTAAACTGTAATTGGCCTTGTGCTGTTGTTTTGCAGGTTAATATTCTAAATAAATAAATATATAAATAAATATATAAATAAATAAATAATTATTATATTATTATTATTATTATTATTATTATTATTATTATTATTATTATTATTATAACATCTTAAGCTGCAAAATTAAGAATTCTTCCAGCAAGGCTTAAAATGTCTTGATCAAGCCAAATGTATTTAGGTTCCAGAAAGTCTTCCTCTGGAGAGATATTACAACAGTCAATTTTGGTTATTGTTGTTGTTATTATCATCATCATCATCATCATCATCATCATCATCATCATCATCATCATCATTATTATTATTATTATTATTATTATTATTATTATGGAAAAGTCTTTCCTGTAATCAGCAGTACCGCCACCTGAATTCCAGAGTCGGCCATACCCATTTTATTTCTCTGCTTTCCATGAAAGAGACTTCTATATTTGAGTTGCTTTTCCAAGACAATGCTACTAGTGCCCCACCTAGAGAAGGCATGGAACTAAAGATTGATCTTGTCCACAGATTACAGCATGTTCACAACACCTGCGTTCGTTTCGTTTGTAACATTAGAAAATTCGATCATGTAACACGTCATTAGAACTGTTGTCTTGGAATTCGCTTAAAGAATGAAGGCTCTACAACTCCCTCTTATTACTATTTAAAATCATCCACACCTCCAGACCCACTTACCTAGCATCTCGTTTTGTTTACCTTTCATTACCTCGAACCCGGAACATGTACCTTGTCTATTCTTCTGCACAGAACATCGTTCTATTCGTCATTTTTCAGTATATCGCGTCCACGGCTGTAGAATTCCCTCCCTGACCTTGTCAGAAACTGTTGGACAATATCAGAATCCAAGTGTAAATTAAGAAATCACGTTCCATTTCATGAAATTTCTTGCTAATCTCTCGACTTGCGCAACTTCGGCTTAAGCCATAATATAGCCTATAGGCCAAACATTATACATTTCCTGAAAGCCATATTGTCAGTGTAATGTATTATTATTATTATTATTATTATTATTATTATTATTATTATTATTATAATATAAGTGCCTATAAATATGAGAGAGTTGGATAAAAAGTAATGGCAACAATGCTAAAATTTCGAAATAGCTTTACTATCAGAGGAAACACCACTAACATTCATTTCTCCTTACAGATGGACGAATGTGTTGCAGGAAATTGCAGTAGTAGGCAGTATCTGCCGTCTGCCTTCGTGGTATAGCATGGTGCAGTATTACCCTATAGATGTCATACGCCACAATGAACATCACCTTCACACCGTCTTGTACAGAGCGCATTGTCCTTGGACGAGGAGAGTCAGAATGCTTCCATTAATTTTATGGGGTATCCAATGCGCTGCAAATTTGCAGAACCCAAGAATATTGTGCATGGTTTTGTGGCATACGCCTATCTCTGCGGCAGGGAAGCAAGAAGCTGAATAATTTTATCCTCCTTAATGCTACAAACCACACAGGACAAGGTTTGTAAACCTCTAACAAAGCAGATGACAGTACCAACAGTACAAACCCCATCTTTATATCAGGCGAGTATGGTGAGTGTCCAGTACATTCGATCGCCAGGGGCGCAGAAGATCTGTCACGCCTTTTGCAGTGACTCTTCGCATTGTCATGAAGGATGATAGAGATCGCTTCCAGAAGGTGTCGTCGCTTTCTCCTTACAGCTGGACGAAGGTGTTGTTGCAGGAAATTGCAGTAGTAGGCAGCATCTACTAATCTCAAAAAGTTTGATTTCCTTCTCATTGCCAGCAATGGAAATATTCATTATTATAGTTTAGGACTTGATTATCATTCGTACCTTTATTATTATATCAATAAAACTGTTATTATGCAATTTGAGATAATCTCCGAAATGGATAATGTTTCAGTCCCAAAATTAAAGCATTTTCCTCTCATCATCCAAAAGAATAAAGTGTGTGTTGTCCGTTGTCTTCTTTCTGTCTTGTCTCAAGCGGAAATATTCACACGCTAACAACACAAAAGAAATCATCTCACTACTTGTCTTCTGAATATTCCTATAGCTGCACAAAACTTTTGAGTAAATACGAAACGGATTATCAAATCTAATCAAACATCTCAATATTATTATTATTATTATTACTATTATTATTATTATTATTATTATTATTATTATTATTATTATTATTATTCTGTTTATAAGACTATTACAATAATAAGTATCACCATCATCAATTTTATTAAATTCAAAAAAAGTATGAACGCTTATCAGTAAGTCACGATTCACAATAAAATTATATTTTCGCGTATAACTAATAATGAGTTATCTATAGTATCTATAGCAATTGAATTCATATGAATTCCCAATCGTGGTAGAATGAATTCATATGACCAGCCAAACGTGGTAGAATGAATTCATACGACGAGCCAAGGGATCCAGGAAACTCGCCACAATTTATTTGTCACAGTTACAATTCGTCACACAATTTCAGTTCGTAACATTTATAGCGGGTTTACCGGAATTCGTCAGAATTTCGCCATATACCATAGATTATCAGCTTATTTAGCTGACATAATGCATTTATTAACTTTCTTCTTTCCACAATAATGTATTGTTTCCACAGTATTTTCAAATTTCCCTTTCCAAAACAATATATTGTGTTTCTATAGTTTCTACAAGTTTCCAAATCCAAAGTACTTTCACTGCTTCTTCCACTGTAAGTTCGCAGTTTTTTTTTCAAAATAATGAGTGATGAAATTAGGAACACACAAACCGAAAGTGGACACCGTAAACTTATATATATATATATATATATATATATATATATATATATATATATATATATATATATACATATAATTGTTTCATGTTTACCAAATAGAGAGCTGTCAAAAATGGGGTAGTGTGACGTGATTTAAGTAGCGAGTGTTTTTATTTTATTTTATTGGGTTATTTTACGACGCTGTATCAACATCTAGGTTATTTAGCGTCTGAATGATATGAAGGTGATAATGCCGGTGAAATGAGTCAGGGGTCCAGCACCGAAAGTTACCCAGCATTTGCTCGTATTGGGTTGAGGGAAAACCCCGGAAAAAACCTCAACCAGGTAACTTGCCCCGACCGGGATTCGAAGCCGGGCCACCTGGTTTCGCAGCCAGACGCGCTGACCGTTACTCCACAGGTGTGGACCAAGTAGCGAGTGTTACTTATTGCTAAGAGTAACGCATGATGAAACCAGAAGCATAAATGGACCTTCAGATCATTCCAGCCCTACTGTTGACTGAAGAAGAATCGTGGCGAAAGAGTGTATGGTGTCTATGAAGGAAGCAGCATTTCCTCCATTATTCGAAATAACTTTATTGGAGAGAGTGTAAAGTGAAGGAAATCTCAAACTACAAAAAATCAACCATTAAAAGAACATTGCGCTTCGCCAGGAGAACATCTGCTTCAAGAACCGAAAACGGTCAACTACTTGAATATCATAGCCGGAAGATATACCAAAACCTTACAAGGTAATAGATGGTTTCTGCATTTTGAACTAGACAGTGAAGAAAATTTTTAATTTTTGCAACCGACAGACATCTAAATGAGTTATCAAGAAGTCATTATTTGATAACGGATGAAACATAAGAAGAATCCTGCTACAGCTTTAGACAATACACGTGAACTTTCGAAATCAGGGTTCTCTTTTACATTGGCACTGATGGAAAGAAAGCGCAGGAATTCTCGCATCGTTTTAAATTAAGAACAATATACGGAGGAGGGAAACATTTTCGACTACTTTCAGGAACTGGGTCATAATATATTTAGGAACTTACAGTAAAACAACAGGAAATTTATTATGTGACTAACTAAATTATTGTTAATTAATTCAATAGGAATTAAAGAAGAAAACGAAATTTGAGTTCTTAGTTATTGCTGTAAGAACTACAAGAAAATAAATAATTTCTACCAATTCAAATTGTGACCAATGAATCATTTTCGATCAATTCAAATTGTTACCGAAATATTATCTGTGACAAATATACACCTGTGGCGAACATGAATCTGTTATGAACTAAATGTGACCAATTGCAACGATGAAGAAAAAATTTGTGACAAATTCCCCTAAACCCCCAGCCAATCGTGGTAGAATTACTTCACGTGACCAGTCAATCGTGGTTGATTGAATACATATCAGTTGCCATATATGATTCATATGAGCTCCCACAGCAGTTTGTTACATGCACAAGGGAGCCAATTGTCGTCTATTAAACTAATGGCTGCCAAACGTGGTTCAATATATTCATATGAACTGCCAATCGTGATTGAATTCACGAGTTGTCAGTCGTGTTTCATTTAATTCATATTAACTGTTAATCATTGTTGATTGAATTTATATGAATTTCCAATGATCGTTAATTGAATTTGAGTTCTCAATCGTAGTTGATTGTAGTCATATAAACTCTCGACCGTCGTTTACTGAATTTATTAGTTATTAATAATGATTGACTGAATTAATATTTGTGTTTACATGAGCTACCAATTATGTATGAGTTCACATGAGCATTAATCATGTGGGTTCATGTGAGCTGTCAACCATGTTTGAATTCACATGAACGTCAACCATATTTGGGTTCAAATAAGCTGTCAATCATGTTTGTGTCCATATAAGCTGTCAATCATATCTGAGTTCACATGAACGTCAATCAAGTTTGAATTCATATGAGTTGTCAATCGTACTTTGCTTTAGTCATATAAGCTACCGATTGTCGCTTACTGAATGTATTAGTTACCAATCATAGTTGACTAAAATGATACGAGTTGTCAATCATTTGAGTTCATATGAGCTGTCAATAATGTTTGAGTTCATGTGAGCTGTCAATCATGTATGAATTCGTATGAGCTGTAAATCATGTATGAATTCGTATGAACTACCAATCATGTTTCAGTTTATATGAACTAATAATCGTGTTTGAGTTCATATGAACTATCAATCATGTTTCAATTTATATGATCTCTCAATCAGGGTTCATTGAAATCATCGTCCACACCTGTGGAGTAACGGTTAACAAGTCTGGCCGTGAAACCAGGTGGCCCTGGTTCGATTCCCGGTCGGGGCACGTTACATGGTTGAGGTTTTTCCGGGGTTTTCTCTCAATCCAATATGAGCAAATGCTGGGTAACTTTCGGTGCTGGACCCCGGACCCATTTCACGGGCACTATCACCTTCATCTCATTCAGACGTTAAATAACCTAAGCTGTTGATAAAGCGTCATAAAATAACCTACTAAAATAAAAAAAAAATTGAAATCATCCGGGATGCCAATCGTAGTAGTATTCATCCCTGCTGCAAATCGTAGTTGAATAAATTCATCCGAGCTGTCAATCGTAGTTGAATTCATCCCTGTTGCAAATCGTAGTTGAATTCATCCGAGCTGCCAATCGTAGTTCAATACATCCCTGCTGCAAATGGTAGTTGAATTAATTCATTAGAGTTGCTAATAGCGGTTGGTTAATTTATGTGAGCTGCCAGTAGTAGTTCCTTGAGTTCACCAGTTTCCATTCATGGTTGACTGAATTCATATAAGGTATCAATAGTAGACTACTTTATTTTAGCTACATGTTATCTATCGTCGCTTACTGAATTCTTTAGTTACCAGTTGACTGAATTAATACGAGTTGTAAAGCATATTTGAGTTCATATGAGCTGTCAATCATGTTTCAGTTCATGTGAGCTGTCAATCACGTTTGAATTCATATGAACTAATAATCATGTTTGAGTTCATATGAGCTGTCAAACATGTTTGAATTCATATGAGCTGTCGATCATGTTTGGGTTCACATGAGCTATAAATCATGTTTGAGTTCATATGAGCTGCCAATCACGGTTGACTGAATTCAACCGAGCTGACAATCGTAGCTGAGTTCATTCCTGCTACAAATCGTAATTCAATTAATCTTCCGTGCTGCTAATCGTAGTTGAATACATCCCTGCTGCAAATCGTAGTTGAATTAATTCATTAGAGTTGCTAATAGCGGTTGGATAATTAATGTGAGCTGCCAGTAGTAGTTTCTTGAGTTTATCAGTTTCCATTCATGGTTGACTGAATTCATATAAGGTATCAAGAATACTTTATTTTAGTTACATGCTATCTATCGTCGCTTACTGAATTCTTTAGTTACCAGTCATGGTTGACTAAATTAATACGAGTTGTAAAACATATTTGAGTTCATGTGAGCTGTCAATCGCGTTTGAGTTAATATGAGCTGTCAATAAAATTTGAGTTCATGTGAGCTGTCAATCACGTTTGAATTCATATGAACTAATAATTATGTTTGAGTTCATATGAACTGTCAATCATATCTGAGTTCATATGAGCTGTCAAACATGTTTGAATTCATATGAGCTGTCAATCGTGTTTGGGTCCACATGAGCTATAAATCATGTTTGAGTTCATATGAGCTACCAATCACGGTTGACTGAATTCATCCGAGCTGGCAATCGTAGCTGAGTTCATTCCTGCTACAAATCGTAATTGAATTAATCTATCTGTGCTGCTAATAGTAGTTGAATACATCCTTCCTGCAAACCGTAGTTGAATTCATCTCCTGCTGCAAATCGTAGTTGAATAAATTCATTCGAGCTGTCAATAGCGGTTGATTCATTTATGTGAGCTACCAATAGTAGTTCATTGCGTTCATCAGTTTCCAGTCATAGTTGACCGAATTCATATAAGCTGTCAATCGTACTTCGTTTTAGTTACATAAGCTACCTATCGTCGCTTACCGAATTCATTAGATACAAATCATGGTTGACTGAATGATTTGTCAATCATATTTGAGATCATATGAGCTGTCGACCGTGTTTGGGTCCATATGAGCTGTCAAACATGTTTGAATTCTTAAGAGCTGTCAATCATGTTTGAGTTCGTATAAGCTGTCAATCACGGTTGATTGAATTCATCCGAGCTGGCAATCGTAGCTGAGTTCATCCCAGCTGCAAATCGTAATTGAATGAATTTATCCGTACTGATAATTGTAGTTGTTGAATTTCTCTCTTCTGTAAATCGTAGGTGACTGAATACATCTCTGTTGCAAATCGTAGTTGACAAATCGTCCGAGCTGTCAAGAGTAGACGATTGATTTATGTGAACTATGAGTCGTAGTTTATCGAGTTTATCAGTTTCAAATCTAGGTTGTATTCATATGACTAGTCAATCGTACTTGATTGCAGCCATAGCTACCGATCGTCGTTGACTTAATTTATTAGTTTTCAATCATGGTTGACTGAATTAATATGAGCTATCAATCATGCTTGAGTTCCTATGAGCTACCAATCGTGGTTTATTGCATTCACGTGTGCTGCCAAACATGGTTGATTGAATTCACGTGAGCTGTCGATCATGATCGATCGAATTCTTGTGAACTGCCAATCATGATTGATCGAATTCATGTGAGCTGTCAGTCACGGTTATTCAATTATTGTCAGCTGTCAGTCATGGTTAATTCGATTATTTTGAGCTGTCAGTCATGGTTAATTAATTTATTTTGAGCTGTCAATCATGGTTGACTGAATTCATGAGTTTCAATGACTGTACACTGAATTCATACTACTTGTCGATCATGATTGATAGAAGTCATATGATCTGTCAATCATGGTTAAGCAAATTAGTATCAGCTGACAATCATTCTTGACTGAATCCATATGAGCTTTCAGTCATGCTTAATTGATTTCATATGAGATGTCAATTTTGATCGAATTCATGAACTCTCAACTATGGTTGATTGAATTCATGAACTTTCAACTACTGTTGATTGAATTCATATGAGTTATCCAAAACGGTTGACTAAATTCATATGAGCATGTAAATCTTGGTTGATTGAATTTTTATGAGCAGTAATTAATGTTTTATTGAATTTATATAAGTGTCAATCTTAGCTGATTGAATTCATACAAGGTGTCAATCGTGGCTGATTGGATTCATATGAGCTGCCAATTGTGGTTCTTTGGATTCATGTGAGCTGTCAATTGTGGTTGATTGGATTAATATGAGGTGCCAATCGTGATTGATTGGATTCATGTGAGATTCCAATCGTGGTTTATTGAATTCATATTATTTACCAACCGTGGTTAATTGATTTATATGTGCTGAAAATCATATTTGATTCAATTCACACGAGCTGCCGATCGTCATCTACTGAATACATCAAATTTCCAATCATGGTTGATTGAATTCATATGAGCAGTCGATAATTGTTGACTCAATTCATAAGTCATGTTGAAAAACTCACGAAAATTCACGATTAAGTGTTTTGCCTGAATTCCCTTTCGTATTATACAGCGTGAACCCTAAGTAATGTCATTAATTTCAGGGGACTATTCTTTGAGATATTTGAAACAAAAATGTTTAATACAATTTTGCTCGTTTTTGCTTAGTTTTCAAGATAAAATCTGTGTTATATGAAACATTTCACAGCGTTTTTTCGTAAAGCAACGGGTTTAATACCTAATACGTTCAGTCAATTTAAGAGAGCAGTGTATTATGATAATAAATGATTGAATGAACGTTAGTTTTGTCCCTTAATTGTGCAGAAATTTGATCCAAACAAATGTAACTTTTTATTCTGCAAAGGAATTTTACAATGTAATGTACTCTGACATCGCTGTAAAGGTTTTTGCCTGGCGCGAGGCAGATACGTAGACCTAGGTACTCTGAACTAAGCGTATGCGTTTGCAAGAGGGATGGACGAGACAATGAAAAATGTGAACACTAGATGTAAACATAACTCAAACAATTGCGTTTAAAGAAATTTGTTTCCTCGTATGCAAGATTATCGGTTACTACTTTAAAAATTAAACTAGGAGGAAAATATTTCTAATTGGCTGAAGAAAGTGCTTGCAGTACGACAGAGTTTTCTTAAATCATTCATTTGGTTTGTATAACGAAAAGTAAGGTTTTCTTAATGGCCAAGTTCACCCCATAATTAATTAAAATTAAATCAAGGAGTTTAAAAATAACACTTTTCATTTCGTTCGTTTAACGTAAAATTAGCATATCGTATTTTCTGCTTTTTCCTTTTAAGTTTCAAGTGTTTTAAAATTTTGTTTTTATAACATGAAATAAGAGTAACTATTGGTTATGTTCTCTAGAAATGGGAGTGTGGAAATTTTTCTTAATCTTTTAAATTTAGTTTGAAATAAGCGAATATTACTGTGTTATCTGAACATTTAATTACATCGGAATGTAAAGCATTTAGTGTTAAAAGTTGTGTAGTTAAGATGTATATTTCATTACAATTAAATTGTAAAGTTTATTTTAAATTTTCCGAGTCATTTTCTTTAACGTGAAATGAACATTCTTCAGAATCCGTCGTCTAACACAGTTTAAACACAAACATTAAACGGTATATCATCTGCATTATTTTTTCTCGCGATTAAAAAAAAACAATGTATATGTCAATGACATCCCACTCAGTTCTCCAAATCAGCCAAACGAAGAGGTTGTTCAAAGCAACATAACCTACTAGGGACTCCCTACTCATTACAGCGTTGCACGATCGCACAATTTAAGTTTTTAAAACGCACGTTTTTCTGGAAAACTATTCAAACTTCAACAAAATGTTACTTGACATTTTGTTGCTATTTACTAAAGAATCGTCCACCAGAATAAATTACACGATTCACCCTGTACTGTCAACTGACAGTGCAATGCTAATGTCAGGCGATTGATGTGAGAAATGAAACAAAGGGAATACAAGGATAACGGAAAAAACAAGCAGAACAAAGGGAAGACAAAGGAAACCATGGGAAAGCATGGAGAATAAAGGGAAGATAAAGAGAAGAACGGGAAGACAAGGAGAAAAGGGGGAAAGCAAGGAGAAGTGAAAAAAATGAGAACAAGGCGAAGACAAGAAAATAAGGGGACGAGAAAAGGAACAAGGGAACGGCAATTGGAACAAGGCAAACACCATTTTTTTGTTCACATGAAGGCATAAAATATAGGCAACCGTCCAACTGTCGTACATTACTTCATACAGTGTCAGCAATAGAAATAATTAACTTTTTAATGAAGAGGCTGTCAACCTGTTAAAATCATGTACATTACATTATGACAAAGAAATTACAATAGAGGAATATATCTATAGTGGTAGGAATGCGGGATAAACCTGGAAAATTTGGGAAATTGTGGTTCACAAGAAAATTAAACGAAATAACTAAGGTACCGGCAACGTGGGAAAGTCAGCGTACAATATCATGTTTATTTAACATTTGTTCAGCAATACTAACTCTTCAGCTTCCAATATTAATTAAAAGAGGTTCTCAAGGGGACTAACATTATAAATACGACTCTGTGTGTGTGAAAAATATATTTTATATTACTCATAAAATTTAATTTGTAATACAAGTTCTTACACATCCAAATAAGTGTTACAATTAAACAGAAGGGCACCGGGTTCGTTCTTCATTATGTTGTGTGAGTTTCATATGCTTACACAGTTTCAAACGCCGAGCAGGTTTCTGTTCAATACTTCCTTTGTCACCCGTAATATTAATGTTCCATCTTCGCCACCGCCATATAAATTCACGACGGTTAATAATCACTGTAATAAATAAATAAATATACAAATAAATAGACAAAGATATATAAAAACATATACAAAATAAAAATACATAATAATACAAACAACAAATAAATACAGTCGTCACGACAGCCATTTTGCACAACATATTAGCCAAATGCCCAGTAAGTAGCGCACTATAGTAGCTGAATGTACTGCACTCTTCCAGAATACAAGAGAGGTAGTTGGAGCAACCGCGAGCAACACTTGAAAACGCCAATAAGAAATATACAAAGAACTGGAATGTAATCGAATTTTCCTTCGAAAATAATACTCGAATAGGTTGATTACTAGATCACACGAATATTCGTATAGTCGAAGAATGTTTTTTTTATTTTAGTAGGTTATTTTACGACGCTTCATCAACATCTATGGTTATTTAGAGTCTGAATGAGATGAAGGTGATAATGCCGGTGAAATGAATCCGTGGTCCAACACCGAAAGTTACCCAGCATTTGCTCATATTGGTTAGAGGGAAAACCCCGGAAAAACCTCAACCAGGTAACTTGTCCCGACCGGGAATCGAACCCGGGCCACCTGGTTTCGCGGCTAGACGCGCTAACCGTTACTCCACAGGTGTGGACTAGTCGAAGAATGTTCTATTATCTGTTAGCTTGTCAATCTGAATAATTCCGTTTATTAGGTGGCAACACTTATAAGAAACAATTCACAGATCCTGGTAACAATGACATGTGGGAAAATTACAGAGCGTTCGCCAAGCAACAGGTTTCGCTGAGGTAAATTCCGCCGGATTTTGACAGTTATAGTAGATGGAAGGCGACTGCCGTCAAAATAGTGTGCAGTGTACCTTGCATCGACATGGGAAGGCTTTGAGTTGAGTAGTATGGACAGATAACACAGGCTGAAGAGACCTCAAGAATAGAGCATTAGTATAGAGCTGACTTCCGTTCAGTGCAGTTCAGTTTATATTCGTGGCAATGCAGTACACATTATAGCAGAAGATCTTAATTTATAATACGTATATTACGAAAAAAAATCGTACAAAAACTGTCGTGCTATATTTCGGTAAAACATATGCTTGCATTCAACAAACATCTGATTCAGCCATCCAGAATTAAGTGAAACAAAGTAATAAAAATCCGTTTCTTTTTAAATAAAATTGAAGGCGCATAAATCGCGTCCTAACTGAAGAAGAACTAGATGGCATACGCTAGAGGCTAGAATATTCACTCACAAAATCATTAGCTCAACAAGTACTAGGTACAGTTTCCCTGGAAAAGGATGAGACGATTGAATATTCCTAAGTCTCAGATGTAAGACACTGCGCATGATCGGAGACCAGAGCACCGATACACAAGATAACGAATATTGAGTTACTTAAATTCAGGCTATTTGGTTTGTTACTAGCATCGTTCCGAAATTCAATTAAAAAACTGCAAAAAATATGATAATATTACGTAAATAAAAGATAAATATATACATAAATCGTGTAGTTACATCGACAATGGACCTTCATGACTAGATCGACACTCCGCACAGAAAGGAAAGCTTTCATGTCGTTTCCATAGCTCAGACGGTAAGACTTCTGCGTGTTGTGTAGAAGAGTGCGAGTTCGATTCTTAGTCTACACAACATTTTTTTTTTGTCTAAATAACGTTGAAATAGCTAAGTCACGTTGAAATATAGTTTTACAAAGTCCTGAGATTAAGTGTTAATGATCGCAAACAATACAAAATTACAAGTTATAATATTATAAACGTTAATCTAATGAATGCATTTATACATACACATATATACAATGTAAATGCATATATATTAAAAACTAACAATCAAAATGAAATTTAAAAAATATATTATAATAGACAAACTTTTACAAAGGTTTAGAGTCCTTAGGCTATGTCATTTGTTGAGTAATTATTACAATAATTTATTAATAGCTTTCCCATATGTGTAAGAAATGCACTCGCAAAAAACAATTTTTGTTAAAAGTATGGCTTTGGATTATTTCATTCTCACCCCTGCAGTTAATTTTAGCTATTTTATCTACGTGTCTGCATTCAATTTTATTCATGTTATGATTGAATGTATAAGCACTGTTGCAGTTATTGACTAATTACATATATTAATAATAATTATTAAATACATCTGTTAAGTAACCAATTGCAGTATCTTTTGCAAAATCTTGAATGTTTAAGTTGTCAATAATATTTCTGTACTATATACTATAATACGTTAAAAGAATTGCAATAGATTTGGGATCCTCTAATTTATAATCATTGGTTTTAATGAAAAAAATATTTTCTTTCTTAGGATATCTACAAGTTTAAATTTAATAATATTACGAATAGGTTTAATTGCATTATCTGAATTTTGTACTTTTCTACTCAAATATATTCTATTTCCCTCTTTCATAATTTTTGATAAATTACACTGTACTTCTTGCAGTATTTAAGAACATGAAGATCATTACATTGCAACTCATTACATATACATTCTTCTTTTTAATACACGAGATTTTGAAGTCCCTGCGTTATCTACATGTTTTAACTTTTGAATTTTTTCACAACATTGAGTGGAGAACATCCACTGAAGTGATTATGAAATTAAGTGAAAAATTCAATATATTTACTCTTAATATCAGTAGTATCATATATGTTTTTCCAAGATTCATTTTGTAGACATAAATGTAAATAATCACTAGATACAGCAATTACGATCCTTTCTTAGTTTTTAAATTAATATTTTGAAATTGTTCAGTGACATTGGAAACACATAGGATTTGTTTATCATGGTCAGACAAGCCATTGATTATAGGTTCTGTCGAATAGGAATTCAGTCTAATTCTGTGTACAAAACGTTTATCAATGGCTGTGTTACTTCAGCTTGTTTGCTATGGGAAAATGACCCTACGAATACGGTTTCCAGTTTCAAGGTGTGAATTTAATTTACTTTTACGGAAAAGTTCCGAGAGATAATCTATGTTTATGTCACTACAGATCACAAATTCCATATGAGATTTCTAAAGTCTTTTCTTTACAAATTCAATGTTGGCTATGAATATTAATAAATAATGTAAGAAATATGAATGATTGCAGTTATAAGTCTGATTTACATTATAAAAAGCAAGAAGTTACATTCCTCGGCAAGATTCGAACTTTCGATGTTTGGTTTTGTCGTCCAACGCACAACCACGGACCTATTCAATGCTTATGTTAATAACATACAATTTAGCTGTAGCAATGTGGTGTCATAACTTGGGGTTTGTTTATTTAATGTAATTAGATTTAATTTGATTAGTTTCGCAACAATTGGACTTCCTGTTATATCCTGTTATTTAGATATTTAATTTAGGGTTGATTTATTAACTCTTACTATGCAAGATGCCTTTTATTTCAATAATTCTATATCACGTTAAATAGTCATTGTCTACACTAAAGTATTATCGTCATCCCTCATTTCTCATCGTAATGGCGAACCGACGTGACATGAGACAGCGAGTTATAGCTCTAGTTGAGGCTGGATATGGGGCTAGATCTGCTGGCCGTTTGGTCGGTGTTCCTGGAAGTACAGCCGCGAGGTGGGTTCATCGTTACCAAAATTTAGGGGAGGTCGAAAATCGCCCTATTCCTGGGCGTCCGCGGATTTCTTCATTGGAAGAGGATGCTCTCTTATTCGAGACAGTTCGACAGGACCCCTTTCTGACTGCTAACGAAATAAGAGCAGTATCTAACTTTCCCGGCTCTTCACAGACTGTGATCAGCAGGTTGAGGAACCGCGGTATTAGGAGCCGGAGGGCTGCGCAAATGGAAATATTGGGGGAAGCACAAGCTGTCGACCGTCTTGCCTTCGCTACCAATCGAGTGGATTTCGATTGGAGAAATGTAATTTTCTCCGACGAAACAACCATCTCGAGTGATTACGAAGGTCCTGTCCGTGTCTATCGTGAGGATGGTCTCCGACATGATCAGCGCTATGTGCACCGACGTGAAAGATCGGGGCGCTTTAGCATATCGTGTTGGGGGGTGGATGTCTTACGATGGACCTGGCGTTATAGAACGCATCGATGGCCGGTTTAATGCGGGACTTACGAGCACATTCTGGAAAATATATTCCTTCCCTTTGCCCAAGAACGTTTTCCCGAAGGAACATTGCTGTTCCAGCAGGATAACCATCCCGTGCACTATGCTGCAAGCATTCAAAGATGGTTTCAAAGGAGACCCGAGATCGAAATCATTAATTGGCCTCCGAAGTCACCTGATTTGAATGTCATCGAAAATTTATGGGCGGAATTGAAAAAGAGAAGGATAGCCACCTATGCCTACCGGCGCCCTCGAAATCGAGACGAATTGTGGGATCAAGTTGTTGACACCTGGGAAGATCTCGCCGGGGATCAGAACTTATTCCACAATCTCGTGACATCCATGCCGGATCGACTTAGAGCTGTAATAGAAGCTGATGGCATGTGGACAAGATTTTAAGTTAACAGGTCTCTTTTTGTTTCTTATGATTTTTGTTTGAGGAAGAATACTTTTAACTTTCAAGTAAGATTTATTTTTTTTGACGAGGTTCAGCCCACTTGTAAGACCCAGAAATTGGGCATAAATTATTCCATATTTTTCGACAAATTAGACAGTCGAGGAACTCTGAACAAATTAATTACACCTCAATAAAAAAAAGTTTTACCTGGGATCGAACACGAGACATTTCGGTTATACAATGGAACCGGCACGCTACTATATGAGCTACCGAGACAAGACAGTGATAGCAGCAGTCCAGAATGTAGATCCCTTAGCAGGCATTTGCCATTCGGTACAGTGAAGCAATGATATTTTGGGACTCGAGCTATGTTGTGAAATCCTGGCCTTAAATGGCAGTCTTCTTCGTGATCCTTATTCTGGTCCTTGTCCTTGTGGTCCTTGTAACAATTCTTGTACTATCTGTCATGTTATGTATCCCTACGTCGATATCGAGTGAACCGCGCTGTAGAACTTTAACTTCGGACGACCAAGAATCGTCTCATTCTTTTTCAGGGTAATTGTACATACAAGATATCAGCTTGGAAAAGGACGAAATTGCTAAAGCTAAAGACTTAGGTAACAACAGTTGTTCATAACTTAAATGAAACTGACTATGCTTGTAGGGTTCAATTCTATAGATATAGACGAAATCCAGCGTATGTATAAATTGTCCAAGAATCTTTTCAACAGTCATGAAATGTGCAATGGATAGGATAACCGATAGTTCCAGTACTTCTTATAAGGTAAGCTAATAAAAAGTTAAATATGTAATGTAAATAATGCTGAAAGCTGAAGCACTGAATCACCGCGAAGTGGGCTGATATTTGCCCATTTCACCTTTCGAACAGTGGCTTACTAAGCGAAACCTGTTTCCAAGAGTACACGCATTATTAGCAAAGTTCGATTTTTTGTGTGTAAGAAATGGTCAGTAAGTTTAAACACATTCTACTATTGAAGATAATATAATATTTCAACAGTAAATTCTGAAGATACAAACATAAAGATAAACTTATTTATTTAACTAATGGGTTGTACAATGATTATGATATCATTAACTCTCAAATGAAACAACCATTAAACAAACAACAATAATTAATTATAAAATGGCATCATCTTTTGGCTTCCCAGTAACGCGCCACTTCTGTGTGGGGCTGCAGGTCAGGACACGTTACGAGATGATTTCTGTCCACATCAGACAGTATGCAGGACGGTGTCTGCATTATTCCAAGACGGAAGAGGTGTTTTTCCAGTAAGTCGTGGCCTGTTAATAACTGCGCTTCTTCTTAGATGAGTTATTGTATCCAGAATTGATTCCCTCCAATGTTTGTCAGCTATCCTTGAAGATATTTCTTTAGGTGATGTGTTTCGAATACTTCTTTTATAGTCATTTTCACGGATTTGAATAGCACTGCTTTAGGTTAGGTTTATGGAAGCTGAGCTCCCTTTTTATCAAGGCGTCTACTTGTTCATTTCCGTAGATTGAGAAATGACCAGATATTCATTGGAGAACTATTACTTTGCTGTTTCTCGCAAGGACTTCAAGTGTATCGTGGCTCTATTTTATCTCTTCTGAACCAGACCAGAAAACTTGACTGATTGATTGGATAACTGCTTTTGAGTCTGAAAGGATGACATCACTATTAAATTTGTCTAAGTGCGCTGTAAGACACTTTGATTGCTTGAACTTCTCCATGGTAGATTTATGTATACTGCTGTACAGGGACATAGAATGAGAACAGACTGCTGCTGAAAATTCCAGCTCCCGCGTTCGTATGTCCGGTTATTTTGGATACATCGGTATAGAGATGTATCCAATCAGTTCCAAAGTATTTGATATGGATAGTTTCAAGTCAAAAACTTTGAGCTTTCCTTGTCAAGCTGATTTCTTGTGGCAACTTCAAGTCCTGTAGAAGACCTACTTCACGACAGTGCACCTGGAAACGCCTTGCGGCTAAACGGTCTACACCTTGGAGACATCAACAAAGAAAACGAAATAAAGATAAATAAAATACAGAGGAATAATAAACATTTAAATAAACCAAAAATAATTACCAAATTAATAAGACAATAAACCTAATGAAGTAAAAATTGAACACCTAAATATGAAAACAATGTGTCTTTAGACAGTCTACCTACGTCCCAAGTTACAGTCAACTATCATCAACTCGAATTTATACTACTCTAGTACAGGGACATCATTTTATTTTTACTTCAACTTTATTGTACCTGAGTTTTTGAATCTACTTCACTCCCACCCCTTCTACTAATGAACTTCCACCCAAGGCCGCATATGCAGTCAAAGTCGTCGGGTCACAGTATACAGTATTGAGCGAGTATAGTACGTTCCAGAAACATGGTCGTATTTTTCAGTGAATAAAGTACATTCTTTATTGATTACATTTTCGCACAGGTATTGTATCAGTTTGGTTACGTCGCTTCCCTGTTTCCAACATCCGTTTCTACTGCCCCCTCTGTAAAGGCTAGTGAGTGGGCTGTCTTAGCTTTTTTCTGAAAACATTTGCTGTTAGGAATTGGACGTCTATGTAATATTATACAACTGTTTAAAATAATTTAAATAAAACGGCCTCGTTAAGTAACAGTCACATGATTTCCCTCTTTCTACGACCCTACGACATAACTACTTGGACGGACAGTAGACAGCAATCTGAGTAAATTTATCTGTGCAAATCAGGCAGAAGTGAAGTGATTAGAATAAGTAAGGTACTTTGTTATAGAGCAGGTACAGAATTATTATTTCTAGAGGCACAGGATTATGGCCCCTCCATGTCGACTGATGCTTTGCATTATTTCTTTTGGGGTTACTGTAAAACAGTTGTGTTTGTTAAACATCCTACAACAATAGAAGAATTAAAGAATTACATTCCAGAAACAACACATTCAATTTCAGAAGATGAGCTTAAAAACGTTTTCGATAATATGCACAGAAAAGAACTGAAGCCCGTATAGAAATGAACGGCCATCATTTTCAACAATTTGTTTAAATATCCAGATTTTGATTACTTTTCAATTTAGATGCACTCTTTATATTGTATGCTAATGTGCTGTAGACAGTATATTATACATTGCATAATGAATACGTCCGTCTGAACAGTTCAATTAGTGAGTAAAAACACTTATTGTTAATACTGTACTGAATTTTGAGTAAATAAAAACCTAACGAAAATTTTCAAACTGATAATCGTAATAGTGCCTAGTTTATGTAAATGGATGCACTACTTTTCTTCCCTCCTATACCTCGTAAAGTGATTTGTTTGTATTTTACACTAATATCATCAAACTCCGGTCGTGGAAGAGGCTAACATAGTGTCTGCGGTTCTCAACCGTTAATCCAAAGGTATAGCCAGGTTACTATTAAAAATGTTAGTAAAAACAAGTAACTCTTGTGAGGCGGAGAGAAATATTGGACCCAATTAATTGCCGACGATGATAAAATGAACGTCGAACTTGATACAGCGTCCTTAAAGAACTGATAAAAGAGAAAATGGGAGTGTTGAGAACAACAAGTAGTTCAATCAGCACTCTTAGTACCACAATTGAGATACGAACCGGTTATCTTCGGAATAGAAGTCGAACATGCTGCCGTTGAGTTAACTTGCTCGATAATCAACTAGTATCGGTATAATCCTGGAATACAAGTCTCTTAATGACTGCAGATGAAAAATCTTGGGTATCTAAGTCACTTACTACACAGACACTACATTAAGTTATTAGTTGTATCTAGTTGTCCAGACGAGATTCGAACCAGCATTTCCTGTTTATTATGCATGCAATCTAGCCACCTGACCTTTAGAACAAAGTTTCCGTCACATAAATATTAACGTGCTGATGTGCTGACACAATTAAATGAGGTCTCATTTTGATTAATTGGCCGTTTGCTTGTTAATGCAGACATGGCGTATAACGAAAGAAAGAAGTATCAACGTTTTATTACTCTAAAGTGTACTCATTGTGTCACGTATGTCTCAATTATCATTATCCAGTTTCAAGATTTGAGTCATTCCTGTAGGGATATTCATCTGAATACCCCAGTATCGAAATTGACCATCTACATTTTAGGATAAAATGAGTTAGCTCTGGTATCAATCTTAATAGAACCATATGCGCATTGTGTGAAATAATTGGAAGCAAAACGTTACCATTTATGACCATTAATGGGAGTTTAGAGTTTCGGTCACAAAACGTATTTACAATCCCGGAGTTTGCTTTCAAAAAAGATCATCCACAATGCTTTGACGTTAAAAATACGGAATGAAAAATTATCACAAGAGCTGAAAACTTTCATTATAAATTCCCTAACGTGAAGATATTTAAGAAAATCTATTGGTAATATTTATAGAATTTGGCACTGAACAATGCGCAGCCCATTGCAAAAATTCTTGGCTCACGAAGCTGATGACTGCAGAAATAAAAGTACGTTCATCTTCGTCAGATATAAAAATTTGCAAAAGAAAAAAACAATTATATCCCAAACAATGGATTGCAAATCAGATAAAGCAAATAAACTACATTATTCTCGTGTGTAATTGTGGTAACTCATATTTTAAAGATCGAATATACTCTCCGCAAGTCTTATGGGGAAAATTTCAAAATACGGTTACCTCCCTGCCAATAGTTCATATTAAAATACTAAAAAGAGCAGATTTGTCTGTGCTTGTCGAATGCGTATCATCACGCTTACGAATAGGAACTTCTCACTGCCAATAATTCATTTTGTGTGGATAAGGTTGGAATTTTGGGGCAAGAGGGCAAGAAAGGTAACCGTATTCTGAAGTTTATTCTTTTTCTCCGACCGCAGCGCTCATGTTATGTTCCAAATCTAGAAAATAGGACTGTTAACAGTCAGAGGTTTATTTTGGATGAAGCTTTCTGAACGCAGAATTCGAAATGTTAAAATTCGAACCAGCATTACAAAGACAGGTATTATAAGTCACCGTGTAAACAAAAGTAAACAATTGGACATCCCTTGCTTTGTAACAGGCATGATCCTCGTAAGATGCTTGCATCAGATCTTAACAATCAAGAACACTAACGCCCACATACTTTAATGATCGTAGATGCTCAGATCAGATTTGAAGTAATAAAAAAGTCATAAATGATCTAGGGTAACCATTTTATCGCATCTGCGTGAATTGATGCTGTGTAGAACGTAGAGGAAGGAGTATGTGGCTTATATGTGACACATATTCATATTATACCCGTTAAACGAGGGTGTTTCATTAATATAAACAACAACACAATAAAGTCGCAGTCTTGCAGAAATTCACAGCACGCAAGGGGAGAAATAATGGCAGAAATTACATGGCCATAAACTCAATAAAAGGTAATAAACGACATGAAACGAGCTTTAGGCCTATCACATCAAAATGTGGAAAGGTATGCTTTGAATTTTTCATCTAAATTGTAATGAAACAAGAAATTAAATGGTTCCAGACGTTTACAACCTCAAGGGGAAAACTTAGCATAGAATAGTAATATGCGTTACAAGAGCGGTACGTTGACGTTTTCATGTTCGAGGAAAGGATTGAAAAAGCTCAACTACGTTTCGCTTTTTCAATCCTTTCCTCGAACATGAAAACAAACATACCGCTCGTGTATCGTACATTACTTTGTGCGAAGATCGTTTATTACATACCTGAAAGAGGAATTTCTAATTAGTTGCAATGAAATCTCCATCTTGGTTTCTGTTCAATGACGGCAACTTTGGAAAACAAATATATCTATCTTCAACATTGTTCCTATAAAATATTTTTTGTGTTTACTATACTGCAGCAGGCCGTGATATACGTCTGTCTTTTTTTTCCCCCCAGTCTATGATGAGTCTGGAATCTTGTTGATTTTTTCACGGCTTCCTTAATGTTACTTGCATTACAAATGCAGTAACTTTTGTGGTGTTGTAGAGTTTACTTAATTTTTGCAAATATTTAAAAACTATAATTAACAGTGCAATTTAGCTGAAATTGCAGTGGTAAGTTTCCAATTATTATAATTATTACTATATTGAACGTCTTTAAAAATAATATGTTAAAAGCCTAAAGCAGTAAAATGAATATGACGCTTAAGCGGTAGGAATAGGGAAACTGTTATGTGTGTTACGTTGGGAATACTGAATGTGGTATTTCACACTTACCGCGTATTGGTTTTGTGCGGAAAGCAAGCAAATACGCACGATCTCGCACAAAACTATTATTCACTTCATAATAAAGCTTCTACACGTTGTGCAACAACGTAAACCTTGAACTAAGTGACTTCTACACGGTGTAAGGGGTATAAGTGCCATTATTTTAACTGATGATTCTTCATGTCATTAGAAGAAATGTCCTCACCATTTTCTTCTAATTGCAATATTTAACTAATTATTAAAGTTTGCAATATTAGGCGTTTGGCAACGTTGCTGGATGGGGAGGAGGGAGTTTACAAGTACACAGTAGAGCTCAAGCGGATACAGACATACCGGTACAAAACAAATGCTCTGTTCTAATGCAGGGGCGGACCGTTGTTTACATAAAACGAACAGCAAATGCAACCTTTCAATCTCATTAATAGAACTTCATGGTAAATTTCCATTTTATTTAACAATATTGGCAATATTGGTATATTTTTTACTGTACGTCTAAAAAATAAACAGCGCAAAAGCACACGTACTTTCTTTAATGCAACGTTGTAATCTCTACCACTTCCATAAAGCAGTACCATTTTTAAGAAATTTCTGTTTGTATGATTTTTGAAACGAGGCAAGAGACTCCCAGTTTCTAATAATCGTTGAGGAACTGCTACAGAAGTCCGCCGATTAGGTAACCTTCATTGAGGAAAACATTGACGGTACATCCTTCTTGCCTCACTTGAATTACGACGACTTTCTCCATAAATTAATTACATAATATTCCTAAACTGTGAATGACATTGTAAGTTGTTTATCGAATACCTGGTACCGAACTGTCATTCGCAGTAGGGCTATGGACAGGGAGCTTGAACTCAGCTGACATGTACGTACGTCTGTGCAGAGTACTGCCTGCTGAATACGTTGCCACGTCTCTCACGCCAGAATATTAACAAATTTAAGCATGCAATTTTATTAAATTTCACGAAAACGTAATAGAACACACAAATATTTATTTAAATTAATATTAACTCTTCGCTAGCTATACCTACTGATGTAATTGTTTTCGTAATTTGACTAACGATATAAGCAGTAAAACCGAATAAAGTAAGAGAAGAATTTTTTTTCTGAAAAAACTATCAAGCTTTGATCCTACGTTGTATGGACATTTTTTGATCCTGTAGTCCGTCCCCGACGACTGTGAAAAGGACGCCCCTTACACCCTGTATATTTCAGCGTACAAAAGGTTAAGTTCAGATGTAAGGGTCATTATTATAAAATGTCGCTGCATATTATGTCTGCTTTCAATCTGAAATTTCTAATCCTCAAGGGTAAACAGCGAGAAATTCAGATTCATACAAACAAAATAAATGTACGGGGTTATTGGTTCAATAGGAAAAATGTGCCAAAGGATTAGACACTTTAATTGTATTCGGAAATTTAAGTCCCATACACATTTCATACAGAATTCGTTTAGAGTCTATATAAAACAACAGTTCCAAAAACATAAATGTGTAACATAATTCATGTGTGAGAAAGGATCATTTTAACTCAGTATAATAATGGTTTCGTTGTGAAATCAAATCAACTGCGTGGAAAATGAAATTATAATTCTCGATAGGCCTATCATAGAGAATTTTCTATGAGACAGCTTCGAGAAAAAGAGCAATATGTTGCTAATTATTTAGCGCAGTACAGTAGTTTCGACGCGAATATGTCCCTGTTCGAGGTATAACCGATAAGAAAATGCCACAATTTAGCCTAACACCCAGTTGAAGAATCTCCGCTAGATTCTTCAATTACCAAAGCGGAGTGTGCTGTCATCTATCGAGTATTGCGTAATCTACTTGCTAGTGAATAAGGGACAAGCAAAACCATAAAATAAAGAAAATTTTCCAACTAATTCAGCCATACAAGGAATAAATACCCGCAAAAAGAATTATTTTCATATGCCATCACCAAATTTATAATGCTATCAAAGGAGAGTACGTTACATGGCGATGAAAATGTTCAATAGTCTTCCTGAAGACATTAAGAATCATAACCAAAACTCGGTATTATTGAAGGTAAAACTAAAAATTACTTAATATCTCACACTTTCTATTCTGTGGATGAATTCTTGACATTTCACAGTACTGTGTAAATATTTTAATACTATCAAATGGTAAAATTTACTGCGTTGTATAATATGTTATTGTTATTAAGGTATTAATTCTGTACATATTCCATATTTGCATATTTACATGTTCAACGTAAGAATTGGACATGTTCTTTATTCTATGCTATAAAGCAAATGTAAGAATACTATGGAACGAATCTGTTTGGGCCTACCCATCCATCCATCCATCCATCCATCATAATACATTGCTCTCTTAAATTGACTGAACATATTGAGAATTAAATCAATAGGTTTCCCAATATACGTTATGAAAGTTTCATATAAAATAATTTTTATCTCGAAAAGGAAGCAAAACTCAAAGGAAATTCTTCTAATTTCTTTGTACTGAAATATTTCAAAGAATAAGCCCCTGAAATTAACGACATTACTTACGGTTCACTCTGTACGATTTTCTACTAATACCACTAATAATATTAATCTACCTTCATTGTTAACACATCTTTTTCTTCACTCTGAAATTGTCGTGTAAATTATCTCAAATAATTGGCATTATTTTAACTATTATGATCTTTTTCTTTATGTATTTTTCTATAATCTCATCCGTGTTCAAATGTTGTCTACAAATTACATATATTTGTAAATTATGAATTTTATATATTTTTATACTCTTCTGAAGAATCTGATCTCTGCATTAGAACTATAAAATATTAGATTAATAGAAACGTAGATATTTTCTTTTATTTATGTATAATTTGTGTAACAGTCCCGCGCCGTGGCGTTGTGGTCTAAGGCATCCTGCCTAGGACTCTCATTACGGAATGCGCGTTCGTTCGGGTCCTCATGGAGAAAGAAATTTTCTCATGAAATTTCGGCCAGTGCATGGGACCGGTGCCCACTCAGCATCGTGATGCACTTGGGGAGCTACGATAGGTAGGGAAAATCCGGTTTCGCAAACCACCTATATAACGGCTGGGGGGATCATCGTGCTAACTACACGATACCTCCATTCTGGTTGGATGATCGTCCACCTCTGTTTCCGCATGTGGATTTGAGGCCAGCAGCCGGCTGGTCGGTCTTGGCCCTTCATGGGCTGTAGCGCCATGGATTTTTTTGTGTAATATTCCTGTTATTTTATCAACAGTAATCTCACTAGAGGTTTTGATTTATGTAGAGAAAATCAAAACTCGAGTGGTATTTAATTGACTATTACACGATTAGAAGGAAGTATATAAACATTAGAAGTAACGAAGTACTCCAATACAATAAAATATTAATTGACTTACGAAAATACAACTGTCTTCAAATGTATTATTGTACCATCTCAACATTACAAATATTACGCTAGATGGCAGTGGTGTGTTATGATTAGCTGTTGTCCTGTTATCAGGAGTGCCAACTATGGAATCTTCATTGAACTCTGTAGACGGTTACTAGTCAAGAAGGCTTTGTTGATTCAATTTCACTTTTATTAAAACAGTTGCATTCCACTTCAATTATCCGGATCCCAGTAATCAACGTCACTTTACAGATGATTTTCAATAAATCTTAGTATTAAACAATCTCTGATACGTGACTATCCATAATATCATATAGCAGAAGCTATAACATAATCTAAATAATATAAACAAGTGTTAGAAAACCTTTAATTAGGGATGATGAAATAAAAAAAATAATTAACGATGATGACATATAAAATAAGCAAAAGAAACAATTATTGAAAGTACAATTTTCAAATTTGAATGTTTTAGTGGTTGGTGTTAGTGTTTTATATTAGACGTGTGCGTAAAAGAAGTGGAACTCGTTGATGTGCATGGTGTATTCCTCAACTTACTCAGGATCTCCGAATGGTGCTCTTCATTTATTTTTAAATAGGATTTCAGGGAAGATGCACTGCTATGACCAGTGATCTTTATTAATTCTTGTTCTTGAATGCCAATGCGAGTCATATTTGAAACTGCTGTGCATCGACTGGAATGGTTTGTAATGTTCTGTTTTTTTTTTTTTTTTTTTTTTTTGACGTCCAGACCAGTGCAGTTTGAAATGTTGGAAAACAAAGAAACAAATGCTATGCTAGGGACGCGATAAAATTAAACGAATGCTAGGGACGCGATAAAATTGTGCGATAAGCAGCCATGATTGGTTGAAATACGTCCTTTCGTACCGTTTTATTGGTCAAAAGTAATATAACGTAGCAAAAGTGTAATAGTCAAAACAAAACTGAACCCAAACACAAACTTTTCTCTTTCGGGGCATTTTTATGTAACGTGTTACCCAACTATTTCTATTAAATAAATAAATAATACATAAAATACTAACGAATGTATAACTATTTTTCTATGTGCTCACGTAGAATTCCTCGTAAGTTGCAATCCATTCCGAATCGCCGTGTGTCAGAAGCCTTAAAGGTACGGTATATTACGCAAAGTGTGGAGTAAAACAAATTTAATTCGACTATTACACTCTTACTACGTCATACTACTTTTGACCAATAAAACGGTACGAAAGGACGTATTTCAACCAATCATGGCTGCTTATCGCACAATTTTATCGCGTCCCTAGCATTTGTTTAATTTCATCGCGTCCCTAGCATTTGTTTCTTTGTTTGCCAACATTTGATACTGCGCTGGCCTAGACGTCAAATATATATAATTACAAACCACTCCAGTCGATGCACAGCAGTTTCAAATATGACTCGCATTGGCATTCATGAACAAGAATTAATAGAAATCATTGATCATACCTATGCATCTTCTGAAATCCGATTTACAAATAAATGAAGAGCACCATTCGGAAATCCTAAATAAGTTGAATACACCATGTAGGCCTAAATCAACGAGTTCCACTTCTATTACGCACACGTCCAATATAACATCAATTGAACCACCAACCACATTAAAAATTGAAAATTGTACAGTCAATAATTATTCCTTTTAAAATTATTCATTCGGAAATTCTGAATAAGTTGAATACACCATGTAGGCCTAAATCAACGAGTTCCACTTCTATTACGCACAAATCCAATATGACATCAATTGAACCACCAACCACATTCAAATTTGAAAATTGTACATTCAATAATTATTCTTTTTAAAATTATTCATGTTTATTTTTTATGTCATCGTCGTTAATTACAACTTTTCTAACACTTGTGTATATTAGTTAGGTTATGTTATACTTCTGCTATATGATATTATGGATAGTCACGTATCAGAGATTGTTTAACATTAAGATTTATTGAAAATCATCTGCCAAGTGACGTTGATTACTGAGATTCGGATAATTGAAGTGGAATGTTGCATTTTAATAAAAATTAAACTGAATCAACAAAGCCTTCTTGACTAGTAACATTGCTATCGTGTATAACAGATCGAGAACTTCTCAACGAGAAGGCATTGCTCACTACTGCCATCTAGCATGCATCTAGCGTAATATTTGTAATGTTAAGATGGTACAATAATACATTTGAAGACAGTTGTATTTTCGTAAGTCAATTAATATTTTATTGTATTGGAGTACTTCGTTACTTCTAATCTTTATATACTTTCTTCTAATCGTGTAATAGTCAATTAAATCCCGCTCGAGTTTTGATTTTCTCTAGATAAATCTGCTCGTGTTCCACTTGCAGATTTATCGATAAAATCAAAACGTCTAGTGAGATTACTGTTGATAATAAATTTGTGAAAAGTATAGGGAAGTAAAACAGCAATGCATCATACATACAGCAGAACAGAATACGTTACTAGAAAATGAAAACAGCGAACACTATTGAATAAATGGGCGGAATCATCTGTGCAAACAAGACGTCGCTTATTATAAGACTACGTGAATAAGAATAATACCTACAGTTGCCATTGCATTTCAGCACAGAATCACCCACCACAATACTAAGGCCCTAACAAGACTCAGAAAACGAAAGGGACTTAAATAAAAAAGAAACAGAACAAGCAAGAGATAAAAAAACGGTGAAAAGAAGTAAACGATTTTACACCTTTGGATACAAAAACTGGTAGGACCAGAATGGGAGTCACACAGTCATTTCCATTTATTTGATCTATTAGGAATTCGTTGTTTTGAGGAAGATGTTTTTATTGGCGTGGTGTGGGTGGTCCAACCGGCAACCGGTTTCTGTACACAAGACAACAGCCGCAGCCTCCTTGTGCTGCTGCCCGCACTACCGAGTCGTCCAGAAATTCTTCTTCCGGAGAGAGGACTGAACCCGCGTCTTTCGACCTCCAATAATCTTGGAAAGTTATTTATTGACTCTTTTAACTTTGGGCTTTATCTGGTATCGGTAATGTCCTACGATTTAGTTAACAGGACCGGATTTCGGAGAAAGCACTAGTCGTCTGCAATTATTACTACTATTATTATTATTATTATTATTATTATTATTATTATTATTATTATTATTATTATTACTACTACTATTAAAAATTCGGCAAAGGTACATAAAACTTGAGTTTTGATAGCATGCCTCGGAAATAGAACCCAAAACTTACCAAATAAGAGGTTATAAGTCTGTTAAAAGCAATTCCTTTTTTAACCAAACTAGCCAGAAACACGATGGTTGTAGTGTATTATTCATCAGTGGAGCCCGGATGTTAGGCAAAATGGCTTTTTTAATCTGAGTGTATGTATGAAAGACCTATTAGAGATAAACACGTTTCCACACATTTGGGGACGATAGGTTCAATTTTTATTTTGTTTTTTTTTTGCCTATTTTAGCTACCGTTGCCTATTTAAGGTTACATAGCTTTTTATAGCCTTTTTACGTCGTTATTTTTATGCATTTAAAATAAACCGCACATAAATTATATCAAAAAACAAAAAAGAACGGTTGTGCAAATTAAAAATATATGTTCACCTAACACACATATTTTCACAGGTCACTTCGGGGTTTACCAGCAAAACGAAGGGGATGAGGGAAGTATTGAAAGCAAGTCTCCAGATCCCGTTACTGTTTTCGCTTGCACGTACAAGTCACGCGTACTTTGAATCCCTTCGCACACCCCTCTTTTTGAGACAATACAGAGTCGGTTTTTCCCGATCTCTGAAAGAAAGTAGAGACAGTCCTTCTGAAATGAGTTATTTAAGTTTGCTCCAATCACTTTAGTAGAAGTAGAAAGATCTTTTTCCACCATGAAAAACGTTCTCTCTGACAGGCGGCTCACTATGACAGTTGACAACTTAAAAAAACACCTTGTTGTGACATGTAAACAAGGAAAATGAGCACCGTATGGGATAGTTTATTAAGTATTTGTCTATTTTCGTCTGTTTCCATGAATGATAAATACCTATTTCACTGCCTATTTTTACTATTTTAGTGCCTATATGCCTGCCTATTTTAACCAAAATATGTAAATGCCTAAACATCCGGGCTCTATTCATCAGAGACATCTATTGAAGTAGGTTGCATTCTTGCCTGTGAATGTGTCATGTCTGGTTCGTATGAAAAGAGTCCTACACTTCAATTGATACAATTTTTACTAAATATGCCTCTATTATAAGAACTGGGTCTCTATCTCTCTTTCTCTCTCTCTCTCTCTCTCTCTCTCTCTCTCTCTCCCTCCCTCCCTCTCGTCTTAAGATAACCAATACTGTATTACTGATTACCTTGTTCCACGTTTACTACGTAACCAAGGAGTCATGCAAAATTCGTCTACAACCCTTTCATTTTACGAGAAGGAAGAGGAGAACAAAAAGAAGAGAAAAGTAAGCAGAACGAGAACAACGGGCAAGAAGAGAGCAACGGAGAAGAGAACAAAGAGACGAAGAGGAAGGAAGTAAAGATGAAGAAGAAAAAAAATGGAAACAAAAGGAGAACGGAAAACAAGAGAAAGAGGGGAGCAAGAGAAAAGAAAATGAAGTGAGGAAGAGAACGATGAAAAATACAAATGGAAACAAGCGAAGAAGTGGGAACAAAGAGGTTGGAAGGGGAAGAAGAGAAGAAGGGGAAGGAACAATGAAATACCTGAAAAGAAGAGAAGAACGGGGAACAATAGAAGAACGCGGAACAAGAGAAGAAGGGGGAACAAGAGAGGAACGGGGAACAAGAAAGTAACGGTGAACAAGAGAAGTACGCGGAACAAGAGGAGAACGGGAAACAAGAGAAGAACGGGGCACAAGAGAAGACCGGGGGACAAGAGGAGAACGGGGAACAAGAGAATTACGGGGAACGAGAGGAGAACGGGGCACAAGAGAAGTACTGGGAACAAGAGAAGTACGCGGAACAAGAGGAGAACGGGGAACAAGAGAAGTACGGGGAACGAGAGGAGAACGGGGAACAAGAGAATTACGGTGAAGGAGAGGATAACGGGGCACAAGAAAAGTACGGGGAACAAGGGAATTACGCGGAACAAGAGGAGAACTGGGAACAAGAGAAGAACTTTAAACAAGAGAAGAACGGAGAAAAAGACCAAAAGACACGAATAAAGGGGAAGAAACGAATAACGAAGAAGAAAAAATAAGGGAAAAAAAGAACAATGGAGAAGAAAAGAATAGAAAGTTTTCGTACCATCGCCGTACGCTAAACGCTTAACACTATGTTGACGTCATTGATGAACATACACCACCAAATACATAGTGTTATATGTGTTACGGGCGTCGAGGATGCGAAAACTCTCTAATAATGGAGAAGAAAAGAATACCGGGGAAGGAAATTATAACGTAGAAGAAAAGAATAAGGGGCAAGAAAATAATAAACGGGAAGAAAAGAATAACGGGGAAGAAAAGAATACGGGGAAGAAAAGAATACGGGGAAGAAAAGAATAAGGTGGAAGAAAAGAATAACGGAAAAGAAAAGAATAACGAAGAAGAAAAGAATAACGGAGAAGAAAGAATAACGGGAAGGAAGAGAATAACGGGGAGAAAGAGGATAACGGGGAAGAAGAAAATAACGGGGAAGAAAACAATAACGTAGAAGAAAATAATAACGGGGAAGAAAATAATAACTGGGATGAAGAGAATAACTGGGAAGAAAAGAATAACGGGGAAGAAAAGAACAACGGGGAAGAAAAGAACAACGGGGAAGAAAAGAACAACGGAGGAGAAAAGAACGGGGAAGGATAGAATAACAGGGAAGGAAATAATAACGGGGAGGAAGGGAATAACGGGGAAGAAAAGACTAACAGGGGAGAAGGGAATAACTGGGAAGAAAAGAATAGCAAGGAAAAAGGGAATAACGGGAAAGTAAAGAATAACGAGAAAGAAAAAAGGGGAAGAAAAGAACAACGGGGAAGAAAAGAATAACGGAGAAGGAAAGAATAACGGGCAAGGAAAGAATAACGGGCAAGGAAAGAATAACGGGCAAGGAAAGAATAACGGGATAGAAAAGAATAACGAGAAAGAAAAGAATAACGGGGAAAGAAATGAATAAGAGGCAAGAAAAGAATAACGGGAAAGAAAAGAATAACGGGGAAGAAAAGAATAATGGGGAAGAAAAGAATAACGGGAAGAAAAGAATAACGGGGAAGAAAAGAATAACGGAAAAGAAAAGAATAACGGGAAAGAAAAGAATAACGGGGAAGAAAATAATAACGGGGAAGAAAAGAATAACGGGAAAGAAAAGAATAACGGGAAAGAAAAGAATAACGGGAAGAATAGAATAATGGGGAAGAAAAGAATAGCGTAGAAGAAAAGAATAACGAGGAAGGTAAGAATAACGGGAAAGGAAAGAATAACGGGATAGGAAAGAATAACGGGGAAGGAAAGAATAACGAAGAAGAAAAGAATAACGGAGAAGAAAAGAATGGGGATGATAAGAGAGAAACATAATAGAAGAACGAGGAAAAAGAGAGGCACGGGGAAAAGAAGAAAGCGGAAGAACGGGGAAGTAGCCTAATCCCGGAAAGATAAGAATGGGGAAGAAAATGAGAAGAACGGGAAAGAAGAGAAGAACGAGGAACGGAAAGAGAGCGAAGAAGAAAGTAACTGGAAGAAGAAATTAAATTGGAAGAAGAGAATGAAGTGGAAGAAAAGAATAAAGGGAAAGAAGACACTAAAGGACGAGAACAGAATAAAGGAGGAGAAGAGACTAAAGGAGAAGAAGCGAAAGAAGAGGAAGAGAATAAAGGAGGAGAAAATAAAGGGGAGGAACAGATTAAAGCGGAAGACGAGATTATAAACAGGAAGAAGAGATTGAAGGAAAAAAATAAATAGGAAGAATAGAACGGAAGAAGATTAAAACTTAAGAAGATTAGAACGGAGGAAGAGTATAAAGGAGAAAAGAGTAGAATGGAGGAAAAAGAAAGAAAATAATGTGAAAGAGAAGACCGGGGAAGAGAAGATGGAAATGACGAAAAGAAGAGGAAGAATAAAGAAGTACGAAAATCATATAAACGAAAACTAGGAGAACAATAAGAGGAGAACGAGTAAAAATAAAAAATAAGAAAAAAGAGAAACGGGGAAGAAGAGAAAAATGCCGAATAAAGGTAGATACGAAAAAGAAAGGAAGAGAACTACAAAAAATGAACAAAGAAGATAAGAAGGGGAAGAAATATGGAAATACTGGGAAAAAGAAGAATGGGTGGAGCAATAACCCAGAGGAGGAAGTAATAGAATTATAGAGATAGAAGACAGGTTGAGAAATGAGAAATAGAAAGTGAAATGGGACAATTAGAAGCAGACGTACAGTAGTAGGAGACGACAGAAGAGTTAAAATAAAAACGGCAGAGAAAGGGGAAGACACGATAATGGCTGTTAGGTGCAAACAAGGAGTCATTTACTACCGAATATGTCTCCACTTCCATCGTCTGAAGTTGAAGACGGAACCGCTAAGTTTTCTCTACTAAATCCCTACATCATATATATCCAGATTGCTCGGCGTTATAGGCTTTGACGGTAACAACTTTTGTCAGGTTTTTATGCTGCCATCTAGTTGTTACATAAGGAGTCACGTTATAACTCCCATTTGAATTGTATTAGCAACTGTACTGCCATCTCGTGTTCGTTTACGGCGGACGGGTGGCGATCCTGGCGGTTGTTTTCTTCAAATTGCAACCGATTTTAACATAGGAATGAGCAATCTATATGTGATCTGGGTTAAAACTAGACAACACCTGTTTCCTTAAAAATTTTAACATCATACACAATAAACAAACCGGAGATATAAATTGCAGAACATCAAAACGATATTCCGAAAAATACAACGAATTTTTCTTAGTGAAAAGGAAAATTAATGTAATTTCTACATCAAAATACCAAGATGGAACATTTTTTTTACAGAAAAAACTCTCACTATATACCACAAATACAAAATAAAACAAATATTAGGGAGTACACCACAAAACAACCTCATGATTCAACCAGAGTGTTATCGCCAACCCACATACGAAACTCTTTAAAACTGGTAGCAACAAGGTTTATCGCCCCTGTCAAAATTCGTGTCACTTTAATTGCATTATTCGATAACTCCTTATAAAGTAGCAGGCAGAAAGCTTTTTACAAAGTTCTGTATTTGATTCTTGCAAGATCCAACTAATCTAAAGTAAGATATAAAGAATGTCTCTTTTAGCACAGGATCAAGACGGGAGGCGATATTTCAGCTTAAGAAGTTGTAGGGAAATGAACTGGACCAATTAAAAGACAACTAACATATTCTCGTTAGAATAATTGTATTGCTTCATTTTGGGATAGATCAGCCTCAATCTTTAAAAGAAAACTTAAGATTCTATCCACGGAAAAAAGTAACATGGTCCAGAAATGCAAGTTTCAAGTTAATTCCTACTCTACAACAAAATGTATCTACATTTTCTACACATTACAATTAAGAATAGCAGTTTTAGAAATCAAGTCGATACATTCCAACAAAAATAAAGAAATAATTAAATAAATAAATAAACATTTTGTATGTATAATTGAGAAGTGAACAAATACTAGAACTGCATGTTTATATAAGGAGGAGCCACGAATATGTTCCTCAAATTATGCCTTAAATTGTTTACTTATCTCATAGTAAAGTAAGGTTTGCATATTCAAATACTGTCATTCCCGGAATCTTATATATATATATATATATATATATATATATATATATATATATATATACATACCAGGTAATAACTGTCTTTTATGTCCAGGTATTAATAAAAGGAGAGTAGCAGTAATAATAATAATAATAATAATAATAATAATAATAATAATAATAATAATAATAATAATAATAATAATAATTACATGCTAGCTCTTGCCTCTTCCGTCGATTCCACCCTCAGTTACGAATAACCAATCTAGCATGAAATATTTGGTTTTATCGGTTATGTTGGTGATAGTGAAGTACAGGCTACACAGCGTTCGCCAGAAAACAGGTTTCATCCAATGGATGCCGTCGAACTCTTACTTTTATATGTCGAATGCGAATGTCAAGGAAATAATGTATACATTCCCCTAATCGAGCGTGGGAAGGTTCGTATTGCGTAATATGTACAGATAACGCAGGCTGAAGGGACGTCAAGACTAGAGCGTTAGTATAAAACTCACTTCCATTCAGTTAGTGGCAATGCAGAACATATTAGGCAGTGAATTTCCATATGATACGTATCGGTACTGTATATTACGAAGAACTCGTGCAAGAAGTATCTTGCTATATTTCTACGGAAATATCAATAAATTTCGTTTTACCTCGAGACTCGATGACATAGGCTATAACAATCTCCCATGAAATTGTTAAGAAGGTTAGCTCAACGGACAGGTGTGTCCAAGAGCTAAAGTCTCATAAAAGAAGATTAGTTCATAAATGCAATGAAACAGATCATGTGCCCAGGTTCAAGTTGTATCGATAAAGACGAAACCGTGTCTGATCCTCAGATGTTGAAAATCCGTTTCGTAGGCCTACATATCGACAGACTTACTTGCAAATAAAAAGTATAATGACAGAACTTAGGTATAAATCCTAGAAATCATTAACTACAAAAGTTCTTAAACGGGGAAAAACAACTTGAGAAATTCATCCGTAAAAATTGACCCGCACTGTTTTAAGGAAATTAGGTTTTTTATTGTCGCCAGTCCCATTACGTTATTCTGGACATCGTTGCTAAAAGTCACTTTCCATTTAACGCACACAATTGTTGAGTTGTTCATTACATCTGATGTAGAATAGCGTGCAATTTCGACAGGTTCGTCGGAATTTACAACGAAACTCACATGTGCATAATTCTTTGTAATCAAAGCCACATTTCTGGTACCTAAGCTACCTAATTCAATTGCTGCAACCTCAGAATGCTGAACTTTCCTTGATCGCTCGCATAATTGTTCCATCGTCTTACGCTTCAAACAATTATTACACAGCTTCTGCAATAACATCACTGGGTTCTTATTTGTGGGATGTGTTCTGCTCACATGTCAGACCTGTTACATCGATCTTCAGATAATATATTTTGCAAGTCATTGTCCAGTACGCCACACAGTTAATTTAGTCACTTAAAATGTAATGAAAACAAAACTTTTAACCCTCTACGATTTGCAACTACTTCCTTTTTTCACAGAACATCGTTGTAAGTATCATCTCTGATAGCAGGAAGGAAGACATGTCAACAAATGCGACTGAAGGACTCAGGTAGGAAGGAAATAAGAGGTGCTCGTTTACTGAATTAATACAGATCTGCATATTCAAGCTTGTACAGGCAGAAGCACGCGGCTTAAATTACTTCCCCTACTATAACGCATCGAAATATGGGTAGCGGTGAAGGATTGTACATGTAAACGTTAATAGAGCAGCGAAGTACAGGAAATGAAGGAGACATACTGTCTTTAATATGTGGAAAACATTCCATTATTAAAAAATGAAGTATTCAGAGATGCTAAATGGAAATGATTCAACAAAAAATTAGATCCCTTTTGTCGACCCTTCAGCAAATACAGGAAATTTGCCTCCAGAGTTGCAACTAAAATTAATTGATCTTTCACATAGCCTACTACACTGCTGAAATATACGTATAAGGACAAGGATTTTAGCTTTTACAATTCCGGCTTAAACTATAAACTGTAGCCGAAGATGAGTACAATTGCAGCGATAATTAGCCTACGCACATATCTACCTATAGGTCTTCATGAAACTAACAAAGCCAAGATAAAGGGTTTAGCTATTCGATCATGTTAAGTGGCCTATGATTAGATTTGTTTCTTTAAATATAATTTTGCGAAACGTAACAACGCTGGTGTTAGGCGGAAATCGAAAGTATTTTGGCGAAATTTTATCTTAAAATGTTTATTTTCGCATAAGAGTATTGCTATTATGACGAAAATGATGTAATACTCCAGCAGTTTCGAAAGTTGTATACGTGCACGTACTGTTTTTAAGTTATTTATTCCGTATTGTAGTGTACAAGTAACATTTTGTTAGTTATTCAAAATCGTACATATATAACATCTTCTGCTGTGGAACAATTGTATTAAAATGTGTAAACAAAAGTATAAAGAGTTATTGCATCTCGACTTCATAATGTTAATTTTGTTCACCCTTGTCGTTTGGTCGTTGCTATTTGTATAGCCTATAAAACTGCTGCTAGGGCACGCCGAAGAACCTTAAGCTCGTTCGCGGGCTGTTTCTCATATATCCCTGAACTAATACATTTGTGGGTAACAGTGAATCCGTCACACGGATGTCAATGAATGCTCCTGCATTGGATCCATCCAGTATGCGAGTGAGATTTGTGATAGGGAAATGGTATTTGGCGAGATGAGCATGAATATTTGCAATGGAATTGCCTAATACCTATCCCATGTCCAGGGAGGTCCGCATTTGTGAGATGCCTAATATACGATAAAATGAATCTCTCTTCTCTATCCGTAGTGATGTTTACTTACTTACGAGTATGTGACTATATGAATTGCTATTTGTTAAAAGGGCCAAAGTCACATTTTTTTAGAAAATAACTTTCTTATCTTATAATGTTCTTTGAGTATAGAGACATTGATTTATGTTAGAAGGACGACAAATGTCCACTGTGAATGCCGTCTAGTTGGCAATATCGCGATTTTTGTTAAAAGGGCAGAAGTTTAGGACACGTGCCATTTTAACAAACATTATGCACTTGGAAACTTATAAGCAAACGTTCTGATGGGGGCAGATAAAAAGTTAAATTTTTTTCTTCCACCATGTTAATAATGTCAAAAGAAGTGTTTTTACAAATTTTGGCCACTCGACCGCAATTACGAGGGCCATAAAAAATAAGTTCGCCAGGGGCCGTTAACAGAAAAAAACACAATTTCATTGGACAAATTTTTTGGAACAGACATAGCAATTGTTGAGCTATTTTTCAACATATTTTTCATCGGAACTGAGACATTTCTCATATCATGGGATCTTCAGAGAGAGGTGCAGACTCAGTCAAACGCTGGTTCCGATCTGAGGCGGCTGACTTCTACGACACAAAAATTGATTCCATGGTATGACAAATGTTTCAATTCAAGTGAGGGATAAGTTGACAAATAGCGCAACAATTACTGTATCTGTTTCAATAAATATTTCCATGCAATTGTGCTTTTTTCTATAAACGGCCCCAGTGAAAATCACTTTCTGGACGGCCTCGTAATTGCGGTCGAGTGGCCAAAATTTGTATAAGAACTTCTTTTGACATTATTAATATAGTGGAAGAAAATTTTAACTTTTTTATCTATCCCCATCAGAACGTTTGTTTATTAGATGTTGGCTAAACTTCATCAATTAAGTTATTTTAGGTAAAGCTAATAATAAGGCTTGTGGTCATTGTTGCAGTACATGTGTTCCAGTCAACACATAGCTTTATAAGACGTGTACATGATATGTTTAATATTTCATTACAATGAATTCTGATAGTGAAGTAGACGCTTCAGTTAATACTAATATTAAAAAATGCAAGAGGCTTCCAAATCCAGACATCTAAACATCTAAATGATGCTTCCAAAGGACCAGAGGCTACAGAACTAGCTATTTATGTCACGAAGTGACAAATCTGATGCAAAATCTATCAGAGGCCACAGTTTGAGCCTTGTGACAGATTTTGCGATTATCAAAGGAGCTCTACAAAAAGCACGATCGAATTTACAGCATATGACAGCTGATTTAAATCATTATTTTTAGCAGTTCTTCGCTCAAATTTGCCGTTGTGGAAGTGCAACAAAATTTGTTAAATGTTAAGTTTTATTTAACGACGCTCGCAACTGCAGAGGTTATATCAGCGTCGCCGGATGTATCGGAATTTTGTCCCGCAGGAGTTCTTTTACATGCCAGTAAATCTACTGACATGAGCCTGCCGCATTTGAGCACACTTAAATGCCATCGACCTGGCCCGGGATCAAACCCGCAACCTTGGGCATAGAAAGCCAGCGCTATACCAACTCGCCAACCAGGCGACTAAAATCTGTTCAAAATTATAATTTTAAAGGCTGGTGGCAGAAATATTACAAGAAAAATTTGTGGAGAAAGCTAATGCCGAGCATCATAAGAAGGTATTTCTTTGCTATCGGTAATTTGTACTACTTTATTTATGAAAGAAGCGTTGAGGAGTTGTTATTGCCTTACCATTCATCACTGGGTTTACCACTCACATCTTTGTTTTGCGTCATAATTCACATACATCTCTTGAACTGCTTAGTGTCATTCTATATCCAGAAGGAAAATTTGACATAGAAAGCAAAAACTTAATGACGCAAAAGTAAAATGATACATTGAGGATAATGTTAAAGTATTTTATGAGTAGTTTGAACAGTGGACCAAACACTGATGTGAAAAAACAAACAGATCAATACAATATTATATTTTCATATTGCAAAAAAAAATAATAAATTTCAAATTCCTCAAATTCATGATAAAAATGTTTTGTATGCAGTAATACATATCAATAAATCTTGTTCTTCATGCAAAATTCGTTTTTATTATATTTAAACAAAAATAGCCTGTTAAAATATATTATTTGTTAAAAGGGCATATGTCCAGCTAATTTAAGTACCCCTACTAAGGTCATGATTGATTTCATTTCCAAATTCACTTATCACACATGTCAGTTAAGTATAACTTCTTAATTTGAATGATTCAGAAAATTAATAAACTTAAATGATTAAGCAGGAAATCGTTTTTTGCTTCTCCTGTAAAATCTCTCTTTCTGGACTTCGGCCCTTTTAACAAACAGCTATATATAAGCCTCACAAGACTTTTGGCCTCACATACAATTTGCCTCCATGTGTTTCTATCTCCGGGTGACTCAACAGATTCCTTGTGGTTACTGGGTCTCGCAGAGTTTGATCCTCAAACCTAAGCCTAGGTCTTCAAAAGAGACGTTAGCTACAAAGGCCTAGTTCTAAATCCAGAGAGAACTTCAGTAAGGAGATCTCATCTCTCCGCAGAATATGCCCCTGCTAACTTAATCGTCTACTTTTGACGACTGTTGTGATATCTGGTTCTTCATACAGTCTTCTATTTTTTTTGCGCAATCTCCATTGTCCATTCTCGACAACTAGGTCAAATATTTTTCTAAGTATTCTCTTTTTAAATACAGTGAATGTAAGAAGTCACTATACAACTATTAAAATGGCATAAATATGTCTTAAAGCAGTAGTGCTCACAGAGGGCAACCTGCACTCAGTGCATATACGTGGAGCTAGGGCAGAGCGGGTTCATGATAACTAGGGCCGTGACATCGGTATATTTGTATTAGATTGAAGGTGAACACACGACGCCGGATAGAATGTAGTCGACGTGTTTCAAGTACAGGCAGCGGAAGTGAATTTGACACACGCCTAAGCAAGCACGTTCCGTTTTGTATACGATTATTGCGTATTATAAAATAAACACAATACAATCATTGTATATAAGACTTAATATCGGAAATGTCTAAAATGCTGGTGAGGTTGAGAATAATTGTTGGAAATCATACTTAAAAGTAACGTAAGTCTGAAAAGATGTTTTTTTTTATATTTAGAGTTCTGCATTACAGTTTTAGAATGCTGAAAACTGTATATGGCGTACAATTTTGCTTTCCCTATATTTAATGTTTACAATAATTTATTTATGCTCGACCATGCCGAAATGTAGTAATTATACACCTGGTAGCAGCCCTTTAATGGACCTCATTAAAGTACACCTATTCATTAAAATTCAGGTGTTCCACCAATCAGAAAATACCATTGTAGCAATATGAAAGCGCAAGTATCGATTATTCTCGGATACGCAATCGAAAGACAACAATAAATCAATAAATCACCTATATTTGAAATAAAGTCAGTTCTGTTACTACAATAATTAGCATTAATTGCAAATAATATTCAAATAAATTCAATTTGTCATCTCGTTTTTCAATGTCTAATTCAATTTCAGGGTTATATAAAGATTAATGTTTATTTTACTCTCTAGATTATATCAAGGTCAATGTCGACATTTGTTTCTCGGAAAAAATCAATACTTTCGCGTCTGCGCACATCTCACAATTTACGAGGTATTGCACAAGGTCAGTTCCGCTCCTCAGTCAGATAAGAATAACATGAATACTTATTCATAATTTCAAGTTAGAAATATGGTCGAGCATAAAAAGTCGTATGAAACTTGACTATAATGGTAATTAAGACGCTCGTATGAAAATTATGAAACTCGATTGCGCTCGTTTCATAAACATACTCGCGTCTTAATTACTACCATTATAAGCTCGTTGCATAATGTACTATTATCACATCTATTCCGTACCTTACTTTTCTTGCATGTTATTTGCCTTGTTTCGGTTCCTGCTGCAATAAACAACAACATTCATTTTCAAAGTTTCAAATGAAAATGACCGTCGAGTGTCGGATAGTAGCCTGTAACCTTGTGTGCGGAAAAACTGCGTTCAACATCGGCTGAAACCAAGGGCGCATATTTAAAATATTTCACGTCATCCATTTCTACAGCAAGTTGATAACAATCGCACTTGTCTTGTAACAAAATTCTTGTAATTTTGCTTAATGAATTGAAACCACAGTTTTTTTTGTATTACCGGTACTTTGTTCATTTTCGTACACCCCTTTTTGCTTATATCATCTTGCAGATCATTCACTTTTGAGATGAGATTATTTACTATCGATATTTTCGCCACCATTTTCACACCAATCTTTTCGAAACATTCGATTGTAAGGGGATAAATCCAAAATTAGATTAAATATATTCAGACTGTTTTTTTAATATTTGAGTCACCAAGAAGAGTTTGGGCATTACTTATGGAAGCTACATCGTTTCCGTCAAACATCTGTATGACTTCTTTTACCTTATATACAATGATTGTATTGTCTTGATTTTATAATACGCAATAATCGTATACAAAACACGGAAAGTGCTTGCTTAGGCGTGTGTCAAATTCGCTTCCGCTGCCTGTACTTGAAACACGTCCGGCGTCTTGTGTTCACCTTCAATCGACCTGAAACTGATACAAATGTACCGATGTCACGGCCTTAGTGATAATGTAACAGCGAGATAGTTCGAGCTTTTCCCCAGCTGATCGACCCTTGTTAGCTTGTAGACTTGGCTTTCCTGACAGATGTGACAAATCATTTAAATTACCTAATTATTTCCTTTCAAGGTAAAGTTCTCCTGATTATTGATTTGTTTAATAAAGTTAAATCATTTCGAATGAAACTTAACTTGTGGACACAACAAATGCAAGAACGCAATTTTCCTCATTTTCAAAACCTAAGCAAATTTGTGCTAATGTTACGGATTCACAATATGCTGCATTTGTGGAGTCTTTGACTAACTTAGATAAGGCATTTGAGGAACGATTCAGAGAAATAGAATCCCTCCAGTTGAATTTTCAAATATTCATGTTCCCATTTTCCACAGTCCCTCCACGCTTCAAGTGGAATTAATAGACCTCAAATGTGACACCTTCTTGAGCTGAAGTTCAAAATAACTACATTATATTTCATCCGATCGTTTTCCACGTCTGCACAGGTACGCCAGCAAAAACGAGTATGTTTGGTACGACGTACTTATGTCAGCAGGTTTTCTCTGTTCTAAAAATGTGTGAAACCAGCCACAGATCACAGCTAAGCGATAAGAATTTCACATCTATGATTCGGCTGCATTCGAGTACATCGATTGTTCCAGATATCACTCCTCTGGTGGCAAAAACACACATGTAATGCCTAGCATTTTAAGTTTACGTCTGTTCCTAAAACACTATTTCTGTTTAGAATTTCTTTTGTCAATATAAGTGCAATAAATTGATTTATATTGTCTATATTTTGTTTCCAAGACAATTCTAGCCCCTCATCGTCTTGCCCCGGTGGCTTCGCCTAGTTCCATAGCAGCGAGTTCTACTCGTTGCCTAGTCCACTTATACATGATCAGTAGGCCCCGGGAAAAGTATTGCTATCAGCTTAGTATGCAACATAGCATACCTCCCTTGAGAGGGATGAGGTAAATAACGATAGACAGCGTGACGCTGACAGTAGTACAGTTTGGTTCATGAGAAATGAAGTAATACGTGAAAGTCTCATTATTTGTGCGTCCTTTTGACTAGTTTCCAGTGATTAGCTATGAAGCTCACAAAGTGCAATTCTAATTTCTTCTCATTAAGAGACCTAAATATTTCATTGTACTTGACATACTGGTAATATTATTTATGTATTTATGCGTTGCAATGAACTATGACATGCATGTGCAAAACATGTAACGTGTATCATATTCGGATAACGTGTTTCAAGAAACTTAACAGATTTCTTCATATAGCTAGCAGCATAGTAACACATTTTGAATTGCACACATGATGGCCATAGCAACTCCATAGCATTATCAAAAAGTTCACATATGGTGGAATAATTAACCCTCTCTAACATTTCACTTATTAAGAGATAGGGTCTACAGCAACATTCCGCACTAAGGGCACCCACAACCACATTTGCAACGTAATGTCCAACGGAGTCCATGCTTTCATCTATAAAAAGAAACCCATATCTTCTCATTTTGTAATTTACACTTCACTTCACGCAGACATTTCTCATATGCATGTTGCACATACTTCTTCCGCAGTCTTACTTCTTTAGGAATTTGTCTTCCAGTGTCTTTTCTGAAAAGCCACGGAGTTTCCCGTTTTCTAATTGGTTTAACGGAATATTTGAAGCAATAAACGCGTCACACATATCTTCGTAAAATGTTCTTTTCAAGTAGTTGGAGATTCCTGCTATACCTTGCTTAAATTCTGTTGTCTGAAGACACGTGTCGATTGCTTTTGACTGCGTTGTACTAAGTTGCGCCGGCACTACTCCTACCTGCACAGTGATGCGTGCAAGAGTCCTCTGTTCATAAACATTAGCTATACTACATCGCGCGTTTCCCTGTAAGCAATACTTTCTCCGGGGTCTGCTGATCAGTCTGCACCCTCTTGCCCCGGGCGAAGCATCAGGGCGCTCCCGTGAGCATCCCTGGCTTAAAGAAGCCTTTTGTAACTTCAGTATGCTAATTTGTAATAAATAGAAAATGTTGAGAGATAGATACCAATACAATACAACGTATAAAAAAGAAATAAAAATAATTTTAGTTCGAATTCCGTTAAAAAATAGGAACGTAAAGAAACATTTCAAATCAATGCGTAAAAAATCTTCATACATAACTAAGTATTCCTCTGAGACAGCAGAACCTCTGCTACAGGTAGGTGGTGGAGTAATATCTGTTCAGTTCATGGTACACCCAGATACACCAATGCAGTCTACCAGTGCAGGTCGCGTTTGTGTACTGAGTTGAAGTAATACAGCAACATGAAGTGGAAACGATGTGAAACGACTGACAATAAGAGAACAATTATAATTAATTTTCATAATGAATGTAAGTCTCTTTCCGAAATATAAAAAATTGTAGGAAAGCCTAGAGCAGCGTTTCTCAAACTTTTCTGAAGTGGGGACTACTTTTTTAAGTCAGAACAGTTCCGCGGACCACCTTACTCTTGTTCCGTTCGAAAGCAAATTTATCATTTATGTAGCATATTTTAATACCAATATGTTTACATTTTAATGTAGAAATAATTAATTAAAATTCATTTAATTCAATTAATTTTATATTAGTATTAACTAATTAAGTTAATGTTAATAGAAGAAAATTTCTTATATAGTAATCTGCAAAAAAGAGAAATAAAAAAAATAATGCAGAAACATGAGCGATTTTGAACAAGTAAAGATGCAATTTTGCATGTTCTATTATTGGTGTACGACGTAACAGGACGTGACCATTTCAATGTGCAAATTATTAAGAAAGTCATAAATATATGAAAAGTTTCGGTACTTTGGTCCTGTTATAAATTCGGGTAGTCGCTAACTGGGTTGGAGGCATGGCGCCAGATGTGCAGGGAAAAGATAGCGAGAAACACCACGTTCATAGTGCTTTAAATCCCTCTTTCTTTGCTGAGAGTAGAGTGGGAAGCCGATAGAACGGGTAGGGTAAATAAATTTCATAAAATGTCAGTACTGGGAGAAAAAGTGAAAGGCGATTGCCATGTGTCATTTACAAACTCTGAGATTTTCAGCTATAGTGTAATACGCAATTCGTTTGAATTATATTTTTTCTTCTGTCTTTTTTGAAGGACCACAAGGGCAGACCTCGAGGACAACAGGTGGTCCGCGGACCATAGTTTGAGAAACGCTGGCCTAGAGCAACCATTCAGACTATAACTGACAGAATTGGTAAGTTAAGATATTTTAAAAATCTAAGGAGACCAGGCTGTCCAACGAAAGTGAGTATACGAGCTGAATCACTGATATGCAGAAAAGTAAAAATAAATCCACATATCAGTGCTCCGAAAATAGCTAGTGAGTTAAATCATGAAATTCACATAAATGTCAGTCCTTCACCGTAAGGAACTGCCTAAGAAATAACAATTTTCAGGGTAGAGTAGCACGTAGAAAATATTACAGTATGTCAATGAAAGAAATATAAAGAGAGATTCTTGTTTGCTAAAATGCATGTGAACATGACAAAGGAGTTTTGGGATTGAATCATTTTTACCGACGAGCAAGCTGAATGTATTTTCGTCGGATGGGAGGACACTGGTATGGATGGAAAGAAACACAGAGCTACAGGAAAATAATCTGAAACCCACTGTTCTTGTTTGGGAGTGTATGAGCGCTGCTGGTGTTGGATCCTTGCATATTATTGATGGTAACCAGATGTAAATGCCATAGAGCACCTGTGGAGGACTATCTCAACACCAAAATCAGACAAAGGCAACTGAAGAACCAACAGGACATGAAGGCTGCCTTCTTAGAAGAATGGAATAAAATTCCGCCTTCCAAGACTAGAAGTTTGGTGGCATTAATGTCCAGACATCTCACAAGAGTTGTGTAAGCAAAAAGGAATCCCACTAGGTATTAATTTCTGTTAATTTGATGAAGAATGGAATATTAATTTGTAACTGTGTGAACACCTTTTGTTTGTTGTTTTTAGTTTGTTTTAGAGGAAACAATTATTTTGTATTAACAGAATTGGTCCTGCTTAATCATGTGCATATAAATCTGTTATTAGGTGTAGAGGAAAAAATAATTGTTCTTTTTACTATGTAATTAAACCTGACATGTAAGTCTATTTAGTTAAAATATTTTGGTGTATAAAGACTTCAGTGACCGTTTGGAGAGTCCTTGAATTGGAACCATAACATAATACGGGCTAGATAATGGTTTATAGCATTTTAATTTAGTTGTTCTAAATAAAATTTCGAATTTGAAGATTTAATTAAGTGAAAATGAACATTTATGAAGTCGGATCAAAGGAGACGTTAAGCAGAGAAAGAAAGAAAGAGAAAGAAAGAAAGAAAAGAAAAGAAAAGAAAATTTTTAATGTTAGTTGGTTATTTAACGACGCTGTATCAACTACTAGGTTATTTAGCGTCGATGAGATTGGTGATAGCGAGATGATATTTGGCGAGATGAGGCCGAGGATTCGCCATAGATTACCTTGCATTCACATTACGGTTGGGGAAAACCTCGGAAAAAGCCCAACCAGGTAATCAGCCCAAGCGGGGATCGAACCCGCGCCCGAACGCAACTTCAGACCGGCAGGCAAGCGCCTTAACCGACTGAGCCACGCCGGTGGCTAAAGAAAAGAAAAGAAAAGAAAAGAAAAGAAAAGAAAAGAAAAGAAAGAAAGAAAGAAAGAAAGAAAGAAAGAAAGAAAGAAAGAAAGAAAGAAAGAAAGAAAGAAATGCTAAATGAATCGCAGTTTCATTGTGTGAACACAGATGCTTAGCAACATCTTTCCTCCCTACACGAAAACGAATACTGCAAATCTCTGCATTATTTGTTTTTACTTCTTTTGACTTGCTGATGGACACGTGTTTGTAAACGTAGAGATCGGTGCTATTGATAGTTTCCCAGTGTGGCAAAATCTATCTGCTGCATTTCATAAGTTTCAGTTCTACGACTGCCCGGTATTTCCGTGTGTACAGACCATTCGGTTAGACTTGAGCTATGACTAGCGCAAAAGAGGAGAGCTAGTCAGCTTGGCTTGCTTTGATGTTCCACCTATAGGCGGAGAGATGGATTGCAATACCCTACTGTTGAGTTTAGATAGCTGATAACGAAAAAATTGGGTGTATGAGATAGTTGCTGTGAAGATCCTTTAGAGTTCACTTCTTTTTCTTGTTCAAGTGCGTAGTAAGTTATACCAACTGTTGCAAAACATTAGTACCGTAATTGAACCAATAAAGGTATTACAGTTTGCTTTGTTGTGAGTAGAATGTGAAAAAAGAAGACTGCATTGTATCAAGTACGAGTGTTTGGATAGCAGTGAGTGGAAAAGCTATGATCGCCCATGGAGTTCAGGTACATGACCAATGTTTTTTTTTTAACATAGCTACAACATACGTCAGCATTCATGCAGTTCTCTTCTTTCTCCCACTGAATATGCTGAGAAACTGACTCAGTCCACATCACCCCTACTCAAATGTTTGCGCATAACACGACCAAGCTATCTAAACTCTACAGTACTATGCAACATCAAAACATGTTACTCTATTCTCAAATTATTTTTTACATTGAAAATAATTATGAAGCACTTTAAAAGAACCAATTTTACTCTGTTTTTACTGCTCCCTGCTCATGCATTCTGAAACTGTACTTATATTTGACCGATGTTTCTTAATTGTGAATGCAACATAATCTTTACTGGTTCGCTACTGAGGGACAAATGACTGATATCTTCCCTCTCATTTTGCAATGTACTGTATGTCATTGCTGAATCAAAACCCAGAATTCAAGCTGTAACGAATAACCTGTATGTTGCGATTTTTTTAATCAGTTAATGTGTAAGTTTCTATGTGAGTCAATTGTTTTTTTTCTTTACATTATTTTGTAAATTCCACCATTTCAAAATGCAGTCCCTTTATTTGGAGCTGGATGCATCATCGCTGTTTTCAGTTTATACTTTACAGTAGCTCGCGAAATTAAAACGCTTACAAAACATTTTTTAAATTTCGAGCGTGACGTAATTCAGAGGAAATCGTACATCATGTCACTTGTACTTACTATGCGTCTCGAACTAGTAAGCGACAAGAATCAAATGTGAAGACCTACATTACTTCTGAAGTTCTTAATAGTATTATCAGTATTCTAGAATTTCAAGATCTGATTTTTTTTACATTCTTATGTAAATTAAGATGTCTTCATCTTACTGTAGAAACTTGTTAATGGAGTATAATTTGCATACGTACATATACTGAACGCATTTTGACATTTTATTGCCTTGCAATAAAGGGACTTAACACCGCATTTCTAGATATGTTTATGCGCAGAACAATTTATTAAGTAGAAAATGTTAAGAAAACTATAATTTCTAATTTCAGTCTAGCTGGAATGTGAAAATATACACAAGGCTATCAGCGGGTCTCTCGAGAGTCATCTTTGAAATGCGAAACGGTGTGTTAAAAAATACGTAAAATAAATCGTGCTTAGTCAGAATATAAACGTTTAGGGCCATATTCATAGACATTCTTAGCGGGGGTTTCTGGTGGATGATCAGCGAACTAACGATTTTCGTATTCATAAACCAGTGTTAGTGATATGATATGAATCCTGCACAAGTAATCACTAAATAGCCGGGCTAGTTTAGCACGCTCGTAGAGCGGACTAGCGAAATGTCTATGAATAGCACTCTCAGGGTTGAACATTTTATCCACTCCACCATGATATCCTAATTTACAGCAGTTTAATTTTCCTGGGTTTGCCTGAAATAATTTTTCGTTCTTTTTAACAGCTGTATACTAACGTAAGGTAGTGGCCATATCGCTGGCAACGAACGACACAAAACATCAAAGAGAAAAGATAAATTCTGATATCTGGAAGGGTATCGAATTCTCGACTATAAGTTTCATATAAATTTAAATCTACGCCTTAACACACATGCCTCAGTTGGCAGAGTGCTCGCTTAGGACGACTGCGCACTCGAGTTGAAATCCCCACGATGGCGATGGAGTTGTATTTGTGGTGTAGAAAGCCAAGCTTGTGAGAACTAACACACACCCCAATTCCTCTTTTACTACCATCTTCGTTTCGAAAAACAATGAAACTACTCGTGTTTAATCGATGTCGTATCGACCGTTCGTTGTGGAAGGCGTATGTGATTACACGGACTCTTAACAAAATTCGTCACGAGAAATAAAAATTATTATTAATATAATAATTGCTTTAAATATTTCCAGTATTTGGCATAAACAGTTGATATTGGTCTCTTATAAGGAAAATTAAACCTTTTGGAAAAATCTACAAGTAAAATACAAAGAGCAGCAGAGAAAGCTACAATAGAGCGTCTCGTTTAGGCACAGTGAAACGTAACCAAAGTGCAGGTAACGTATGGGGGGAGGAAGAGCCGTACGATAAACACGAAGGATGCACAAGGTTTTTAGTTACAACATTTATGGCGGAGCATTAATTGAAATTATATTTTCCAAAAACACACAAAACAAAAGAACACAAATTGCATAACGTTATCATATACACATTTTAAGAAACAAGTAATTGTAACGTTGAAATAATTCAATATAACAAATCAAATTTTGCTACTTATATGATGTTACTTTCAAGCAGCATATTTTATGGTCATGAATTTCATTCTCTGTATGACTAACATAATATCACCATCTTCTGTGGCCGAATTAACAAAACTACAGTATATTGGTCTGAAGTGACAACACTATTTCCTAAACATAATTACAGTACTGTAGTTTTGTTAATTCGGCCACAGAAGACGGTGATATTATGTTAGTCATACAGAGAATGAAATTCATGACCGTAAAAAGTGCTGCTTGAAAGCAAGTCATATAAGTAGCAAATTTGATTTGTTATATTGAATTATTTCAACGTTACAATTGCCTGTTTCTTAAAATGTGTATATCATAACATTGTGCAATTTGTGTTCTTTTGTTTTGTGTGTTTTTGAAAAAATGATTTCAATCCTGCAATGCTTGGGAAAATTGACATAAGTCAGTTTCCACAAACCATTTTTGATAATTTATTGACAACTTACACTGGTTTATGCCAATTTGATTTTTTTCTGTATGAATTATTATAATGGGAGGAATACGTATGTATTTTTTTTTCCAAGCGAGCAGATGTTTCGTAAGTTGTCAATAAATTATCAAAAAAGGTTTGTGGAAACTGACTTGTGTCACTTTTCCCAAGCACTGCAGAATTAATGCTCCGCCATAAATGTTGTAACTAAGACCTTGTGCATCCCTCGTGTTTATCGTACGGCTCGTCCTCCTCCCACACGTTACTTGTACTTTGTTTACGTTTTCACTGTGCCTAAACGAGACGCTCTACTGTACTGTAATTTACATATTGAGAAACAAAACTATGTATATGGAAAATAAACATACTAACGAAACAGAAGTACTGATTAATGAAAAAATGTATAATAAATTTCCATCATACAAATATCTAGGTGCTGCAGTTAACCATGACATTATAGTAGACTTTACTGATCTGAAGAATGCTTTGGATAGGTGGAAAGAAACAAATTATTGGAAATTTTAGCATATGATGGCATTTAAAATCACGTAATAAGAGCTATTTACAATAATAATAATAGTAATAATAATAATAATAATAATAATAATAATAACAATAATATTATTATCATTATATAATGGCTAGGATTGTAAACAAATAGTCATAATAGAAATCAATAAATCAAGGAGTGAGACAAGAATGCAGCTTATCGCCTTTCATCACTTATAATATACATTAATCATATCATTAAGAAATGGAGATTGAAATCACATGGCACTATACCACTCAATAGATTGTATCACATAAACACCTTATTATTTGCATAGTGTTTATAGCAACTTTAGGGGATGATTTGAAATGCTCGGTTCATTTTCATCAAACTGCAGAAAATTTCAATATGGAAATTTCAATACTGATGTATCCAAAATATTTTTTTAGGAAAATAATCAGTCCGTAACAAAATTTTCATTAAAAATAAATTATTGGAGCAAGTACTACAATTTAATTATCTTGGTCACCAAATCACATACGATGAAAGAAAAGGACCTTAATGAAAAAAAATTATGAAATTTGACAAAGTAATGGGGACCATTAATAGGATATTTAAACCAACTTTGGTGCAAAAAGGCACGCGCATTATAATTTACAATGCCTCGATCTAGAATTCCACGCCAAATATAGAATTATCATCCTATAGGCAAGAGATCTTTGGAGACCGTTAAAACCTTTCATAAAAATCTGATAGATAACAGAGAAGTTATTATTACTCGACCGAGGCCAGTGAAGTCCTGCAGCTCGCAGCGCCACTTGTACTGCTCCTGCGTTCGTATAGCGTCATCGCTATAGTTCACATTTCGTCCGCGGCTCCACTCGCCTCGGTCGAGTAATAATATTGTGGCCGTCCTGACAGATTTATATAGGTCTATATTTGTGTAATAATAATTCTGATTACGTCTGCGTAAGAGGTACTACCTCTTTATAGGTGGTGTATTTAGAAAAAAATACGTTTCTGTAAGGGGAACCACCATTTATATGAGTACCTTCTCTCTTAACAGATTGTCATTAAACACTGTACAGAAGTTACAAGTAGCATACAAACATAATCACAGTTCGTATACAAAGAATATACGCCACCTGTATCTCCTATACAAAATTTCATAAAAAATCTGTTATATAGGAGGGAAGGAATTACTTTCGTCGAGCTAGATACGCATTCTAATCCACTGTGCGACGTATCTTTTATTCACCATTAATTCTATCACTAGGCAATGGATGGAACCCGAGCCGCCTAGATAGAAAACCAACGCCCTATTGCTGAGCAAGAGAGGCAAAGTTCTATATCACAGTTTGTTCTACGCCGTAATTCATATGAGCAGGGTTGCAAAAGTGGGAAAGAGAGGGGTGGAAGCATGGAGAAGGAGTTGTTCCCTCGTCCACAAGGCCGGAGCCTTCACTGACGTTCCTGTGACAGTTTTACCAGCAGAAAATGAATATAAAAATTTAGGTATATTATTTAGGAGTAATTTTACATTTCATAGTCATATTAATAATATTATAAATTTGTCCTATAAAAGTTTAGGTTTTGTTATGAGAAATTCTCGTAAATTTAAAGTCAAAACTATAACAATTTTGTATAATTCCACTGTTCGATCCAAATTAGAATATGGTGCGTTTATCTGGAACCCAGTTACTAACAAATATATTCTGTTGCTAGAAAAAATTCAAAATAAATTTCTAAAATGGTTTTATTATAGACTTTATAATAATTATCCTACTTATGAGAATTATGCTACAATGCTTCAACATTTCCATTTTCCTAGCTTGCAAATTAGACGAAAATGTCAATCTTATGCTACAATGCTTCAACATTTCCATTTTCCTAGCTTGCAAATTAGACGAAAATGTCAATCTTAAAACTTTCTTTACAAAATTATTAACAATAAGTTGAACTGTGTTGGTTTATTTTATTATATAACATTATATGCACCTAAGCTTAATAAAAAATTTCGAACTTTATTTTTCATACCAAGAGCAAATACTGAATTCTACAAAAATTCCCGTTTTCCAAATGTCACAATTATACAATAAATTACATCCTCATCCGAATGTTGATATTTTCAATATGAATTTCTCTAAATACAGAATTATTTGTTATCATATTTTATAGAATATTGTTGTTAGTTAATTTGAAGCTACTTTCACGCCTTATTTCAATTTCTCTTTTTTTTTCTTTCTCTTTTTTCTATTTTGTTTCAGTTTTTAATAAGAGTATGTTTCCCTTTCCTTGTTTATGTTTCATAAATTACTTTGTCAGTCTTGAACATTGTAATTTGGCTTTGTCTGTTATGTTCAATAACAAATAAATGAGTACACTGAATAAATATATTTACTCCTCCTACCCTAAAATGACGCGAGGGTTAAAGGGAAGGGATGAATTACGTGTTCCGGCTTATGACGTCTGCCTCAATTGGAGCACACTTTTGCATCCCTGCATATGAGACTTGACAGGAATCGAGCACACGTTCCCTAGACAAGAAGCCGTCACCTGTAAAAGTCATGGCTGAACCTACAGTCCTGAATCGCAGAAGATTAGGTTTCCAGATTGCTAAGTGGTCTCTTCGCATTCATTTCGGTGGAAGGAATGCGGTGAGATTTGCTGCACTCTTCCTCGAGGGAGGCCGGGATAATAAAGCCCAGAAATTTACCACTACGTGCAAGGGAATCGAATCGAGCATCTGGTTTACTGACGTCACTGACCGAGCATATTTCTTAACACATTGATTCTACAGTCGCATTAATGTCAGAAGCATTAGGGGCGCTAAAATATGGTTTAGTAGCTAAATGTGGTAACGTTTTAATTCACCGCGGCTATTGCCCATGAATCACGGCAATTTTATCTTATTGACGAATAAATAAAAAAGGACCGGTTTCCAAAGCCTAAATATTTCAATGTGGAGAAAACTGTTGCCTATTAAGACGGCACGTCGTTAAACAAGTTCCAGGCATATCTTCGCGACCCCTTGCGGTACGCTCATTAGTAAGCGCTTCTCGTGGCATGCCAGTCCATTAAAGTGACTAACTGAACACACAGATAAGCAGTATCCTGGGCGAAATTAACACGTTTTGTGAGGCCAACGGATCGTAACAACTTCTTGCTTAACAGATTTTATGCATACCAACTACTAACGTTACAAACGCAAGATCCACACTCGGCTTAGCGGAGCTACAACTCAACAAATCTGCTCGTTCCTCACGGTTATCTGTGACTAAACTCGTTACATAAATAATGAGAGCACTCTGTAATTACCTTCTATTTTTCACATCGTAAATATGGCGTTAGCGTTCATCAATAGTGATTCGCGTAATGTCAAATACGAATGGCAATTTTCGATTTAAGGTGTTGCACACACCTTTCACTCTTACAAATTTATAATGTTTTATAAATATTATTCCTTTATTCAGTGCTTTTCTTCTGAACAAAAAGTTGGTGAAATTCTGTATGCACATTATAGCGGGCAGGGAGATGATTAGTGTCCAGTGCATGGGGAATTTTGTCGTTTTTAATTTCATTTTCGTTTAACTTTCAGACTTCACAGGCCTAAGTGGAGTTCAAAAAAATTATATTAAAGCCAGAATTATTAACACATTTACCGGTTCCATGATGAAAAATAGAACAAATAGGTACCGGAACGCCGTACCGGCGCGTTCCGACAAAAAAAAAGAGCACTGCCTTTATATAATTAATATGTTTACAAGTTAGTTTCAGTCAATAACTTAGGCTATCTGTTTTTTTTTTCATATGACTTAATAAAGTCACGTTTTATTAATAATTTTCTTCCACTGGACAAACGTTTCCGACTTGAACGTCATCTTCAGGTCTTATGTTATGTAAATAGTATTTTTTTCTAATTTAATGTTCATATATTTACCGCAGTGTTCAAATCTCTGTTTATGACTTTATTAAGTAAATCGTGTTCGTTTATCACTTAATACCAATATGTATTCGACTATATATACTCATTTATATTATTATTATTATTATTATTATTATTATTATTATTATTATTATTATTATTATTATTATTATTATTCTGTACATTTTACTCAATTGTCGGTTTCTGGTCTAATTTTATGAATCCTACTTGCTTGTAATTTGATACCAATATGTATTCCAATGTGTTTATTACTTTTATCGTGTACATTTTATTGAATTATCGGATTTTGATTTTATATATTTGATTCTAACAACAGTAATATGTATTCCACTGTGTATTTCTTCTACGGCCGATTGTATTTTTTTATTTATGTTGCATTTTACAGTACACCCATTATCGCATATCCAGCGAGATGAGGCCGAGGATTCGCCCTGAATTACCTGTGCATTACAGTTGGGGGAGAAAAAACCCAAACAGCTAATCAGGAACCAAGGAAGGGCAGACAAACGCTCCAATAGTATGAGCTACACCGGTGGTGGCTTAAGAGCGTACGAACATACAAACATACATAAACATACACAGATACACAACGTACATACGTACGAGCACATACATACACACATACACATTGTACATACATACATACATACATACATACATACACATTGTACATACATACATACATACATACATACATACACCATTACATTATACTGCACATGCTAATTAATGTCTTCCTATAACAGCTTAAGAAGTGTGCAAGTTGGGTAAACAGAAGATAAAAGGACAGCGCTTGCAATTGCTGCACAGCGGCCAGAGTTTTATAATGCTCAGCCAGCTAACAAGCAGGCCTGCTGGACAACTTGACCGATCTTTATTGGTACTATTAAAAGACTGCGAATATGTGATTATATGGGGATGTAGGTCTCCACCACACACTTGACTGTGGCTGCTTCTCCATAGACTCCAGCAGTAGCGTGGTTGTGGCGCACCACCAATAACCATCACACAGCCCAGCTCAATTGTTAGTCATCCTGTAATGACACCCTCACAAATCCAGGCGGTCCAGCTGCGTTCACACTGGCGCGACAATCTTGTCATCTCAATCAAACGCGTAGCTGAACATAAAATCACGATCTTACAGAACAAATTCTATACTGTCTGATAGTGAGTTAAAAATAATGCTTCCTGTTTACGCTATGTCCTCCAATATATCAGATATTTACTTTAAATCAAAGAATAGAAGCAAGTTGTAAATAACGGAAATCAATCAACAGTAAATAAAACAATACCACAGTCTAGTATATACAGTCACGAAGCTTGAATTGTTGAGGGTGCTAGGAACAATAGACTGTGCCGGTACTATTTCGCGTTGTTTGTAATTAGGCGATATTAGAGATCCTAGTAGTTAGCAACTATCTATGGATGCATATTTACTACGTATTGAGCTTCGTGACTGTATATACTAGACTGTGGTTTAACTCTTTCTTAAGAGTATCAAGTATGCATTAAGTTCAACCATTTTACATCAAATGATATTAATTATACATCTTGATTACACAACTTTTAACACTATATCACTTCGGAATATGTATTATATGTCTTTATCGTGTTAAATTTTACCGTACCTGGTTAACATGTTTCAGTCTGTTATGGACCATCTTCAGAACTGGCTGGTGCTGGTCTTGGTGGCTTTTATGTTTTTGTTTCCTGTGGGTGTGTTTGTGTAGTGTAATGTGGAGTCAAAGACTGTGTGTGTTCTGAAATTAAGCTGTGTGTTAAGAATTTCATTTGGATGTCTTTTTGTGTGCCTATATATATTTCGTATTGTTTTAGTGTGTTTGGTTTCTGGCTTTTTAGTTGAATATGTAGAATTTCCATGTCTGTGTTTATGTCTCTGTAGGTGTGGTTAGCATTTGTGATGTGTTCTGCATATGTGGAATTTTTTTGTAGTTTTGTTATGGCTGTGATGTGTTCTTTGTAACGTGTTTGAAATGATCTTCCTGTCTGTCCTATGTAGAAGTTTTGCAGGTGTTGCATTTGAGTTTGTATACGCCTGTGTGGTTGTATTGGTTTGTTTGTGTTGTTTGCATGTTGAGATGCTTCTGTAGAGTATTACTTGTTCTATATGCGATGTTGTAATTTAATTTCTTGAATGAGGTTGCAATCTTGTTTGTGGTTTTGTTTTCGTATATTAGTGTGATGTATTTTTTGTGTTCTTGTGTTTGTATTAAGTCTTGTTTCCGGTGCAATGCCTACCTTTCCGACTGATTAACCGATCATCTGTCTGATTAACAAATTGATCAACTGAGTGGTTGACTGCCCGGCCAACTTAATGTCTGTCTGACCTATGAAGTTATGCAACCCCTCCAATTAACAGCTATTTTGAGAACACTGCTTCAGGAAAAAGAACTGCAACTTCACTAGCTTGATGCAAAATGCTGATCTGCGTTCTGAAAACGCAGAGTCGTACAGTAAAGGAGGCAAGACCTGTCCTGTGATCTCATCATGTGACGTGGATGTATCACCAATGAGTATGGAGGGGGAAGATAATTTTTAGTTCGATATGAACTTTCGTATAATATTAACCATCGTGAAGTCCACACCTGTGGAGTAACGGTCAGCGCGTCTGGCCGCGAAACCAGGTGGCCCGGGTTCGATTCCCGGTCAGGGCAAGTTACTTGGTTGAGGTTTTTTCCGGGGTTTTCCCTCAACCCAATATGAGCAAATGCTGGGTAACTTCCGGTGCTGGACCCCGGACTCATTTCACTGGCATTATCACTTTCACCTCATTCAGACGCTAAATAACCTTAGATGTTGATAAAGCGTCTCAAAATAACCTACTAACCATCGTGAAGCAAACTCTCTTTCCGATATCTTATCCCCCCTTGCACAGCTCACATGCCAAGTCTCGCCTCCTCATCTATAGCACCGGAGATCTCGAATTGAAATCCAGGTAACGACAAATTTCCATATTTTCCATATCATTGGGAAGGTTGCTTTTAAGAGAATTCTACTGCAAGACCGTTCAAAAAATTCTTCGAAGCTTTTCTAAATACGCGAAAGGCGATGTAAATTGCTCAAAAATACAGAATGTATTGTAACGACGTGTATGGATATTCTGATCCTCTCTCGAAAGACACAACATAATTCGTTGCAAGGAAGTCACTTTTACTAGCAAAGATTTCTATCGAGAAGGGTTTACTGAGGGTATAATTCAATTAACATTTCTTACACGCTTAAATAATTGAAGCTGTGCTTCTTGAAGAGGTCTCACAAAAAATCTATCAGTAGAAATGTTTCCAATTCAAACGTCTGTTTTCTCGGAGCAGTCCAAAGTGAAAAGTAAAGATTTTAAATAGAAATTGAAATCAGCGATATTTACACAATGCGCTTAAAAGTCACAGTGCGCCAATTTGTCGACATTTATGGATCGAGTATTCTGACTTTATACCGTAAGGGTAAAACCTAACCTCTATTACTATACATATGCTAATGGACTATAGTGATTTTCTAGCTGTCAGTTTGAATTTGCTTTTTCCAACTTTGTTTCCAATTTCGATACTGACAAATACTACAATTGGCAGTTACTTTCTAACTCTTATTTTGACAGCATCGTTTGCCTATGACAAACTGTTAGTCAAACCAATTGATTTCATGTTGCCAGATAAAATACATTTTGACATTAGAGCAATCAATCAGTTATAAATAAATAAATCATTGAATAAATAAGTTGAAACAAATAAATAAATAAATGGTATTACTTTTCAGTACATAGCACTGTGACTTTACCTGCTTCAGTGAAAGTCTATCTCGTTAGCGTTGGCAACATTGAAAAGACGGCCATGCTAGCTTGTTAGAAAATAATAACCCTATTCTCTTTGATTACTGGAAATGCCACAGGTTTATGTCGAGTCTGTGACATTCCACCCAGACGGCCCGAGTTCGATCCTCATATTTGTATCATCTCAAAGCATTTAGAGCTTAATTTTTTTTTGCAGAAAATAACTTCCGCACGTTTATGTTATGTCCTCTAGCATAAAAAAGGGACCTGGATGTACGGTTCGACGCTATAAACTAAAAAATTGTTAACTTTCTCATATAAGATTGGCTTAATCACATGTAAATTTGAAAAATTCATATTAACATGTTTGAGTAAATAAACATTCACGGATTCATAGAAACGTACAAGGAAATGTATTGGAGTAATTCACACAAATTATAAGTCAGGCCATTATGAGTTTTTAAATAAAATGCAATATGTGGCAACGCTGTACAACACATATAGCAGTCCATTCTCCTTCGCTTTTACTAACGTGCAGAGGGGAGAGTGTAATTCTACCTGAAGAATCTACCTACAGCGTTGCCGGCTTTCCACAGCCACGTTACTATAGTTGAGTGAAATTTGCTATTACTAATGGGAATACTTTCTTTTCACGACTAGCCGCTATCAAAAGATGACAAGAAACAGGTACTCTACACTACCCTAAAAAATAACGTATTTCAAAAGAATTCATAGTACACGCAATTAAAATCCAAACAAGAAAGGTCTACTTGTTTTCAAACCGTCCGCAAAGGAACAAAATGTTAAATTGTTGTGCCATACTTCGAAACACATCTGAAAAGAAATACAATAAGTTGTCTTCCACTCTGTATACGAGATGCCATGAGAAGAAAATGTTTTATGGTGAGCCCCAGAATTTTCATACAGCACATTCCTTCTCAGCTGAAACAAAGGTCACAGATAGCAATAAACACTAAGAAGAATCCTCCTTTTGTTGGTCGATCCACAGAATTCCTTAACTATTTTCCATCTCTTTACTCTCACTCAAATTTGGTTATTAATTATTACACAGACACTCGGCAATGAGTTGACATAAGCGTATTTTTCTCGAATTAAAACCATATAAATGAACGTAATGAAAGGACAACTTTTCTATACATCGTGTACGAGGAAGTGAAATTAATCTATGGGAATTTAGTGTCATGCAATTTCTGCCTTCTTCCTCATTACAGCGTATCTATCATTCTCCCTCCCTCCACTCTCCTCACTCTTTCATACAGATACGTGTTTTCCTCTTCATAAGGAAAGAATGTAGACTATCAGGCCGAGTAAAAAACCAAAAAATTATAACTGTTCAAATCGGGGACTTTTAAGAATGTTACAACAAATTTAGGTGTAGAGTGGATTCCGTGGTACGAATAGGCATGCAGTACGAGACAACTACGTATTACGCATACCTCTGCTTGTAACAATCTATGGAGACACAATTTAATTGCAAGAAGTGGTGATAGTGACTCACATAATATGCCTAAAACCCTAAGCAGAGAGGATGACACTAAGTAATTAAGTTCTTTCATTAGAATGAGGTGGGGAGACAGCATCAAACGGCGGCCATTTTACTACCACCTTATTAAGGAACGGTAATCATTTAGGAATAATTCAAGTTGGGCCATTGCTGATCTGGATGTTATGAAAATGTTTAGGAAGTTCCTACATTTACGTACTTCTATTTCAAAGACTGTTATTGTCGTGATTGAAATGACAGTTATCTGTGCGAATCACATATTCCCTGGTATTTTAGATTAATTTTACTCGCCTGCAAATACATATTTTTAACTTTTAAGTAACGGCATCGTACTTTAAATGTATTCTAATACACTAACATATTTTTAAGTTATGTCTGGTAAAAATAATTTAAAATTATTTAAATTATTGAAAATGTCTTTAAGAGGAATTGCATATCAAGCCAAGGAAAAGTTAAAAAAAAAAAAAATGTAACTACATTTCATTTTGTCATAACTTTAGTTCTAATACAACTACATGTCGTTTTCTTGCTTAATTGGCCTACATCTTCTTTCCACTATTTAAATATATATTGGAAGTTCTAACAGATTTCTTTAACTTATTTCTTGGAGAAATATTAATAATGTGATTAAGTTTTCATTAATAGTACAATACATGTATGTGCATTGGTACAATTTTCTTTTTTCCTGCATTTCAGATTTCAAAGCAATTTTAATCCAGATATTCCGAAATATTTCTCTGAATGGCAAATTTTATCTGCAAAGAGAAGAATAATATTGAATATCTTCGCAATGAACTGCAGAGTGTGATCCCAAAACTCTGCTCATTCATTTGGAAATTTTTATGATTTCATTTTTTTTAGACTTCTATCATATTTTAAGTTTTTTTCTTCCAAAACAATCCAAATCCTTGTCTAAAACTGTGTGTTATTGTGCATGTCACTCGAAAACTCGATCAGTCCGTAAACCGGTGATAAAAAAATCTAGCCCAGTCCTTTCATAAAAAAATTGACTAAACTCGTTTTGGGGTCACACTTTTCAATTGACCGATTATCATGAAACAAGTTATGAATATATTATCTTAGTGTAGGCCTATATTATCATAATAAATGCGCAAAATTCAAAATAACTGAGTATAGTAATGTGTTTACAAAATTAACGAAACAGGTCTCACTTCCCCGACAACATGCGGGCGTGCCGTACCACCGTTTATTTTACCTGAGCCCTCCCCGTCCAAACTCACTGGCAGTAGTGCACCGCAGAGGACCTCACTAGCCTCTACGGACGAGTCCCCGTCCGTGAGACAGCATACAGTATTATCCTGGTATAGAGACTATCTTTGTTCGGACCAAATTTCAAGCGGGTGATTTTATATACACAGTCGTGTAGGCCTGTATGTGATGTTACTATTTAAAAGTGCAAAAATATACATTTTATATGCATAATAGAATTAATCTAAAAGACGACATTTCTATTAAGAAAAGGTCCCTCGTTATGGAAGGCAAGGGTAGGAGAAATTATATTTTGGGTCTTTTGCTAAGCGGTATTCTATAGTCTTGGTTACATAATTATGTTTATTACTTATGTGTAACAACTCAACATATTTTTCTATTTGATAAGCACGTAGCTCAACCACAACTCTAATTTGAATCTTTCTCAATTCTGTCACTAACACATACTAGCATCACACGCCATAGTGTTTTAGCACGATGGCGAAGGAAATAATACTAGACAGTTCATACAGAATATCTACTTTTTCTAGAGCCGATAATTAAATTTTATCTCTGTACTTATAACTATATTATTCATTAGTTTAATTGCAAATTGTTTATAGTTCTCTTTTACATACATTTATTTAACAATATAGAGTAAACCTTAAGTCTTGTCATTAATTTCAGGGGGTTAATCTATGACATATTTCAAAGAGAAAGGTTAAATCCAATTTTGCTCGTCTTGCTTACGTTTCGAAGAAAAAGATGTTTTAAATGAAACATTTAGTAGTGTATTTTAGGAAAACAATGACTAAATACCCAACACCCTCAATTAATTCAAGAAAGCAGTGAATTCAGATAAATTATTGCATGAATTTTAATTTATTTCCTCAAATTTACAGAAATTTGTTGCGATCAAACGTAAATTTTCATTCCTCAGAGCAATTGTAAATTGTACGAAATCTTAACAACGGTTTAAGAGGTTAGGTACAGTTTACAGCAGTACAATTTTTGGAAATATACAGCATTTTTTCCCCTCCATTACTGTATCTTGCACAATAATGAAAATTGGTATATGTAAAACACTGTCCTGCTATATGAAAAAAAAATATTTTTACGATTTAAAAAAATTATATATATTATACATTTCCTTTTTTTCAAAATTCAAAACAGTGGCAGTTCACTGTGCAGTGATGAAGCGTTTCCCGTTATAACTCACAAACTTGTTAAATTTTTCATGTTCTCTCTCTTTTATTTTATTGCTGAAACTCAGGTTTGCAATATCATGCTCTTTCAACTACATTTCTTAATAAATAATATATTTTTTTTTATTTTGTGTTAGAAGAAAATACTGATATTTGACCATTTTTAAAACTGAATTTGTTTTTTAACAGACAATCTGTCAAAGGTAGAGAAGTGATTTTGCATCATATTGTAGATATGACATGCATAAATACACATAAAAAATTTCATCACAGAACGTTGGATACTTTTTGAGTTATGAGGGAAACGCTTCATGACTGGACAGTGAATTTTGAATTTTGAAAAAAATATATATTTTTTAATCGTAAAAATGTGTTTATCGTGTGTGTGTGTGTGTATCGACAGTGTTTTACACATAATAATTTTCATTATTGTACAAGATACAGTAATGGAGGAAAAAAATGTTTAATATTTCCAAAATTTTACTCCTTTAAGCTGTACCTAACCCCTTAAAAGGCTACAGCCTGAAGTCAACAGACATTACAGCTCGCGTGTACGTTAGAGTGATGGAGGAGAGAACAAGAAATGTAAGCACTAAATGTAAACTATACAATTGCATTAAGGAACAGCTCTGAATATTTAATTTATATATATATATATATATATATATATATATATATATATATATAAGTTTACCGGTTATTTTAAAAATAGCAGCGGGATGCAACTACGCCTAATTCGCTTAAGCAAAACACGGCTTGCAAGTTCTATCTACGCTATTAAAACAGAAAAATTGAACAGTAGATCATCAGTATTTTTCTCTTACGACATTAAAAACAATCTATATGGTAATGACGTCACACTTTCCTATTCAAAATACGTCTGGTGAAGGGGTTGTCCAACGCAATATAAAGTACTGTTCCTTCGGCAACTGATTACAATGTTGCACGATGACAAAATTGACGTGTTTAAAATTTGGGAAATAATCCAAAACACAGCAAGCAGTACTTTACAGTTCTGTTGTCCTTTACTAAAGAATCATTCGCCAAAATTAATGACTTCACTAACAGTTCACTCGGTGTACGTACAGACTCCATTTTGAGTCTCTCATTCGACCCCAGCAATTAGTTTTCTTATACAAACAATAGCGCAGGATTATCACTGCTCATTTGCCTGCAATAGCCAGACAACAAGTCCAACAGAGTAGGCGACAGTTCTGGTCATACTTATCTGCTCTGGTGATGGAACTTCTATGTAGTTCTGAAACGTCGGAAATATTAAGTTTAGAACACGATGAAATACCCAAAAGTCTACTAATTTCTAAAACACAAAGTAATCTAATATCACATTTTGTGTTCAAACGACTTGGTTTTTACGTTCTTTCAAAGCAACGAAATTGATACTATGAAACTTCTGAACTAAGGAGTTCAGAAATGTTAAATTCGTGGGCAGGGTCGAGGCTCAGCAAGTAACTCTGGATTATACTCACGAAGTTCAAATTCGTTGGGACGATCGTTTCCTTGACCGCGCTTCCTAACTTTCTCACAACTACCCAAACTTTTTATTGACTATAACAGGAAGATCTTCTTCTATTTGTCATCCAACGATCTGACTAATTCTCTTTTTCTTAATCAGTTACATAACTTGGACTAACAAGTTAAGTCATGATTTCAATGCGTTATCAATCCATACATGTCTGCATGTCAAGCAAGAAATTATATATTTAAAGCAGTGATAATAGTGGATAAATAATAGAATAAGTTTGAAAAAAAAGACAAGGTATCAAGAGAAGAAACAGACTCTTTAATTACTGTTCATTTTTTAAGTAGGTTATTTTACGACGCTTTATCAACATCTTTGGTTATTTAGCGTCTGAATGAGATGAAGGTGATAATGCCGGTGAAATGAGTCCGGGGTCCAGCACCGAAAGTTACCCAGCATTTGCTCATATTGGGTTGAGGGAAAACCCCGGAAAGAACCTCAACCAGGTAACTTGTCCCGACCGGGAATCGAACCCGGGCCACCTGGTTTCGCGGCCAGACGCGCTAGCCGTTACTCCACAGGTGTGGACTAATTTCTGTTCATTCTAACCACGTTTTCCTAGCGGAATTGTTTGCAATCACATAGACGGTGAGGTGGTGGTCCTCCAACAGCAGCGTCCGTATATTTAACGATTCCTAGTCCGGTCTGAAATCCATCGAACATGAGTACAATTTACATCCCTTAGCCCTAGAAACCAGAAATATAATGAACATCCATACAAACCACATTTGTATGAATTGGCCACTCTGGAATTTTCAGAATCGAGCAAGTTGATGAGCTAGCAAAGACAAGACCCTTGCACATATAAACAACTATAACAATTCATCCTGTGCTCCATACCGTATTTCAGATCCAAGATTCATTAGCACATGTAGGATAAATGGAACGACATATGGGTCAATAGTTCAGCTAGAAGCACAAGAAACCTATTCTTTTCTATCAAAAACAGAAGAGTTGAAAGTAAATTCTTTCAACCCAACTTTATCTTTAACCAATTTATTTTTAGTTATGGGAAATTCAAGCCAAATTTAGCCAGATTTAATGTCACTAATGTCATCCGAACAATGTAAGGTGCGCATGTGATGAAGACAAGACGGTTCCTCATCTGCTATTCAACTGCCTCCTTTTTTGAAAACAGAATACCCATCATCTCCATCTATCTCAATCACGAGAACATTAATTACAATAGCCAAACACCAACGCATTTTTCTTTAACAATACCACAACCTACTACAGATTTTGTAAAACTTTAAGCCACATTGATTCTAAATTTTGATTGTCCACTGTGTGTTTATAATGACATGTATTTGTGTTTTAATCGTATGTTTTTCTATGCAATAGCAGGTATTCTATGTGATTTTGTATATTTGCTTGATATATATTTGTATCTAATATGAATGTATTTGTAGCTAATATGTATGTTTTTACGTAATATACAGAGTGTTTCAAAAATACGGGGCATAATTTCAGGTATGTATTTCCCACATGTAGACAATCAAAATAGTTCATCACAACATGTGTCCGGAAATGCTTCATTTCCGAGTTATGGCCTTCACAACATTGAAATTCACAGGAACGTTTTTCTTTCCGCAGGTCGTTGTCATTACAGAAGATGTTCAAAATGTCCACCTCCTGCTTGAATACAGACCTCACATCGATGTCTCATTGACCTGCGAACACGATCCCAAACTCCAGGAGTATTGCGTATGTCCTCAGAACATGCCACAATTCGATTCCGAAGCGATTCCAACTCAGGCACCGGAGACGAATAAACCAATGATTTTAAATGGCCCCACAAGTAGAAATCGAGAGGGTTCAGATCAGGTGAGCGTGGAGGCCAAGCAATTGGGCCACCTCTACCTATTCATCGATCAGGAAACCTTCGATCCAAGTACCGGCGAGCCATACGACTGAAGTGTGCAGGAGCGCCATCATGCAAGAAGTGAATGTGTTGACGATTGATCAGTGGAGTGTCTTCTAAAACATGAGGTATGGTGTTTTCCAGGAAGTTTGTGTACGCCTGCCTCGTAAGTCAGTTTATAACTAGGCTACGTGGGGTCCAACTAATCGATCACCAATGATACCGGCCCACATGTTGAGGGAGAACCGCACCTGGTGATGAGATGGAACAGTTGGACGTGGGTTTTCATACGCCCATACATGCTGGTTGTGGAAATTTGTTATGCCATCTCGTGTGAACTGTGCTTCATCTGTAAATAATACTAAAGCAGGAAAGTTCGGATTTACACCACACTGCTGCAAGAACCACTGACAGAACCTAACTCGTGCAAGGTAATCTGCTGGTGACAGGGCCTGTACACGTTGCAAATGATAAGGATACAATTGATACTCTTTCAACAGTCTCCAGACAGTCGTATGAGGAACATTGACTTGCAACGCTACCCTTCGTGTGCTGATGGAAGGAGTCATGTTCACAGCCTCCAGAATCTCCTCCTGTACTTCTGGAGTTGTAGATCTTGGTCGTCCCCTTCCCAAACCAGGAGAGTTAAATTTTCCATACTCGCACAGACGGTAATGGAGACGTACAAATGTCTTCCGATCTGGACATATTCGCTGTGGGTACCTCTCCTGGTACAAACAACGAGCCAGCGCAGCATTGCCGTCCGCCTTACCGCACATGAAGTGTATCTCTGCCAGCTCTTGAATTGAATACATGTCGCACAGTCTAACGCCTACACAACACTGAATGTAACCTTCGCCTCGGAATGAACTGTCAGAGTGCCCTCTTAATGTCTCCTTTGACGGCAACGACCTGCGGAAAGAAAAACGTTCCGGTGAATTTCAATGTTGTGAAGGCCATAACTCGGAAATAAAGCATTTCCGGACACATGTTGTAATGAACTATTTTGATTGTCTACATGTGGGAAATACATACCTGAAATTATGCCCCGTATTTTTAAACACCCTGTATATGTGGGCCTACTTGTAAGTGTAATATCCGATTTTATGTAATATGTTTTTGTAAGTTATGCCTTGTATCTGTGTATGTTCTGTGCCTGTGTGCCCATGTCTGACTCCCAATGTTTGTGTCTGTTTGCTAGTCTATTTCTTTCGGTGTCTCTTATTGTATATCTATGTCTACTTATTTCCTGTATAGACGTGTATGTGGTTGTTCATGTAGTCTAATGTCTCTTCCTAATTTTCTTTGTGTATCTATGTGTCAGTTTCTGTATATGTGTGGCTATCCTTGTACAACTGTGTCTATTTACGCCTGTATATCTTTTATGTGATTATGCGCTAGTGTCTGTGTACCTGTGAATCTGTCTATGCCTATGTATCTGTATAATCTTCGATTCCCCATGTGTGTCAATATCTGTATCTATATCAACACATTTAAATAATTAAACATCTGTTTGGAATATTACATTTGAAGAGTCCACTGCAAGAATGATGGATGTCACTTTCTTGTCGAAAATGAACCAAGACTGTCAATGCATAGCTTAAAACATATAGAATGTACATAGAGTTATATGGAATTAACACTGATATTCACTGTCCAGTAATGATCGGAAAATCACAGTTAAGCTTTGAGCGCTAAGCATTTCAAACTTTCAATTGCTTCTCCTGCAAAATGTATTCCAAATGACATCCATCATTCTTGCAGTGGACTCATTTGAAATTCGATGCTTCCTATAAATGTAGCCTATTTCCCTCATTATTCAGCTACAGAAGACACGCACCGTATTCCTGCACTACAACCACTATTTCATCTTCAATGCATACTGAACACCCTGGGAAGGAATATTGAAGTGATGAGACCCAAGGTGTGGGCACAAAGCTCGGAGATACCAAGGTGGCAGCGGTGATGGTGGTGGTGGTGGTGGTGGTGGTATAGTAGTTTATTTAAAGAAACTTTCAACTTCAGAGTTTATTTAGAGTCTAAATTTTGTGTGGATGAGAAATTACCAACAAATTTTGCCTGGAACCCTTGTAGAGACATGGTTCTTTCCGCCCATGTACAGTAAATCTACGACACGACCGTCCCAGTTTTACTTCCCTCTCGGTGGAAGCCCATTCCTTGATCAGGTTTGAACGCCAGCATGGCAGCCAGACGACTGCCGAGTATGAGAAGATTCAAGAAGATGTCTTAATATTCACAAGAACATAAGTTCAAATCCATATAACAAACGCGGAATAAGTTCCGCCAACTATGAAACCAAAATATCACCGACATTTCGTCTTGATAATTTCAGAGATGATTTTGTAATCTGGCTGTTGATCTCTATCTAGCATTACATAAGCTTGACAAGCTCTCACAACAACTTCTTGCATTTTTTGATAACGATATGAATTACAAGAAATAAAAGATGAAAAAGAGATTTGGTGAAACTAAATTTGCAAAGTTTGGGGATGCAACCCTCTTCCTCCCATGTTTTCTACTTAAAGTATCTTTGTTAATTCCATATACTCAACTACAGTTTATGGAATTGTAAGCTTCGGTTCCAATGTGAATATCTTTCTCCACTTGAGAAATTAGATTTAGCCTACATACATTCGTAGATATGAGCAATTATTTGATGATAATTAACTATTTACTGTGTTTGTGCAACGCAGAAAATTTGTTAAAATAAAGATAAAGGTTTCAGCTCCACTTTTTTACTCCTAAAACTAGAATGAAACTGATATTTAGTAATTTTATGAAGCGAACTTCTTTGTTGGCAGCAAAATGATGTAGTAATTTCTGCTTATTAAGAAATTCGATGCAGAAACGATGTGCAAAAACTCAAACGTTCTATTTTTTTTTTTTTTTTTTTTTTTTTTTGGAACAGAAATATCTATACTGAATGCCTTATGAACACGAAAACTTTTGAGCTCCTTTCAAGACCATTATAGTCTCCAAACCGGATTGAGACACAAAGATTTATGAATGCTATTAAATTAGACACCCTGTACAAATGACGTCGATTTTGAATACACCGAGGTAGGAGGAGGGCGCTAAATCTGGGTTTGACGGTAGTTAATTTGTATTTGAAATTTAATTTCCGTTAAGTGATTCTCTCCTCCCCTCCATTTTTTAAGCGGCACTAAATTCTGAACACGTACAAATTTAGTCCGTCACATTCAATTTGTTTCGAGATGATACTTTTTTTTCAGACTTAACATCTGTGTGTCTGTCCGTCCAAAGGTTTAGTTTCAGTAGTGATTGAACACAGGTAAATTAGTTCATATGTCGTGTCTTCTTTTATCTTCACTCTCTGATCTGTGTTGCACCCAAACAGCAATTTAGATCGGCATCACTTGAATATATGTCAATGAAGTTGTAAGACGACAGATTAATTCCTTTCTGAATTATACTCCGGAGTCGAACAGTCAAAATAATGAAGTTTGTAGTGCGAGGAGCACAATCAGTGTAGGCTTATTATGAATACGGTGAAATTTCAAAAGCTAATGAACATGCTAAGAGTTGTTTTCAAAGAGGGAAGACGCTTTCAACTACATTACAGGGAATAATAAAATTGTGGTTGGTGATGACATTATTTATCGTACTAAAATTACAATCGAATGAATGAAAGAATTGACAGCTTTTATAGGTGAGCAGATAATGAAGATCTCAGAGGAGTGAGCATTCTATTGGCGTCCTGATTCACGTGGGTAGTAACGGCTGTACACTTAAAAAGAAGTTTCGTATAGTACAACGCAGTTCGAAAAGTGACATGAGCAAGTAACAGTCCATTAGCAGTGATTCAGCGCGTCAGACTTCGACAAAAAAAAAATTCGCGATTTACACATTATATGAGGGGTTCAGAGCCATAGTGGGCCAAGCGCCATTTATTAAAAACGGAGAAAGCAAGAGTTAAAGTTAAGTGAATACCATAATTTAATGAAGAATGATATATCATTTAATTTTAATATATATACTTTATATTACTTCCTATATGTTTTCATTGAACTGAAGTGTTCAGAGCCATAGTGGGCCAAGCGCCATTTATTAAAAACGGAGAAAGCAAGGGTTAAAGGTAAATGAATACCATAATTTAAGAAAAGATTGACGTATAATTTAATTTTAATGCGCAAACTTTATATTATTTGCTATACGTTACATTGAATTATGGTAAGCACTTAATTTTAACCCTTGTTCTCTCCGTTTTTAATGTATGGCGCTTGGCCCACTTGGCTCTGACCCCTTCAAATAACTTCATTTTAACCCTTGTTTTCTATGGTTTTAGTAATTATTGGCGCTTGGTCACTATGTTTCTGAACACTTCATATGGTAGGTGTAATTTATTGCCTTACTTTAAAATAAGTGCTGGAACTGCAGGTCATTATCTCTCTATGACATATGTCATACTGTGAGATCAACAGAGGTGTGCAGACGACTGTCACACACTGGTTCCGATCCCAGGCGGCAGACTTCTACGACACAGGGATACAATAATTGATCTCATGATATGACAAATGCCTCAATTCCAGTGGGGAATATGTTGAAAAATAACGCAAGATTTGCTGTATCTGTTTCAATAAATCTTTCCATGAAATTGTCCTTTCTTTGTGTAAATTTCCCCGGGGAAAATAATTCCTGGACTGCCTAGTAATTGCGGTTGAGTGGCCAAAATTTGTATAAGAACTTATTTTGACCTTATTAACATGGCGGAAGAAAAAAAATTAACTTTTTTATCTGTCTTCGTGAGAATGTTTGCTTGTTAGTTCAAATCTGCTGTTCAATGAACATACAAAAACAAAACAAAGCTAGGTGTTTGGAGATTAGTGCCCTAATAGAAGAATTTGGTAGCCAGCAGTTCATTAGGAAATAGGAACTTGTATTTTATCAGAAAGAAGAAGAAATTTTTCATTTGAAACACTTAAAGTGTTTATAGTCAATGATCGTAATGTGCAGGGACTCATAAAGAACGCACTATGAAGAGTGCAGTATGACAGAGAGTCCAAGAATGTTCTCGTCAGGATGGTGATCATCTACGAGATGTGATATTCAAACGATGAACATAGTGCTGAACTCCTGTATTTTAGTTATCGGTTACATATGAAGGGTTCAGAACCATAGTGGGCCAAGCACCATTTACTAAAACCGTAGAAAACATGGGTTAAAATGAAGTTATTACCATAATTCAATGGAAACATATAGCAAGTAATATAAAGTATATACATTAAAACTAAATGAAATGTCAATCTTCATTAAACTATAGTATTCACTTAACTTTAACCTTTGCTCTCTCCGGTTTTAATAAATGACACTTGGCCCACTATGACTCTGAACCCTTCATATATAGTGCTTAATAAATGTGCTTCTTCCACGTCAAGAAATATGCATTTGATATGTGTCCCATCAATATGGTCCACTCTATACTTAATTCTGAGCGTCATTCTTGTCTTTCCATAATAATATTCAGTAAAAAATTGAAAAATATTTTCGTGTTTAAATTAGGATTTTCAAAATAATTCATATTGGATTGATGAAAATGTATTTTCGACTAGGAATAGAACTTAATGATCTTCAAGCACCTTCTACAAGTCATGTCACCTTCAATCTCCATTCTTGAAATGTTTCATTGGACAAAATTTTTGTCGAATATCTCTGTGTTCTTTGTACTTACTTGATAAACCTCCAATAATTAGGCACGACGAATTTTTTTTTCTGCTCTTTCATAATCCAAAAATTAGTCCCATTTATGTCCCCTGCTTTCTTTAGATTCTCAGTAACTATTCTTATGTCATTGCGTTCTGAAAGTTGAATAAAATTAGACAAATATGACTCTTGCATTTCCTTACCTCCACCCCGGTAAAATATAACAAACGACATTTTTTTTTATCTATTGTAAACTTTAAATAACATTTTTCTAGGCAGCATTTGTCAACATAAGTGCATTGTTTTGCCATAACCTCTAAATCTCTAATATTAACAAACATCTCACCTCTATGCTTTCCTCGTTTTCTGTATTCTTTCTTGTGACTGTCAGCGTACTCTCTTGATCTTTTCACATTCTGAGATAACTCAATAATGACAAACCTGCACTTAAAACACTTTTTAAACGTATTTAATGCACAAGAAAGAACAATAGCTCGAAACAACATGTGAGAATTCTGAACATAAGTTACATCTCAAGACATCGAACTAAGAATTTGGTGCGAATACACAGTAAATCGAACAATGGCGGTTCATTTAAAATCATTTCCAGAAAAAGTCCGTATTGACCTACACGTCCCTCTATCGGAATGGGTCTCTGTTTGTAATAATAAACAATACAAGAATAAGTCATTAAAAATAAAGGCCTTTTGAGATACGGTTTATCATTATCATCATCATCATCACCACCACCACCATCATCATCATCATCATCACCAGTCACGTTGATCACATTTACAATCGCGCAACCACGATGTTGGGAATAATAGATCAATAACTTATTCTTTTTCCACGCCTAATTCTCTTTTAATGCTCTACTCTACACTGCACAGTGGGACGGATTGCGATTCTAGCCGGAACAAAATCAATTTTCACATGTTCTCATTTTTATGCGTGTCCTATCTCAAGGTGTTGCTAATGAATCACAGAATGCTTATCTATGAGAAGGAATTTGACTATAATTATATGTATGTTTACCGCCTTTGCTTATCATACCTTATGATAAGCAAAGGCGGTAAACATACATATAATTATAGTCAAATTGTGACAGCTTATCGGTATATCTTCAACATGAAATTTATGAGAAGGAAGCTTTGACACTAAACATACGGACGTCACACAATGATGTTGAAGAGGATTCCCCTTCGTAACCAGTTTTATTGCTCAGCCACGCTGAAATAGTGTAAGAAGCAAGCTTGTTTTCTGTGATCTGGGAGTGAAACATTTTGTGATTTTGAAATGGAAAATGAAGAACAAGGTTGGTAGATAATTATTATATAAATTTTATGTTCATAATAACTTTGAATTTTTAGAAACGGCATGTTAACTGAACGGCGGGGAATGCGATTTTTTAAAACTATTTCTCAAAGTAAACGTTGACTTATAATAGGAGGGTCACACAGAGTCACATTTATTTTTATGTCAGAATGTAGGTTTATGTGTGCACTTTAAGACTAACCTAGTTTCATTTGCTCCTACTGACCGCTCTGCATGTGGTTAATTTTTTTCAGACTCGGAACCGCTACCGGTGATTTCGCGCCGTGATCTATTTCCAATAATTGCCAATAAAAGTGGCGATTTTGATTAAATATATAGATATGTTTTTAACAAATCATGTATTGAAACATTTGATTCTAATAGTGAGAAGTGAATTCGTGATATTTTGAAAAATATTCGAAGTAATTTTAACAGACATTGGATGCAGTGTCACCGTAAAAAGGATTATTTTCTAAAAACCATTCTTCTTGGCAGGTCAGAGGCTTATTTCTAGATTTCGCTCTCAATTAGGTCGTCTTACTGACAAACCGAAATCTGGTGGCCCTGGGACATCAAATGATGGCAATATAGCACGTTGGTTTTTTTGAAAAACCCACAAATTACAGCCAATATTACGGGCATTAGTAAGACTTCATTCAGAGATTTTCTGTAATTTTATGCACAATTTCATGTGGATATTCAATATACAGTATATTGAGGCGTTTGAGAAGTACACCAATGATACAGCCCATTTATATACAATAGATATATCCATGGTACTACATGCCATCCAGCGTGCATAAAATACTTATACATGGAGGAAAAATTGCAGAAACTGCATTACTTCCTATTGGGATGTTATCTGAAGATGCTCAAGAGGCAAGACACAAACCATTTACAAAAGTACAGGTTAGACCACGCTAGGAAGTGTCCTCGTGAGAGAAACTTAGTTGTCCTACACATGTTGTTAGTATCTTCTGATCCCATCATATCCCAGATCAATTGACATCCAAATACAAGAAAATCAAAGATATAATTTGAGGTAATTAAACTGCTACAAGTACCACCTGCGAGTGCCAACAACAGCACTGCTCAACTGCAACCGCAAGATGAGGACGACAGTAGCGCTAGCGGATCCGACACTTCTGGAGATACAACAGACGCTTCAGATTTCTAAACATTAGTCATAAAATTTACTACATATATTACTTTTCTCTTCATAGTAGTCTGTATAATAATTTCTATTTACTTTAATTTTTTATTTGCATTAGTTGTATGCACTTTCTATTACCGTACGATTCCTTTTTAATAAATAGGCATTCTATACTAAAATAATAATTCTCATACAAATATTTCATCAAATGTCATAATAATTTACCTTCATTTTGCTATTTTCAAAGATTCCAAAGGAATTTATCAATATTAGATTTTGTTCCGGCTAGAATCGCAATCAGTCCCACTGTGCATTGGTGCGATCGAAACTCGAATATGCATCTGTAGCTTGGAACTCGATTACAACTACAGATTCGGCTAAATTAGAAAATATACAAAGAAAATTTATATCTTTATGTTCATTCAGATTTCTGCCCATTGATTCCGGGTATAGTTACGAGAGAAAATGTGAATATTTTAATTGTCAAAACCTATATGCTAGACGCCATGAGGTAGATTATCTCTTCTTTTGTAAGGTCCTCAAAGGTGATATATCCTTTGACTCCTCCTTAAACAATATTACCTTACGTATTCCAACGAAAGATATAAGCCCACAAACTTTTCTATAATAGGAGTTCAACATTTGAGCCGTTCAGAGCAGAAGTGGTGTAACTCAATTTTGACTAACACCACTTTTGCTCTGAACGGCTCAAATAAATAATATACAAAATACAATTCCTACTTTCTCTTCGTTTTTTTTTCCTCTCTCTTAATCTCTCTGTTCTTCGTATATACATTTACAGGCAAAATATATATTCATGTAATTTAAATTTGTATAATAACGGCCGAATCATTAGCCTAGTTTATATGAGCCGTTCAGAGCAAAAGTGGTGTAAGTCAAAATTGACTTACATCACTTCTGCTCTGAACGGCTCATTTCTTTCACTAGTCTCCAGATGCATTAAAAATGAAAACATGCATGGCTGCGAATGTATAGACTTAGTTTGCTCTTGGCAATTATTTATCATGTATGTATTCTTTCAGACATCATACTTAATTATCATTGTATCATCACTATTATTCTCATAGTATTTTATTTTTAGTTGGTTATTTAACAACGCTGTATCGACTACTAGGTTATTTTTCGTCGATGAGTTTGGTGATAGCGAGAAGATATTTGGCGAGATGAGGACGAGGATTCGCCATAGATTACCTTGCATTCATATTACGGTTGGGGAAAAACTCGGAAAAAACACAACCAGGTAATCAGCTCAAAAGGGGATCGAACCCGCACCCGAACGCAACTTCAGACCGGCAGGCAAGCGCCTTAACCGACTGAGCCACGCCGGTGGCTTTCTCATAGTATAATATATCAGAGATTAGAGAACAACGTTCAATATTGTTTATGTTTATTTTTATTTCATCATAATTGTTATTTTATTTTTATTCATATGCATCCAGTGATTAACATTAAAATTAAATTTACTTATTTCAAACTTTATTATTATTATTATTATTATTATTATTATTATTATTATTATTATTATTTTCAGATCAGTTTAATGTATGGTTTTTTGTTTAGTTATTCTTACATTAAGCATGCTCATCAAAATCACATTCATTTCAATTTCATTCGTTTGTGTTGTTCTTGAGCCTTTCTGTATCATGTATTTTGCAGTTATCTATTCAATTTGTCATTATTGTTTATTTGTACTTACCTCTAATTTTAATAATTATTTGTATGCACTGTTCTTGTAATTTCTTGTTCACTGTAAACCTTGTGCTAACTTTCATCTTGTACTGAACTGTTATAGGCCCCAATAAGTATTAGTAAATATTATTATATTATATTATTATTATTATTATTATTATTATTATTATTTCACGCATTATAAATAAAATGATTCTGACAAACAGGGCTAAAAACAATACTCTCCAAGAAGAGACTCCACGTCAACGAAGTTCAAATAGATATATGTCTGCAGTATAATTTAAAATGACAAGGAAAGGAGAACAGTTGTACCATGGGAATAGTAGCTATAGGGTAACAGCAACAAATGCAACTTTGTTCTCGTGTGCAACACGCCGTGAAAGTGAAGGGGCAATTAGTTATCACCCAATCACAAATGGGAACAGTGTAAAGCAAAGCTAGGGTAAAAGACGTCAAGCTGAACAACACCTCTTAATTGTTTGTTTTTTCTTTCACGCCCAATAATTAACTCTGCCATGACATTAATCCTCCTGTCAACCGGGCGTAATTCCAGTTGAAATTTGCAACTACCCGCATGCCTTTACCACGTAATAAATATAAAACACAAAACACGTTTCAAAACAATCGGACCTCATACCAGCGTTACGCTCCGCACATCTGACATACAATATGGGACACAAAATTAAACATCAATTAATATAAGTTAATATATTATTGTATGTAAAATTAATTATGATAAAATAATACACAATAAGTACATTATTATTATTACTATTATTATTATCATCATCATCATCATCATTATTATTAAGGTTCATTTTCTGAGTTTGCCAGAAGTATAATGTCATCTACAAATAGTAATTAATATAGCTAAATTTCTTCAACTTTTTGCTGAAAAGTATAGTATGATAATTGCAACATCAAAAACGAAAGTTATGGCGTTTAAGGGACGAATTCCTGTTCGTACCAAGCTATGTGTTTATAATAAACCTATTGAACAAGTTTCTTCATTTAAATATTTAGGATATCATGTCAGTTATGAAAATGAAATAGACATATCCGCTAAAATTTTAAATTATAACCCAGCAATGGCAGTCATCAACAAAGTGTTCAAACCCTCAATAGTGGAGAAACATACGAGGATTAAAGGTTATAAAACATCGGCAAGACCTGTACTAACTTATGGTTGAGGGACTTGAACTTTGAGGGAAAGAGATAAAACCCGAATAGTAGCCAACGAGATGAAATTCCTGTGAAGAACAGCTGGCTATACTAGATTAGACCGCAAGAGGAACGAAGATGTTCTTCAAGAGCTTGAAATATCTTTTATTTTGAATTACATCTATAGCTACAGAACTACCTGGCAGCAACATGTTCACGGCATGGAAAGGACTCTTATTCCTCGTCACATTTCTACCTATTGTTCAAGAGGGAAGAGAACACTAGGAAAACCTTTAAGAAGGTGGCTTCAGACTGTAACGGGACATTAGGCCCAATAGTTGTTAGGACGAAGATGATTATTATTATTATTAAAACATTAAGGGGGAGACTGGTGAAATTTTAGTAATTTTCAATCGAAAAATTTAATTTTCTGTTATTCTTACGAAAAATGTATCGGCAGTCTCTCATTTATTTGCTGAGCGTGATTCAGTGCTCTGCGGTGCTTGGAAGCATAACACTTACGTCATATCTAAATTGCTTCGCTCTTGAATTTGAATCCCATGCGAACTTTACAAGCTGTTTTCTAGCACTTTATTTTTCAGCACATTTCGTCGTGTTCAAAGTGTAAAGGTTCTTACAATTTTGATGCTAGGAATATGACATTTTTACTGAACGTTCTGTACGCTGTGGTCAACAAAGCATGATAGCATATTTCTGACAAACTAAATACTTTAGAAATTAAAAAATGAAACATTGAATATGTGAACACTAAACATTTAAAATTTGAAGTAGCTTATATTAAAGAAAATTCTGTCCATTTATGATGTAAATTTAAAACTCTGGCTACTAATTCTATTCTAACAATATCAGAAATGTCGTAAAAACTAGACATGCATGAAATTTAAATTTTGCAAGAAGAGATATATTTTGAAAATGTGGATTTCTTTTAATTTGAATAACTCAAAAACCATTCGCCTGATCATACTGAAACTAACACACAAAACTTATATGAAGGGGATGAAGTGTACAAAATAAAATCTATACTTTAAAAATGGTATAAAATAAAAATGTCATTCATCACCACCTTTAATATTGGATTTAGAAATTATGATTTCCATACACCTAATTTTCCTCTCGACAATATTAGATCGTTATAAATTTAGAAGGTCCTGTGCCGAGTCGTCGTGGTCTAAAGAATCATGCCTAGAACTCGCATTACGGAATAAGTGCTGATTCGAGTCTTCATGAAGAAGGAAATTTCTCATAGAATTTCGGCCAGCGTATGGGACGGGAGCTACGATAGGTAGAAAATACGACTTCCGAAACCAGTTGTAATGCCTGGGGATAATCATGCTGACCACACGATATCCACAATGACCGATCACTTCTGCTGAGGTATGTGGATGTGAGACCAGAAGTTGGCTAGTCAGCCTTTACCCTTCATAGACTCTCGAACAACGAATTACGGTACATTCTTAATGAAATGTGGGAATGTCTGAATAAAGTTTCCACCCATCGCTGGACCAGTCGTCAAAATCAGAACATGGCTTTACTCAAGTGGCCTCCAAGATCCCCTGACTTCACCCCCTGTGACTTCTTTCTCTGGGGATATGTCAGAGATCGAGTTGTATCACCACTAACTGCCACCCTACCTGGCTTTAGAGGCAGAATTACTCCGGCTGTTGCGGCCATTACATCAGATATGCTGACCAGAGTGTGGGATGTGTGTCGTGTAACAGGGGTGCCCACAATGAGAACTCAGTGTGTTTTAAAAACTCGAAGGCCTACTCTTTCACCCCACATATGGTTTATTATATTATAACACAGGTGAAAGAAATAATATAACCTTAAAACTCCGATACTTATTTATATACACCCGGTAAATTACGTAGAAAAAAAGATAGACTAAGCAGAAGTCGTGTACAATCACATTAATAAAAGCTGTGTTAAATGTGCCAACTGAGAAAGAAGGACCTAAACAGGATATGGAGGAAGCGGGCTATCCTCAAACGATGTATGAAGTTGTTATTTAAGCAGATGCCAAAGATATTTGTAACAAGAAAACAGAAAATTTCAGAATCCCTTTTCTTAATTTGTCGAATTGCCGATACTGCGCTGTCTTCGTAACTGGAGTGTGGAAATGCGCCCGCCGATAATCAAATTTGCCGTTTTCAAGCTGGGGAATATATTATTTACCTAGCACATAAGGAAATTAAACTTTTCAAATGGTACATATAGTTTAATTTTCAGTTGAACTGAGGGCTGAATGGCATTTAGGCGTTGAGACTCGTTACAATCGGATCAGTTACGAGAATTTAGCCATATATGTAACGACTCCAAGTACTTAATGTCTACCATTCGTTCCACAGAAGACGAAGTTAAAATTTTAATCTTCGGTACGCGAGTTCACTAACAATGGAAAAATTCTAGGCTGCACCGCTTCTGAATAATTTCGAGATATTTTCGACGTGACGGTAAGACGTCAGGTTTCCAAATCCGATTTCATAGGCCATCGATCATAAAGGACAACTAGTATACCGTAGATGGGTTTCGAATATAACCCGCGGCTATTGTTTGCATAGCATGGAATGTTATTAATGATAATGATAATGATAATAATGATGATGGTGATGATTATTAAGGCTCGGAAGTTGAGGAAAAATATATTTTTTTTTCGAATGTCCGATAACGAGGCCCAACATAATATATATTCATTTTGGGTCATTGTAGACCAGAAAATGGTGGGTTTTATTTGTCCTTTTTTGCCTTTTTCGGCGTTTTTTAACTTATTGGTCCTTTTTTAGCCTTCTTTTAAGTTTTAATGTTTTTTTTTTTGCAACTTCAGCTACTTTCGACTATATTTTTACTGCCATTTTTACAATTCAAGAATCCACAACGAGATCTCACTTGCTTCAAATATGCACCAATGACATCCGTTGATGTGGAGAGAAGTTTCTCGATGTTTTGCAACGTGCTCCCAGAAAACCGACGATCCTTTACAGCTAAGAACTTGGAGATGATTATTGTGATATACTGCAATGCTAACTGAGATAAGGTTTCCGAAGCCCAATTTCTGTAGCCCTAGTGTGGTTAAGCTAAATTTGATTCTATTTATACTAATTTCAATTTCTTTCTCCAGGATGTCCATTGCGGGTTCGCTGAATTCATTCTAGGTGCTAAAAGTCTTCATTCTAAATTGTACAGGTACTTTTTTTTAACAAACACGGAATTTCTTCTTCAAATTATGTTAATCTAAAAAGTATATAATGTCTGAAAGAAGAAGCACTTCATTCATATAGCTTTTTCGCACTGTAAGTTTCATACCACCAGAATTGTGTATTTTTTAAACATTATATTCATTAAATAGGTAATTAAAACTGAAATTATTCATTAAATTTCATCACTTTTTACGTCTTTTTTCCAGTCTTTAGGTCCTTTTTAGAATATCTTTAGGTCTTTTTAAAGGACTTTTTAGGCAATTTATAGGTCTTCAACTTCCGAACCATGATGATGATGATGATGATGATGATGATGATAGGTAAGCAAAGCTCTCCATTTGTGGCCCCGAAAGGACCCTGTTATGGCAGGATGTTAAGGCCCCCACCTTACAAGACATTCGGCACTGAATAGCAGTAGTTATGCAATTTCTATGTGCTGACAGCCTTTGTCCCCAAGAAAATATCCCTGCTACTCATTTCTGTTAGAGGCTGAGTGAATCACATGTCACAGTTGGCCCGAAGTATTAGATCAACAGAGAAAATACATGGCCTCATAGGGTACCGAACCCGCAACATTCCGACTCTCAGTGCACCGCCTTAACCGACACGCTACCGCGCTCACATAATACGTAATAATAATAATGATCACCATCATCATCATTTTACACGGTTGGTGTCGCGTTGAACCTATTTCACAGAAAACCTGCCACGTGCCCATCAAATGTGTGAAGTCTCGAAAATGACTTTTGAGGGCTCTAAGCCTATAAAAAATTTCCCTCAGAACAATTTAATGTTGATACTTTTAACTTTTCATGTTTCAGTAACATATTATGGACGATTTGATTGAATAAAATTATGAAGAAAGAAATCATATCATCATCATCATCATCCATCAACATTCCTGTCTCTGCAGCCCTATGTGGGCGTTGGTTTTTTTCAAATGTACTTTTCTAATCTTATCTATTGCCAATATCTTCCAATTACTTTCCCCCAATGTTTTAGTGTTTCTCTGTTCCATCTCCCTATCTTAACTTTAGCCTTTCCGTTTTTCATCGTGTGCTTGAACTTAAATGGTTGATTCATATATAGCATTTTATGCTTGTTTTGAGGTTCGTACTCCCGAATTGCAGGGATGGATAGTTGCGTATATTTGCCGACATCCAAACGAAGCAAGTCATAAAGGTGTAGGTCTATACAAAGTGTAAAATTTCATCTTACCATACCTCAAAATGGAGATTTTGGACTTAATTCCTTCTGGTTTCTGAGGTAGGATTTGCTAGATATTTTATTACAACATGGCCACTATGTGCTGTAATTGCAATAATGTTATTGTAGCATGTTCCTACTTTCTAACGAATTGTATCCTATATTTAAAATACTTTTCGTAAAAAAATCGGCAAGGAAGCAAAATTTTTATTTCGTTATACCGATTTTTTTTTCGTAAAAACTAAATTTATTAAATTGAAATATTTTAGCATGAAATTTTATGGGAAAAAGTCAAGGGGCAGAACATGACTTCGTAACAATGAATATTTCATTAAAATGAAGTTCGTTATAACGACATTTTACTGTACGTATAAGGAGTATAAATGTGTTTGCCCTATCTCGTTACACTGCCAGTATAATTGAAAATGTATTAATCACACGAAAAAAGACGCGAAGGAATACTGAATGACGCTGGTTAATGCGAGATGATGAGAAGACGAAGTCGCACATATGTGAAGGGACCTTTCTGCTGTTTAGTTACTTGGAAACCAGTTTGGTATATGGCCTATGGAAGAGCAACATAGCAGTGTAACACAGCCGCAACGATAATCCGAACGTTCACATCACATGGTAACGTGGTCTCCCAACCCACCAACCCTTTTTTTTTTCGTAACGGCGAGCGGATAGGCAGGCATTCCACACCCCCCCCCCCCCAGTATTTTACAGGTTACATGGAACAGTAGAGTTGACAACCAGAGCACTCTCCAAGCCGGGCGGCAAGAGAGGAGGGCGCGAGAGCGCGTGAGGGGCCGGGGGGGGCGCATTATCCATTTAGGCGATTTTACTACACTTTACATGCTACCTCCAGCTTTGGTTTATTTCTATCTCGGATAATCATCACCGCAGTTTGCCGCCAGAGCACGACCTTCCCTCAAGGTTAAACCTTCCTCTTTTCCATAAGGTCCCACTCGTATGCAAATACATTCATCGCCATCAGACGTAGTGTAGTAATGGAATTAAATATTTGTTATATTAAACTACACTGCAATAAAAATACAATTATTTTCGCGAATTGATTCTCCACTCCATATGTAACTGCTGTCTCAGCCTTGTCTCAGGTCATCCTTTGTTCCTTCGTCCTTGAGAGATAAATACATAAAGATGTCAATTATTGCTAGAACTAGGATTTTATTACCTATAAATTATCACAAAAATGCCCTAAATAAAGGATTTATGACCTAAAAATTCTTTAGAAAGTCCTAAACAATATTAAAAATCGACATAAAAATAGATTTTATATTGTGAATTTGGCATAGTAGGAAAAGCAGTTCTGTGTTGTTTGATATTTACATTAATAATTAATAAAATAAATGTTATAATTGAATTCTAGTACCAACATTAAAGTATACTAATAAGTTATTTACTTATTTATTTAATTACTTATTCCCTTATTTCCTTATTCACCGATTCTCTTATTCACTTATTTATCTTCTATGTAATTATTTACCAACTATTTATTTATTTATTTTACTTATTTCATTTATTTATTTATTTATTTATTTATTTATTTATTTATTTATTTACTTATTCACTAATCCATTCTTTCATTACTTATTCACTTATTTTACCCATTTTATTTTAAGTGGCGAGAATGAGTGGGGTTTAAATATATTTAAAACAAAGTGAGTGATCTTAGCATGCAGGCTTTCACAGCCGGTGTCTAGTTGAAACAGAGCTTCCGGGCTAAGATGCCGTGGTCTACTGGTGCTGACGTTACCAGACGTTTCGTCTACTTCTACGGCAGACATCTTCAGTGGTAACGTCAGCACCAGTAGACCACGGCATCTTAGCCCGGAAGCTCTGTTTCAAAGTGAGTGATATTACGGGAAAGGATATACTACGAGTTAAATTTATTAGCGAGTAATGCTATAAATGAACAAGTTTAAAGATTTAACTATCTTGGAAACATTCATTCAAATTTAGATATTGATGACACAACCAAAAATACAGAAATATAACTTTGTAAATGGCAAAATATGAAGAAATTCTGAAAAAAAAAAAATATGTTTAAGGGACCCAGATTAAACGACATTATATAACAGCACTTTCTTTAATTTGAAAGTGAAACTTGGACATTAAAACAAGAAGATAAATCAAGAGTAGAGGCAGCCCGTCAAATAAATAAAGTTATAAGATAAATATTAAATTTAAAAGTTTAGTTTCAGAAATCAATTATTAAAGACAAAATGGAAAGAGCACGTAGAAAGGATGGGAAACTCTTAATTTTCAACAGCAGCAATGTCATACAAGTCCAGAGGGGGGCAAAAGAGATCAAGAAAGGTCACTAAGAAGATTGACAGACAGGTGAAAATCAGAACAGGCAACTGCAGTCTAACCCGGAATCTCAGAAGACACCATGGCTTTCGCTTATTCATACTACAAAGACTTAATATCAAAATACAAAACCAAAGTAAAATTGATAAATTAAATTATCACTAGATATACTTATAAAAAGAGTGTTCAACCAGCTGCCCCTTATTACCAATATTGTTAAACATATACGCTACATTAATCATATGGTACGGAAATGGCTACTTACTGTTGAAACATGGGGAATATACGAATTAACAGACGATTAAAAATTAAAACACTTATGTATGCAGATGACCAATTAATAATTCGATAGTTCTCGGGTAAAGGGAATTAAGTCTTTTTTTTTTTTTTGTACAAAAGGAGTTTTGTTTCCCAAGTGAATACTAAGCTAAATTATACAAGTGGGTGTGTAAAAAACAAAAGAATACTAGCATTTGATGTGTTTTGTGTAGTAAATTATTTGTAATAAGGGCCCGAAGTTTAATTTTCATTTATCTCAAAACTCATTTTTACGACTTAGTTCCCTTTACCCAAACACCATCGAATTACTTCAAACAATGACGACAATTTATAAAGAGTAACGAAAATGCAAATAAAATTGCAAGAGATAATGGATTTAAAATAAAAATATCTAAAACCAAGTCAATGGCATTTCAGGGAAACAATATCCAACGAGTTAAAATACAAGCTGAAGAGAGATCTTCAAGATGCCATTGTCACCAATAAAATAAAATTTTATGTAGTGATATTTCGCCAGCATCTTTATGGTGTACACTCAATTTAAATTATACTAGGTTCTATTTTTTTCTTATGTCCTAATCTCTTTTGTTTGAAACTTGCTTATATATTTGTATATTTTCTATTGTTTGATTAAAATTAAGTCAAATTTAAACAATTATTATCCACATAGCGAGATTCATCATTATGGTACAAGACATAATTACCACCTTGTGACCCCTAGGGTTAGATTAGCAAAGTCTAAACAATGGTTTACATCAATTACATTGTCTATGCTTAATAAACTTGCTTATAGTGTACATATTGTTAACTTTAATAGATTTAGGTGTGTTATTCGTGATTGGTTAATCAAAAACCCTTTTTATTAAATAAATGAATTTATGGAAACTAGTGTTGATATAGTATTTTAGTTTGTTTGTTTATCTTTTTTTCTTTTGACTTTGTCTATGTAACTGTGATACCACGACTGTTTTTATCAATAAATCAATATAATTTTTCATTTTAAATTTTATTGTGAGCTATTCTGTGTCGCAAGGCAAATCCAAATATTGGGTCAGACTATTAAATTAAATAAAGTAATGCAAAAATTGAACAAGTTTCATCATTCAACTATCTCGGAAATATTAATTAAAATTTATACATTGATGACAGAAGGAAAAAAAATAGAGAAATATATATATATATATTTTAATTATTGTGATGTACCGAAGTACATATGATATTTCCGTGCAAGAATTCTACGTTACTATCATCATAATTTTTTAATACAACATGAAGAAATTTTGAAAAGCAAATGTTAAAGGAGACCCAAATGTAAGTACATAATATAACAGCAATTATTTTGTTTTTAATTTGGAAACGAGATATGCATATTGAGAGAGAGAGAGAGAGAGAGAGAGAGAGAGAGAGAGAGAACAGGCTGCCCAAACGAAAATTTTGTAATCAATATTAGAATTAACAAGATCAGATAATGAAATAAATGACATTATAAAATCAAATTTAAAAATTAAAAATAAAAATAAAATTCTGAAACTATAAAGACAAAAATGGAAAAAGCATGTAGAAAGGATGAGAACTCCTCGATTTCCAGCAGCAGCAGTGTCATAAATCAAGAAGACACAGACGAGACCAAAAAAGGCCACTAAAATGATGGATGGACCAAGTGAAAATCAATTGGAACAGGTAACTACAGTCTAATCCGAAAGGTCAGAAGAAGAAGTTTAAGAGAAATTTCTGTACAGAGACAAACAGGTGGCATGTCCAATAACTATTTTTTTCGATATCAAGAATTTCATTACTGCTAGATTCCAAAAAAAAAATGTACACATTGCTTAATGATGGGGCATAAAATAAATAAATAAAACCCCAAGTAGAAGAAAGAGTAATGCTACAAATAAAGTATCATAGCAAAAAAAGCCAACAAGCTGAGAATTGCTGGCTGCAACTTGTTGCAACACGCCCAAGGCTACATTGGGAATTGGGAAATCCACTGAAGACTGCCCAATGGATAATTCTTGTTTCAAGCATATGTACACACAGATAAGTCGTCGTTATATATTGCTGTTATTCAACAAACCTTCGGAAGAGTCTCAACCGGATAGTTGTCACTTACTGGCTTCTTGAATGCCACTGACCCCGCCGTGTTTAGAGGTATATTAACCTTCCACCTACTCGACCTTTACGGCCGCTAATTAAACACCTGAACGCGACCGCCTCGGGCTGCGTGCGAAATCGCATTTTCGTACTGCGAAGTGTAAAGTGATGTGTTGGAGAAATCACCGGCTTCCAGATACAGTCAGTCACGTGGGAGGTTCTCTCTCGCTCTCACACACTCTCTCTCCTTCGCTCTTTCCTTTCTCACCGAAGGCTGCATTTTTACATTTTTATACGTCTTGTGGAGGCGTTAGAATTTTTAATTTGTGGAGGCTTCGAGTAGACAGAACTTAAAAGAAGGTGGGCAACCCTCATTACCATTGTGATAGACAGGCCAAGTGGAGAGGTTTTGTCAGAATAGTAGCTTAATTTCTGATATTTTTCAACTTAATAGTATGTATGTATGTATGTATGTATGTATGTATGTATGTATGTATGTATGTATGTATGTATGTATGAGAAATGAACAAAAGTAACTGCCGCTCTCGCTCGCTGTGTTCTTTGCATTTGTCTTTCGAATCTCGTCTCATATCTCTCGTGCGCTTCGAGTCTCGCTCATCATTCTCGAAACAGTATTTGGTCGGCGTGGAAAGGTTTTGTAACTTTGAATAACAGACATCATTGAAATAAATAACATTATAAATGTTTAAATGAGACAAAAAGGCAAAACGTAACAGTCTCTTAGTTATCAAAATTTTCCGGTTCTATTATATGATATTACCTATGGTTATACATACAGAAAAAAAAACAATTCTCAAATAAATTTGCATTTCTAAGAAACATAACACATAACGTTAAATAAAGCGTTAATCTTTTTTTACTTGAGATTCTACACTTCATCTCAAACATTCGAAAAGAAAATTCCTTGCCTTTTAATAAGGACCTAGTAATTAAATAAAGATTGGGGAACGGATTATTATACACTGAAAGGCAGAGATGATGTTTCAAATAGGCTACTTGATTGTTTATACATATATAACAGTTGCCAAAGCAGATAAAAGTTCAGTCTGGTACAGTATAAACAAGTGTGTCGATTCAATGCTGCTTGACGTTCGAGAGTTGATCACTCCCGAAGTCTTAAACACTCACAAGCAGTCTTTACATCAACGACGCGACGTATACAACATTGTCTTGCGGGTTTTCGGCTTTGCGGGTGCTGTTAGTCTTGCTTTCTCGATCGTTGTTCAACTCTAGTATGTATGTATGTGTGTGTATGTATGTATGTATGTATGTATGTACATACGAGGCGTGATCAAATGAAACCTGTTAGTTCTATTTATAAGTGTATTTATTATGATTCACAAACATACGAGTATATGACAAAGATACCGAGTGGAACGGAATTAAATACGGTCTTTTTTTGAGATTAATGAGGGAATGGAGTTGGACATTGAAGTCTAATATAATTTTGGTCGTTTGTGAACGGTTTTTGAACATTCATACAAATAAATATGAACAGATGCCAACAATGCAATACGTGTTCACCTAACTGTAATACTTGAGTTGCAAAATTATGTATTTAACTGCACAAAAGATTCAGTAACCTAATACGTCACAGAGGGACATTGGTGGCTGTATATTTCATTCTTACCGTTTGAGGCTTGCTTTCGACTTGCTTCTACCGCCACTGAATGTACGGTTACCTCATCTTCCTGTCACAAACTTTGCTGCCGATCTTGAATGAAATTACTGCGAAATGCCAATGTTATACAACAACCCGAGAAAGGACACGCTTGTTGGTATTTGTTCTAAAAGCTGCTTTTCTCAAAAAGCGTTTATAAACCACAAAAATAGTAGACTTTTATATTTAATTCACTGCCCTAACTCTTTGGGAAAACATTTTCCAAATCTTGATGAGCTATCAACTGTCCCAGTCAATAGTTTGATTCAGTGCATCAAGAACATTGAACTATTGGACTGTTAGGATATTATGACGGGGAAACGGAATAGATCTTTCAGCTTGCTGTCATGGCCACACCATTTAAATTACGTTAAATTAAATTCACTACTCTGACTCAATTCTCAAACTGGTCCTATTTAGACTCCATAAAAATAATGTTTAAAAAAATGAATGCAATAGATTTCCTTAAAAGAATTCTTCATATGCATTAACACAGGGGATTTGTCGGATACAGTCTGCTGTCTACATGAATGTTCTTGGTTTCCTTACAAAAAGTCTACATACTAATTCACACAGGTTTCCCACTGTGTGAAGTTTCGGGTACCGTAAGTGGAAAAAAAAAAAAAAAAAAAAAAAAAAAAAAAAAAAAAAAAACTAATTGTTTCAGCACTGCGGTCTTCACTTCATCATTCGTGCGATATCAGAGTCTCTTTAGATTTTTATTTAAGCATCCGAACAAATGAAAGACACACGATAACAAATCAGAGCTGTAAGGTGTTTGGTCCAGAGCCTTCTGCTGTTAAAAATTGAATCACAGCTCGCTGATCACATTTGAACGGGCGGCAAATGAGTGGACCGGGACTAACTTCGGGTGGATTCTTCTTCCCTTCCGCCGGCGCTACAAAGGAGATGTCATCATGGTCTACTGCGTGTATATTTTGCTCAAGACTTATCAAACACGCGCAGAGGGGAAAGAATTTACTCCATCCCGACAGACTCTGTAGATGTCATCTTAGTCTACTGCGCATAGCAATGATTGGTTCATGTTTTACTTTTCCAGATAAATGCCAAAGTTACGTGTTATCGGTATCTCACGGTACGGATGAAGCCATACAGTAAGTGAAGAAGTTTACAAGTGATGTTATGAGTTTTTCGAAAAAACCAACACTTAAAGGACAGTGACTTACGACAAACTTTATTTGTCAGAACTTTCATTTCAAATGCAAACGAAATTTTCATAAAAGTAAAATTAAAAAAATGCTGTGATCTTGGAATAAAAAATCTCAGCAGCTGAAAAGGCAGGGTAGGTGAGATTATGCGATCATTAACAGATGTTACAAGATCTGTCAAGAATGGAACCCTAATCTATTTGGCGAGAAATACGACAAAGAACCTAAAAAAGTGTTACTAATTTGATGTCGAAACTTCCCTTCAAACTGCGCATGTTCTTAGATTTCCACAAAAGATAGACAAATGTATAAAATTATCTGACAATAGTATCTCTAACGTTGTGAAAATGTTCATGAAATGTTGCATTAAGATACAACTTCGAGTACATGGCGAGAGTAGTTGATTTGCATCCTGAGTAAATGTTTATTTTGTGACGTGATATGCGAGGTAAAGTCGTGCACTCAAAACGTTTCGCCAGCTAAGAACACTATCTACTCAAAGTCGAGGGACACTGAATTTTTCGATAACCCTTGATTAAGCTTTAATTTCGTACCTTTACAATTAGTGTGGACGTCAATATGTTTCGCGTTCGTATACGCCTATCTGCTATATCTGCTGTGGAAATCTGGCGCTGTGGCTAGTTTTTAGGGAGATTTCGACATGCGTTCATTAACAGTTTTCTTCTTAGTAAGAGCTAGATCATATGGTCAGTAAGGCTTGTACATGTAACTATTTACATGAATATAATATACTTTCCACGAAATAAGTAACGTTACGGGAACATTGGAACTAACCCCTGGAATATGACAGTGCACTCGGACACATCCTTAAGGCAAATTTTTCGGGAAAGGAAAGTATGTGCAACTTTTCAGATTACAGATGTAATGTGCAGTAAAACTCATAATAAAGAATAAATGCCTGAAATAATATATCCATATAAGTTCATACATTCAAGAATACCAAGAGATGTTCTTTCTTCAACATGCATTTGGATTCATGCTCAAGTGCTTCAGTGTGTACTGTACAATTCTGAGTGGAGGACGAATTGATAAGTCAAGTCTAAATGGTACTTAAAATGGTTCATCGAAAGAAATTACGCACAATATATTGAATTAACGGTACACTGTTAGCGCAAAAAATAAAGCGCCTATTTTCTATGGCGGAGGTCTAAGAATGAATTCAGGCAAATTTAAATTTATGGCTGGAAAGATACGGCGTCCAGATAGGTTTACTACTAGTATATCCATCTCGCTTGTCACTATTTCACCACAGGTCATAATCATAGTATGAGAAAAGTGAAGGGTAACTGACAAATAATACCACAGGCGCAGAAGACCAAGGCTTCATATAATCGAAGTCCCAGCAGGTTTTGATATACTTCTCAGGTGGGATAATTGCAGCTCGCCTTTCTCTAGGATTGTGGTAAGCTGGGTGACTGGTAGACATGGCCACATTAAGAAACAAACAAGAATAATATCAGATCAGACGAAACGTCGTGAGAAATGATAAGCTAACTAAATCCAACACAACATAATTTTACAGTGCTATGTCTCGTGTAGTGTGTTTCCTTGAAGATATTTCCAGTGCATCAAAGATGAAACTGGACAAATGAATGTAAAAGTTACAGACAATTAGATTCAGTTGTAAAAATTAATGGTACAATAATTCTTTATTAAAGACACGTCTTATGATTGGTCTTTCTACTTCCACCAATCGTTTTACATTTAGTCATTGGTATCAGTCATTACACATAGTTCCTCAATGTTGCTAATAATACGCGTGCGCGCGCACGCACCACACAAACTCTCATTCTTTTACTTGATTTTATTGGTAATTGTTACCGCTTGCTGTAGTGGTCAACGTGCGTAACTGCGAAACTCGTGGAGCTGAAATTTAATCCTGTTTGGGACAATTTACCTGGTTGAGACTTTTTCTCAACCCTTCGAGTAAATACTGGGTAGCTTTCGGTGTTTATTCCTCGTTCTCATTTTGCCATCGTCGTCGTCATAATCATCAACATTACTTAAGAAAATCAACGGGAAATTACCATGTATATCATCTATTTCCCTAGGAGAGTCTTGTAGCTGCCGAATCGGCAATACGATCGTTACCGTCAGGCACATTCTGGTAACTGTCACAAGATTTTTCAAACGTTTTTATAAACATTTTTATATGTTCAGTAGAATATTAAAATTTACACGTTATGTTGATCGAAGTTTCCTTAATAGGCCTTAAAAATTAATATCAAATGGATAGTTTTAAAAGTTGATGAGATACAGAGCAAAATGTGGGTTACTGTATTTCATAGTAGATTTACAGGTTTTCCAGATATTAGGTCTACGGTCAGTAGGTCTAACTGAAATAAGTCTACTTGAAAAGATGTCTATAAAAAAGAAATGTCAACAGGAAATAAGTCTATATATGAAAGGTCTAATTTACAATAAGGTCTACAGTGAAAATTTAAAGAGAAAATATCTCCTACACAACAATGTAAATTATGTATCCTGTATAATTTAATTAAAGGAACCAAATAGTAATTTAGAAATTCTCAATGAACACGTGCACTATAGATTCGGCAAAAGGAAAGACAATCCTGGTGCACAACATTATTTTGACTAAGATTTGAGGCGTGCAAATCAGGATGGCAACAAGATGTACTGGAGGTGTGCTCTCCGTGATACCTACAATGCCACATGTGTTACGGGTAATAACTTGAATGATATACATGTTTACAAAACTGGATTGCATACGCACGAAAGTAGACGGGAAGAGGTCAAAGTAAGAAGAGTAGTCGCAAATACAAGACAACGTGCATTAAATACTCCAAATGCACCACCAAACGCAATAATACTGTACAGTAGGGAGCAGGTAATATCACAAACATTGAGGAGACGTTAGTTTTGATGCCTGAGAGGCAAACAATATTGATCTCCGTTACTAGTAACATCATATGAAGGTGCAACGTCTAATTCTTCTAAACTTCGAGCCAAAGGTGGCCTTGTATTGTCCTGTTGCACATTTATGTATACTCCTCAATATTGTAACTATAAATTTATATTATTTCTTCGTAATAAAATGCTATAAATTTGTTCCTTAAAGCTTCAGTAATGTAATTAAATAAGTGTTATATAACAATAATTTCATTAGTAGACTTTTTCTATTAGGAATTTCCATTTGTAGACATTTTCTCAGGTAGACTAAAGATACAGTAGACCTATTTTATGTAGACATGTTGCCGTAAACCTATTGTTATTAGACGCAAAAAAGTAGACATAATGCCATTAGACATATTTCCTGTAGACCTTCCGTCCGTGCATCGATTTACAGCTCCTGGTTACATTAACCTGATTAACAGCTTAATAAGAAGAGCTTGAATACTTCGTCAACAAAAGCTTTCTTGCAATGCAACGCTTCTGGTGATGAGAGGATGCTTCAGAGCGCAGCAGTAACTGAGTTGTGTGAATGCCTACATTTAAACTAACGTTTTGTAATTCGTGGTGATGCAGAGAAGCGCCACTGAGCGGTGGCAAGTGGTACAGCACTAAAGTTGGAGTTGATATCTGAAGTCGACAGGTATAACACTCATATCTGAGATTCAGAATACAAAAGTAATCAGGCACAGAAATAAGAAATAGAAAGGGCGTGGAAAAAAAGTTTCACGCATGACTAACTTCACGATACGGCAGCCTTTATCCTCAGGCAGAGATGTGTTTGCATCCACTAGTTACATGGCTGGGTGCGCTCAGAATCGTTCTGGACACGATGGTGAAGAACAGAGTCCACCGCCCCTGATGGCAATCAAATTCCTCAATCCCTAATTCGGAGTCGCTACAAGGCGAATTTACAGCGAAACGTAAGAGACGGAGAGACATAACGGTTGAAAACATTGGGGGCTATCTTTCAGAAAGACTTTTCCATCCGGGTATGCACGTAACATTGGTCTACGAAATCTTCAATATTAATTGTAGAATATGGGTATTTTCGAGTTTTACAGCAATTCCTGTTCATGTCAAATATCACTACTATGTTTCATATTTACTATATAAATTAAATTTTAAAATAATCAGTAGAACATAAAGAACTGAAACAACATTTTAATTGTGCTTCAAAGTATTACATATTAAAATTATTTCCATACGCTAGTTGATGTACTTGTAAATATAAATTGTCCACAACCACAAAATTTAAAATAATATCGCTTTATAACTTCACAGATGGTGGGAAGATTCAGATGCTCTTGTTTGAAAACTAACTCCTATTAAATTAATACCAAACCTAGGCACTTTACACGCTCACTCTATGAAAAAACTGAGAAAGTAATTTTCAAACGAGTCATAGAATATTGATGTCCTTGGCGTTACCTAATATGTATATGATAATATTTATATATTTTCAATTTGTTCCTTGACTCTACTGTAGGGTGTGCTGTTATCAGAGCATATCCCTTCCATACATATGGGTTGAAAGAAGAAGAATTGCTTTACAATGTGTAATTGTGCTTCAAAACTTACATAACAAAGGTAGGTTAGGTTAATTGTATGTTCATTGAGTTACTTAATATTTTGACAGTAATAATAATACTGAAATGTCAATTACTTTTTAGTAAATGTACGACTTGTTCCTTTGTTTATACAACATAACCTTAACTTGATACGGACATTTTTTACCTATGAAGTGCAATCCGTTACCTTGCTCTTAATTTGTCTTCATTCTTTTCGTTCCCTATATTATGCTTCAGGATCGAACTTGAGATTGTTAAACACATTAAATACAAATTGAAATAATTGTTCAATAAAATTATAAATGCTCAAGTGGTGCGATATAGGCAATCTTACCCTATATATATACCACTTAGCCTTACGTCCTCACTTAGTACAGTGAGTAAATTGATCCTTTCATCACTAACGATATCTATATATTTTTTAACATGGAACACATCATAATTCCGTTTTAAATTATATTTTCCACACCTGAATGATTTTACAGATAGAACACTGACCACTCCCTACTTTAATTCTTAAAAAAAAAAAAAAAAAAAAAAAAGTTAACAATTTCCAGCCATTGTTAAACTCAGTTCCAAGTTTCTACTTTGCGACATCCACGGAGATAATCCATAAACGATTAGGGAAAACACGGTAATTTTACTTGAAGCAAGTAAAGAGATAGGTTTGGAAGTAAATTCCGAAAAGACAAAGCATATGATTATGTCTCGTGACGAGAATATTGCACGAAATATAAAAACTCGAAATTTATCCTTTGAAGAGGTGGAAAAATTAAGATACCTGGGAGCAACAGCAACAAATATAAACGATACTCGGGAGGAAATTAAACACAGAATAAATATGGGAAATGCCTGTTATTATTCGGTTGAGAAGCTTTTATCATCTAGTCTGCTGTCAAAAAATCTGAAAGTTAGAATTTATAAAACGGTTCTTTTATGGCTGTGAAACATGACTCTCACTTTGAGAGAGGAATATAGGTTAAGAGTGCTTGAGAATAAGGTGCTTAGGAAAATATTTGGGGCTAAGAGGGATGAAGTTACAGGAAAATGGAGAAAGTTACACAATACAGAACTGCACGCATTGTATTCTTCGCCTGACATAATTAGGAACATTAAATCCAGACGTTTGAGATGGGTAGGGCATGTAGCACATATGGACGAATCCAGAAATGCATATAGAGTGTTACTTGGGAGGCCGGAGGGAAAAAGACCTTTGGGGAGGACGAGACGTAGATGGGAAGATAATATTAAAATGGATTTGAGGGAGGTGGGATATGATGATAGAGACTGGATTAACCTTGCTCAGGATAGGGACCAATGGCGGGCTTATGTGAGGGCGGCAATGAACATCCGGGTTCCTTAAAAGTAAGTAAGTAAGTAAGTAAGTACGGAGATACGTAGTACATACAGGACATACTTCACCCCTGATCTGTACGAAACGAACTGCTACATTCCTCTTCACCACTACCTTACAGAGGGATGTCCACACCTGTGGAGTAACGGTCAGCGCGTCTGGCCGCGAAACCAGGTGGCCCGGGTTCGGTTCCCGGTCGGGGCAAGTTACCTGGTTGAGGTTTTTTCCGGAGTTTTCCCTCAACCCAATATGAGCAAATGCTGGGGAACTTTCGGTGCTGGACCCCGGATCATTTCACCGGCATTATCAACTGCATCTCATTCAGACGCTAAATAACCTAAGATGTTGATAAAGCGTCGTAAAATAACCTACTGAAAAATACAGAGGGGTAGCAGTCCTTCCCGCGAGGGAACAAACCTGTTTTCATTTGCCCGTACGGGTAAAACGCTCATACGGGGAGCCAATTGCCAGCCTGGGATGTTATTCGGATCAGTAGTATCCGGCAAACTATCTTTCTGCATTCCTAGTGACAATTTTCATGATTCGTGAAGTATTTATTTTATTTTTTATTGGGTTATTTTACGACGCTGTATCAACATCTAGGTTATTTAGCGTCTGAATGATATGAAGGTGATAATGCCGGTGAAAATGAGTCCAGGGTCTAGCACCGAAAGTTACCCAGCATTTGCTCGTATTGGGTTGAGGGAAAACCCCGGAAAAAACCTCAACCAGGTAACTTGCCCCGACCGGGATTCGAACCCGGGCCACCTGGTTTCGCGGCCAGACGCGCTGACCGTTACTCCACAGGTGTGGACTTCATGAAGTATGAATTAACAATAATTGAATCATGACAAATGAAATGGAAATGCATGGATAAATATTTCATCATCAAATTTCTAGAAGATCCAACTTGAACATGAAACCACGTCTGCGGACTAGGCAGCCGAAGCAATAGTCACTTCATAACGGTGCGTCTCGAGATATACACCAATTCAAGCAGTCCTTCGTAAACTTTATGATAATCATAGCTTCAGTCCCTCCGTTATCAACTTGAGGAGGGGAACACAGGATATGTTGTATATATGTCGAATTATTACACGTGGATCTAGAAACTGCATTCTAAACTTTGGATATAGCGTCATCTTTCTCAAGGCGTAAATATGAAAAGTTCTCGCACAAATTTGACCACCGCGAGAGCTTGAAAAATGATTAATTTCATGGTAACCGTGCCACAAGCAATCAGTCACGCATGTGGCGAGTTAATCGATTGTACGAAACTAAATATACGGCAAGTTCAAAATTACAATGTTCAGTAAGTTATTACTGGTTTTCACAGGGTAAATATCAAAACATGATGTACAGTATATTTAAAGGAGAGAAAACATTCAAAATATGTGGCCAGGAGTTACATAAAAATAAAGTAACAAATGATATACTGTATTATAGTTAAAATTAAGTGAACATGGTTGCTATCGGTACCGTGATACTTCCTGCAGCATTTTCGATGAATGAAACCGAAAGAATACTAGGAGACTCAAATCCTTACTCTGATTTACGAACTCCATTCTTTCTATCCTTACCGAAAAAAAGAGTTAATTAGATAGGTATGAAGGCTTAGGTGGGTATGAAGTGTAAGACTTGACTTGATTTGGCTTGGCTTTTTGGTGGCCCAACCCGGGACGTATCCATGCACTCAGGCTTACATTGCCCATTGTGCGGTCTATAGGGTAAAGGTACCTAATTCCGTGATACCCCTAATAACGTGATAAAATTTCATTTGACTGCCATGGAGTTGTGGTCTCTGACTTTTAAGTTTTTGAAATACCTAACAGATGCCAGGAGATGTCTTCTTTTCAATTCTATTGACAACCCGCCTTTTGAATAGAAGCAGAAGCAGTCTACTGCAGAAGCTTTTGTTCAGTGAAAGGTGGTTGACCAGGAAGTTTTTCTTTCTCTTGTGACCACTTCTGAAGAAACATTTTATATTTGAGGTAAGATTAATACAGCACTATAAAAATGATATATTACTGTAGATTATAGTCAGCTGAATCAATGTGTATGATTATTTAAACATGAGACAGTAACAATGCTACAGGAGCTTTCCCAATTTCAGATTTATTTTCATATTTCTCCTTCATGGCTCACTCGACCAGTGATCCAACGCTAAATTGTGAAAATTAATGTCTATGAAAGAAAATAGTTCGTGGAAATAATAATAAAAATAACTTATAGAAAACATCAATTATAATTATAATAAAATAATAGGGCATATATTTAACTTAATTACTGCTGCTGTTAGGAATATAAATAACGAGAAATAATTTTTATAATTCAATTTATTCAAATTTAATTTTGTATTGAATTTAACCTTCAGTTTATTTTGTTTATAATATATTAATATGTAATATGTATTCCTGTAGTTACACAAGTATTTTCTATGAAATTTGTCACTTAGGCCCTTTTTTATGTTGTAATTTCTTGCTTAATCCTTATTAAAACAATATACCATGACTTTAATGTGTTTTTCCAAATACACGTTTGTTTTCTGAGCAGTTGATGAGGATTATTTTAGTATCACGGAATTGGGATATCACTCACGGAATTAGGAAACCACTATCACGGAACTTGGATCCCTATCACGGATCTAGGAGCCACTGCATAACAATAAAGAATCATATATTATATACGAAACTTGTGAAACTGTTGACACTGACAGTTGTAAAACTGTAGCTAATGGTTCAAATAACGTCATTTAGGTGTTATTTGAACAATTTTATTACAATTTTGGCATAAATGTAGACTTTATTAAATATGTCACGGAATTAGGCAACTTTACCTTACAGACTTGAAGTGATATAACTGTGCAGATTGAGGGGGGCAACAGAATAATATATTAAAATAAATAAAAAGCCCATTTTGCATTTTGTAATTAAGTGCATAGTTAATTAGATAATTAGGCAGAAATTCTCAGTAGTTTGGCAACAGCGCATCGTCAGCTCACCCACGAATACACACACGAACTCAGGTATGAATAGCAGCATTCCGTCCCTTATTCACTGCAGCAGAGTCGCCACATTTCGTAATGGCAGGAAATAGCGATACATGTTAATTTTTATTAAATTTGCAGAAAAACCGTTCATTTTATTGAAAAACTGCAACGGAATAAACCATTCCTTATCAGTTTCTATAATGATAAGGGTAAAAATCATAATCGTATGGGTAGTATTTACCAAACAAAAGTTCGATTTTTATTATAGAATTTCATTTTTATGATAGAACGTACTAATCATCTTTCAAATGCTGCCAAGTATTTAGATTTTGATCACTTATGTGATGAACAATGAAAAGACTAATTTTCTGTTAATTCTGTTGAAGCCAGTCAGTTGAGTGGTGTCTAACTAGTTCCATTATGTCAAACAGGGTTAAAATTACACAGCCCGCCTGCGAAAGTATCCCCATGTTATAGGAGGGTCTAGTACACATAAATACAGTAACAAGGATCGTCCACAATTCATTATTCAGAGAGCGACACCTACTTGTCTGCTGTAGGGCGACACCACTACGCCCGACTCAACAATAGAAGAAAGATTTCACTACTTGTGAATCGAGTTTCAGCATCCGGAAGGGACAGGAGTCAAAACAGCTTCTTGAACAAGAAAATAGTTATCGTAAAATTCGAATTGACCTCGACATTTTGCGTAATAATAAGAAAATTCTTCCAAAAATATATTGGGATATACGTAGAGTCTTCACACTAGAACTATACCGGGTGAAAGGGAACCTACTACATTAATTCAGAGTGGTAATAGATAAGTCAATGCGAACAAGTTTTGCCAAATAAGTTTTTTGATACATCCAATAATTTTGAGAATACGAAATGTTACGTGTTGCAACGCTCCTTTAGGTCATTGCTTCGCAGCGGAGGCGATTGTACCTGCAATCATCCATTCAGCAAAACTTTCGAGGAGAACGAAATCAAAAATGTCTCATCAGATACGTTTCGATCAAATTACTATACATGAAAACAAAGTATTGAATGAATTAGTTACGCAAGTTGTTTGGTTTTCAACATTCTTTATTACATTGGACCTTTAGCTACAGTTTTTACAACTTTCAGTGTCAACAGTTTCACAAGTTTGATATATAATATATGATTCTTCATTGTTATATAGTGGCTCCTCAATCCGTGACAGGGATCCAAATTCCGTGATAGTGGTTTCCTAATTCCGTGAGTGATATCCCAATTCCGTGATATTAAAATAATCCTCATTAACTGCTCAGAAAACAAACGTGTATTTGAAAAAAAAAAAACATTAAAATCATGGTATATTGTTTTAACTCAATTTAATACCATGAAACTTATTTAACATTCACAGTATCTGTTGATTTTTTTCTTTTTACGTAATTACAAAATAGTAAACATTCTTATGAAGCAAAATTATGTCCACGAAAGATTCCTTTACATTTGATTTAAATTCAAAATAACATTATTACGAACGTACATTCTGCAACTCAATCTCCATTTAAGCTATCTTTGAAGAAATTAATAACAATTAATTTAAAAATGAAATTAAGTTACAGTAATGTTAAGTAATTTGTTAAGTGTTACAAATGTACAGTAATTTGATCGAAACGTATCTGGCGAGAAGCATTTGTTTACACTTTCCTCTCGCAAGTCTTGTGGAGTTGATGACTGAAGTTACACTCACCTCCACTGCGGAGCAATGACCTCAAGGAGCTTTGCAGCACTGCAACACTTTACATTTCATATTCTCAAAATTATTGAAAGTATCAAAAAAACTTGCAAATCAAGCTTTCAGGTATAACTCCCTGTAAAGCTGATTTCAATAATTTCGACGGAAAAATTGTTCCGGGGCCAGGCATCAAACCCGGGATATTTTGCTAAACGTACCAATGCTCTACCAACTTGTTCTAACCGGGAACTCTACCAGACACCGATCCAATATTTCCCTCTATATCCGCAGACCTCAAAGTGGGCTGACAACCGTCAAGCAACCAACATTGAGTGCACACTAACTCTATGTGACAAACTGTGGTTTTTCTGTTATTCAAATCAACTTTACATGGGGTTTATACCTGAAAGCTTGATTTGCATAATATAAGTAACTGTTCGTTAACAGAAAAACCACAATTTAAGTCACACAGAGTTAGCGTGCACTCAATGTCGGTTGCTTGACGGTTGTCAGCCCACTTTGAGGTCTGTGCATATAGAGGGAAAAATTGGATCGGTGTCTGGTAGAGTTCCCGGGTAGCTCAGTTGTTAGAGCGTTAGTACGTTTAACCATAGGTCCCGGGTTCGATGGCTGGCCCCGGAACAATTTTTCCCTCGAAATTATTCATATCAAAAAAACTTATTTGACAAAACTTGTTCGCACTGACAAATCTATTTATTACTTCTGCAAGTTATTGTAATAGGTTCATTTGTACCCCGTATGTACACTTCTGTAATTTCATTCTCACAAGAAAATTGTTAATGAACTGCTGTCGAAAACACTCCTCACATTGCTGAATTTCGCATAAGATTGAAAATAAATGTTTGTCGCTTTGAACAGATTCTATACTTGTGTAATTTAACTACATCGTACGATTTGAAAGGCTGTGCTCAAACTGAAGTAGGTTACGGAAAGATTGGAATATAACAATTTTACAATAGGAACTCATGGTCTAAGAAATAATCCTATGGTATGATAGACAACATACTAATGAAGTAATATGTATGCAAAATTTTAAGTAGACAAAGACTGCATGAACTTGACCATTTTATTAATTTGTATTAAACCAATTTGTTTTTCCAACTGGTGTCCATCACATTCAATGCATGCACTGCATCGTCGAAGAAAACTGTGGCATTCTCTCCCAAAATACCCCAGAAAGCTCTCGAACCACATGAGATGCTGTAGGTATTCTGGCTAAAAGTGCTTCCGAGTCTTACACCGGTTTCTCTTAAAGAAGGCTTTTCATATGCCACCAAAACAAGCAATCAAGAAACATCGAAACTGGGAAGCGGGCTGGCCATTCAACTAGACCACCTCTTCCAATCCAATACAAGGTAGGTGAGAGATTTAGAAAGTTTTATAGAGCAAGAGTTAAAGTGTGCTGCTGCTCAGTCCTGTTGCACGCACATCTGCTGACGCACGATAAGTCGCACAATTTCTAACAACTCTGGAAGAACTGTTGTAAAGAGCTAGAGATCTCCTCATTCAAATATTTTGGCAGGAGGTAAGGTGCAAAGTATGATTACATCCACAATGTAAGTCCTGATATTTTGAATTTGTGGTGACAGAATTACTTCGAAGACCACAGATACACATACTAGAAATTGTATATTTCGACCCCTCTATAAGTTTATTCAGTTTCAGCACAATATTTTTAATCAACAATGATCAAAACGCTTCAGAAACAGAGACAAGCGAGATATTTAACTTATGCGCCGTAATGTAGAAAATCGCCCGATTCTATTCGAGCTAATTAAATTCATCCTGCTTGGAGAGCTGGTCATATTCATAGCAATGCTTTGTTCTCTTCACATGAATTGTTTGTTATTTTGCTATAACTTACTATTGTTAGTATTTTGCATTTGTAAACTGGAAAACAAGACGTGTTCAAAACATGTTTTACTGACAAATCTGGGGTTATCAGAAGCCAGGCAGAATAGCATTGTCAACATGACCATATAACAAGCTATATCTCAGCTCTCTACCTCCTAACCATCCGCCATTGTTCCTGCATCGAAATCTAATAATATTCCTCTCATTACGATATTGTGCAGTTCATCACTATGTGGAAGCCACGATCGTGGTTTGAAATTCCGCCTAAGGCATGGATTCTTGTTATCAACATATCTTGTGCCCTCTTAACCCATTTATGCCCAGGTGGGTCGTTTTCGACCCATTGATTAAAATTATTTTCCACGCGAATTAGTCTAGGCAACACAACGTATCTACTTTTCTTAGATGCACAAAGGTACAATGCACTTGTGGAACACGCGGGAAACCAACAGACCACGTCATTATTGCGCGGGAAATTGCCGAATAAATAAGACGCAACTAGCGTCTGCCTTGGAGAAGAAAAAGTGAGTGAAAACTCTGTTCAATCCGTGAATTATATTAACAATCAGTGTTTCCTGCCAAGAAGATTCAGGAGAATATGTATCTTGTATGTTTTTGTCAATATTTACGCTAGTTGCTGTACAGTAGGGCTTAGAATTTAGTGTGGGTCGATAACGACCCACTAAGCACTTATTCGAGGATTACCTTTCACATAGCTTTTCATTATGAAATCATTTTGTTATCTTATTATTTTCCTTTGAGCGATGTTTTTACGAACAACTACCTCAATAGAAGTTTGTGTAAGAATTAGGAGTGCTTTTGGGAATGATAATTCTGATAGCACTTCTCAGAATATCTCAGGCGTATTACCGCTTTCGTTTACAACATTGTTTTATTTGTGTAATGTTATATCTCACTGCTTGGGATGCACTTTGGATAGTCTTTGACGAACTAAGTAGTTCATAATTCTCGGCACTAGCGGCATCTATGGGAGCCGGGTGTGAATAACAATCAGAATGACCCCGTTTTGTCTTTTTATTATCTTCATGAGAGTTCCCTACTGGCCCCATCTGAAAACTGAGATCCTTCATTACAGTTTCCATAATCACAATTATTCCCTCTTTTCAGAATCACTGGTCTGACAGTAATCTAAATTCTATAATAATTGGAGAGATCTGATTCTTCCGAAATCCCAAAATATGGGGCAGATATATTCATTGGCCTGCCTGAGGATAACGGATGCTGATTCTGGAGATGAAGATTGCAAGGACTCCAACCGAGCTCAACTACAAGCCACAGCAGAGTTAGTGACAGAGCTACCAGACATTGTTCAACCTTATAATGAGGAAGTGGCACCGATATTAGAAAATATTCAGATCTTATCAGCAATGAAATTGAGAATTCCCCACCACCGACATGTAGAATAAAGCGAGAAAGAAATAAAGGTGAGCATCACGTCTATCGAATATGAACTAGCCCCATTACAAGAAGAGGAAATTAAAGTTCGTCAGCCTTATGTATTCCGTAAATATAATTGCAATATGAGTGGAGTACATACTTCTGACCTACGTGGAAAAAATGGCACATACCATTACTTTCGTCGTTTTTAGATGTGTAGTCAATCAGTCGATAACATGGAAAGTCTTTGGATGCCTAAAATATGACACTTCTCCAAAGAGTGGATGACGAGTTCGTTCCTTCGGTACCATCAAAGAACACCGGAGCGGAGGAAGGATCACTGTGGGCACTAAACCCAACAACAAAGACTCCGATGCAAGAGTTGTGGCAATGTAAAAGCATGTCAGAGATGCACCATACCATGAGTACAACTAAGGACTTATGTCATGTATTTTTAGTAGGTTATTTTACGACGCTGTACCAATATCTCATGTTATTTATTGTCTGAATGAGATGAAGGTGATAATGCCGGTGGAAAGTGTCCGGGGTCCAGCACCGATAGTTACCCAGCATTTGCTCATATTGGGTTGAGGGAAAAACCCGGAAAAAACCTCAACCAGGTAACTTGCTCCGACCGGGATTCGAACCCGGGCAACCTGGTTTCGCGGGCAGACGCGCTAACCGTTACTCCACAGGTGTGGACCTTATGTCATGTACCATAATTTATTGTGTTTCAAATTATTCATTTCTTCCAGTACAAGGTTTCCTTTCAGATTTGTGAATGTAAAATACATGTGAATGTGAATGTAGCTCTCAGGAAAATTATAATTATTATTCAATAAATATTTTTAAAAAATCGTATGCGTTTTTAATATGGTAATGATTTCTTTATACATTACTTTTAAATTTAACAAGTTGCATACTATGCAAAAGCATAAATAAAACAAGAAATCATCAAAACATTATAATGAACAAATTCTCGAGGAAGTGCCTAGTGGGTCGTTATCGACCCACCCCATAAATTTTTACCGAAGTAACAAAATCACTATTTTCATAGTTCCTCATGCTTACAACGTCCCTCTGACTCATTTAATATGATATGTGAAACAAAAATTAAAAAAAAATAATAATAATCTGGGCATAAATGGGTTAAGTATAGGCCTAACGTCGTGCTAACACTAAGTCACAAATTTCCTGTCACTCGTTCGACTAGAAATTTCCAAGACTAGAAAACGAATAGATAGAAACTGAAGCCAAAAACAGTAAAAAAAACTGCTGAGTTCTGCATCCATATTACGTCTTTCAGTAGTTTGAACTTTTTGCACTTCTAAAATTTACAGGTAATTGAAGGTATCTCTTACAGACGTTGAATCTCTAAGAATCTGAATCCCTATGATGTAGAATGTAAAATATCTTTGATGCACACAGCGAACGAAAGAACGTTTTCGAAGTTTACATGACGAGGCTTGAATTTAAATACAATACGTCATGTGGAATACTGAATGACACTTCAATCCAGCTGAATCTACGTTGAGAGGTATTGTGTCCCTGTGTCCAAGAATGTCGTATTATACTAAAATTCATTGCGTGCATACAGCGGTATAATATTTTGAAACATATAAAATGTCCTCGGATCTTATAAAAAAAATAAATAACGTAATACTCACAACAGCACACATCCAGTGCAATGAGTATGTATTTCATCAATATAAAATCATCTAGAATATCGATTTTTATCAAAGGAGAGCTAATATAAAGTAAGTAATGTTACTGAGACTGTAAATTATATTTATTCATGTCTAGACATGATCCGAATTAGGCTATGTAACAATCGAAAGCGCTGACACAGAAATCTCCATTCTTATGCGTCCAAATTATTTCGCCAATATTGTCATAACACTCCTATATAATATTATATAAAAATAAAGTAACACCACAATCTAGTACAGAAAACTAAGCTAGGAAGCTGCCTGGAGAGGGGAGGTAGTACAGCTAAAGAAAGGGGTTCACCTATGCTCCGATACCCATGTATAGTCATATTATCTGAAAAGTTGACTTTCTGGCAATGTATTCAAGTTGCATCCTCCCTATAATATATTGAGCAGTGTTGTAATACATAATAATTCGTTTAATGTTATTGGTGTTAATGATTTATTTCCTACTTGCAAAGGTATATTCATTAGTATAATATATGACTGACCTAAATGTCCCATCATTATTCTAGTTATATGTGCCCAAATTACAGATTACAGCGTTCGACTATGGAGAACTTTGCCCGATAATGTAATGCTCATCTTAATAGAACAAATACTTCTATCACAAACGACAGCTACACATAGAAACTTTCTTACATAGAATAGCCTTCGCAACTGTTATTAGAACTGAACTGTACCGTTCTAGTCCACAGTGCACAGCAGTATGCACCTTCGCGAACGAGACAGCTTGCTAGTTTGAGGCATCTGTACATAGCCTACAATCACGAAGATCAATACATAGGGAAAATGCATCCAATGACAGTTGAACTTCAGTTGCTAGCCACTAGGATTGCTACTATCGCACAGTCTATTGTTCCTAGTACTCTCAGTTTCTAACCGCTTGGAGCATTGTATCGCGAGAAATGCAAAAAATCACCGTAAGCTCCGTGACTGTATTACTAGACTGTGGTAACACCCACTAGGATCAAATCTCAAAGTTTCCTGTCTTGCAGACAAGGAGACCCTATAGGTACCACCCGTCGTCACGTGTGGCATTCAGAAACTTTATACCGTCTATTCTTACATCTCATATGCATTAAGCGAAATTTGGTACTTTTTTTTTAATATTTGGCAGTTTTCGCACGACATCCATCCGAAATTCCTTAACGCTATATTCACGTTAGTAGAAGCACATTGATGACATATGCACGTGTATTAACGTATGGTAATAAAAAAAAAGAGTTTGTGTGTTTGGTAAATTTGTTTGTCATGCTCATTCCTCTCCCTCACTCATTTATTTACTGTTATTGTCAAGTCCTTGCCATTGTATTCAGGGTAGAAGCAACAGCGCATCACCGGCCCACATACGAATATACACATTAACGCAGGTCTGATTAACAGCATTCCGTCTCTTAGTCACTCCAACAGGATTGTCAGACTTCCTAATGGCAGGAAATAACGATACATGTTAATTTTTTATTTCTTCTGCAAGAAAACCGTCCATTTTATTAAAAAACTGTAAAGGGATGTCATTCCTTATCAATTTCCAAAGTGCAAAAATTAGAATCATACGGATAGTCCTCACAGAGTGAAAGGATGTTAACATTTAGAGGAAAATTATTTTGTTCTGAGAGAAGTACTAATTTTGGAATAATATAATTTTTGTTGTGCTCTATCCAGACAATAAACAGTTAAAATCTGTACAGTTACATCACTTACACGCTGTATATTTCTCCTTATTAAGAGAATGGAAGGAATTCTACAAATTTTGGTTTTATATGAAGATTTAGATAGTGAACAAGACATTTTTTTGACGCAAAGAAAGAGTGACACCCCAATATACAATATCATGGGTAATATTAAATCTCAAACGAGAAGCCATCGTTATACCATAACGTTAAACTTCGCGGTATCTAATTTTGAATCGCTGTTCCGCTTATTAAAATAGCGTATGGACCTCGATTCTGTTTGGTCTTTCGATTTATGACGTCACGACGGCGTGAACAAATTATGGGTGCAGTGTGAAAAATATCTTCAAAATGACCAGTAAAAATGAATAAATATTTGAGAAATAAACAAAACATACGACAGAATTCTTTTATACAGTGTGAGTCAGCCAGAGCAAGACGGGCGTCAGCGGAAAGTCGTGTGCGTAGTAACTGCTACGCTATCGCAGTGATCAGACCTCTTGTTCGCGTACGTTTTGTGTTTAGTTACGTAAACACGTTCACACAGTGAGGGTGCAGCTGTATACCGTACATTTAGAGTGCAATAGTGTGTCCATTATGAAATATAGCCTGGAACAACGAGTGTTTATTTACCACAACTTTGTGAAATACGAATCTTGAAGAACAGTAATTGTAACAAACTTCCGTCAGTCATTCCCTGATTCGCCAGAGCCTTCTAAAGAAATGATTTACAATTTAGTGAAGACATTTCGTAGAAGATCAGTATTGGATAAGAAACGAACATTTGTGAAGCGTGTTCTCACTGAGGAGATGTTAGATGAAATTAGCCACCGTCTAGAAAGAAGTCCTACGGCATCATCCCGCCGTGCAGCTCAGCAGGTAAGAGTGTCACAGTCTTCAGTGAAAGAATTAAAATTAAAACCTTACAAAATTCGTGTAGTTCAGAGTTCAACGGAACCCGATTATCAGAACAGACTTAGGTTTTGCATGTGGTTCCAACAGTCAGTGTATGATGGACTACTTGACCCCACCTTAATTTTTTATAGTGACGAAGCATAGTTCCACGTCAGTGGTTATGTGAACACTCAAAACAATCGTTACTACAGTGAAAATCCACACCGTAATTTAAATATGTATTGTATTGATTAAGGCTGGTTGAGTGGAAGAGAAGGCCTTATGGCCTTAACTCTGCCAGCGAAAATAAAACATTATTATTATTATTATTACTATTATTATTATTATTTTCACAAACAGCTGCTACACGACATGAAATCAAGCCATCGGAGAACGAACTGCGACGAGTTGATGGACACGTGTTCAGGAGATGTACAGCCTGGCAGATATCACAAGGAGTCATTTCGAACGTGAATTGTGAATTCAGTAAGTACATTATTACGCAATACTAACCGCAAAAGCGCGGAACGTATCCTCCGCATATGGTAGTGTCGTTGCGTATGAATCAGCCACCGTGAGTGCTGTTAGGAGTCTAACCCTGGCTGGTTCATCCTGTATATTCTGAACAAGGCATGGGAACCACGTGTTTCTCTTCCACTGAAATGCGATAGTGCTATATGGTTGTCATAGCAACGTGAAAAATACTCTGCAACGGAAAAAAACAAGTCAAGTTCTGGAACTTCCTCTCTCTCACATTCACAGAAGCTGTTAGTCATTCCTTCAGTTTAATTTTGTTAGGTCATCAAAGCATCAAATAAAATTAAACAGAAGACACCCTGGCCAAAAAGTGAGCAGTTAATTATCGTTTTGATCCTCAAACTGTTTCATGAACTATAATATATTTATTAAAAATCAAGTCTCTTAAGTAGTCTAGAGAAGATCGCCGCGGAAGTTCGAAACATTTGTAAATTAATCTGTTAAATGTTCGAACCGTTCTCTCGTTAGGTTTCTTGTTCAACTAGACAAAGTATAAAGATATATAGAGTGATTCAGGATTTCAGGAGGAATAGTAAATATTTGAGATAGTGGTAGTACGGACTATTCCGAGTAGGCTAAAATGTTAATATAAACATGTCCAATTTTCAATAGGTGTAGAGATACAGCTTTGAATGTTGCGCATACGCTGTCCAAGTGGCAAGAAGAGATAAATTACTTAATGATTAACTTTATTGTTTATTTACATTACACCAATATATTTCAACAGTTCAGCGATCAATTCGTCCTTCCCATTTATTTTGTTTACGTACACTTCGCCTTTCATCCACCCTCACAGACAAAAATCGATAAGAGTAAGGTCTGGGGACCCTAATTGCCAATGTACGTGACCACCGGGTCTGATTCACCGTTCGGAGAATGTGAGATATACATGTGACACCTTACGGCTAAAATGTTCTGGAACACAGTCATGTACGAAAAACATGGAGTTCTCGTTTCTGGCATCTTTTGTAAGCCTAAGCGTTCTTCGGGAGTTTAGTATATAAAACAACAGATGATATCTGGAGTAAGGTTACCATCCGTCCGGCAAAAGGAGGACATGTCCTCTTTTTTAATCATTTTATCCTGTCCGGCAGACATATTTTTTAAATTTGAAATGTCCGGCATTTCGCATTTCAACTAGAATTAATATGAATTTTGAATAATGTGAGATATTACGTACAGAATATCGAAACAAATGGTGAAAACCTATGAAAGAATTTAACTGCTCTCAATGGTTGAAGCTGGAGCACATAAATAAAACATAAAATATGATAACCTATTGACATGCATTGAATTCTTACACTCTAAAAATGTCACTATTCATGATTCTAAGCTATTTTACTAATTTTATTCTACAATGTACAAATATATGTCAATCAAGTTCATTTGGACAAAGATTTAAGTTTAGATAAACAATGGTGCAAATTCTTCAATTTCAATAGTTCTGCGAGCATTGAAACTTTCTCAGAACTCTTAAAAATATGTCAATTCTATTTATTTATCCCAAGTCACAATGGAAGTGGTGAGAGAGTATTTACCCTAATATCTGCTCTATGGAAAAAAGAACGAAATCGCTAACGGAGACAGTCAGAGGTATCATCATGGTGAAATATAATTTCAAGGACATGTCCTGTGAACAGTTCCATAGTTATTTGTACAAGATATAAGTTTGTCTGTTCAAGCTCTTGTGCACAAAGTGGGCTCCACCGATAAGTAGGGTACAGATGTAATACTGATCCAGCAACTAGTGAGGAAACTAACTAAGGTGGGCCATTGTTTTTATCTTTAATTTTGTTCATACCAATTTTTAAAAAGTCCTCTTTTTTCAGCAATGTCCTCTTATTTTAGATTCCATGTCCTCCTATAGAATTTCTTCTCATGGTAACCCTAATCTGGAGATAACTTGCAACAACATCTTCTGTATTCCTACAAGGCAACTTCGTTATGAATTACTTCTTAGCAAAAAAGTGTTACACACTCTACATATTAAAGAGAATTTTATTATACCCATAAAATACGTAGTTTCTGACAACAATAATTTGAAATTATTGTGATATACGTTGCTGTTGAAACTCCTGCTAGAAATATGGAAAAAATAACATGTAGGTGGGATGAAATAATTTTACTGCTTCGATAGTAGCAATGTGATATGACTTGCGACCGAGGTGCCATAGGTTATCGTGAATGAGAGAGATTTCTCTTCACCCGTATCTTACACATAGTCTGACTCGAGATCATATCTCCGGGACCCTCCCGTAACTTCCACAACTAGTCTACCATTGAAGGACGACTCACATACACAACCACTAACGAGCAGGTTTCATCTCATTTCACAAGTCCCAGTTTCACCGAAAAATATAAAGGGAAATTTTTATTGAAATCGGTGGCCATGCAAATTTGTTTATATTCAGACGCAAACTAATTTTTGTACGCCATAATCAGTTTTCCTGGCCTCAAAATTCAATGAAAGAAGTTACTGTACAACGCACTTAAAATTGTATGTTCTTTTGCAAACAAATATTTATCGGCTCTTTAACCCTCAACAGCCCTACAAATCGCGGGCTCAGAATGACAAGGTTCTTTCTATCTAACATTTTTAGCAAAATTGAGATTTTTGTTGCACTGAACTCTGCTACTTCACAGCTATCTACCATATAAATTATATGTGGATATCTCTAATATTGTTCGTGATAAAGTTAGTTTTAAAAGGTTCTTATCTGCACTGATTTTACAACCAAACTTTTAAAATGCTCTCCTGTAAAATATACTGAACACTAGATAGAACCTTGTCATTCTGAACCCTCGAAATATTAATGCAGAATTGCAAGAACGTTCAATAACGATAAATGTTTTCTAAAGCCATCACTAGATATAGGTCTGAATTTGGTGTTTTAAAAAGTTAACGCTTTGTTATTAAACTGTAAATAAGCTGCTAGCTTCCGAAACTAAAGAGTAAAGCTTTGATTCTTTATATTTCAGAGTCAGCTAGGAAACATGTTAGTATTTGAGAATAAATTATGGAACGAATTACGTTCAGTATAACGTCGTTATAAATTATGTAGACTATGCAAATATATTCATGAAAATGGAGGTTATTAGTAAAGATGGCCAAATACGAGCAAACGCTACAGATATCTAGTGGCGAAACTGATAACTACATACTCCATGGCTGTCGGCCATTTTCAAGGCCTAAACTTCAGGATTACCCAGATCTAATCTGATTAAAACTTACGATATGACAACAGTTATGTTGATTTTGAAGGTTTGGGTTATTGAAGGAGACGTTTGTGAATGACTTGCATTCAATTCGGGGTGACGGGGTTAAGGTTTCTAAAAAATAATGTAAGCAAAGTAGAAATAATTCATCATCTAATAAATAATTTCTCTCAAGGTGACGCGCTACTGTAATTTGTAATTTATATTATTTCCAATGTATCGTCTCGAAAATTTTACATCAGTAAGATATTGCTAAAATACATGCGCACATTCTTTCTCTAATTTTTATGTTGAGAAACATGCCCAGAATTGTCTTTATCTTTTTCATTTAAAATAATTTCTGTCTTTAATAAACATTTACCTGAGCCTCACATAAAGGCAATCAATTTCCTTAAATTTTTAACATGAAGCTAAAACTCCCTATGATAAAATGCTTCATTGCTTTTTTTCTTCTTCAATAATAAATAATAATATACTTAATTAGTTTTAAAAATACTTTGAACATTTGATAATTTTTTTTTTTTTTTTTTTTTTTTGGCTTTTCAACTTCACCGCACGACATAAAAAATCGCAGCTTTCTTAATAGTAATCATATGTGTACATGAATGCAGCATTTTATGCACAGACCTGATGTGAATGGGTAGTGCAAAGTTTCATTATTCCAGGTGTAGCCATTCAGGAGATACATTATTTGTAATAAATTAAAATGTGAAAACTCTGATGTGTGGTACAATCACTTTAAAGTTTATAATAATGCATTCTGAATACGAAGGGGTCAGAGCCATAGTGGGCCAAGCGCCATACATTAAAAACGGAGAAAACAAGGGTTAAAATTAAGTGCTTACAATAATTCAATGAAACATATAGCAAATGATATCAAGTGTGCACATTAAAACTAAATTATATGTCAATCTTCATTAAATTATGTTATCCACTTAACTTAAACCCTTGCTTTCTCCGTTTTTAATAAATGGCGCTTGGCCCACTATGGCTCTGAACCCTTCATACAGTAACCACTTATGTGATAAACTGAATTTCTAACTCAGAATAAAGATTTCGCGGTGAAAGCTTCACTACAGCATTCCCCAAGAAATCATAGATTTCTTGGCGGCATATTTAAGAAATGAAGAAAATGACCAAAACCGACCAAAACTCAGTAGTACGTCCACACAAGAAATGTATTTTCTTCGGTGTTAATTTCACCAACGTCAGCTTATTCTACTTAATAGAAATGTCACTGATTGTATGGTTAGAAATGAAAAGGTTTCTTTCTGTAAACAAAACTTCATACTGTCATACACATACAAGTTTCAACTCAACTGTAATCACACTTCTTTCGTTTCTGTTATATAGGCCTAAAAGTGCTAAATTACATTTTTTTACAAACGTAGCCTATTTAACACACTATGCCAGAAAAATGTACTTTAACAAAGTAAAAATTTGAAATTCAAAATAAAAAATGAAATAATACTTCGGTATTAATATTAGAAAATAAATTTTACTTGCTTAGATAAGATAGCCTACTGAAGACTGTATGAACCAACTTGTATGAAGTTATTTAGAAGACTATCGTAACAGTGAATTTTAAGTGCGAAATTACATTTTATGAGACATTCTCACCTGTCAGGAAAATTGTGCATAATTATTTCAGAGCTGCGCAATCATTACAGAGTCCACAAAGTGGTTTAGGTGTGGAAGTGCCTAGAGGCCCATACCGACGTATATTTTAACCGTTGGACGTGAACTGCTAATCAAAAACTCTTCTTCTTTAAGACCTGTATATGCGTCCAAAGTTTCGACCAAGAATTTCCTTCTGAATCACCCTGTATATAGTTTTAAAACACTTACATTTTCCTGAATTACATAACTTATTATAATTAAATATATAAACGTACTGATTAATGTAGCCTATAGTGTAATATCACAGTCTAGTAAATACAGTCACGAAGCTCAATATGTAGGGGATATGCATCCATAGATAGTTGCTAACCGCTAGGATCGCTACTATGGCCTCATCACAGACAATGCGAAATATTATCGGCACAGTCTATTGTTCCTAGTACCCTCAACAACTCAAGCTTCATGACTATATACTAGACTGTGGTAATATGTTGATTTTGTACAGGTATATTGAGGAACATGTTTTCATAGAATTCGCGAGGCGAAGACTGTATCGCGCAACGAAGCAGTGACCTAATCGCTGCTTATATCACTCTCGTCTGACGAATACAGGAAGGAACTAATTAAATTCCTCGTTTTCATATACATGACAAGAGTTGTGTGTTTTAAACAGTGCTTCACGAATCCTACTCCAACTTTGATACGTAGTCCAAAGTGATGAATGTATAATCTTGTTCACTACTTTGCGTCCATTTTCCGAAAATTAACCACGGAAGCCACAGTAATATTTTTCTAAAAGGACTCTCAAGTCAGCTGAAGCATGGGTTCAACTTCTAATTCATCGATTCCATTTTCCTTCAATCGCAGTAATGTAGAAAATGTCAACATCCTAACAGGATTTACCCAAGTCCAATTTCAATATTCTCCGATGAAACGAGATTCCCATAACGTGGAGTTGACACGGTACGACAATGGGTGGTATGAATAAAGTTGTATTACTTTTTGCTTTGACTGTAGAAGATACTTGAAATAGAAGTATACACTTCGTTTTGTATGCATAACCCTGATACTACTACTACGAAGTATTTACTATGTGACGGTAGTATAAACTATCAAGAGTATTAGATTATATCGATTATCGAAGTACTTCACGTTCATCCGTGAAGACTCGTTAGTTTTTGCCTTCCATGCATTTATGTTAATTTCTTGGTGGGAAAATGGATAGCCGTCCTTAAAATTTGGTTAGTTTAACAAAACGATGGACGATTACGACGAAGTGCAAAGTGTAGAAGAGAGAGAATGAGAACTACTGTTGTTTGTTAAACTACTAGAAGAATAGCCAGCATTGTTAAACAAGTTGCAAACTCATGCCGCAAGAAGTGATAAGAAAAAGCCATCCAGACTGTGAAAGTTGAGGTGGAAGATTACAGCAGGACAAAAATTGACGAAAAGGAAATTATGAAGAAAATAAATAGCATAAATAGTAAAGTAAAAATCAGACATAAATCAAAATGTAAGTAATTAAATTTACATGTAACCTCAAAATAAATATTGCACACATACAGAGTTTTTTTCAGTAAATTAATTAATGTGTTATAATTACATCATAGAATCATTTTCTAAAAATATATTATTTTAAATAACAATAACTAAAATAAACTAACAGAATTCCAGTTATCTCAAAATCAGCATTTGATTAGTCCATTACAAAAATTGATCATATAAACTTTTGTATTTGTAAAACCTTTATTACTTCTTATAATCACGTTCTGATGATTCTCGTCTCTCCTTGTAGCATTTTATAGTGCGAATTTACATAAATTCTGCCATTTTAAACCGTGCAAACGCTTATGCTAAGCTAACGAAGTCTCAGACATAGCAGACTACGATTTTTCTTAGTTTATACTTACAAGTAGAAGTATATACTTCTTGTTATGCATACAAATATTAGTTTGTACTACCAATTCTAGCATAAACTAAACACGGCCTTCCGATCAACTTTCTGCTACACAGAAGAGAATTTACTACGGTTTTTTTATACATAAAGATCGTAGTATATACCTACTACGAAAACCTTAGCAATACCATTTACAATTTTACTGAGCGAGAGGAAGATCGTTTTTTTTTGTCACCGTATTAAGAGAAAGTTCGTGGACAAATTGCTGCACAAAATCGGTCCTTGTGTCGTTCATCAAAATTGTAATAAATTCTCAAAAAGAACTATCACAATATTATAGGCATCCGACAAGGAAAACTCAGTGCGCAGAAACCAGCGGGCGTGACTGTCTCGCGCAGATGACGTATGCTCCCGTTCCCAGCATGCTCTCACGCCTATTGTAGGAGGGTAAGAGGAGTGTAGCATGAGCGCTGCGAGGAGCCCGAAATGAGTTTTCCTTGTAGGATCCCTATACCAATCTTTACCCTATGTTAGGATCCGTCACTGACAACGAATTACTAGTGTGGAAAAAAATAACAAAAACCAAAACGTACACTTTGCTAATAACTGTTTAATTAAACATAACTCATTTCAATTTTATTAATGTTCACAAACAATATGTTACTTGTTACAAGGTATTCAAGGATATTCAAAGTGCTGTCCATGCCTCAGTAAGCAATTTTTCTTAGTTTTCTCCGCAATGAATTTCGAATTAGCTTATTGAAAACATTCTTGGAGAAATTCTTAAATTTTTAGAGGGATCTCTAATCCGATGGTGCAATTCTCCAACAGAGTTAGCAACAGAGCTGTACACAACGATTTTCACAATACCCTAGACAAAAAGGTCCAAAAACTTAAGGTCTGGTGATCTGTAAGGCCAAGGCGCAGGCCCACCTCAACCTCGTTGCGTTAACTTCGTTCTATTTTGAAAACAGCAAGCACCACCTAAAATGTCCTCTGACAAGCAACGTGACTGTCATTCAATCTCAGACAACAACACTACTTAAACAAAACTATTCTCTGACAAGAAGGTACCTGTTATATAGTCTCAGACCATTCTGAAAGGAGAAAAGAACAGAATGAACAATCCTATAAGCATATAAGACAGCGGCGGATCTCAACGTAGCACGTACAACATATCGAAAACAGTTAATTTGGTTATCCGTGCTGACTGAGACTTCATTGCTAATATTAGTGTGAACGTTTCAGCTTTACAATGTTTGCCATCAATTATAAGACACTCTGTACACCAATGTCGGAGTTTACTTAGACTTGTAAATTTTTAGAAGGAACATCCTCCTTTCCCTTCTCTTTTAATCTTCTTCTTCTTCTTCTTCTTCTTCTTCTTCTTCTTATAAAAATCATAATTTTGTATTTTGAAGTGTGTAACTATTCGAAATTTATGCTGGCTTGCAAGAACGTATTTATTGATTTTTAACTCATAATGGTCCTATAAATAAATAATAAATATAGATGCAAGAACATCCACTGACATTAATGGTTAGCTAGAGTTCGCTAACTTATGGGTCTGAATATGACCCTCTACGAAATTAACGCTTTGTTAGAAAGCTGTACATAAGCTATCAGTTTTCGAAAATAAAAAATGAGGTTTCATTCTTTTTCAAGGTCATTTACGGAACAATTTGGCATTTGAGTCTAAATGATAAAACGAAGTACAGTATATTGCCATCATGCATATGGAAATTCTATGTTTAGAAATAAATTCAGGCTATTAGTATACACCTACGGGCACACGACCCAGATATCTAGTGACGAAACTAATAGTTACATAGTCTACTCGAAGGCAGGCGGCCATTTTTCATAGCTCAACTGCAAGATTTCGCAGACTTAATTCGATAGTAATATCTGGCAATATTTATTTGCATCATTCTAGCCTGTTTACGAGAAGTTAATGGACATTATTGATCTAGCATCACTACTGATCAAAATTTAAAATTGTTTTATCACATTACTTATCTTTATATGAGGCTTCGTAAACAATTTATAAATTCGTTAATCTTCGATATTTAGAGTTTTGCGCAATGTTTATTTAGCCCTTTTTCAGTATTCTATTCAATATGACATTGTTGTTTTGGGTGGAAGTACAAAAATTAATTTTAATTCATTAAATTTACTACGAAAACTAATAATTAAAATTTGTTTTAAAAATGTTTTGTTATCCACATTATTAATTCTGAATTTAGTTCTGAATGACGGGGAGAGCAATGGTGAATTAATATTTGGTATTGAAGTGGAGTGAACTTTTTCCATTGCTAGTGATAAAATATAGCTTCACGACGTTTCGAAGACTGATTCTATCAGATCCTCAGTCATACAAACAGCTCTATGTAACGATCCTGACGAGTAGGCTTCTTCTCACCTCACGACGAAGATAGAACCAATCTTCTAAACGTCGTGAAACTATATTTCATCAGTAGCAATAGAGAAAGTCCACTTCACTCCATCATCAATTCTGAATTTAATGCATTTAAAATTGAACAAGTTTATAAATATACACTATCAAAATTGTATCATAAAAATCGTAGTAAGTTTATATTAAATGCACATAATCACGGCACAAGACGAAACAATAATTTAACATTAGCAGAACCTAAATGTTTTACATCTGTTGGTCTAAAGCAGTGGTCGTCAGCACTCGCTGAAATGTGCAAAGGGTACGCGGTGCCGTCCCGTGTGCACTGTCGTGCAACAGGGAGAGATAGAGAGCATACCCGCTAGCAGCTACGGAGTGCACCGTAGTGCACTGCGTTTTCCGCGGGTAAGAGAGACTAGCCCCAGCATGCTCCGTGCTGACGACCCCTGGTCTAAAGCATATCATTAATTTTGGCCCTGAATTGTATAATTCTGTAGCTAAATTACACCTAGAATTTCAAATATGTATCCCACTAAAATATAATAAGGAAATTAAAAGCATGTTAATGTCTTCAATTTAATTAAGTAAATGTATATGTATATATATCAATATATCATAATTATATTAATTCCGGATTGTTTTGTATAAACATATATATATATTTCATATTTATTTCGATTCTTTTTGTCATATATTGCTCTAGTAATCTAGTTGATTGACGAACAAAATTATAAAATTTCTTTTCTATTGTGCTATATTGTGTGATTTCATTGTAGATATTTTATTTTATTTTCCAGTTTATTTCTATATTATTCTTCTATTAAAATCATTTCTGAACTGTGACCGAACACGAGTACTGCTCATTCGGTTCTCTGAGTCATTAAACATTAATATATCCTCTTTTTACTTGTGTAGCAAGGTAGGATTATTTAATTATATTTTTTATTGTTATTTATCTATATTTTCTATTGGTGTGTATATATATATATATATATATATATATATATATATATCGTCGTTGTTCCTGCAATAACTCCTATGTGAAAAATATAATTTTTTTTCAGTAAGAAGAAAAAACACATTTACTCATTCTATGGCAGTGGTAGGCCTATATAGGTGATTGTGTATTCTTACATTTTCGAAATAAAGAAATATAATTACATACAGGAGATTTTATTATTTGCTGTATCACTATTTAAGTTATTTAATAGAGCAAAAATCTAAAAATCGATAAATATGTAACATAGGAGTTGTTGCAGGAACAACAACCATATATATCTCTGTGTGTGTATTTATAAAATGTAAATTTGTATTTACACAATGAATTATAAAACGTAAAAATGTAGAATCCTTTGGTTAAAAATTGTCACTTCGGTAAGATGTGCATGAAAGTCGTATTCACTGTTATTATTCTATGATCCCTGCTACTTTTACTTTATTTTAAATTCAATTTGACATTTTATGGTTGCATCTTTCGTGGAATTGTGTTAAGGAGGTCAACGGATGAAATTTTGGTCATTTTCAGTAAAATATCACATTTTCGTTTTCTAGTAAAAATTGAATCAGCAATCTCTTATTTATATGTTGAGCAAGTTTCAATGCTCTGCGACGCACGAAAGCATAAACATTATGCAATATCTAAATGGCTGCACCCTTGAACTTCAATTCCAAGGAGATTTTACAAGCTATTATCTCACACTTTTTTCAGCACATTTCGTCAGGTTGGAAGTGTAAAGGTTCTTACAATTTTGGTGCTAGGGACATGACATCTTTATGTCCTATACACTGTGATTAACAAATTAGAGTATCAGATTTTTTACGTTAATTACTTTTTTAATTAAAAAGTAATTTCTATGTAACAATAGGTACTAGAAAATTAAAAAAAAATAACTTTTAACAAAATAATAATTTCTTTCGTTATTCTAAATATATATATATATATATATATATATATATATATATATATATATATATATATATAAAATATGGATTCTTAATGCTTTTCTAGCTACATCAAAGATACTGTAATTTTTTCTATTTCATATACTTTGTACGAGATAGATTTTGAAAATATGCCCTAATTTGTTTATAAAAAGGCGTAACTCAGAAAATATCTGCGTGACATGTGTAGCATGTATATATGTTCAATATGTGTGTCAAACATAGCTCAAAATCTACAGAAGTTAGAAATTTCACCCATCTCCTCCCTTAAGTGTCTATACCCGGCGACGTTGTGGCTTGCACAGAGTTAAATTGCTTATGAAACGGTAACCAACAGTCATTTAAATGTCACTTACACAGCCTTCTACAAATTCGTGGTCCAACAATTTTCAAGATTCCTTACCTAAATATAAAGTAACTTATTTCTTTTCTTGCAACCCAGAATAAATGTCTAATATGTTAGTATGTTGCTTACTGTTTCGCTAATTTTAACTTGAATTACTTCATAAGAAATACTGCAAACTTGTAAAGTTTCTCCATATTTTTAAAACTGTTCTCATCCTAGTTTTATTGCTGGTTTCACTTATGTATTTGTTAATAGTTTCGTAACTACTGCATTATCAACATTTATATTCATATCACATTCCTCACAGCTTATGTTCAACATTTTATGACCTGTTGTACGTCTTCCTCTGTCTGAAACCAAGTCAGTAGTCTTGCTATAGCTGCAAATACGAGAATGCATCTCTTCTTTCCTACGAAGCGAAGCTAATAAAATGCTCCATTTCATAAACACGCGTTCGATCGGACACTTACACCATTTTCAGAAAAATAGATGATTTGTTAATGCGTGTAGTGGGTCAGACTGAAAAGCAGTTCTGTGAATGGACCAATCCTTTGTCTGCTGATGCCAAACGCGAGCGACATCCAATTAATGCGAACTGGCCTCGTGTGTGTGGACATCTATTGACACATAAGCTGCTTCTAGCACAGTCCCATATTTTCAAGGTTATGAGAATGCGCTCATTAATCAGTAGGCAGATTATATTCCATCAACTTTGATCCCCTTGTGACGTTGAGGGGACATTGTGAACGAGCCGTAATGCAAGAATTTTATTGCTTATGAATATAATCAATAACACCATCTCTTATTGACTTGAATTGTAAGGACGGCCATAAAATTACAACGTACACTGGCTCAGCGTATGTAGTCTGTGCCATGTGTTTGGAAAGACATCGCATCGATTCCCGAAACCGGTCACACTATTATATGAAGTTCTTGAATATCCGGGATAATAAATAATTTGCAACGGATTACCAATAAACACTGATAATCAAATTCGTCTTAACTCTTGTTTTCAGATTTTTGCAGATCTAATCAGATCTGTAGGGCATAAGGCAAATTCAGTAATTTTAAAAAGGAATCTAAGAGATCTGGACTAAATATTCATGTTATAAACATTGAAGAAAATGAAATAAATGCTAGATTCCAATATATTAATAATATACTTCGAAGTTGACATACATTTATTCTGAAGTTAAGTAGGCTACACAGAGAATAAGAAATTGTTTGCAAAACAGCTGGCAAGGTAGTCCTTTCCCCCTCATACACACATCATGCCAGTTAGATGACGCTGTTGCAATACAGGCCGAGTAAGGAATAAAATTAACGATCGCCTGAAGGGCAAATGTAAATATTATGTTGGTCAGAATACATTGTATTATCGCTTCTCGTGTGAAGGAACATAATATTTTTCTTAGGCCTATAAACAGTTATAAAGGGCAACAATATTTACAAAGATATTTTGTAACAAATGTTATTATAATAATAATAATAATAATAATAATAATAATATTATTATTATTATTATTATTATTATTATTATTATCAGCAGAACCCACATCATTTGTAATTGTACATAAATTACAATATAAGGAAAGGAACGACATAAATACGGTAATTATGTCAGAGAGATTGATTTGTATTAAAGTAATAAATGAGATTAGGTCTACTACACGAGAAACAACATTTAGAAAAAACATCTACAAACTAATACGTTTCATTAAAATAAATCTAACTCACGTGTGAGTAAAACCTGTGTTTCTGGGGAGAATTAAGCATAGAGTAGCTTAATAGTCCAAATCATTAACGAGAAACAAAGATAATAATTATACTTAAAATTAAAATAACTCAAATATTGCATTTAGAAAGAATTTAATATTAGTAATAAGTCAGAATGAAAGTTTTGTAAGTTAACTAGATAACAAAACAGAGTAAACTGAGAATCAATTGAATTAAATTGAAGTACCAGTATCAAAAATCCACAAGGAACTGATTACAAATATACAACATGTTAAACATAATATACTAATTTAAATTACATATTTTAAATATGTCCTATATTCAAATTTTCATTCAAACCTTATATCTTTTTAATATCGATACCGGTACTTTAAAATCGTATTATACATTTTGAGTCCATAATTAGAGCTGTATCTTTTGCCAGAAGTTGTGACGTATTTTGTCTTTTCAAATAAAACATACGTATTTCTAGTTGTAAGGATATTTTAGAAGGAATTTAATAATAGGCTATATATTTAAAAATTTGTTCCAATTGAATTTCGTTTTCGTCATCGCAATGGCTTCACGTTGCCCCAACTGTTCCGGCTTCAGTAAAGTCTAGTCCACAATAAACCGGGAGCGGAAACGACGAGGACGAGAACGAAAATATTGTTAAAATAAATGTATTGTAATGAGAGCATTCACAATTAACGAGAAGCTTGCCGAAGTCCGTGAACGGGAACGTGAAATTTAATTGTCAATGCTCACATTACAATACATTTATTTTAACAACATTTACGTTCTCGTTTCGGTTCTCGGTTTATTGTGACCAGCTTTCATAGTTTACGTACGAAATCTCCAACCAGGCCTAGAAAGACGGAGCAGTGGATAGATCCGACAGTTGGGAAAAGTAAATAAGCCCTAGCCAGAATTGAAAATAAAAGCACTCCTATCATACGATATAGGTAAGTAATGCATACGTAAAATCAGTGTTATTATGAGGATGTGAAATTGGGTAGTAACTAGGGTTGCCAACCCTCCCATATTTCCCGGGATCTCCCACATTTGTCCCTAATTTTAACTGTCTCCAAGCTCCCGTATTTTTCTTCTCTTCGAACAATTTTCTCCCTTATTTTTGTATACAGTGTAACGTAAAAATCATTATTCTAAACATTTGATTTTTCCGTGAATGATGATCGTTTATGTCATGAATTTTGTTGTTCAAGAGATGTATTGAAATGTGAAGTCTTTTTAGAAAGTAATGCTTGCCAGAAATGGCTTTTTGTGGTCATTCGTTTAAAATTAAATAATATTAATATTGTAAATTTAGAAAAACTAGTTAGTTTTGTTCTATGCATACCAAGTAGTAATGCTCATACAAAGAGGATGTTTTATCTCATGAACAATAATTGGACAGATGTTCGAAACATGAGCACGACACATCTAATCAAATCAGAGCTGCAAACTGCAATCAATTTCAACTATTACGCGAGACAAAATCTGTTTCAAAATAGGGTAAATTTGCCTAATTCTGTGATACTCCTAATCCCGTGATACTTTTTTATAAATTGAATGTCAGTCAAAGTTTTGCCGTTCGACCATAGCGACAGACATCTTTCTCGAAAGATTGCATTTTTCACCTACTTTTGAGACATCGGTGAACTTCTTAGAAAGATACCCAATCCCGTGATATTCAGGGAAAAACGTATCAAGAAATTAGGGGTATCACGGAATTAGGCAACTTTACATTATTAATTTAAGCCAGGCTAGCGAAGTGTAGAATAAAGTTGTCTTTTAGCAACTGAACGGAATAATTTGTCAATTTTCTACGTGAAATTTTGACGATTCCTTAATCTCCCGTATTTTCTTCAAAAAAAGTTGGCAACCCTAGTAGTAACTTTGTTATACAACTAAAGCTGCAGTCTTGCCTGTACATCCTTCCATAATGTGATGAAAATATGATGACCTAGGATAGTGTCAAACTGACAAATGTGGGAGAAGAAAGGGCGGACAAATATTAACATCGAAATCAGAAGACGTGAAAATAAATGCATAGACCGCACACTCCGTAAGAGTGATGATGAACTCTGCAAGAAAACATTGCAATGAATGTCGCAAGAAAGCATTGTAATGGAACTCGCAAGGCCAGAGAGGAAGTAGGGAGACCTAGGACGACGTGGAGGCGTTCTGATTTGAAGTAGATTGAAGGCCCAGCTGGAGCGACTTATGTTTCACTGCAAGGGAAAGGAATGGCTGTAGAAGAATTGTGGACAAACTGTAGTGCTGATGAAGCGATGATTATTATTATTATTATTATTATTATTATTATTATTATTATTATTATCATCATCATCATTACCATTACCGTAAACTGGGGTTACTTTGAACACAGAGGAAACTTTGAACATTTTTTCAGAAAACCATATTTAGGTTTCTACATGCTGCACTTGTTATAGATGGAAGTAAATTATTATAAAATCATTCTCACACCAAATTTACCTCCATCTATAACAAGTGCAGCATGTAGAAAACTAAATATGATTTTCTGAAAAAAATGTTCAAACTTTCCTCTGTGTTCAAAGTAACCCCAGTTTACGGTACTATTATTACAACAGAGACTGGTTAATTCTGCATTGGATAAGCTGAATTACTGGAAAATTTGAATAAATGTTTATTCCTCTTGTAATAGTCAATTCAACCATTTAAAAAATTCGAATTTAATTCAAATTTCCTAAGCTTACATTTGTGTAATTCGAAGCACGTAATGTTCCTAATGACAAACTCAGCAAGATCAAGATGATTGGTGATCGGAGATATATCCGTCATGTGGGTACCTTTCGCTCGTATGCAAATTAATTGAAATTAACATATTCCCTATAACTGTATTAAACTATTACTACATATAACTCATGACTTTACTTCTTACTGTTACACAACATAAAAATTAATATTTCATTACAAAAGTGAATACATTGCACATTGTACTTATGTTAGATATTGTTTAACAATTATTGTATCTGATGATGCCGTACAGGCGAAAACGTTTATACTGTTCTTCCAGTAACATGTAGCAAATATTAATTCGCAACAAGAATGATAAGTCATATGATGAAAAACACGCATCTGCAAAATACGAAACAACTACATAAGAAGTTTTAACACTCATCAAAACATAGGCCCAATTATATATGTATATACAAACACACATCATCATAACATCACAAATAGTCCACACCTGTGGAGTAACGGTCAGCGCGTCTGGCCGCGAAACCAGGTCGGGGCAAGTTACCTGGTTGAGGTTTTTTCCGGGGTTTTCCCTCAACCCAAGATGAGCAAATGCTGGGTAACTTTCGGTGCTGGACCCCGGACTCATTTCACCGTCATTATCACCTTCATCTCATTCAGACGCTAAATAACCTAAGCTGTTGATAAAGCGTCGTAAAATAACCTACTAAAATAAAAAATAAAAAACATCACAAATAGCCACCGGCATAGCTCTGTCGGCTAAGGCGCTTGCCTGCCGAACCGGAGTTGCGTTGGGCGCGGGTTCGTTTACCGCTTGAGCTGATTACCTGGTTGGATTTTTTCCGAGGTTTTCCACAACCGTAAGGCAAATTTCAGGTAATCTATGGCGAATCCTCGGCCTTATCTCGCCAAATACCATCTCGCTATCACCAATTCATCGACGCTAAATAACCTCGTAGTTGTTACAGCGTCGTTAAATAACCAAGTAAAAAACACAAATATTCTTGCACAATTAATAACAACGTCAAACATATTTCATATGAAATTAAATTGTAACATTTATGTATAAGTATCACGATATTTTATATTGTATTCATTCTAATTTTTAACAGTGTTAACCACAAATATTGTAACATTGAGTTCTATATATACATATACCATGTCTCATACAATTCTGGCAAATTAGTAAATCAAATGCACATTAATTGAAATCAACATATTCCCTATAACTTCATTAAACTATTAGGCCTGCTACATATAACTCATGACCAGGCAGAGCATTTTCGTTCCCAAACAAGTTACGAAAGTTATCGGTTAGTATATCCTGGAGTGGGATTGCTACTAAACTGAAATGTTCTGTCCAGCATTGACCATATAAACCCACTAATACTGCGAACCTAGCTCTGTACAAAATATTTTTATTGGGTTATTTTAGGACGCTGTATCAACGTCTAGGTTATTTAGCGTCTGAATGATATGAAGGTAATAATGCCGGTGAAATGAGTCCGGGGTCCAGCACCGAAAGTTACCCAGCATTTGCTCCTATTGGGTTGAGGGAAAACCCCGGAAAAAACCTCAACCAGGTAACTTGCCCCGACCGGGATTCGAACCCGGCCACCTGGTTTCACAGCCAGACGCGCTGACTGTTACTCCACAGGTGTGGACTACAAAATATTAGTGCTACATATTACAGAAAATATAATTAGATCGATAATACTACTGAACTAGTATATATAAAAGAGAACATAATAGTAAACATGATACACAATAACTGTAAATACTATATATATAGTAATACAATTTATTCATTTAACGAAATTAACTCCGTTACGGTGAACAAAAACATATATTCTGAGACTATGAAATTCATATCTTCTACTATAACTCCCAGTAAAAATTTATTTAAACTAAGAAAATGTTCTTCCTACGTCACATGACGTTACAGGGACAAAATAATAACAAAAATCAATATACAAATTATCAATATTTACATTTCACACAGTATATACAAATAATTCGTTTATCAAAATTTACGCCATTGCTGTGAACGAAAACATATATTCTGAGGTTATGAAATGCAAATCTTTTAGGAACATCACATAAAATTTGTTTCAACTAAGAGACTGTTCTTTCTATGGCATATGACGTTACGGGTGCATATTTATAATATGTTACATCATTATTATTTACTTACCCCATGGGTACCTACTTGAAATTCTACCTTGCTTATGAATCCACGTGACGTAATAGATGTACCCTATCTACCAGAGAAAGCTACTCGATCCGTTGTACGTTTGGGAACGAAAATGCGCTGCCTGCTCATGGCTTTACTTCTTACTGTTACATAATATATGAATTAATATTTCATTATGAAAGTGAATACATTCTGCATTGTACTTGCGTTAGATATCGTTAAACAATTATGTATGTGATGATGCCGTACAGGCGAAATCGTTTATACTTTTCTTTTAGTAACATGTTGTAGCAAATGTGAATTTGCAATAAGAATGATGTCATATGACTGAAAATTTTAAATAAATACATTATGATGATGTTAGCGACAAAGATGCTGACTATAATGATCGCGGCGGATGTAGCACTTTTCGCAAGTGGAAGATATTTGAGAAAAATCAGCAGTCTGGCAATCTGAAATTTGTCTGAACAAAAACCGGCATTGTGTTCAAACAGGATGCTTAGCATCCCAATTGCAACCGCAAGCCATTACTTTGCGCTTTGTGATTAGAATAAACCTCCTGAGACGAAATCGATATCTCCAGCCGATCCACGGGAGGGACAATGGCCGTCGTCGCGGTGTTGGTGAAGTTGCGCTAATTAGACAGCAGTAAGTCTGTTGTTGGACTAGGGGAAGAAAGCCATTACGTTTCCCCACCACAGCAGCCAGACACCCGCCCACGCAACCTTATCCCCACTCTGAGGGAAGCGTTTTGATAACAAGGTGTTGGCAGGCACATGCAGGCGCAGATATGGGTCAAGCGAGAGGGAGCACAGCCGGGCAGAACTCCCGCCTTCCCGCCCGCCACCTGCGTGCCGTGTTTACTACGAATGCTGTCCATTCTCTACAACGATCGCGTAACACGATATCAGCACCGGCTAGCATTCATTCAGTTCTGCGCGCTCCTCACTGCCGGACAGCTCTAACCCTTCGAACCACAGAGTAGAGGCTGGTTCACAATAAACCTGGAACGGAAACGAGAACGAAAACGGAAATAATGTTGAAATAAATGTATTTAAATGTGACCATTCAGAATTAACGAGAAGTTTGCCGGAGCCCGGGAACGGGAACGTGAAAGTTAAGGCTGGTTCACAATAAACCGGAAACGAGAATCGGAACGAAAACGAAAACGGTAAAATTGTTAAAATGTGTACATTTAAATGTTAGCATTCACAATTAACGAAAAGCTTGACGGAGCCCGGGATCGGGAACGGAGAGTTGGCCAAGTTTCAACTTTGGCGTTCACGTTTCCGATCACAGCCCACTAGATTCAATCTATTGTCATCTAAAAGCTATTTTGTCGTCGTATATTTTGTAGCAAGAAGACCGTGACATAACCTAAGCACTATTTTGTTCTGTGCTGTGCATCATGGAGCAAGTTTTATTTGATGAATTTCTAATATTGAGTGTTGAGGAAAATCCTCACGCTTACGATAAGCGGCGCGCCTCGTATAAAGATGAGAAAATGAAGGAGAATGCGTGGCTTTCAATAGCTGCGTCTTTGAACACCGATCGTAAGTGAATCATATTTTATTACTGTATTGGTTGTATTACACACTACATATTCATACTTCAATTCAATAACTACTGTTGTGTTCATTGTTGTTCTATTACAAATGTTTTTTCTCTAATTATTTTACGTTATGGTAGACTTAAAATAGGTTGTGATAATAAAGATGCATGGGCATATTTATAGTACCGTTGAAATTTTGAAGTTGGTTAACCTGTGTTTATGTTGGCTGCCTTGTACTCATGAGAGAACGCCATTGGTCAATTATACACAAATAACATCAGAATGCGTAATATCGACTTTACATATCGTTATTGACATGCATATCGATATGCATAGTCGCCTACGTTCTCGGTTTATTGTGAATCAAAAATTTTCATATTCACGTTCTCTGCTTCTCGTTTTCACTCTGGTTCTCGTTCCCGGTTTATTGTGAACCAGCCTTTAATTGTGCTCACATTACGGAATACGGAATTTAATGGAATACGGAACTACAGGTTGGGATCCCTATAGAATATATCAGATAAATTCCTTAGAAAGAATCCAGTATAGGGCAGCTAAATTTGTTAAAGGTAAAAGAGAAGATGGTAACGATACGATAAAAGAACTTAAATGGGAAACTTTGGAAAACAGACGTAGGAAAACTAGAATAACATCATTGTATAGAGCACATCTAGGTCAGAAAGCATGGGTAGACATAACGGCTCGGTTAGAAAAGCCAACGTACTATGGTAGGAACGATCATGATTTTAAAATCAAATGTAGGAAACAGAAAACGGATGTAGGAAAATTCTCATTTTTAAATAGAACTATAAATGATTGGAATGACCTAACTGCAGCGGTCTTTGAGGGCTGTCCTTCCTTAAGGAGATTCAAGAATAACTTAAAAAGCTGTGTATAAAGTGCAAATTGAAATTGAGGTGACATTTAACATTTAATTTTTTAAGGTGGCATGTATTTATTTAGCCTGACGAGTAACTTCCTTGGTTTGAATTGTAAATTATTTAAAAATAGCGTGTAGAGGGCCTTAGACTAGAAATTTTTAGCTTAAATGTAGTTCTGTTTATAAGTAGTCTATGCATAAGGGTGTAATTATTTGACTTATTTGAACTGTTGTATCAATGAAGTGAGGTGAGTCAGTGAAGTTATGGTTTTACAGTGCAGTGAATAGTTCCGATCAGTGATAATTTATAGCGTTACTGAAATGTGTTCTATAGTGTCAGTAAAATGTGTTACAGAGTGTCAGTGAAATGTGTCCTAAAGTGTCAGTGAAATGCGTCATAGTGCCACTACAGCGAGTGAGATGAGAGTAAAGTGAAAGACCATTGAAACTTATGTAGGGCCTATACATATGTAGGTTGTATTGTAAAATTAGGTATTTTATTTGTTTTATTATTAATTGTAATTATTGTGTTAAATTGTATTGTGTATTCTTATTGTATTGTGTATTGTATAATTGTATTGTGTATTGTAAATTTTATTGTGTATTGTTTATGATTTTATTGTGTATTGTTTATCATTTTATTTTGTATTGTTTATATTGTGTATACCACTGCCACCGGGTGCTTGCCCACTTGCAGTGTAAATAAATACATACATACATTTAAATACATTTATTTTAACAATATTTTCGTTCTCGTTCTCGTTGTTGTCGTTTCTGTTCCCGGTTTATTGTGTACCAGCCTTAATGCACGGTTTCCCAAACTATCCAGTGTCACGGACCCATTAAAGCTCTTACTTCATTTTGGCGGACCACCTGAAATGTTTTGCATCAATTAGGGTGGTGAACATTTTATACTCCAGTCCTGCCCTGGGCACTAATACCTCAATGAGTCACTGTCAGTGTTGAATTCAGACCTTCTGTCCCAGGGAAGATTTATACTAACCGGAGGGAGAGGTGGAACCGACAGCTAAAGAAACAATAATTCAGATCTTGCGTAACAACAAGAAAGGCACTGTATGTAAAAGTAAACAGAAAAATAGGAATTATTATTATTATTATATTTATTATTATTATTATTATTATTATTATTGTTATTCAGTAGTTATTGTTGCAGTGATAATAGTAATGATTTACGTAAAATGGTGTTCAATTATGAAAAACAAGAGTTGATATTGCAAAAGAAACTAAATGTAATATAATGCAATAATTATCAAGAAGTATAATTAAATATGTTGGAATTTTTACACACGTAATCAGTGACATGAGTATCCCTTGGGGCACGCGTACCATAGAATGAATATTACTGCTCTACCAAATTATGAAGCTTGCCGACTGCAGGGGACTTTCCCCCGCGTGTTATATCTACATTAAGTAGGTGAACATTGACTTTCTACTAAGTCGACGGAGCAGTGTCTTAGTTTTTCTCGGCATACAGTGAAAAGTAGAATAGAAGAAATGGGATTTGATATTGAAAGCCCATTAGAAATTAAAATAAATGCTTTCTTGTGTGTGTATTTTTTTCTTTTGCATTGGATTAGATAAAAAAGCACTGATGTTAGCAACACTTCACAATTAATCGTGTTGCTAAGGGAGTTGACTAATTTTAACGTCCATGAAGAATTGTTAGCTATTGTGATACTTGCTTCAAATCTGACAGATTTTCATCTAGTTTGGCTTTCCAGACTTTCACTGACATCTTATGAACGAAGCAGGAAAAAAAGGCAGAAAATGCCGTCCATTTTCATGTGACCTTGAGTAACATTGAATAATAATGTATCTAAATAGGGCTGAACAAGTAAATATTTTCAGTTTTAGTGCTACCGAGCTACCAACCGTACTTTAAAAGAATACGTTTTTCTTCTATTTAATTTAGTTTTTGTTAAAATGGCATAAAGTCCTCCTAGTTAAAATCTTAAACAGCTTATTTTGTGGTCACTCTTTGCTTCCATGAAATACGAACAGGAATTATTTATTAAATGTGGGCAATGAGTTCTGTCATTGATGCAACTATAAATATGTAACTATAGTCTGCGCATTTCGAGCTGGCGGCTCAAGGTCAAGCAATGGACTGCATTTGCCATGCGTGTCACCTCGGTGAGACAACAATTTTAATTCCACTAACCCTGCTTCAATCTTAACATGAATGATAAACACCGTTCAAGTTGGAAATTGAAGACTGAAATTCAGACAATTTAAAAAGCTAAAAATGGCATAGACGTAGGCAAAATATGCAAACCAAGAGAAATCCCTCAGGTGATCTCATTCCTGTTAAACTCTGTGTCTCTATAACCTCAGATAAAAAAATCCAAAAGCTATAAAATCATGATGATAAAACTGAACTTAATTAAAACTTCATTTGAAATCGCATCTCGATTCCCCGGACTCTTTCCGATGTCTAAGGAACAGATTCTTATGCAAATAAATATTTTACTTTTTGTACGAACACAGGCTCTTCTGAATTAGTTCAAAATTCAGATCGAAATTTCCCCACAGTTCAATCCGAATTTTATTTCACAATAAAAACCCAGTTTCCAATTTTTTTTAAATAAATATTTGAAAATATTTTCTTTTCTTTTTTTGCATCATTTAATATGTTAGACTAATTTTTATTATTTTCAATTTGTATTTGTATGTTCAGTTTTTTATGTCATATTCATTCTGTCACTCGTTATTACTGTAGATTAATTGCATTGATGTATAATTTTTCTAGTAGTGGTATTGTATTTCTGGTGGTGTGGAAGAGAAGGCCTGATGGCCTTAACTCCACCAGAGTAAACAAATAAATAAATAAACAAACAAATAAATAAATAAAATAAATAATTCACAGTTTATTTATTTAGCGCCTATTTCCTTCAATCTACTCCACACATTTTAATTTGTATACGCTATACAGTCGAACTCTGATGATTCGAAGTTGAAGAATTGAAGAGTTTTAAAATCGAATTATCCAAGATTTCAAATTAGACAAGTTTCAATTGATTTCTTCTTTTCTACGGTAGAGGGATTTTGATTGAAATATACCAACATTTTTTTAGAAGAAACTGCTCAAACCAAACAACTAAATTTATGGATCCCCAAGGAGAATCGTACTCGAAATCTGTTGTATAAATAATCAGTGCAATACAGTAAGAAAAAAATTATTTATTCAAGATTCTGTACAACGTTGTACGAATACGGTACAGTCAAAGATAAAAAAACTCGATACTTTTGCTTGTTTTTTTAGCTTTTAATCTTTCTACGCAAAGATTAATTTTTGGTCCTACAGAATATATCTGTTATGGTAAACAATGATTATTAGAGGAGAAAAATTCGCTGCGGCGCCGGGGAACGAACCCGGGTCGTTGGTTCTACTTACCAAGTGCTCTAACCACTGAGCTAAACCGAAGTGCACTCCTTGTATAATGTCAGTTGGCTTAATATATGTCAATATATATGTCGAACTTGGAATCAGGAGAGGCATTCGATCCGGTGCTGTGGATTGGACTTCGGCGTAGCTCAGTGGTTAGAGCACTTGGTACGCAGAACCAAGGAACAAGGTTCGATCTCCGGCGCTTGAGCGAATTTTTCTCCTCTAATAATCATTATTTAATCTTTGATTCATGCAAAATTCTTCGAGTTTACTGAGCGACTGGGAAAATTTTTCACTCACATTTTGTCGTCCTTCAACATAGCACCTCAATTCCTGGATGTGGTCCATGACCTGGGTGATTGTAGACTACGGTTTCTCGGGATGTTCTGGCCCTTCTTCTTCATCTGAAGACAGGGAGACAGTATGCTCGCGATATATTGTGGGCTGATTTTCGTAATTTTGAAATTGAATGTCGTTCGATTTTACTTCGAATTCAATAAAATCAAATTACAGACGACTTTTCAACACTACCTTGTATATAAATGTCAAAGGATCGCGTGAATTTTAAATTAAAAACGTTCGAATAAAACAAGTTAGACTGTATTTTTCAAAACATTATATATATGAAAGAAAAAGATGAAGTCCACTGCATGTTTTCTTCAATGTAAAAATTTTAGTTAACAATAATTCACTATCTAACAGATTGTGAGTGTATATACTGGTACATATGTGAGAGAATATAACATATCCCCATATAGGAAAAAAAACAGCCGAATGTCGTTCAGTAAGCTTTCAAATAATGATACATGTCACATCTGTGGTTCATGCTCGACACAAGATATACGGAAATATCTTAATTTTGTTTGTAAACTAGGATAGGTTAATATCAAATGGGAAAAAGTGTTCGTTGAAATGTCTTCAAGAACTGATCGCTTTAAACAGGAAAATCCCAACGTAACACGCTGGCGAGGCGAACGATGGGAATATAAGAACAAGGTTAAATGCCTTAACTTACTACGCCAAGCATTTTTATAGTTTTGCATCTGTTGTAAACAAATTGACAAAAGCGATGCATCGTTCATTGAGATACTTCCAAGATTCACAGAAAGATGATTGTTTAAAAATTGATTTGTCATTCATATTCTCAAATCTAGGCTGCTTCTGTGACACAATAAAAAAAACTAGAAACATCCAGAAACCTCCTTTGCAAAAATGTCAGGGAGGTGCATTCCGTTGAAAAAACTGAACTCAGTACTAAGTTCAAAAGTAAAAGTGCTAGAAATTAAATTAAGGATACACGGAGAGAACGAGCTTTGTCCACTTCAGCAAACTGTTCTGAGAGAAATTTAAAGTCTGTCTTTAGTATTATTTTTCTTTCCTTGTATGCAACATCTAAACCTTCATAGGATTACACTACATGGAATCCTTCACAGGTTTACACTACATGGAATCCTACATAGGTTTGCACTACATGGAATCCTTCACAGGTTAACACTACATGGAATCCTTCACAGGTTTACACTACATGCAATCCTTCATAGGTTTACACTACATGCAATCCTTCATAGGTTTACACTACATGCAATCCTTCATAGGTTTACACTACATACAATCCTTCATAGGTTTACACTACATACAATCCTTCATAGGTTTACACTACATGGAATCCTACATAGGTTTACACTACATGGAATCCTTCACAGGTTTACACTACATGGAATCCTTCACAGGTTTACACTACATGGAATCCTTCACAGGTTTACACTACATGCAATCCTTCACAGGTTTACACTACATGGAATCCTACATAGGTTTACACTACATGGAATCCTTCATAGGTTTACACTACATGCAATCCTTCATAGGTCTACACTACATGGAATCCTTCACAGGTTTACACTACATGGAATCCTACATAGGTTTACACTACATGGAATCCTTCACAGGTTTACACTATATGGAATCCTTCACAGGTTTACACTACATGGACTCCTTCACAGGTTTACACTACATGCAATCCTCCATAGGTTTACACTACATGCAATCCTCCATAGGTTTACACTACATGCAATCCTTCATAGGTTTACACTACATGCAATCCTTCATATTTATTATTATTTATTTATACTGGCAGAGTTAAGGTCATAGGGCCTCCTCTTACACTCTACCACGTCATAAAGTGCACAAGCAGTGAAATTTACACTCTACCAGGTCACAAAGTGCACTAGCAGTGAAATTGAACACAGGGTGAAAGAACAAAATACTAACATATTACAGAAAATAACATAACAAGAGTTGACACTGTACAAAATGAAAATAATACCATAGGCTAATAGAACAAATTAAAATACACACCTAAAGACTGAAATATACCATAAACAACTCTACATAATTAGTACAAATAGTTAAAAGGGAAAACGTAAGGAGGAATACATCAAATGGAAAGTAATGTCATAATGATAATAAAAACTAAATTTAAAATAAAAGCCACAATAAAAAGGCTAGAATAATAAATTCACAGGATTACACTACATGGAATCCTTTACAGGATTACACTACATGGAATCCTTTACAGGATTACAATACGAGGAATCCTTTACAGGATTACACTACATGGAATCTTACTCCACACAACATGCATAACCCATATCTGAAAAAAAAACGGACTTAGACTCTTCACATTATCACAGTGTTTCATTCATAGCATTAAAGTACTAGGTGACGATTTTACATATGGAACGTAAACAGTGGCGCTGCGATATTACGTTCTTACTCTGTGGGAAAGGGAAAGACATACTCTATGACTAAAATAAAACGAGGGACTGTACTGCACAGGTCACGTAATAGCGGTGCGCTGTGTATTAGTGCAAGCAACTGCCGTTCCAGAAAGGGAATGTTCGGGTAATACACGGAATCATACTCCAACAACATGCATAACTCATTTTTAAGTGGACAAAGCATGTTCTTTCCCTGTACCCTTCAAATTTCAAATAATAAAATTGAACATAAAACAATGTGCAATGGGAAACTGTGATACATTTTTTAAACATGCCTTGAAGAGGTTAAATGATTCATGGAATAAAATGTGCATGGTGTCATTTCAAGAAATGAAGTCATTACTCGTATCTCCTAAATCAGTGGGTCCCAAAGTGTGGGTCGCGACCCCCAGGGGGGGGGGTCGTGTAATAGGTTGAAAGAGGTCCAGAGATGATTTACAGAATAATTCAAAAAGTTTCTTATTAACATTTATTTTGCACTTAGAAACATGTACATAAACAATATTGAACATAAGAATAAAAAATGTTCCAGTAGTTATAAAGTAAAAAATAATTAATGCGATTAATGTGTCTGTTTTTCAGAAAGTAGCTTCTCAAATCTGGACTCAGCATTCCATACACACAGTGGCATCATTTTGAGGTTCAAGGAAATTTCTCACTTTTGTTTTGATGGTGAACATAGATGAGAACGTCATTTTGCGTAAATATAAGGTTGCAAATATTTAAAAATTAAAGAATTGCGTTTTTTTTTTGCAAGCTCGAGGTATTCTTACATTGTTTTGATCGAAGATTGGTCTACGCTCTGCGAAAAAAAAGGGTAATTTAAACATTCCATTTCTAGATACATATTTAAGGGGAGAGGGTGGTATTTTTTTTTAACTTTTTTTCCTATTTGGTGTAAAATATTAATTTTTTGTATGTAGAGAGCTCATAGCTGTAGCAACTCAATATAAATATTTTGAAAAAATTATTTGGGGCCCAGATTTGAAAAAAAAAAATATATATATATATATATATATATATACCCAATGCAGGATTTTACTAAAACCGATATATCTAAACCATTCTTAAAGATAGATTCAAACAATTTTTTGCAATGTACTTGCAAAAGCATGCTCTACAATCTGTCTGTAACAGAATTTTGATATTGGTCCCCAAGTTTGTAAAATAAATTTTAATAACACTTTTTTGATTTCCTTTTTCGCAAACAAACGGGCATATTTTAAAAATGAAATCTATTAACAAAATTCTGTTAAAGAGAGAAGTTTCCTAATAGTCTAAAGAATGTGTGTTCTATATTCATGCATGTATCTTTAATAGATCAGAAATTACATCCATTTTTATCTGGCAATGTAGCAAAAAAATGAAGTTACCGGAAATAACGATAAAGGAGTCGTGTGATTTAAAAAAAAAACCATAGCGCAGGAAGTTTAAAATTGGTGTTTCAACATCTGACAAGGGCACAAATACCCATAAAATGTTATGCAATGCATTCCATACATATCAAAGAGTATTTCAAAGAATTTCTTCTTTAATTTAATTTACCGGAAACAACAATGAAAGGGGACGTGTGATTTAAAAATCCGTAGCGCAGGAAGTTTAAAAATGGCGTCTCAACATCCGCTAAGGGCACAAATACCCACAAAATGTTATGCAATGCATTCCACACGTATCACAGAGTATGCTAAAGAATTTTTTTTGAAAATTTAGGCCTACTCATTTTTCACCAAAAAAATATCGTCCTCTCCCCTTAAACGAGATTTTCCTTCATAGTTTCTGGAATTTCAACCAGTCAAACGCAACTGCCTAAAAGCGGATTCATCATCTTTGTGATAGTCGTAATTGTTTTGAATTTCTTCTGGAATGTACTAAAAAAGTTGTTGGTTAAAATTGTGCAAACTTTGTTGTATGCCCGCAAAAACACAGTATTTGCCTATCATATGTAGCGAAATTTTCCATGAGCTCTAATACACTGGAATAAATAAAATATATTTTTGTCAAATGATATTGATCAGAAATCATGTTTCTTTGTAAACCGTTAATTTTATCTCTGTCTGTTATAATGTTAACATCTTGGCCTTGCAAACTATCATTCAAAACGCGTTCAGTCCATTTTTATGAAAGGATTGGGCTAATAGTTTTTTATCCACCGGTCTACGGACTGAGCTTGTTTTCAAATGATATAAACAATAACACAGACTTTTAGACAAGGATTGGCGTTGTTTTGAAAGAAAACAAGCTTAAAATATAATTATAGAAATCTAAAAAAAAAAAATCATACATAATATAACTTATGTACAAATAATAAAAATAGCCTAGTGGACTGAGTTTTGGGATCACATTCTTCAATTGGAAAATAGGTTTGCATATATTCAGATTTCTCATCTTGTGTATTAAAAGTTTTGTTCTGTAACTATAAAATTATTTTCAATACGTTACCCCAAGAAAGCCATCTTCCGTGTGGTAAACAGGATTTTCATATAACAAACCCGTACCTTCACAAATTTTGCTAAACATATGAGTTTGCAACGCCCTTCCTTTGATAGAATTTACCACTTTGTATTGAACTATTACCACAACGCCAGGGTGGTAACGGTTTAAAGTACTAGACATGATGTTTACCTAATATTTCGTGTAATTGTTGCACCATATATAATTCAGTTTGGTCATAATTTGAGTGGTATCCACTGATTTTGAGTAAAATTATCATTATTTTCGATTTTACAAGGATTTATATTTTTCGAATGGGGTTTAGTAACGGTACCGCGGGGGAGGGAGGGGGTCGCAAAAGAAAGTCACGCCCAAAAGTGGGTCGAGCCTTCAGAAAGTTTGGGATCCATTGTACTAAATGAACCAGGTTATAAGAAAGATATGTCCACTTGTTTTTCCTTGTATGGAGGAGGGACCCGAAGGTTTACACTGCAGTCTGAGACTTATTGTGCTTACCACTTCTAAAGATATGTCCGTATTATTAATTCCTCATTTTAATTAAGCAACAAATTTTCATTTGGTGCCTAGAAAAAATTATTTTGGATGAGCAAAATAAGTGGGACATTTGTATGGACGGGATGGGTCCTAAAAAGCATCTGTTACATCAGTTTTATCTTTTGATTAAAATTATATAACCATTATTTACTTTGTTTGCAGAAGGAAAAGTGATGTTATGTCATCTCGATCTGTTGGCTAAACAATAGGCAATAAACCGACGAATATAATTCTTATGGATGTAAAGGGTCATTAAAAAAAACTCCAGAAGAGGACGGAATAATGATAAGCGTACACTTGATCAAAATGAAAGTGGCCGGCGTTTGAGAGACTAAGTTCGAATCGGGCATTTCCGTGAGCGCTCGGGGCAGTCAGGTTTTGTTCAAAAGATTGCATATATTCTCCTAGTAGTTATAATGTGGAACACAACTGTTAATCACTAAAATCTTCCGAGAAAATAATTCATATACGAGATTTAAAACAGACAGATCGTTCAGAGTGTTTAAACAGTGAATATTGCAACACAAACACTATGTACTGTATAACAGGTTCTCAAGTGGAGTATGACCATTGCTCGTTACACTGCCATTCTGACTGGAGTAAAACTCTTAGCGTAGTTTGTAGAGCGATAGCTAAGAATTCGTGACGGTACAAGTTCAAATCTTCGTGGAGTTGCTAAACTTTTTTTTTTTGTTGCTTTTTAATGCATCAGTGAAAATATAACAGGTTTTCGTCATTTTTTGTCATTAGAATACTTTTCGCTTTATTATTTTTTTCGTGTTAACAGAAACTTTTCACGCTAGATGGAAGTAATACTAAAGACGACAATTATGGGCTTTCGTATTAAAATTCTGTTTTAATTATTTTATTATTTCCTGCTGCTTTGCACTCTATTGCCTCAGTATCATTCAGTAAACATGTTGACGGTTAAATAATTGGCAATGATTAATTTGCAAGCTGTGCTACAGGGAATATGATTATTATACTAATCTAAATCCGTGATCAGGGCCAAAACGTAGTAATTGTAAAAAGGAAGAAAAACCATAATTCTGATTTCCTGGAATTATAACCACAAATTGTCAAAAATTTTTGTACTTGTCTGTAAGTAACATGAATTAACATAAGCAAAATTATTTGACTACATTACACTAAAACGAGTTGTAAAAATGAAAGAAAGGGCAAAACAAAAAATTCACAAAGGAGATTCAAACTCGAACTGTCTGCATAGAAGTTAAGTAGCTTAACCACTGCTCCACGCCAAGCATGCTGTGGAGGTATTAAAATGTTGTGTTAATTATTTTGTTAATCCCTGCTGCTTTACATTCTATTGCCTAAGGGACGTTCAGTAAATAATACGCTGACGGTTAAATAATTGACAATAATTAATTTGCAAGTTGTGCTACAGGAAATATGACTATTATACTAATCTAAATCCGTGATCATCAGGGCCTAAACGTAGTAATTGTAAGCAAGAAGAAAAATCATAATTCTGAGGACAATATATATCCTGATTTCCTGGAATTACAACCAAACATTTTCACCAATTTTGTAATTATCTGTAAGTAACATGAATTAACATAAGCAAAATTATTTGATTATATTACACTAAAAGGAGTT